>NC_088386.1:105317500-105925000 GCF_037993035.2 Macaca fascicularis
GGTGTTTCTGTTCAGTTTCTACCCCTGTCATTTTGTCCTACATAATATACCACCAGAAGATGCTTTCCAAATTCCATCTTCTGTCCTATCACTCTCCTGATTAATCATTTCTGATGTCTACCCAATTCTTAAAATATAAATTTCAGCTTCCAACAACATACCAATGAGCGCTACTTAAAATATACTTTTTTAGATTTGTCTCTTCCTGCTACTCCCATTCATGGCCCTGAATCTCTGGCCAGCCTGGAATGATCTCACCATTTCTCACATACTCTTTCCCCTTACATTCTTCTCATCATCCCTTTGTTATGCTACTCTTTCTCTGTATTACCATTTTGATTCTGTTCTACCAGGTAAAATCTCATATATGCATTATTCCTAAAGTATTTTATTTCTTGGCATTTCTCCTTGGAGTAGGAATTGTTTACTCTTTCTTGTCTAGATTGAAGAGGCAAGAAAATGAAGAGAATAAGAGCATGGACTCTGCAGACAGATCACCAGGGCTCAATCTCTCTTCTCTACCACTTACTAGCTGTAAGACCATGTGCAGTTTCTTAACATCCCTTTGCCTCAGTTGCTGCATTTGCAAAATAGGGACAATAATGGTACCTGTCTCGTAGGTTGGTATGAGGATTATATTAAATATAAAGCACTTGGAACAATGCCTAGCTCATATGAAGTGCTACAAGAAGTTATTACATAAAATAATTAAGAATTGGCTGCAGCAACTGGTTTATACTTACCTTATGACAGAGATCACATTTTATGTCATGTTATTTGCATGCATGTCTTACCTAAGCCTGCTCAGTCCCTCAGCCCTAATTTGAGAATGAGATTTTTGCTTTTTTCATTGTATTTTCCCATGGTGGGGTGGCACTTGATTCTTGAAAAATTCAACTTTCATCTCGGTAGTTGACTAGTCCATTCTCAATAGAATTATTCTAAAATTTGGGCCAGTTTTATCTGATCATTAATTTTTTCGCATCTCTCCGAGTAGGCTAATTTCAGTTTTTAGAAAACTAAAAAGTCTCATGGAGGATTTTTTCAGTTTAGTGTTTCTTTAAGCACACAAAGCCTTACATTCAGTTTATCAAGAGTTTGTCACTTCAACACTCAGCAACATGAGTCATGATTCTTATATTTTTGCAAACTGCACCAACAGATAATGATATGGTACCTTTGGAAAGAGTGTTATAGACTGCATCTAATTTAACCATATGGATATCTTTGATCTGGATATATATTACCCTTAGTAGGTGAGGAAGCAGGAGGCAGAGGCACAGGGCAACCAAGTAATGTTGATGGGACTGCTCCAGTGCCTGGGGCCACCAACATGTGGGAACATTTCTCTGTGACTCTTAACTTCCAGCTTCCAGGATAACATTCAAGATGATATATCAGGACCACACTGTAAGTTTATGGCTGAGCCAGAAATTGAACCAGGTCATGAAATCTTATTAATAAGAACCAGAGAGTTAGAAGAGATTTGGGGAATCATCTTGTTCAATTGTAAATGCGTGAATCCTCTTTAAACAGATTTATGACCTGAGCTTATTTGGGCCTTATTTGAATTCCTCCATTAGGAAACTCATTATCTCTTGAGTCAGCTTACCCCATTTTCTCATTGCTAGATGGAACTTCTTAGTCTCAGGCCATAGCTTGTCCTGCAGTTTTCACTCATTTGTATAAGTTCTTCCCTTAAACTAGATATAATATGTTCCATTATCTTCCATAAGATGTTTGTTCCTGGTTGCGAAGACAGATTCCATGCCCTCCAGTGAGTCTTCTTCTCTGGGCCAAAATATGCTTAGTTCTCTAAAACATTTCTGATATAACTTTTTTTTTGTATTTTGTTTTTTAAAAACACAAAAATTTCATTTTGGGGTGCCATACTCAAGTACGTATATGCATAATCCACTTTTTTTGGTTAATGATTAATGTGCTCTATCTTCTTTCCATCTCCATCTTGTTAGGAAGAGAAGCAATGATATGCTCATTCCATCCTTTATCCTTTCTTACTCTCCCTCTGCACCTGCTGCAGCCTCCCTTCACAGCCAGTCAACGTCTCTGCCTTTCTGTCTTTGTCTCTCATACACACATCCCTCCATACACCCATAGGAATGTCAGTGCCTTGGTTCCTACTCAGGCTAAGAATTATCTAAGCAAGTGTAGTTCATTCTTGCAGGCTAGGTGTTATAAAAATAATTTGTCTTTCAACCACACACACTAGGATTTGAGTTCTAGCATTGCCACTTACTAGTTATGTTTCTCTAAGAGAATTATTTCAACTTGATGCACCTCCATTTTATCAACCTACAAAACTGAAGTTATAATTCTTGTCACACTGGCCAGTATTGACTGTTAAGTGAAATAGTAAATGTGAGAGTGCGTGGCTCACAATAAATACTCAAGAACTACTGGTTTCTGTTCTGTAGGTCTACATTCTCAACAGCCCACCTACCAGTTTTATTATGGTTTGCTGCATCAAACACATATGTTTGCTTTCAGAACTTAGTCATCCATATTTGTTTAATATAGTAAATCTTCAATGTTCAAAATTAGTATAGCATGTTTGAATTTAAACCCTTGTAATTGAAAGAAGTGAAAATCCAAACAGTGCTTTGGGCAAGGCAAATGTTGTGCAGGAGATGATCATTAGAAACAGCTTGTCATGTACATGCACAGTGCCCCTTGGCACTGTTTTAAAAGTGGGAAAGAAATGGTTTTACATATGGCAAGGGATCTTGTGTATTTATCTAGCCAAGCATATTATTAACGTGTCTTCTTTAGCAGTTTGAGTTTGTGCTATACTGTAATTACACATACATCTCCCCCCTCAAGGACTTCTCTTCTGCCTTACTTAGGAAATTAAGTAAAATATATATATATATCTCATATATATTACATATATATTTTTATGTATGTATAATTATATATAATTAAATATTTTTTCTACTTTTTCCTGTATTTTTCCCCTGTAAAATAAGTGATGTCACTGAACTGCATTGGGTAAGGGTAAAATCTCATCAGAAAGATGTCCGGTCTTTGTCATCAAAAGTTTCTCAACCTCACCCCCATTAGCAGCCACTGCCCCTGGTTGTTCTGTCTCCATCATAGCTCCCTTGCACCGTGTGCTTTCAATTCTGAGGTCATCTGGGGCGCTTGGTTTGGCTATACTAACTCCCAAGTCCAGCTTCTCTGCATTAATATATCTGGATTCCAAAAGTAAATACTGAAAGGGAACACCTTCTTGAGGGCAAAAACCACTTGCATGTCATCTTTCCCCATTCATCTTCTCTAATGAACACAAACACAGTCTTGCTTTTGACCATGACTTACTGTTTTTCCCGTATCTCCTGAACATGCCCTTCAACTTGTTCTCCATGTTGGAGTAGACTAATTTTGGAAAAATACAAACTTATCAGTATTCATGTCCCTGTTGAAAGGTCTTTAGTAGCTTCCCATTTGTCTTCTGGTACAAAGACAAATCTTTCCATAACTGACATGGTTCTGCATGGTATGACTCTTGCTTATTTTCCTAGTCTCACTTATACCATTCTCCACATTGCCACATTTTACCTCAAATACACCATGTTTCTCTTTTCTAAGGCAACATGCATTTTCTTCTAGTTCACATTCTCACCCACTCTCCCTCTTTCTGGTTAATTCTGACTCATCCTACACAGGAAGGGAATCCTTATTCAAACTCCTTCAGGTTCCTTTGCCTCAGAATACTCACTTCAGGTTTTAATTATGTTAAACCTATTAATACCTGTCTTCTCTACTAGACTGTAAGCCTTTTGAGAATGGGAACTGGGTTCCCAAACCGACTGGTTTTGGTCACCATGATATCCCCAGTGCCTAGCATGGTGCCTGACATGCATTTAGTTATTGACTTGTTAAACAAAAGTAGGTGCTGCTATGGTAAGGGAGGAATATTAAATGGGTTTTGACCATTAACTGTTCTAAAATTGTAGGTAAATTTGGTAAAGAAAGCTATTATTTCAAAATTAATTTACTAAAAGTTTTTAAGAACAGTGGGAGCTTTTTAACCTAGTACTTAAATGATTTTTCTCATGTTCCCGACCCTGCCCTTAATAAAAGAATAAAAAGGAGGGAACATGTTCTACAAATACTTTATTTATATTTATTTTCTCTTATTTGATATATGTTATTACCTTAAAAATGTATTTCTTTGAGAATGAAAGGCTAAATTAGGTTTTAAAATGCCAAATAAGGAGAAATTTTAATGATAAGATCAAATATATATAAACCTGGTCTCTATTAGTAGGAATTTCTAGCTTTAAAAAGTCCTAACATAAGGTCATGAAAATGAGATACTGTACTTTTGCTGCCGTGTTGAAAAGATAAATAAATCAAATTTTATGGTTAAAAGGAGTTTCACAGCCAATTTTGCTATTCTCTTCACCACCACTTCATCACAGTGATTTTCCATAAGGGTTAATATGCTAGATATGTTATGAACAGCTGACAATTACATATCATATAACTACTGATTTTTTAAACAATCAATTTTATTTTGTACATATGAGGTTTACAACATGATGCTATGCTATACATAAAAATAAAAGATGATTACAATAGTGAAACAGATTAACATATCTATCATCTCACATAGAAGCTATAGATTTTTAATTTTCATTTGGAGCCCCTCTGGGATATTGTTACTGATGGCCTTCAGAGCAAGTGTGTGTCTGGGCTGTTAGCCAAGGATTTAAGTTGGTGACTAGGTTTATTAAGGAGAAAATGGGTCCCTTAGGATTGTTGAAGGTATATAAACACCAAGCTGAAAACTAGAGTCAGAAAGCTGTTGAAGGCCAAGGTACTTGGCTTCCTGCTTCATTTCCACCAGAGTTCTGAAGGGTATAGCCAGCCCTGGGTTATGTTGGAGTTGTGAAGTGATACTTAAAAAGCTCATGGCCAGGTGAATCTCAGGAAAAGTGAGAGCTTGCAGTCTGCTTTTTGTTTTCAGAAGATTTAAGAGCACAATTCATCAAAGTACTGACAAAGGCTTGAGTGTTGAAATACCTCTTTGTGAATGAAAGAAAGAGAAGTTAAGTACTAATGACCAAAGACCATTTGCCCCCTTAAACCTTGAGGGAGGAGAAAAAAAAAAAAAACAGGATTGTGTAACACAGAGATGAGTAGTTAGAACTACTCAAAAAAAAAAAATTATTGTTGTCACTGAAATTGCTTAGTCATTGTTTTATATCCAAGAACAGTCAACTGTGAGTTGGTACAAAAGCGTTATCCTATTTAATATAATGCTAGCAATGAATTAGAAGGAAGTTTAGAGATCTTCTAGTCAAGGCTGTTTTATAGGAACGAACATAAGTGGATTAGCAATTTTCAAACAAAGTACAGAGATTTCTGATTGCTGTTATGTATATATTTATTGTTTTTACATTCTTCTGATTCTTTCAACATCAGACCAACATCTTTGATGGCTACGATTGCAGTCTGAGCTCCAGGACCAGGATGCTACTCCTTGGTGACTTCATACCCTTCTTAAAAGTATGTCACAAATTGTCCTCCCCACATCAACTATTACTGCACTTCCTGCTTAGTGTTGTGCTGTATTTTGGTCTGGTCTGTCTCAAGTACCTACTGGCATTCCTGGAACCAAGTTTGTTCATCCATAAATCCCACGTTTTACAGTGATTGTCAGGTTATTGGGGGCAAATATTTATACTTTGGTGAGAACATAAGTGGTAAAAAAGTGGTCTGTGCCTTTCTACTCAGTGACTTTTAGAGGATTTTACTTATGAGTAGAAATGTTGCTTTCCTTCATTCTTCTTAGTATTTTAATATAGATTAACTAAATAATGAAAATCCATTTGTTAAAGAGTTAAGGTCTTGAGGGTAAAAAGTCTACAGCAAGACCTAGGAGGTAGAAGGAGGTATAACAGCATATATATTTAAAAGTTTTGCTTTTATCACATATGTTTTCATTAAGAGATCTGTACAATTTTATGTTGTGATTTGTCACCCCCAAGTGTCTAAATTTTAATTTAAAATTTTATACTTAGGGATATAGAAACAGATAAAGATAAAACAGAGATGGGTAGTTGCCTACTCTTACAGTTTTGGCCTACCAGGCAAAAAGTTACAGGAATTATTAATAGAGCTCTCTAAAGTGTTTATGAGACTAGTTTGTGATATATTTAGTAAATACCTTAGATATGAAGTAACTAATGAAAAATTAGAACATAGGAAACAGAACTAAAATTATTTATCACTGTCTTAATAGCACCTTATTAAAGAATGACTAAATGCATATTTGTATCCTTGTATTTTACAGCATATATTTTTTAAAAAATTATCACATATTACTTCTTAAGGTTTCACTAGGAGAAAATGTGATTATTTCTAGCTTACTGTATTTATTTGCCTTATGCAATCTTTGTCTATTTCTGTGTGGTTTCACCAGTTAAGGATCTACCCCACAATGCTCTACTCACATTTCACAAACCTGATTCATGTTGTTTTCTAACATTGAGCCGATCTGAGGAGGCAAACTTTAGAAATAGTACTTATTACCTTAGATGCTCTCTATAGTGGTTAACCCAAGGGGAGCTTGAGATATGGGCATACTGCCAGCTGTTGAACCGAAGCAATTTTGGCTACAACTGATTTGTGGTTTGATCTATGCAAATGTACTTAACTTTGGTCTAAGTTTTAGGAAGTCACTGCAATTCATTTGAGCCAAATGTGGTAAGTGCCTAAAGACAGTGACTTTACTGCATATGTTTTGTCAGCTGGATTTTTTTTCTTAGATAGTGAAAGTTATGAGTCCTTTGTATAATTTATGTGTTACAGCATGATAGAAAGGCAGTTATATCACTTTTTAAATAATTATTTATTGCTTATTCCATCAGCCCAGGAACAATGCACAGTCTATAAAAAAGGATTGTCGATGCTGGTTTCTGGCAAATAGTATTCCATTACATTCTAATATAATAGTATGGACCATTATATTCCATATTCTTCTGCTTTGATCAGTATTGTTATAAGAAAGAAAGAGAGAGGAGAAGTATATTATATATGAGTATGTGTATGTATTACAAAAATTAACTGTGCATATAAATAACAAAGTATAACTTCATTACATCACAAATACTAGGACAAGCAGGTGCTACTTAAAGCTTGAAATGGGTGATTTTCAGGCAAATAAAATAAAATCCTATTTTACTACACAGTGAGTAAAATACATGGAGATTGTTACTACATGCATACATGTATACAAACAACTTAAATCTATAAATAGGCATGAGGAAAGCATATATATTTTTCTCAATTCAACAATATTATTTCTGAATCCAATTTGGTCATGATTTATCTTCTCCTTCCTGCCAGAGATAATTTCAAATATCTTTTTCACTTTTTGCAAGTAATGAGTTTTCACTCTAATATTATTCTTGATTGGGTGAAAGCATTTTTTTCCTACCTAATAATTTTCTATGTGTATGAAGAGGAATGAGTTTAGCTCCACTTCTTATCTTAATCCTGCAGTCTGGAAAATTGATTTATAGTTATATATCTTTAAACACAATCTGTTACACTAAAGTAATTTGCTCCTATCATGAAGTTTACATGAAAATGGTAACATCCTACTGTGTGTTATACATGTACACAAATCACAAGTCAGTGAATGTAAAACCATCTTCTAATCAGTTTTTAAAAATGCATATTTGTAAGATTGTGTCTTTATTCACGGTAAAAATATATCAACTGTGTATAGAATTCTCTTCTTGTTTTTATTTATTTAAGCCACTGTATACAACTCTGAACTGAAAGGTCAAATACTCCCTTTCATCTCTGCTCAATGCAATTATCCTGAAACTACATTACTTTATAATATTAGGGCAAAACATAGTATTTGAAAAAATAAAAACATTTAGAAATAAATGTTTAACAGAGATATTACTATTTCATCTAAGGGTACATATGAGAGGGAAAACCTCATAAAATGTAAAATCAGAAATTATATAAAATAGTGAAGTACAGCTTAGGGATCAAATCAATATTGTTATGTTCGAGTAGGAAATAACCATTTTTTGTTTGAAGAACAGGCAATAAAAAATTCAACCTATTTGAACTACAGTTCTGTTCTATTAATGTATCAATTCTAAATAAGCATCAATCTTTGTATCTATATATTCCAATTTTAATGCATATTTGACTTTTAACACTATGTAATTATGTCAGCTTGTATGGAATATATTTATAGTACTTAATATATTTATAGTACTTAAGTATAGTACTTAAGTACTTAAGTACACTGGGTCACCGTGTAGCAGTATTCCAGAACCTTCTATGAAGGTCTCTAGAAAAACTGTAAATTTCTTTTCTCTAGGAAAAACTGATGGGAGGTCAGTTGGTACATGCTGAATGTTTATTAGACAAAGCTTTCCATTTCTCTCTTTCAGAGAAGACAATTTTAATACAACTCAAAATGCTTTTTTAATTTTAGATTGAATATATTTTATTATACTGGGAACTTCTCATCTCAAAAAAAAAAAAAAATTCCTTATCATCCAGAATAGAGGAAGATGTCTCTAGAATAAACATTTAGAAAATACTTTAAAAATGGGTATGAATTTTAAGCCAAAGCCTTCTCGAGAACATGATTGTAGATCCTAGTTTTGGAAATGAGAGTTCTGTCCATCTTAAAGTGATAGCAGTCACTTAGAAGATCTGTTGACCTCTGACATAAGATTGTTTCCTTTACTTTGGAATTAAACATCTCAGTAAACCGATGCTGAAGAAGGAGATCCATTTACAGAAAGTGGTGAATTAGTCAAACCTGTAGTAGTCCTCCCCACGATTTGTTTTTCTTAGTTTTTTTTGTTGTTGTTGTTGTTCTACTATACTTATAATTCAGGCTGTAATTTAGGAAATACACTGCTATTTGCCACTAGCCATCCTGAAAGTGAAGTATGGTATCCTGGTCAGAGGCCTATTTCCCTAATGGTGATTAAAACTGGGCAGAAAGCCCAATGTAATAAAGCAGACTCCAGGCTTTTTCACCAACCTTGGTCTGGGAAAAGCAACATTAGAGGTTTTATGTCTTGAAAAATGTACAACGTCCATATGATTAAGTGCTCTTCATTTTCTTCTCAACCTCAGGGTGCACATTCAGGCCTTAGTTGTGCCAGCTGTTCTCTTAACCCATCACCCAAATATTGCTTTTGAATATAATCTGTCTTGACGCAAAGCCTTTTAAGTTTTCTTTATTACAATTTATCTTTCTTATACTAAATTAAACTTCATTTTCTCATTTGAGAAAAGTGAGCTCTTTGGAAAAAAATAAAAACAAAGATTTTTTTATTCTGCACATGTTAAGGCAATTCCTTTTTCCTGTCTTAATTGAATTCGGTTAAGCATTCAAAACCTTCATCACAAAGATTGGCTGAGCTATTTTTCTTTTTAAACAATGCCAAGTCTTGTTGGCACCCATGACGAAGACCATACTGTGAGAGGGCAGGCTGCCAGCAGGTTTAGCATTCAAGTCCACAGTTTGATGACGTCTTCCCCAAGCTTCATCAAGAGTCTTGCAGCAGAGCCACCTTGCAGGCCATTGGTGTGGGTACTGTACAAGTGTTAGTTTCTGTGCTTTTCAGAAGATTTGGAAACAATGAAAGTGATCCATTCACTTTTTCATATACAAAAAATTAATGATGGAACTGGGAAAGCTGAGTGAAGTGTATACCATAGCCTGGGCCACTTTTGCAACTTCTTGTGAATCTGAAACTATTTCAAAAGAAAACATTATACTGAAAAAAAAGCCATAAAAATGAAATATGAAGAAGCCACACTGTAGTACATAAATAAGGCTCTATTAAAAATTTTTTTTAAATGGCAGAATAAAGAATACATCATGAATTTTTTTTCTTTCCATTGCTTTAGCCACATGTGTGAGAAGCTCATGCTATTCCTAAATCCCTTTACAATTGTCTTTAGTAGAGGGCACAATAAAGAACATTAGGCTATTCTTTAACCAAAGGGAAGTAATTTTAAGTGGAAATTTAAGTCTGTCTTAATCTCCACCTATGCTTTCTTCTCTTTCCCCTACCTCTCTCTCCACTTCTCTGCATCCCTTCTAACATTTTTCCTTCTTTGTCTCTCCACTCTGACAGTTCTGGTGTTAAAAATACTAAAGGTTGAGTGTGGTGGCTCCCGCCTGTAATCCTGGTTACTCTGAAGACTAAAGTGGGAGGATCACTTGAGCCCAGAAGTTCAAGACCAGCCTGGGCAACACAAGTGAGACCACCTCTATA
The DNA here is from genome assembly GCF_037993035.2 of Macaca fascicularis. Classification (NCBI taxonomy): domain Eukaryota; kingdom Metazoa; phylum Chordata; class Mammalia; order Primates; family Cercopithecidae; genus Macaca; species Macaca fascicularis. The sequence continues at coordinate 105,327,802 of NC_088386.1, forward strand.
CAAAACATTAAAAAAAAAAAGCCTGGTGTGGTGGTGCATGCCTATAGTCCCAGTGACTCAGGAGGCTGAGGTGTAAGGATGGCTTGAGTCTGGGAGGTTGAGACTGCAGTGAGCTTTGATAGGGCTACTGCACTCCAGCCTGGGGGGACAGAGCAAGACTCTGTCTCAAAAAATAAAATGAAAATACTAAAAATACTGCTAGATTACTCTTATTCTATTGTATTAAGAAAGTGCTACTTGGGCTAAAGTTTTGTGGCACCTGATTAGGATCAGTTAGGTGTGGGGAAAATAGAATGAAAAACAAACAAACAAAAAAATTCTGGTAAACATGTCATTATTGCTAGTTACCTGTAAGAGAATGACATCAATTTTAGTGGTTAGGAACCCAGCCTCTAAAATCAAGCAGTCCAGCTTAAAATCCCAATCATGCTCTCTCCTGTGACCCTTAGCAAGTGACTCTCTGTGCCTAATGTCGTTATCTTTAAAATGGAGATGACCATAATATTATCTACCTCACATATTTATTTTTAAAACTATGTGAATTAACACTTCCAAAGAATTCCCAGCATAAAGCAGCGCTCAGTGATTATTAGCTTAATTATGTAATTGAAGACAAATGTTTACTACTGCCAACTTTAAAATGTATCTGGATATTTGAAATACAGTTTACAAAACTTCACTATAGAAGAACGTGAAACAGGAGCAGTAAGAGATAACATGGTTGTGTCATGGACACCCAGCACTTCACAGCTGCTGCAACTCTCCTGTTGCAGAGTCCACTTTCTAAATATATGTAGGGCAGGCATACATAAATAATTTAGGTTTTTGATGTTTATCATACATTATTAAAATACCAACTTCTAGTGACTGCTATTTTCAATTCGCTATGAGGTTCCACATTTTTGTTTTGTTGGTATGTCTCCCATTTCCACTCTAGATTTAATTATCTAAATAGAAATGTTTTAATTGATGTCCTGTGATATTTGTTTTAACTTTGAAGGAAATTGCCCATATTTTCATGTCTGATGAAAATTAAATAGCCTGTATAGATTCTTCCAGGGTTTGAAACAACTTTTTTAAAAGGTGTCTAACATTTACCCAGTCACAGAGTTTTATTGGCTTGCCTTCATTTAAGTAGTTTTATTTGTTGAGAATCAATTAAGAAACGGTTTTAAACAATGAATAAAGTAAATATTCATATCTTATGTCTTAACATATGTGTATTCATTTTCAAGTTACAAAAGCAAGTGATATTTTTTCTTCCATAGTTAGACTTCAACAAACATGGAGTATTTTATACCATGGAAAATACATTGGTTTCCCTTTTAATATTGATCTATTTTTTCCTTATATGGTTGTGCAAAAGACACATATCTCTCCTTTTCATTAGATTCTGTATTTAATTAAAATTAACTAAAGAAGGGATTTTGTGGGGTTTTGTTGAAATTGGCATAGGAACCTGCTGAAATATTAATATTCTGCATCACCTATATAAAATTTCATTACCAGAACTTCATTGACATTTACATTATTCTATTAATGCAATTATATTTTGTCATATTAATATTTGCTTAATAGATAGGAACCATGATAATAAAGATAATTTTTTGATCAATTGTCTAGGGTTAGGCAGTAATAAAGAATGAACAGGAAATCTGAAATTCAAAATACATGGTAGTTACATTTGCTTCATTAATTTCTAAATCTTAAAGTAACAATGTTGATTTCAGCATTCTCAGAACCAAGGGCAAGATATATGAATAAGTCAACAAATTATAGAAAAATTCAGAGATTCTGTAATTAAATGCAGTATGCCTGACCCCTGCCTTGAGATAGAAAATAGCACAATTTTGAACTACGTAAAACAATATTTTCAGTCCTGTGTTCTATTACTAAAAATAAAAATGTCAAATAAAAATGTAAAGTTTTTAAATTAACATTTTATAAGACTTGGTAAATTATAACTTTCTTCAGCCTTAGCAGATATGATAGACGAACCTTTTTCAAATTATGCATCAAAATAAAATTGAGTTGCTAGTAGAAAGCCCAAATTATTTTGCACAACTGAGCCAAAAATGTGTTTTACTGCTACTGTTTCCCATGTTTTACTTAAATAAGTAACATAAATTTGTTTAATTAAAGTGTGACAGTTTGAGCTGCATTTGACATTTGTCACAATTTTCCTCATCATTCCTTGCCTAATAATGTACATACTCAAATAGCTGATAGGCTTCTAGCTAAAAATGCATATTGACTAAGAGTAGTTAATATGAAATCACTAGACTGTCACTGTGTCAAAGAGGGAGAGCTTGATAATGTTCTGCCAAGGATGAGGGTCTTCCTTAGGAGAATGATAAATAGAACTTTAGAATATAATAATGTAGTCTACTAGACTAGTAGACTCCACTTAGTACTACACCCATTAGCTTTATTAACTGGGACTTTTTATTCCTTTTGGAGGGAAACTACTAGGTTCTAGTTTACACAAGGAACAATAAAGTCATTGTATACTTTTTCTTCTTACATATTTAATTTTGAATAGCATTGAATTTCTGGCTGAGTCTATGGATACCTGGAAAAAATATTTAAAGATGATTACAAGCTCGCATTGCTTTATTTGTTGTTGGAATCACATTTTTTTTTCCTTAGAACCTTGCAATGGAGATGCTCTGAAGTTTGTTTGTTTTCTTTACTACATACTGTATGTTCTAGTCCATTAGCAGGATTTGCCAAACATGATGCTGCTTTATCTATCAGCCATTTTGTGTTGTTTGAAGTTCATAATAAGATTTGTATCAATATTTACTATAATAATCAGGCTCTTTCACCTGTAAATAGAAAAAATTTAAAAGAGTTTAGACAAAAATATTAATGCATATATGATATAAAAAGTCCACAAGTCCTGTTGGTATAGGGATGGCAGGAACCAGGTTTACCATTGTAATCATTAGCTTAGTCTTGTTCTTCTCTCTTTCTGTTTCTCACTCTCCATCCCACTGTTTCCCTCCTTCCCACTCTTCCTCTCATTTTCTCTCCATTTTGCTGCTCTGCTTCATCTGGAAATGCTGGGTTCATCATAAGGCTCTTTCTCCATGGTGAAAAGAGATACCAGTACCTTCAAGCTTACAAGATTGTTACATGTAGTAACTGAGAGGAAAAGAGACCATCTCCTGTACAGGCTTCACGTATCAGGGAAGACTGTTTTTGTCCTGTGTTAGAAATTGAGTTTCAGTTGGCCGAGTGCGGTGGCTCACGCCTGTAATCCCAGCACTTTGGGAGGCCGAGATGGGCGGATCACGAGGTCAGGAGATCGAGACCATCCTGGCTAACACGGTGAAACCCCGTCTCTACTAAAAAATACAAAAAACTAGCCAGGTGAGGTGCCAGGCGCCTGTAGTCCCAGCTACTCGGGAGGCTGAGGCAGGAGAATGGCGTAAACCCGGGAGGGGGAGCTTGCAGTGAGCTGAGATCCTGTTACTGCACTCCTGCCTGGGTGACAGGGCGAGACTCCGTCTCAAAAAAAAAAAAAAAAAAGAAATTGAATTTCAGTGAGACCAACTCTGACACAGAATGTAGCTTGCTGAATGTTTCTTGGGATAAATGTCCATTGAAGGGAAGGAAGAGGAAATAGGAATGGGCAGAGGGAGAACTTGAGCTGCTTTGCAACCCAGTGACAACATCTCCCAACAGAAGAATGCTTTTCAGCTTGCCTCCTATTGGGTGAAGATGGTTCAGCCTTCATACTCCTGCATTGATCCATCACTGGCTGTGGGCCACCCAGGGAAGGGGAGGCAATATCTGAAGGGGCCCAACACCGGTGCTTTCTCTACTGACAGTAACTTCCCCTGTGGCTAGGACATTGTTTCATTGATGGGGACTGGGCAGTACACCAAAGTGCCACTCCAGCCTAATGTGGCCTGAATTCCTAGCCCTCAACCAATCAGTGTCCCCAAGAAATGGAGTCCATGGATTGACCTATATTATCCTGTGACTGAGGCTGGGGTAGGATTGGACTGTGTGTGGTCAACCACATCTAAACCACATAAAATTGGCTCCCCACAAAAAAGATGAATTTGACTCCAGATGAAGGAAGGGAAATGCTGAACTGAGATATACATGACAACCTCTGTCTTAGGTCACTTAACTATGAAGCCAGCTTGTCTTTAGGTTTCTAATGTAAAGGGAATTATGATAGTAGAATACATTTTTATTCAGAACATAGAATTTAGATATGTTTTATCCCTAAACCTATCTTCTGTGTTATTGAGCATGTATTAGCTCACCATATAGCATATATTAAAGGACAGCCAGCTTCCATGAACTTCTGTTCATATAGTGTTGATGATGCTACAGTTATTTGTGAGTTAAAATACATGAGAATTCTCTTTGTTTATTTCAGAATAATGTATTCCTATGTGTATGTATACATTTATTTTACTGTGGAACTTCTTTTTTTTTAAGTAGAACATCTTAGAAAAGAAGATACACTAGGAAAAGCTGGGGTGATTTGACCAAAATCTCAAAGACAGCAGTAGAATCAGTGTTGACACTTCACTATTCATACTTAAAAAGTAATATTTGTGGTTCTGTTGTAGAGACTGATTATGTGTCTTAGCTCTTTTACTAAATGGTAACTCTCTGAAGGCAGAGTGCTATGCTTGCTTTCTATCTCATGCAGTATAGATATCCAACATTGCACAATATCGACATGAAAAAATGTTTGCATAAGTGACTGTAAGTTAATTGTGCTGATTTTTTTAAAAAAATTCATAGTTAATGTGAGAATTAAGGTTAAAATTAAGTGAAATAATGTCACCATCAGAAATCCAATGTCAGCAGCATTGACTTCAGTGTTAATACATTTTAACCTCTCAGAGTCAGCCTCTCTAAAAACTATGTCAGTCCTTTCCCCTTTGACACATGTGGCAATATGTGTTCAGGTTGATATATTGTTGGTCGTAGGAAGTGAACAGATTTTTGCAAACATATTATTGAATGAAGATTTAAGCCCCCATTTTATACCAAACTTTCTGATGCACTCTTAACACACATTATCTCATTATCTCAAAGAACTCTGAGAAATTATTACCCCCATTCTAATGATGAAAAAACTGAGACTCAGACATATTTAATCACTAACTGATAGAAAAAAAGTCTTAGGATTCAAACACATGGCCTGGGCTCTTTCCATTCTACCAGCTACCTTGAATTTTTGCCTGTTTCTATAAGATTAAACAATATTTGTAGTAAATAAAGCTAAATACTAATATACTACATGATAGTGGTCTGTTTAAATGAACTATCTGCATTTTACAGAATCATTGCCTGTTTTATGAAATATTACTGCCTTAAACATACTGCATTTTATCTTGTCATTCCTACAGCTGTCCTATTGATTAGGGAGATGTAGATTTTAGTATCTTTTTTAGAACATGACATTTTATGTTAACAAAGCGCTGAGTTTAGAACTAAAGTTCTGAAATTGTCCTCAGGGCTTTGCTAAGTCTAGATTATTCATACAGCGGTAATGACTGTAAACATGATCTGAAATTCTCCTTTTAAAAATATTTTCTTAATGTGAATTTTGTGCAGCCACCACAGAGAACAAATTATGTTTGCTTATACTTTTATTATTGGCTGTAATACATGTTGATCAAAGAGAAGAATGTGAGCATTATAAAGTATACCTTGTTTTAATGTTTATTTTATTACTGGTCCTGATACCTAGATTCAATGTTACAGTTACTCCTTTGTTTAAAAAAAGGTGTTTAGCCTGGGCAACACAGTAAGACCTTGTCTCTAGAAAAATAAAACAAATTAGCCAGGGATGGTGGCCTGTGCCTGTAGACCCAGCTAGTCAAGAAGCTGAGGCTGGAGGATCCCTTGAGCCTACGAGTTTGAGGCTGCACTAAGCTATGATTGTGCCACCACACACCAGCCTGGCTGATGAAGCGAGACTCCATCTCTTAAAGAATTTATAATTTAATTTTTTAAAGCTGTTTTTAAATTCCTTATTGTATTTTGTCGGTACAGACTACCTATTGTGGGTCTCGTTTATCTACCAAAAAAAAAACCGATTTTTGAAATTGGAGGCAAAAGTGTAATAATTTACTGTTCAGTTTTGCTTATGACAATGCCAGAGTTTGTGATAGTCTTTAGAAAAATTTTCAAGTCACATGAGCATCTTTTGCCTTAAGAGAGCACACACCATTTACTTTTATCCATCCTTTCATCATGGGGAAGATAAAATGGAACACATGGAGCCAGGAAAGGTGGGTGACAGCTGGAAGAAATTTTCTTAGAGGCTTCAGAGCCCTTCCAGAGGATTGATTTGAATCCATTTTCTGCCCGTTCCCTTAGCTTTACCCAGGTTATCATCCCTGCAGGTAGCTGGGAGCTGGATCTCATTGAACTTCTGATATGTTAGACAACCCTAGAACATTCCTAAATTTCCTTAAGCTTGATTCCTTTTTTAAACAGAGGTAAAAATCTTTACCTCCTCTATTTCTTCTAAGAACAATATAAAGAAAATGCATTTGCATTTGAAAAAAAAGATTTTTAACTTTTGTGAGGGCTATTTGTGTTGACTTAGGAAATTGACTTCCCCCTGAGTGCAGCAGAAAGCCACAGACTGACTTTTTACAGCACTGAACGTTTAGTGATAGGTGTTCGGTGGTTTATATTTCACTACCAGGAAGTCAAAGAAAATGTATCTGATGGCCAGGCGCAGTGGCTCACGCCTGTAATCCCAGCACTTTGGGAGGCTGAGGTGGGTCAATCACTAGGTCAGGAGTTCGAGACCAGCCTGGCCAAGATGATGAAACCTCATCTCTACTAAAAATACAAACATTAGCCTGGCACCGTCGCGGGTGCCTGTGTTCCCAGTTACTCAGGAGGCTGAGGCAGGAGAATCGCTTGAACCCGGGAGGTGGAGGTTGCAGTGAGCCGAGACTTCAACATTGCACTCTAGCCTGGACAACAGAGAAAGAGGAGTCTCAAAACAAACAAACAAACAAACAAAAACACCTCTTTCTCAGTGATTTTGCTTGGGGGCAAATTACTGCAACTCAGCAAATACTTATTTTGTGCTTTTATTCTGCCTTTTAAATAACCTGGCCTTCTTGATTTGAGATTCGCTAGAAAATAAGGCCTCCTCAATTATTTAAATGTCCATTGGCAACTGTTAGCAATAGTGAAAAAAGAAATCTTCTTAAAGAACTTAAATGTGTTATCCCTGATCCCAAAGGCACACTGAAATCGGGCCGATGGAAACGCGATGGCAGTTGTGCACCATGTCTGCAACTGTGGCAGACACACAACAGAAGTTAGTAATTGGGCTGCTCATTACAGACAAGGAGAGGCCTGTTAACTTTCTGTAACTACTGGAGCATGTCTATAGTTTCCTTGCTGTGGCACTAGATTCATCAAGTGCTGAGTCCTCCTGGAAGTGACGGGCTGACCTGCTGTACAGACTGATTCTGACTGTCCTCGTGTGAGTCACATTGGGCAGTGTTTTGGTGGTACCTGACTGCTGTCAAAGCTTATTTCCCTCTCTGTTAACTGAGGATTTATGTACCAACAGGAATTTAATCAGTACTGTATTTTAAATAATTTTGTGCTTGGCTCAAACAAGAAGAGTTAATCAATTCATTAGGGGTGGATTATAAATCCCACCTCCTATAACTTTTCTTTTTTTTATTGTGTCAGAAGTTTGGAAATAAAATACATGTTATTATTGAAAACATTTTATTGAATGAGGATTTCAAAATTTAGGTCATTTCTTTTCCTTTATTTCTGAATTGTTTTCTTCTGCATGACATTTGACACTTTGTCAAGCAAACAATTGAGGATAGCCCATTACCAAAGATTACCTGTCATTGGGAAGCAGGTGTTCACACTGATGAATCAGAACCGGATAAATCTAGACCAACAGAGATATATGTTTGCTTGCAGAACTAAGCAAGACTTTATATGTGGAAGAACTAGAAGACGAACAGATATAAGCTGTTAGTTTTAGTGTTGGCACCAACACTGCTGCTGTAACCCCACACTAGTCTCCAAATATTTTTGTGCACATTCAAAATTCACATGAATTTGTCATTTGCACTTTCTAACGTAACACTCCTATGATTAATCTGTTTCTGGACAGTTGTAGATCAGGGATCCGTTCATTCAAAATGTTCCCTTCTGAAAGGGCAGAAGGTTAGGACCTAGCTTTCTTGCTATGATAAATGTCTTTTCAACTTCTGCTTCTTTCTTGTTGCTTAAATTGGGATGGAGAAAACTCCCAACTACCATTCATTCTCTAACCTCATACCCTGCTTTATCTTCTTGATAGCAGTCATCGTTCTCTTAAGTATTTGTGTTCCACTTTAGGAATGTAAGCTTCAAAAGTGCAGGAACCTTGTTGACAACTTCTTCACCACCATTATATCTCAGTTCCTAGAAAAGGGTCTGCCTTGCCCTGAAGCACGTCTTCAAAAAACATTAGTTAAAAGAATGAATAACTAACTCCCTCGTATATTCTATTTGCTTGGGAAATTTGTTTTTATTTTATTTTTTATTTTTGAGATGGAGTCTTGCTCTGTTGCCAGGTTGGAGTGCAGTGGCGCGATTTCAGCTCATTGCAACCTCCGCCTCCCAGGTTCAAGCGATTCCCCTGCCTTAGCCTCCTGAGTAGCTGGGACTACAGGAGTGTGCCACCGTGCCCAGCTAATTTTTGTATTTTAGTAGAGACAGGGTTTCTCCATATTGACCAGGATGGTCTTGATCTCCTGACCTCGTGATCTGCCCGCCTCAGCCTCCCAAAGTGCTGGGATTACAGGCATGAGTCACCACGCCCGGCCAAGGGAAAACTTTCTTACAGTAGAATAAAGATGCAGGTATGTCTCGGTTCACAGTCAGGCTGTAAACATTCTATTTAGGTGTTCAGCACCACTTCAATTATACTAAAAATGAAATTGGCCAGATTAGAAATTTAACCATCATTTATAATGTTTTGCTTGTTATTTAAGCAAAATATTACTTAATATGTTATTGAAAAATTACAAATATAAGATTGTTTATATGTGAATTATAGGGGAAAATGTAAGTTGATTTAAGCCATTTTCATTCCAATATAATACTTTCTGCTCCAGTGCTACTTTGGGGGAAAATTAAAGCATTAACTCTTGATTAGTACAGTTGAAAGATAATGGAATCTGGTGAAGTACTTAATATGTAAGAGGGATTAACAGCAGATCTGTGTCATAGATTAATATTTTCAAACTTATGGGAAACCCTAACTTTTGCTGCAGCTACATTTATTCCAGACATGGGATTTCCTTTTGTAGTGTATAGATTCCATCAGAATTCTGACTGTTTTTGGTCCCTTGTATGTAACATGAAATGCAATAATAATATTAAAATGGATGAAAATATTCTTTATAATAAATAGGTCTGAAGTCAATTCTCATATACCTCTTTTGGGGATTTGCAATTTTATTTATTTTATTTTATTTATTAAATTTATTTAATAAATAAAAAATTAAATGTAAATATTTATTTAATTTTATTCATTAAATTATGCAGGACTTTAGTTATAACAGCAACACAGAAGGAGTTAAATACACCTGGACTCACCCAAGAGGAAGCCGGTGACTCAGAGATGTGGGTCCGGAAATCTGTGGAATGCTCCGTATTTGCTTATTAGTAGTGCATTGCCAAAGTTTTCAGGAAATTAGAGCTTTGGGGAACAGATTTACTTTATTGTCAAGGATTGCCTATAGCTGTACATTCCTTTGAAATTCAGTTTTCACTCGGATGACAAAATGATGCTTTGGTAGGGATAGGAGGATGCGTACTTTCCAAATTGGAGAAAATCTAGGTTGCGGTATTAATCTTAAAAGCACCCCAATGGTAGACACAGCTGCCTGCCTGACATGTGCCCCAGGTATATCCTACATGTTTACAAAGCTCAGTTGCAAATCTGAGTATTAATAAGAAGATGTTTCATGAAAGCTTTTCAACAAATAATTAATAATGCATTCAGTTAACCATAAAAGCATTTCAAGGAAAAACGCAGACTTTGAAGATGAATAATTTGAATAAATGGATAAAAATAAGCTTAGGGGCTTTTGCAGGTTCATCACTGAACTCTGTTACTTCATTATCCACATAAATACAGTGTTATTCAGATACATTTTAACTTTCAAATAACTCATACATCTTATTGCTGTTTTTATAACCCTTGAATAGGGTAGCCTCTTAAACTATTTATATACCTAACATTGATAAAATAAAAAGTAAAAATAAGGAAAAACAAAAGGACCTTGGTTGGGAATATGTAAAAATTTTTTGCCGTACATTTTTGAGGTAATGGCAACAAGTTTATTTAAAAAATAAATATTGCTGGAGTCCTGGGCAAGATGGCCGAATAGGAACAGCTCTGGTGTGCAGCTCTGAGAGAGACCAATGCAGAAGGTGTGTGATTTCTGCATTTCCAAGTGAGGTACCCGGTTCATCTCAATGGGACTGGTTAGATGGTCAGTGCAGCCCATGGAGTGTGAGCGGAAGCAGAGTAGGGTGTCACCTCACCCGGGAAGCACAAAGGGTCGGGGAACTCCTTCCTCTAGCCAAGGGAAGCCCTGAGGGACTGTACCATGAGAGACAGAGCTATCTGGCCCACATACAACGCTTTTCCCATGGTCTTTGCAACCTGTAGACCAGGAGGTTCCCTCGAGTGCCTACACCACAAAGGCCTGGGTTTCAAGCATGAAACTGGATGGCTGTTTGGGCAGACACCAGACTAGCTGCAGGAGTTTTTTCTTCATACCCCAGTGGCACCTGGAAGGCCAGTGAGACAGAACCATTCACTCCCCTGGAAAGAGGGCTGAAGCCAGGGAGCCAAGTGGTCTAGCTCAGTGGATCCCACCCCCACAGAACCCAGCAAGCTAAGATCCACTGGCTTGAAATTCTTGCTGCCAGCACAGCAGTCTGAAGTTGACCTGGGGCTCTCGAGCTTGGGGCGGGGAGGGGCGTCTGCTGTAACAGAGGTTTGAATAGGTGGCTTTCCCCTCACAGTGTAAACAAAGCTGCCCGGCAAAGCTACCGCAAAGCCGCTGTAGCCAGACTGCCTCTCTAGATTCCTCCTTTCTGGCCAGGGCATCTCTGAAAGAAAGGCACCAGCCCCAGTCAGGGGCTTATAGATAAAACTCCCTTCTCCCTGCAACAGAGCACCTGGGGAAAGGGGTGGATGTGGCTACAGCTTCAACAGACTTAAACACTCCTGCCTGCCAGCTCTGAAGAAAGCAGCAGATCTCCCAGCACAGATTAGAACTCAGGATTAAGAAACTCACACAAAACTGCACAACTACATGGAAACTGAACAATCTGCTCCTAAATGACTGCTGGATAAGTAACAAAATTAAGGCAGAAATCAATAAGTTCTTTGAAACTAATGAGAACAAAGACACAAGGTACCAGAATCTCTGAGACACAGCTAAAGCAGTGTTTAGAGGGAAATTTATAGCACTAAATACCCACAGGACAAAGTGGGAAAGATCTAAAATTGACACCTTAACATCACAATTAAAAGAACTGGAGAAGCAAGGACAAACAAATTCAAAAGCTAACAGAAGATAAATAACTAAGATCAGAGCAGAACTGAAGGTGATAGAGACATGAAACACCCTTCAAAAAATCAATGAATCCAGGAGCTGGTGTTTTGAAAAGATTAACAAACTACATAGACCACTAGCCAGACTAATAAAGAAGAAAGAAGAATCTAATAGACACAATAAAAATTGATAAAGGGGAGATCACCCCCAATCCCACAGAAATATAAACTACCATCAGAGAATACTTTAAAACACCTCTACACAAATAAACTAGACAATCTAAAAGAAATGGATACATTCCTGGACACATACACCCTCACAAGACTAAACCAGGAAGAAGTTGAATCCCTGAATAGATCAATAACAAGTTCTGAAATTGAGGCAGTAATTAATACCCTACCAACCAAAAAAAGCCCAGGATCAGATGGATTCACAGCCGACTTCTACCAGAGGTACAAAGAGGAGCTGGTACTATTCATTCTGAAACTATTCCAAACAATAGAAAAAGAGGGACTCCTCACTAACTCATTTTATGAGGCCAGCATCATCCTGATACCAAAACCTGGCAGAGACACAACTAAAAAAGAAAATTTCAGCCCAATATCCCTGATGAACATCAATGCAAAAATCCTCAATAAAATACTGGCAAACGGAATCCAGCAGCACATCAAAAACTTATCAACCATGATCAAGTCGGCTTCATCCCTGGAATGCAAGGCTGGTTCAACATGTGCACATCAATAAACGTAATCCATCACATAAACAAAACCAATGACAAAAAACACATGATTATCTCAATGGATGCAGAAAAGGTCTTTGATAAAATTCAAAACCCCTTTGTGCTAAAAACACTCAATAAACTAGGTACTGATGGAACATATCTCAAAATAATAAGAGCTATTTATGGCAAACCCACAACCAGTATCACACTGAATGGGCAAAAGCTGGAAGTATTCCATTTGAAAACTGGCACAAGTAAAGGATGCCCTCTCTCACCACTCCTGTTTAACGTAGTAGTGGAAGTTCTGGCCACAGCAATCAGGCAAGAGAAAGAAATAAAGGTTATTCACATAAGAATAGAGGAAGTCAAATTACCTCTGTTTGCAGATGACATAATTCTGTATTTAGAAAACCCCATCATCAGACCCAAAATATCCTTAAGCTGATAAGCAACTTCAGGAAAGTCTCAGGATACAAAATTAATGTGCAAAAATCACAGGCATTCCTATACACCAATAATAGACAGACAGCCACATTTTGAGCAAACTCCCATTCACAATTGCTATAAAGAGAAAAAAATACCTAGGAATACAACTTACAAGGGATATGAAGAACCTCTTCAAGGAGAACTACAAACCACTGCTCAAGGAAATAGGAGAAGACACACACAAATGGAAAAACATTCCATGCTGATGGATAGGAAGAATCAATATCGTGAAAATGGCCATACTGCCCAAAGAAATGTATAGATTCAATGCTATTCCCATCAAGCTACCATTGACTTTCTTCACAGAATTAGAAAAAACTACTTTAAGTTTCATATGGAACCAAAAAAGATCCCGTATAGCCAAGACAATCCTAAGCAAAAAGAACAAAGCTGGAGGCATCATGCTACCTGACTTCAAACTATACTACAGGGCTACATTAACCAAAATGTCATGGTACTGGTATCAAAACAGATACACAGACCAATGGAACAGAATAGAGGCCTCAGAAATAATGCCACACATCTACAACCACCTGATCTTTGACAAACCTGACAAAAACAAGAAATGGGGAAAGGATTCCCCATTTAATAAATGGTGTTAGGAAGACTGGCTAGCCATATGCAGAAAACTGGACCCCTTCCTTACACTGTATGCAAAAATTAATGCAAGATGGATTGAAGATTTAAACATAAGACCTAAAACCATAAAAATCCTAGAAGAAAACCTAGGCAATACCATTCAGGACATAGGCATGGGCAAAGGCTTCATGACTAAAACAACAAAAGCAATGACAAAAAAGCCAAAATTGACAAATGGGATCTAATGAAACTAAAGAGCTTCTGCACAGCAAAAGAAACTATCATTAGAGTGAAGAGGCAACCTACAGAATGGGAGAAATTTTTTTCAATCTGTCCATCTGACAAAAGGCTAATGTCCAAAATGTACAAGGAGCTTAAACAAATTCACAAGAAAAAAATAAGCCCACCAAAAAGTGGGCAAGGATATGAACAGACACTTCTCAAAGTAAGACATTTATGTCGCCAACAAACATATGAAGAAAAGCTCATCATCGCTGGTCGTTAGAGAAAAGCAAATCAAAACCACAATGAGATACCAACTCACACCAGTTAGAATGGCGATCATTAAAAAGTCAGGAAACAACAGATGCTGGAGAGGATGTAGAGAAATAGGAATGCTTTTACACTGTTGGTGGGAGTGTAAATTAGTTCAACCATTGTGGAAGACAGTGTGGTGATTCCTTAGTGATCTAGAACCAGAAATACCATTTGACCCAGCAATCCTATACTGAGTATATACCCAAAGGATTATAAATCATTCTACTTTAAAGACACATGCACATGTATGTTTATTGCAGCACTCTTCACAATAACAAAGACTTGGAACCAACCCAAATGCCCATCAATGTTAGACTGGATAAAGAAAATTTGGCATATATACACCATGGAATACTATGCAGTCATAAAAATAATGAGTTCATGTCCTTTGCAGGGTCATGGATGAAGCTGGAAACCATCATTCTCAGCAAACTTAACACAGGAACAGAAAACCAAACACCACATATTCTCACTCATAAGTGAGAGCTGAACAATGAGAACATGGGCACAGGGCAGGGAAAATCACATACTGTGCCCTGTCAGGGAGGTGGTAGGCAAGGAGAGGGATGCCATTAGGAGAAATACCTAATGTGGATGACGATTTGATGGGTGCAGCAAACCACCATGGCCCATGTATACCTGTGTAACAAACCTGCATGTTCTGCCCAGGTATCCCAAAACTTAAAGTATAATTAAAAAAAAAAAAAAAAAAAAAAACAGCTAAATCCCGCCAAAACCAAGATGGTGATGAGAGTGACCTTTGATCATGATCACTGCTATAGTCCTACCAGTGCCATGACAGTTTACAAATCCGATGGCAATGTCATGAAGTTACCCTATAGGGTCTAAAAAGGGGAGGCATGAATAATTTACCCCTTGTTAGGATATAATTGAGAAATAACCATAAAAATGGAAAACCAACAGCCCTCAGGGCTGCTCTGCCTATTGAGGAGCCATTCTTTATTCCTTTACTTTCTTAAAAGACTTGCTTTCATTTTTAAAAGCAAATAAAAAAATACTGCCATCTTCCAAAGTTTTTGCCCCACTGAAAACACTTAGAGAAAGAACTATAAGAGATTGAGATATTTTCATTTCAAAAATTTATCATTGGTTTTAAAGTTTCTTCAAAGCACGTTTTCCCCTATTGTTTCTGCCTGAATTTGAACGTGCCAGAACTCCTTAGAGAATTATATAGGTAGGAAAATCTATCAGTGCTCTAAACTTAAAAACAAAAGATGAAAAAATAATATATGCTGGCCATATATCCATATATATGTATATATTCCACTTTATCTGTGATTTTTATTATTTCTTTGTCTTAATAAAAGACATTGGTAAACAAAGCTGCCCGGAAATTTGGACTGGGCGGAGCCCACCACAGCATTGCAAAGCTGCTGTAGCCAGACTGCCTTTCTAGATTCCTCCTCTCTGGGCAGGGCATCACTGAAAGAAAGGCAGCAGCCCCAGTCAGGGGCTTATAGATAAAACTCCCATCTCCCTGCGACAGAGCACCTGGGGGAAGGGGTGGATGTGGGTACAGCTTCAGCCGACTTAAACATTCCTGCCTGCCAGCTCTGAAGAGAGCAGCGAATCTCCCAGCACAGTGCTCAAGCTCTGCTAAGGAACAGATTGCCTCCTCAGGTGGGTCCCTGACCCCTGTGCCTCCTAAAGGGGATATACCTCCCAGCAGTGGACAACAGACACCTCATACAGGAGAACTCCGGCTGGCATCTGGTGGGTGTCTCTCTGGGACAAAACTTCCAGAGGAAGGAGCAGTCAGCAATCTTTACTGTCCTGCAGCCTCCGCTGGTGATACCTAGGCAAAGAGGGTCTGGTGTGGACCTCCAGCAAACTCAGCCGACCTGCAGAAGAGGGACCTGACTGTCAGAAGGAAAACTAACAAACAGAGATATTGGATATTCAATCTTTATAAGCTTAGTTTTCTCCTGGGAATAAAAATAGTGTTTGCTGTGTTTCGTCTTTGTGAAGATTAACTCAATAATTCATCTGACAAACTTTGTAGAATGGTTGAGTTATATTAAATACTTAATGCTCATTTCCTATAATTCTTGTTGTTTTGTATTAGAATGGTATTCTAGCCTTCATAAAACAAATTCTGTGATTTAGACATTTGAAAGTTCTTCATTTTCAATTGATACTCATTTATTTCTAGTTGCTGCATAACCTAGTCATTTTATGTTCAGTGTGGTGACAGCAAATGGGTGAAGTAGTTCCAATTTCCCAGCATGTAACTGACCTTCTTTAGCCTTAACTTTCATTTCCAGCCATTGTTATGGCAGCTACAGCAAACATGTCAGAGTACAGAACATTCCATTAAGAGCCATACCTCATGCCTCGCTTCCTACGATGTTGTTTTATATGAATAATACAATGTCTAGAGGTGAAATTAGTTGGAGTGCTCATGACTCAGCCTCTTTTTCCGGGGAGTGAGTCATTCCACATTTATAGATTCCTGACTTTGTGCCGTATACCACACTAAGTGCTTGGAATACAAACATAGATTTGCTGGGTCACTGACCCAGAGCAACCCACAGTCTGGGCAGGCAGGATATGGCATTCATTAAGAACAATATGGGCTTACACATAGCCAGCACTGTATTAATGTTATATGTACCTGTCAAGGCAAAGTGTGATTAAATATACAATAATATGAGCTGTCTAGACAACTTAATTCTATGTTTTGGAACATGTACCTCTGACCCTTCAACCCTATATTGATATATTTTGCCTAATTACATCACCACAAATTTAACTTCTTTATTGTTTTGTTTAGATACTAAGTTTTTATTCATTTGCATATCACATAAAATCATACCCTCCATGAATAGGTCAGTTGCCTTTCCTTTATTATTCTGCCAGAAACTCACACTTAATATGTCTAATAAAGCCCATTATCCTCTACTTTTACTCAGCAACCTGATCTCCCTTCAGGCTTTCCTGTTTCTAAGAATGTCCTGGGAGTCTGTTTTTCTTACACTCTCAAAATTCTCTTGGCTCCTTTCTTCATCCTGTGCCTTTCCTGGCCAATCAATCCTTAAATTCTTTTTTTGTGCGTGTGAGACAGGGACTCTGTTGCCAAGGGTGGGATTTCAGTGGTGCAATCATAGCTCACTGTAACCTCATATGCCTCTGGCTTCAGCCTCCCCAGTAGCTGGGACTACAGGTATGCACTACCATGTCTGGCTAATGTAAAAAAAAAAAAAAAATTGTTTTTGTAGTGGTCTCTCTATGTCGCTTATGCTGGTCTCAAACTCCTGACCTCAAGCAGTCCTCTGCCTTGGTCTCCCAAAGTGCTGGCATTAGAGGTGTGAGCCACCATGCCTGGCTTTAATCCCTAAATTCTGTATGGACTGTAAATACTATTATGGACTGAGTTGTGCCCCACCCCAGTCATATGTTGAAGTTCTAAGTTCCAGTGTGACTGTTTAAAAAATAGGACCTGTAGCAGATAATTAAGGTTAAACAAAGTCATGAGAGTGGGGCCCTAATCCAATAGGGTTCCTCTTCATAAGAAGAGGAAAAGAGGGTTCTTTAAATTTCCCCACCCATCTTCATGTCTGTCTTTCTCCACCATGTGAGGACATAGTGAGAATGTGGCTTTCTACAAGCCAGGAAGATAGCTCTCACCAGAACCTGACCATGTTGGCACTTGATCTCACCCTTCCAACCTCCAGAACTGTGTGAAAAAGTAAATTTCTGTTGTGTAAGCCACATAGTCTAGGGCATTTTATTATGTTAGACTATATTAGGCCATTCTCTTGCATTGCTGTAAATAAATACATGGGACTGGTTAAGTTACAAAGAAACGGGGTTTAATTGGCTCACAGTTCTGCAGGCTATACAGGAAACATAGTGCTGGCATCAGCTTCTGGGGAGGACTCAGGGAGCTTTTTCTCCTGGCAGAAAGCAAAGCAGGAGTGGACACTTCACATAGTCAAAGCAGGAACAAGCAATGGAGAGAACGAGAGCTAAAGAGAGAGTAGAATGGGAGGTGCCACACTCTCTTAAATGACCAGATCTCATGAGAACTCACTATTACAAAACAGCACCAAGCCATGAGGGATCACCTCCATGATCTGAACCCCTTCTACTAGGTCCCACCTCCAGCACTGGGGATTACAATTCAATGTGAGAATTGGGTGGGGACAAATATGAAAACTATATAATCCTGCACCTGGCCTTTTCCAAATCTCATGTCCTTCTCACATTGAAAAATACAGTCATGCTTTCCCAATGGTCCCCCAATGTCTTAACTCATTCCAGCATTAATTCAAAAGTCCAAAGTCTAAAACCTCATTTGAAATAAGGCAAATCCCTTCAATCTACAAGCCTGTAAAATCAAAAAGAGTTATTTATTCCCAATATACAATGGGGGTATAGGCACTGGGTAAACACTGATATTCCAAAAGGAAGAAATTGGCCAAAAGAGAGGAGCTAAAAGCCCCATGCAAGTTCAAAACCTAGCAGGGGCAGTCATTGAACTTTAAAGCTCCAAAATAATGTCTTTTGACTGCATGTCTCACATCCACAGCACACTGGTACAATGAGGGGGCTCCTAAGGCCTTGGTTAGCTCTGCCCTTTTAGCTTTGCAGGGTGCATCCTCCCCACACCCCGTAGCTGCTCTCACAGGTTGTTGAGTGCCTGCAGCTTTTCCAGGTGCAGGATACAAGCTGCTGGTCTGAGGTCTGGAGGGTGGTGATTCCCTTCTCACAGCTCTACTAGGGAGTGCCCCAGTGTAGACCAGATGTGAGGGTTCCAACTTCACATTTTCCCTTAGCACTACCCTAGTAGAGGTTCTCTGTTGGGGCTCTGCCCCTATAGCAGGCTTCTGCCTAGGCTTCCAGGCTTTTCCATACATCCTTTGAAAACTAGGTGGAAGGTGCCAAGCCTCATTCACTCTTGGACTTTGTGCACCTGCAGGCTTAACAACACATGGAGGCTGCCAAGACACAGCAGTTTGTGCTCTCCAGAGCAGCGGCACGACAGCGTCTGGGGTCCTTTGAGCAGAGTCTGGACCCAGAGCTTCCAATGCAGTACGGTATCCTGAGGCTGTGCCAGGCAGTGGGGCTCTGGACCTGGCCCACATATTCATTCTTCCCTCCTAGGCCTCTGGGCCTATGATGGGAGGGGCTTCCATGAAGGTCTCTGAAGTGCCTTCAAGGCCTTTTTCCCGTTGTCTTGGCTATCAGCACTGGGTGGGGTTTTGTTATGCAAATTTATCTAGCAATTGGTTGTTCCACAGCCTGCTTGAATTCCTCTCTCAAAAAAAGCTTTTTCTTTCTCTGCCACATGGTTAGGTGGAAAATTTTCCAAACTTTTATGCTGTGCTTCCCTTTTAAATATAAATTCCAACTCTTAATCTTTTCTTTGCTCCTGCTTCTGAGTGTAGGTTATTAGAAACAGTTGGGCCACCTATTGAATGTATTGCTGCTCAGAAATTGCATCTGCTAGATATGTTGTATAGTCACTATGAAGCTCAAACTTCCAAAGACCCCTAGGGTATGGACACAATCCAGCCAAACTCTTTGCTAACACATAAAACGTGTGACCTTTACCCCAGTTCCCAGTAAGTTCCTCATTTCCATCACAGACCTCATCAGCCTGGATTTTGCTGTCCATATCACCATCAGCATTTTGGTCGCAATAATGTAACTAGTCTCTAAAAAATTCCAAAGGGGTTATTCTCGTTAATATTGATTGAGGTTGGGAAGCGAGGTTGTCCTGTTAGGGTTATAAAGATAGTTCGGGTGCTGTAAGCGCTTGTTTTTTCCTTCATTTTTCTATCTTCTTCTGAGCCCTCCAGACTCTTCCAACCTCAGCTTGTTACGCAGTTCCAAAGCTGCTTCCATATTTTTGGGTATCTTTATAGCAAACCCAACTCTTCAGTTCAAAGTATTAGGCTGTTCTTACATTGCTATAAAGAAATACCCAAGATTGGGTAATTTATTAAAAAAACATTCAATAGGCTTATGGTTCTGCAATCCATACAGGAAACACAGTGTCCGCATCAGCTTCTGGGGAGGCTTCAGGGGGCTTTTACTCATGGTGGAGAGCAATGCAGGAGCAGGCACTTCACATAGTGAAAGCAGGAGCAAGCCAGAGAGACAGGGGTTGGGGAGGAAAAGAAAAGGGAGAATGCCGGGAGGAGGTGGCACACACTTTTAAGTGACTGGATCTTGTGAGAACTCACTATCCTGAAGACAGCACCAAGCCATGAGAGCTCTGCCCCCATTATCCAGTCACCTCCCTCCAGGCACCACCTCCAGCAATAGGGAATACAATTCAACATGAGATTTGGGGGGAGACAAACATCAGAACTATATCACAGTCTCAGCAGACTAATACACATATCCATGCAATAGTTTTAACACTCTCCTTTGTATGGACACTGTCTCCACCTGAATTGTCTTCATTACCATTCACCTGGACTTCTGAAGGAGCCACTTATATGAATACTTATTTAAGCACTCCCCTCTCTGATCCAATCATCTATATAATATTACCAGATTAAATTTCCTAAGTATGCCGTTCTTGAATTTAAAACCTTCAGCGGTCCACTTTCACCTACAAAATTAAATATATTTAATTGAATAGCCTCCTCAGATTGTCATTCAGGGTCATTACTTCCTATATAGAGCCAACTTAGCTTTCCATCCAATTACTGCTCTTCTTGTGTGTCATACTCCAGGCTAGGTATTTTTCCAAACACCGCCTGGGCTTTGATTCTTCTGTTACTTTGTTTCTGCGGTGTCCTGTCCATTGTCTGAATTGGTCTCCTTCCCACTCCATCTCCACCTTTCAAAATTCCTTACCTCCTTCAAGGACTAACTCAAATGCAACTTCCTCTGTGAATCTTTATCTTCATAACAGGATTTTTCTCCCCTTCATTGATCTCCCAAAAGCTCTGTTAGTATTTCCTTGTGACAATAGGAATTTTTTTTTTCCATCATGGCTTTTTGTTTTTTGGCTTTTTCACAACCTCCTTTATCCCACTAGATTCTAATTAAGTGAACTCTTTAAGATTAAAGAACACTGGATCCCTAAAATACCCAATGATGCTAAAAAAACAAAACAAAACAAACAAACAACAACCAAAAAACCCTACCCAGTTGGGTCCGGTGGCTTATGCCTGTAATCTCAGCAATTTCAGAGGGTGGATCACTTGAGCCCAGGAGTTTGAGACCAGCCTGTACAATATAGGGAAACTCTATCTCTACAAAAAAAAATAGAAAAATTAGTTGGGCATGGTGGTGCATGCCTGTAGTCCCAGCAACTCAGGAGGCTGAGGTGGCAGGATCGTCTGAGGCTGGGGAGGTCGAGACTGGAGTGAGCCATGATCATGCCAATGCACTCCAGCCGAGACAACAGAGTGAGACCCTGTCTCAAAAACAAAAAAGAAAAAACAAAAAAACAAAACAAAAAAGCCTACTCTATATCTTAAAAATATGAGAATTACAAGAATTACAAACAAATAAAAAACATTGCCATTTTTAATGGAATTTTTAAAATATCTTATAACTGCAGTATTGCCAACATTTGTTTCTGTAAGGTGTAACTCCAGTAGTAACTTTTGTGTTACTTAAGGAGCAACAATTTCTGTAACTTTAACAAGGCAGAAGCATAAGAAATATAAAAATTGTGAATTTTCAGCTCACAATTAACTTTGATAATCCAATAGCTAAAAATTATCTGCTATTTTCATTTTGTCCTCCTTGTGAGGTATAATCAGGCCTATTTTAGTTTGACATAGGCTTTATAATGTTATCTGACCATCACAGTATGATTAATAATATGGAGGCATGAAGTCATTTCTCATTGGGGTGGGGATGTGGCAGGAGGGAAGAAGAGCTTTACCAATCAACTCAAGATTATTTGCTGACATTTATCTTACCTTTTAGGTGAGGAGAAAGAGACAGAGGATGGAGAATTGGTGCTTTTAGTATGCTGATACCTTAAGCCACCTGGAAGCAGATGCTAAATCCTATTGAAAAGAATTTTATTTGTGTTTTGCTTAGGGCATTGTTTAGCAAAATACTACATGAAAACTCTTGACCTGTGTGTTTGAAATGGCAGATGTTCACAGTGAGGACTGAGCCTTGGGGCAACATCAATCTTCACAATTCTGTGCCTATTTACTCAATAACTGGCTTGGTTGGGGGGAAGAAAAAAAGTTCCAGGGAGTCATTTACAAAGCAGCTGCTCCTGGCACTGCAAATGAAAGTGTTCTTCTTAAGGTAAGAAAAGCAAGCAAACAAACAGAAGCCACAGGACAGCTTGAGCCCACCAGGTCAAAAATGAATACCTCTATTCTCTCAGAACTGTGTTTCTAATTTTTATATAAAAATTGTATATATTTAAGGTGTACAACATGATGTTTTGAGATATATATATATATATATACACGCAGTGAATTGATTACTAGAGTGAAGCAAATTAACATGTCTGTCTCCTCACACAGTTATTGTTTTAAAAAATAAGAATACCTGAAATCTATTCTTCTAGCAAATTTTCAGTATACCTTACAATATTATTAACTATAGTCATCATGCTGTGCATTAGACCTCTAGGTTTAGTCATCCTGTATAACTGTGACCTTATATCTTTTGGCCAACATGTCCTCATTTTGCCAACCTCCCCACCTCCTGATAACCACCATGCTACTCTGCTTCTATTAGTTCAGCTTTTTAAGATTCCACATAAGTGAGATTATGCAGTATTTTTCTGTGTCTGGCTTATTCCACTTACCATAAGGCCTTTCAGTGTTTTCCTGTTTTTGCAAATGTCAGGATCTCCCTTTTAAAGTCTTAATAATATTCCATTGTGGGCCGGGCGCGGTGGCTCAAGCCTGTAATCCCAGCACTTTGGGAGGCCGAGACGGGCGGATCACGAGGTCAGGAGATCGAGACCATCCTGGTTAACACAATGAAACCCCGTCTCCACTAAAAATACAAAAAAATTAGCCGGGCGTGGTGGCGGCGCCTGTAGTCCCAGCTACTCGGGAGGCTGAGGCAGGAGAATGGCGGGAACCCGGGAGGCGGAGCTTGCAGTGAGCCGAGATCGCGCCACTGCACTCCAGCCTGGGCGACAGAGCGAGACTCCGCCTCAAAAAAAAAAAAAAAAATAATAATAATATTCCATTGTGTATAGTATTTCACAATTTTTTAATCCATTCATCTGTTGATGGACACCGGTTGTTTTCATATTTTGGCTATTGTGAATAATGCTGCAATGAACACAGGAGTGCAGATATGTCTTCAAGGTACCGACTTCATTTTCTTTGTGTATTTTCCCTGTAGTGGGATTGCTGGATCAAAATGTAGTTCCCTTTTTAATTTCTTGAAGAACCTCCATACTGCTTTCCATAGCGCTTGTACCAATTTACATTTCCATCAACAATATACAATGTTCCCTTTCCTTTTCCCCACATCCAACACTTACTTTTTTATTTTTTTAATGATAGCCATACTAACAGGTGAGAGATAGCTATTTCATTGTGGTTTTTTATTTTCATTTCTCTGATGATTTCTGATACTAAACACCTTTTCATAAACTTGTTAGCCATTGTCATGTCTTCTTTGGGAAAATGTCTATTTGGGGTCCTTTGCTCATTTTAAAATTGTTGTTTTTAGTTGTTTGCTTTGAGATATTGTTTCATGTGTGTTCCTTATATATTTTGGATTTTTTTTTTCTTTTTCTTTTCTTTTTTTTTTTAAGACACGGTCTCACTCTGTTGCCCAGGGGGGAGTTCAGTGCACAGTCACAGCTCACTGCAGCCTCGACTTCCTCCTGGGCTCAATCGAACCTGCCACCTCAGCCTCCTGGGTAGCTGGGACAACAGGTGCACATCACAATGCCCAGCTAATTTTTTGTATTCTTTGTAAAGATGAGGTTTTTCCATGTTGCCCAGACTGGTCTCAAACTCCTGGACTCAAGCACTACACCCTCCTTGGCCTCCCAAATTGCTGGGATTACAGGCATGAGCCCCCACACCCAGCCCTATATTTTGGATATGAACCCCTTATCAGATATATGGTTTGCAAATATTTTCTCCCATTGTCTAGGTTACCTTTTTATTTTGTTTATTGTTTCCTTTTGTGGACAGTTTGATGTAGCCCCACCTGTTTATTTCTGCTTGTGATGCCTGAGCTCTTGGTGTCATATTCAAAAAATCATGGCAAAGTCAATGTCAATAAGCTTATTCCCTGTGTTTTCTTCTAGGAGTTTTATGGTTTCAGGTCTTACATTTAAGTTTTCATTCCATTTTGAGTTGATTTTTGTGTATGATGTAAGATAAAAGTCCATTTTCATTCTTTTGCATGTAGTACCCAGTTTAACCTAACACAGTTTGTTGAAGAGACTGTCCTTTCAGTGGAAGTTATATAAGGCAAGGATGGGACTTTATTTTCTTATTCTCACCACAAAGGGTATTTTCAACTTTTTTTTAAATTTGACATAGAATTGGAAAAAATACAACAGTAAGCACCTTTATTCATTTAACAATATGTATTGATATTTTGTGTGCTGAAAACGTTGGGTTCAAATACAAAGTTCACATATCTGAAAGAGTATTAATATTTTGAATACAGTTGGTTTTTGAATCATGCTGTATTGAAACTCTATCTCTACTAAAAAATGCAAATACTAGCTAGGCATGGTGACGTGCCCCTGTAATCCCAGATACTCGGGAGACTGAGGCAGGAGAATCACTTGAACCCAGGAGGTGGAGATTGCAGTGAGCTGAGATCGTGCCACTGCACTCTAGCCTGGTTGACAGAGCAAGACCTTGTCTCCGAAACAAAAAAAAAAAAAAAAAAAGAGAGAGAGACTAAGGAAGATTTTTCTTGGAGATGGGGCTTCCAGTGTTGGGGAGGAGGAACACTGGAAGAGGGACAAGTAAGTTGGAATGTCTTTCCAAACACATCATGGAACACATAAAGAAGTCAGGCTCCTGTATCATAAAACTCAACTTAAAAAAAAAAAAATTCCACAATATCATTTTGTTTTTGCTATGAAGGTATATATTTGGGAGTGCATGTAGAAGAAATGAAATCCAGTCTATTTAAAAGAATATTAAAGATATCAGGATGCTGATCTGTGTCAAAGAGCAATTAGCAAGAAGTAGCTATAGTCAAATGATAAATTGAGGCCTAAAACTTGCAAGTAAACAAATGGGCAGGTTCAGGTTAGACTTTCCCTGACTCCAGGCAACTAGTGAACCACTTTCTCTTTTTAAAGAGTTGTTAAGTGGCAGTATCATCCTGGTATTCATTGCTCAGTATGCATTTATTGATTATAGAGCAGGTTTTTGTATGAGACATCATGAAATCCTAGGATGACAGCATCACTTATTTTATATTGTAGTAAAATATATGTAACATACAATTTAATATTTTAACCATTTTAAATGGTTCAGTTTTGTGGCATTAAGTACATTTGCATTGCTGTGCAAGCTATCATTTTTTCCCTAGTGAATATTTAGATCTAAATCACAATCCCTTTCCACTGTCTCCTTTTTTCTTAGGGGATAATGATTGATAATATGATTAAAATGAACACATATGCAGTGTATCCACTCTGTCTTTCATAGCCTAGTGTTCTTATGTACATTCTGTTTTAGCCATCTCTTGCACACACAATAGTGCACATGCAACCCAGCCACACATCCACTGAGTGTGTTGAATCACTGTCCTTCCTGCTCTCTTAGCATTTTTTCTTCATATTTTAGAAACATATTTTTCTCTTTTTTCCTTTACTCTCCTAGTATTTTTATTTTAAATTTCTCATGCTTTCTCTTTAAATTTGTGGAGCAAAACAAAAAATAAACAAATAAGAAACTATGCTTAACAGGAATGTTCCAAATATTCTCGGTTTATGGCACCCTTAGTATCTCAGTAATTTTGTTTTCAAGGTGCCTCTAGGCCAAAAGATGTACCTGACAGTTTCATTTAAATAACATAATATGTTTAAGTCCTAACAACTTAATAGCCTTTTGAAAAAATAATACACATAAATTGAAAGCAAATCTATTTTTGTTTTTGAAAGCAAACCCACAATCACTTACTAATGGGATTTGTGCCTGTTGAATACTGCCCAGCCCTCAAACCTTGCAGTCACACTGGACACTATTATTCTTATTTCCTTTAATTTTTTATGGAAAAAAGGTTTTTGGTAATTCTTACTTCATGTTGATTTTCATGCAGTATTTGCTTTTATATCACATACATCATCAAAACCCAACCTTGCAAAGCTGTAACATCATTGAGAGGAATGTAGCATGATCTAATATTGAAACTGCAAACCACTTTAAGTTAATAGCTTTTATGCTGCCTAATGGATATTGCTGTGGGTTTTTTGTTTTTGTTTTTGTTTTCATATATTGAAAACATTTTGGCCAGGCGCAGTGACTTTTGCCTGTAATCCCAGCACTTTGAGAGGCCAAGGTGGGTGGATTGCTTGAGTTCAGGAGTTTGAGACCAGCCTGGGGGACGTGGTGAAACTGCATCTGTACAAAAAATACAAAACTTAGGCAGAGTGGTTCACGCTTGCAATTCCAGCTACTATGGAAGCTGAGGTGGGAGGACTGATTGAGCCTGGGAAGTTGAGGCTGTAGTGAGCCATGATCACAGCCCTGCACTCCAGACTAAGTGACAGAGTAAGACCCTGTCTCAAAAAAAATAAAAGATAAAGAAAACATTTTACCATTCCCCTGAGAGTTTACAATGGTGCCCTGGGCCACCATGACAGTTAGGGAGCTGTTGGCTTTATAGCCAAAAAATAGTATTTTTATCCAAGTAAAATAATGTCAGTTGTTTGAAATCAAGATAGATATACTGAAGGCATTAATCTTAAATGTCCTTTATAATTTCCTCAGATACTTAAAAAAAATCTCCACAGATGTATCAACCTATCATTTCGTTATTATAGGACAAAGTTTACTTTTCTTAAACACCTGCCCTTAGGATTAAAAATCAACTATTTCATATTCAGTTGTATTTTCTGTGGTTTACTAGTATTTTCTTTGTCTTATTTTATACTCTTCTTTTCAGTAAATAACTAGTTTTAGGCTAATTTAGTTTTTGGACTTAGCATAGGAGTCTAATAATGAAACATTTCTAACGTGTACAAGAACATATGCTGTTTTCTATCCAATTAACTCACAAACATACTTCTAGAACCTAACTTGCTTTTTAATTACAGACTGCCGTAGATGCTCCCTATGGCGAGTGGAGTCTCTTTTGTCAGTTTGAAGTTGTTTTGTTTACTATCTGTTCAAGAGGCAGGCTGACTTTTGGCACCAAAGTTTTTTTTTTTTTTTTTTTTTTTTTGTCCCTGGTTTACCTTCTTTAAACCTTGATTTGACAACATGCTTTTCTGCATATTTATTTCTCAGCATATTTTAGTAGCAAGGCTTAGGTGCAAGAAACCAATGGAAAGATTGATCGTTTACCACTGGAATTGTCTTATTTGAACTTTACTACCATTAGCAAAGGTTTAGACTGATTGTCAACCCAGGACTAAAAATCTACAGACTCTCTGTGCATATTAAATCAGATTAAAGACCTGTGTCAGTCTGTACAGACTTTTCTAACATAAAAGAACAGAAATGTATTTTTCACAGTTCTGGAAGCAGAGAAGTTCAAGATCAAGGCAGCAGCAGATTGGTTTTGCTGAGGTCCTGCTTCCTGTTTTTCCCTCCGCCTTCATATGGCAGGCAGAAGGTGTGAGAGCGCTCTCTGTGATCTCATGCATAAAGGCACAGTCCACTTTTTATATTTCTGGGATCTCTTTTGTAGGGGCACTAATCACCTTCCAAAGGCCCCACCTCTAAATATCACATTGGGGGACTAGGATCTCAACATATGAATTTGGGGTGGAGGGGACATAAGCATTCAGTCTTATGACAGGATCAAAATGCATGAGTTTTATTATTTTTGATTAAACATCTCTTAAGAGCAATGGTAGTATATTAGGAACAGAATGTGTTAAAAATTCTTTTTGGTTGGTTGTTTTAGAATATGAGCATAGGACTTCTACTTTAAATAAGTATAAAATAAAAATAGGACGTAATTTTGGCATTTAATGTATGTTTTTTTCCAATAAAATGTAGAACGTACTTGTAAGCTTAAAGTTGTAGTATACGTAACCGTTGTGTGGATGTGTTTCAGTCAGTGCATTTTACGGAGTGAGGAACAAGTCACTTCTGATTTGATCTTCCTCGTTAGTGAAAGAAAAAGCCAGATTGTTCAACTGATTTAACTTACTGGGTATTTTTCTCTTCTTCTTTTAGATTTTATTGATCTAATCCAAAGTATCTGATAACTTCTGGCTGGAATTAAGGTCAGTACTGTATTTGTGTCAATCATGAATAAACTGTGAAATAAAATAAAGGCATCATGGGTCTTTAGATAGCTGCATCAAAAATATGCTTGCAATGTGTGGTAAAAGCTGAAATTTAGTAAAACCTGGATATATTTCAGAGTTGGCTTACTAGCAAACATGGTTCCCTGAGTACTGTTTGTTTTTCTAATTAGTATAATTTATTTGGTTTTTGAATATTGAATTTATTTCATCTTACTACTACCTGAGTTTCAAATAATGAAAAAAAAAATCCAACTCGAATTCATTTGTTTAATTAACAGAAATATTAAAAGAATGGTCAGCTTGCTGAATTTGCAGGAAAACATTTTGAATTCCACAATTATATACCCAACGAGGATGTATTTCCTAAAGAGGATAGAGTTGAAAACGTACTTTTCAATAAAAAATTTCAGTTAGCAGAGTGTCAAGATGTCATTCCTTTTGTTCTGTGCTTTCACTAATTGGCTTTAATTGAGACTTGAAACTAACTTAACTGAGTTTAGAGTAATAACAGAACCTCAGAAGGCCCTCACAGCAATAAGCTTGGGATTTTATTTATGCCTTCTATTTTTTTTTTTTTTGGAACATGTATTCAGATTAAAAAAAAAAAAACTAAACACTGAATGAAATGAAGACTTTTATTGCTTATAAAAGAACAACATGCCAGGTGTTGCTAAACTTTTTGTATAGGCTTTTGATTAATAATTAACATAAAGGAAAACATTAGCTTTTCATTTACCCTTACACTAATCAGGAATTTTCTCTTTAAAGCCCATGTTTAACCCTTCCGATTGCAGTGTCTGTCATATAACAGGCACACTGTAAATATGTACCTTTTCTGGCCTCAATTCTGACCTCACTTTCCTGCAGCCAAATGCACATAAACACACAGACACACAGACACTCTCTCTCTCTCTCTCTCTCTCTCTCTCTCACACACACACACACACACACAAACACACACACACAAACACACACACACACAGATGAAAAACTACGATTATTTCTCTTTTCAGGTACAAACTGTGCTTTCCTATCTTCGAAATCTGTATAGAATGAAGCAAATAGAATATATTAAAATTATGCCTATAGATAATTGGAAACTTAATAAAGAAAAAAGGTGAAATGTCTACAAGTATTGATTTAAAGTCTATAAACTATATTATTTTATTAAGTGTTTTCATTTAGTTCGGGGTCAAATTTATTGAAGTCTCTCTTTTTTATTCACTTTTTAGCATATACTATGGAGATTTGTGAACATTTAAATGTGCAATTTTTAAAGACTTTTTGAACTTTTTTTCTATTTTACCCCTTACTAGACCCTATCCCATCCACCTACAAAACCAAAATTACAAGTAGAATGAGATTTTTGTAAAGTATACATCATTGAATCAGTAATGTTTTTAATGCACAGAGTTAAGTTTTAATAATAAATCTGTATGAGAGGTAAACTTTTCCTTTCTCTTCTTTAATAAGAAGTAAACTCTTCCCTTCCTGATTTTTTATTATATAGTTGATATGGTAAACACAGCAGTTTGCAATCTCATCTTGCTTTGACCACTTTCCAGAAAGAAAACTGAAAAGAAAAAAGATTTTTGTTAGATTATAAAAAAAGTAACCGTAATGCATAAAAAATTTTCATAATCTGATTCCCTAACCATCTTCCACATGGAGATTTCTGTTGTGAGAATATGAAAATTGAGTGTGTTTGGTCAAGATGACTTGCCTATTTTCAAATTAATAAATACATATACCAGTGAAAATAAAGTGTACATAGAAATGGAAACATGTTTAAACCTCTCTTTCTATCAGGTGTTCCCACTTGGATATGTGTGGTTTAGTATTTATTAGTATTGTTTTCCCTTCTATCTGAAAATGAAAATAATATTAAATTACATTCGATTAATCAGTTACCTAAATCACATTTTGTAAAAGCAGTTAAATGTAGTAAGTCTCTTAAAAATATATTAACTCACCAGAAACAGCCAAATTATCAAAACAGAATATATATAATGGAAATTACCATTTTTTTCAACTGTAACTAAGTACTTTTGGTTTAAGATGAGAGTTTCCCTCACAGAAAAATCATGTTTTTTTGTGAAAATATTAGCTGAGCAAAATAACTAGTGTTGTCAGATAAACACAAGCTACCGATAGAGGTCTATAAAATAGAACATCAGAAATGCCATTGCAATATTTTATCAATTCTGTGATGCATGTAATTTTACATTAAATTATGTAAAATTAAGTTATGCTATAGTTAAATTGACAGCATTTTTTTTTTCCTGGTAGTAAATGAGGTGTGTCTTGTAATGAATGGTATCTTAGATTTTATGAAACACAATGTTACTGAATTTAGACTGGAAACGTGTTTTAATCTCCTAAAGTTATTCCAAAAAAAATGTCAGAATGAAGTCCAGAAACAAGGAAGGTAAATTTGGCATTGATTCTTAGCAACATTTTAGGCCACACTTTTTGCCTTTTAAAAAAATATGTATTGGTTTTTCTGATCTACTTCTTTTTCTTTATTATTAATACTACTACCAGCATTTTCGTATATTTTCCTCCAATTTTTGTCATGGTTTGTTTTCATGAAAGGTAAATTAAATTTTCTATTCTATACATTCCAGTTACTTGAAAAGGTGATTTTTAATGGCTCTGTGATATACTATCCTGTGGATATTTCATAATTTATTTCACCATTTGCCCATTGTTGGACATTCAGACCATTTTTAATATCTCACTATTATAAATAGCACTTCAACAAATATGCTTCTAAAATGTTTATGTTCATTGCTGACATTGTACTTAGGATCAATTTGTAGAAGTGGGATTATGTAGTGTAAAGAAATAAATATATTTGAGGTGACTAATGTGTACATTGTGAGTGTTCCCCAAAATTATATACCAATATGCACTTCACTGGTAGCAGAAGCAGTCTGAGTTTTGCAATACTCATGCCAATATTGGAATTAGGATTTTAAAAATTTCACAGTTTGATAAGCAAATGATGGCTTCTCAATTTTAAAATATAAAATAGGAAACAAGTGCTTGTAAAGGAATACCCATGGGTCATTAAAAGTATCAATCTAAACAGCATAACTTGTTTTTTAGTTAGAATGAATAGGTAATGTTAATTTCATTGGTTCTGCCACTGCCAGCCTGGGAAGGCTGTTTGATCTTATGCTGTTGAAGACAGAATCAAAAGCTAAATGATTTTCATCCTTATAAAGATAGATGATCATGTTAATTATATTAATTATAGTTTTCTTGAGAAAGAGGTTGAGGACTCTAAGGAATGGGACAAGGGAGATGATCTTTAATAGAGTTCTCAAGTTTACTTACAGTGGAAATACTGCTCAACAAGTGACATGAGGTGCAATAGCTTTTCTGGAATTGTTTGGAATGCTGTGAGCAGAAAGGACTAATATTACTCTACAAATCTAAAAGTAAAATGTCATATTGTGTGCTAGCTAGTGCTTAGATATTTTATAAATTTCTCTCCTCAAAATTTTAAAAATACTTACTTTTCTATATTGATACTATCTTTTAGTCTCATTTTGCAAAATCAAAAGTTAAAAAGAAAATATTGGATATAACTTGTTGCTATTTTGTATGCGTTTCTTCTTCATCCTATACACTAACCTTTTATCCTTCCTCTAATGCAGTCAGTACTTAGCATATATATTCCATGAAGACCCTACCTCCAACCCCATCCTATCTTGCTCCCAAAGAGGGATCATGTTCGTCAGACTGACACCTAGTGCTAAGGGATACATTGCTTAACACAAGGCTGTCAGTGCTATAAGACTTCCCCTGCCTTTGCAATTGCACTTGACTATATTAAAGTGTTCTGGTGGTATCGGTTGAAGTACCCGAGCTTGAAATTAGGTGAATTCATGCTTTCTTGGTGCTTAGAATTCTTAAAGAGATGATTTCCTATGAATTTTTTTGAAGAGATGGAGTGTCCCTCTGTCTCCTAGGTTGGAGTATAGTGACACAATCATGGCTCACTGCAGCCTCAAGCTCTTGGGCTCAAGTTGTCCTCTCATCTTAGCCTCCTGAGTAGCTTAGGACTACAGGCTTGTGCCACCATTCCTGGCTATATTTTTTATTGTTTGCAGAGACTGAGTATCGCTTTGTTGCCCAGGCTGATCTCAAACTCCTGGCTTAAAGCGATCCTCCTGCTTCAGCCTCTGAAAGTGCTGGGATTACAGGCATGAGTCACTGTGCCTGGTCAGCTGCCTATGATTGAATCATTAATATTTATTCGAAATTATTTATCAAAGCCCTGATTTTGATCCAGTGCTCCAGCACAGGGTGGATGCTGTGCTTCTTTTCTACCTGGATCTAGTCCTTCCTGCTAATTCTAATTATGCCCTCTATACTTCTAGACTGCTAAGCTGCTTGTGGTGTTCCTTGGTCAGGCCCTCTGATTTTATTATCTGTAAAATGGAAACAAAAATAACTTACACTTCATTTTAAGATTAAATGAGATATGGCCGGGCGCAGTGTCTCACGCCTGTAATCCCAGCACTTTGGGAAGCCGAGGCGGGTGGATCATGAGGTCAGGAGATCGAGACCATCCTGGCAAACACGGTGACACCCTGTCTCTACTAAAAATACAAAAAAATTAGCCGGGAGCGGTGGCGGGCGCCTGTAGTCCCAGCTACTCGGGAGGCTGAGGCAGGAGAATGGCGTGAACCCGGGAGGCAGAGCTTGTAGTGAGGTGAGATCGCGCCCCTGCACTCCAGCCTGGGCGACAGAGCGAGACTCCATCTCAAAAAAAAAAAAAAAAAAAAAAAAAAAAGATTAAATGAGATATTATTGTGAGTCTTAAAAATTGTAACTTTTAATCCGCTTTTAAGTGCTCTATAAAAATATGCTAATTACTTTATTACACATTGTATACTTGTATCGAAACACATTGTGTCTGATAAATATGTACAATTATAATAAATAAATTACATTTTAATGCAAAAAATAAAGACTCTTAGAACAATGTCTGGCATATGGTGATTGCTAAATAAATAGGAGTGTTTGCTCCATTGAGCCTTGAAAACAAACAAACCAAAAAATACTCTATTAAAGTCTTTTATTCTAGATTTTACGTGTGTAATAAATTCTGATGCTTCTCTTAAAACAGAAAATAAAATGAATAAGGATCTTTAAATTATTCTTGTAAAAGCTTCAAATTATATAAATTAAAGAAGCCAGAACTTATGTGTGTGTGTGTGTGTGTGTGTATATATATATAATGTATGATATATGTAATTTTAAAAAATATTTCTTTTATAGAGATAGGGCCTCACTCTGTTGCCCAGACTGGAATGGAGTGCAATCATAGCTTACTATAACCTCAAACTTCTAAGCTCAAGTGATTCTCCTGCCTCAGTCTCCTAAGTAGCTAGGACTGTGGTAGCGTGCACCAGCACACCCAGCTAATTTTTTAATTTATGCCTTTTATAGAGACAGGATCTCTCTATGTTGCCCAGGCTGGTCTTGATCTGGCATGAAGTGATCCTCCTGCCTTGCTTTTCCAAAGTGATGAGATTACAGGCGTGAGACACTACACCCAGTCCAATATATAGAATTTAATGCTGTATTTTAAACTGGCCAGAAAGTAATTTCTCTATGCTCTGCTGAACAGTGTTATATCTTTCATTAAAGAAGCTGTTAACCTAAACAGCATATTGCACAATTAAGCAGACTTACACTTAAAACAAAACAAAACAAAAGAACAGTGTAGAAAATGCTAATACTCTAATGAAATAGGAAGTGGGGAGAGGAGGATGTTCTTAATGTCTAACCAGTAAGCTTCAGTGCTTTGAGCTTTCCAGAATCAATACAAAATTTTGATTAGCTTCTTGGTCAACTTCCAGTACCTTCTCAGGGAGATGCTATATTTCTCTTCCAACTTGCTTCATGTTGCTTCACACATTTCTTACAGACTTGTTATGCTTCATGTTATGATTATATTTGGATAGGTCCATTCTCCCCTAGCAGCCTATAGGTTTTTTAAGGAGAAACTGGAGACTACCCTTATGCGTGCTATCTCAATAGGGCTTTGGAGGAAATGGACACTTAAGAAATGCTTATATAATGAATTTCTTTAAAATTCATAACAATTATGAAATTGTGAAACAAAATATAAACAATTGTATTACATATGAAGACTAAATATAGAGCTACATATATGTGTGTATATATGCGTGTATGTTATAATAATCATTAATCACTGTATCCTCTTTCTTGGCACCCTATCTTTCTCTCTTGAAAAAACAAAAAACAAAAAAAAACACAGATCCAATACTTGTTCTTTAAGATTCTTCCAGTGGGTAGTATTTTCATATTCATCTTTCATGGCATCAACAAGCCTATTTCCTCAGTATGCCAGGCTGTCAAAATGAAAGAGCAATTCTGGAAGCACATATCCCCAAGATTCTTCATTAGGTCATGTGAAAAAATGAGGAGGGATAGCAAGTTTGTCTGCCACTCTCATTTCAACCTCCTCCCCATCTCTCCTGTTCTAAGTCATGTCATGAGCTATTCTGTGATAGTCATGTTTTTAACAGGAAAGGATTACTTTCTATTAAAAAGAGAGAATATGTATTTATGATGCATCAAATTTCAGAAAGCTTCACAAGAGAAAGTAAATTATCCTAAGGATTAAATGGTCTTTTCAGTTTGAAATGTGATTCTGGAAGCTTTGTATTTCTCCTTAAAGTGGTAAACAAATAATTGGGCATTCTATAAATCTTTCCAGAATCTCAAAGTCACTTTGTATCATATGTAAATCTAATCATTAGAATCCTGGATTTTTGTTTTTAATACAAAGATATTATACTATGCTAAATGTAGGAATCAAATAAAATGACAAAATAATCACCTTTTTCATAAGTTTTCTAAATTTCCCAAATTAAACCTAATAATTATTGCAGCTTCAAATATCTTAGGGGTGATTATTGTTTAAAGTCCTCTCTTTTTTTTCATGTGGGAAAAGAATGCTCTAGCTGATTCTTCATTTCTTAATTAAATATAGTATCAAATGGCTGCAAAAGACAACCACTGGCTATATTTTCATACAAACCCCATGCTTATGAAATCAATTCTGTGGATTTAATTCACTAACCAGCTAATCTTTATTCTTTTCCTAAATTCGTCTGTAAAAAAGAATCCCATTCCAAAGAATAACACAGCTGATCTCTTTGCAGCCCATTTATATCATTAAAAAGTATTATAACCTAAATATGGGCCTTATATCTTATTAGGGTACTTTGTAGGATTTAAAAACAAAAGAAATGAATTTCTTTATTATGTAAGAAATTATTTATATTCTACTTATTGCAGAATAAGAACTGCATAGTAGTAAAAGGGATAAACTCTCTTGTTCCTTTGTGAATCAACGTGAGACTTGTTAAGCTTCATCAGTTATTCACCTGAGAATAGAAGATTATCCATCGTGTATTAGAAAAAAGGAATATGACATATAATACCACATGTGATAGATAGGTAAGTAGATAGGCATGCTGGTTTCAAATAGTTTTGCCAATGCACAATACAAGGACTTTACTTTCAGGCATGCTTTCTGAGTCAATTTTGTTGAAGAGGGTAAAATTGTGTGCCTTTTCTGAACTAATCTCTCCCAGTTATTAATAATACAAAAATGTTGAAAAATCATTTGCCATAACAAACCGACATGGATTAGGTTTCATTCCGTATTATTCAATGTCTTACGGTTATCAACTTTGTGTTGCTTTAGAGTCTTCTTTCTTTTGACCATTTCAAATCTAATTAGTGAAGAGTTGAATAAAGAAAACACTGAATGCATTATATGTGTACATCTATGTCTATCTTCTTTCTTCTTTCTCTCGTTTATCTAAAGTTGTATACCTGTCAAAGTTTGTAGTTCAAAACTAGAGCAAGTGATCTCTTAGTACATTGCTTTTTGAATATTAATAAGTGTATTAGTCCATTTTCACACTGCTATGAAGAACTTTCCTGAAGTTGGGTAATTTATAAAGAAAAGAGGTTTAATTGACTCACAGTTCTGCATGGCTGGGGAGGCCCCAGGAAACACAATCATGGTGCAAGCAGAAGCAGGCACTTTCTTCACCTTCTTCACAACGTGGCAGGAGGGAGTATGTGCGAGCACGATGAAGTGCCACACTTTAAAACCATCAGCTCTTTTGAGAACTCACTCACTATCATTAAAACAGCATGGGAGAAACCGTACCCATGATTCGATGACCTCCCACCTGGTCCCTCCCCTGACATGTGGGGATTAACACATGAGGTAAGATTTGGGTGGGGACACAGAAGCAAACCATATCAGCAGGTATTTGGAACTGAAAGTACTATTGTCTTCATTTTATGAATCGAGAAACTTAACCATTAAACCAGAAACAATTTTTATTTTTATTTCATTTATTTACGTAGAGACAGAGTCTTATTCTGTCACCCAGGCTAAAGTACAGTAGTGTGATCATGGTTCACTGCAGCCTTGACCTACCCAGCTCAAGTGATCCTTCCTGCCTCAGACTCCTGAGTAGCTGGGGCCACCGGTGCACACCACCATGCCAAGCTAAATTATTTTCTTTTATTTTTTGCAAAGATGGGGTCTCACTATGTTGCCTAGGCTGGTCTCAAGCTCCTGGGCTCATGCAGTCCTCCTGCCTCAGCCTCTCAAAGTGCTGAGATTACAGGTGTGAGCCACTGCACCTGACCCAGATAGAATTTTTATAAACAGAGCATTGCTCTGTGAAGTATGTTAGTTCTTAGAAATACAGAAAAGTATTTTATGGAATAACAGTAAGTAGAAAAATACACATTTATCTAAATGTAACTACTTACCTATGATATACATCATTTAGTGATGGCTTAAACTATAAGATATTGATCTTCAGAATAATAAAGAGAGTAGAGAGTGGGCTTGATATCATTTGCTTAAAGATGCTTCACCTAGAATGAATATATACTTTTTCCACCTTTTCCTCAAAACGATTGCCTTCTATTAGTGTTCTGCCAGAAGTAGCTCTCTGGTACAATACTAAGGTGCAAGTACCAGCTGATCTACTTTTTAAAAAACAGCTACGGTGGCATCTTTAAGGGGTTTTAAGTCAGCCATAAGGAGTATCAGACCAATAGAGGAGAATAAATTAAACAACAGGAATAAAAAAAGGGAAGGGGTAAGGAACTTATTGAAAATAAAGATGTAAGAATTTCCTCCTTTAAAATTTATTTAAGTTTTGGAAATATGGGGTAAAAAATGAGTCAGCGAGCAGGATGTTTAACTTGACAAGCAACTTCATAGTTGCAAGCCATTTCAAATTTCATTTCGACTTTCCATTATCCCTTAGAGACTCGAAGACCTAATTTAGACCGTCTGGCTACACTATCACAGGGGGAGGATTTGTGCACTTAGGGTACCCCTTGGGGTTTTCTACCTGTTTGGAAATTAAGATGTAAAGTACTATTGTAGTATGTTAGAGGAGTGTACTGGCAGGCAGTTAATTTCCTTAGGTGAAATTAATGCTCAGAGAGAAATTGTACTTACACATTCAGGCTAGGCTATTACATAGGCACTTCAATGGCAATGGAGTGAAATTACCTTTTCTTCTATTTCATACAAGTGTTGTACAACACAAAAATTACATAATCTTCCATGTTAATAATTACTAATGTTACGTTAAAATATTGTATGCTATTGAATGATTACGCATGTACTGGAAATGTACACCCCACAGGGTATTTACCAAGTTTCACTATCAGGCATCATCCTCTCTCTTCCACCATATCTGGAATTGCTGTGTTCCTCTTTCATTGTAGAGACTAAGTAGATATGTATTAATTTTTTGATTTTCTTATATTTAGATAGTTTTTGTAAATTTTCTTCTTGGTGATCACTGAAGTTCTCCGTTAGAGACTTAGTGGCAAATGTTATTTTAACTTTGTGCTTAGAAAAGAAGGACACTCTTCACCTTTACATAAATATAAAGAGGATGCAAACATCAAGTACTTCATTGATTAACAAGAAAACTTTTAGAAATGTCATGTGTTTTGTCACCACAATGTGTGGCACGATACTAGCCAATGGCATAAAAAGTGTTTGAAATGTGATGTGATTTACTTTTGCTTTCAGAAAAGTAAACAGTTTCTCTTTGGATTGAGCATAGTATCTTCTTCATTTACATGTCATGGACTGCTTAGAGAGTTTTTACAAGTTCGTTGTCTATCTCGTAAAGCCCACATAATTGTAGTTTTTGATATGTATCTCTTTATTTCATCATTTCGACATAGCCATAAATGGTATCCCACATAGATATTCAAACAATGTACCATTTACTAGGACATAGGAATCCTAGTCATTAGCTAACATGACCCCATGTGGAAATACACCGCTTTACGGAGTGGAAGGGCAAGGGAAGCAGATGGGGGAAGAAGTATGCTGCTCAAAAAATAGAAAAGTATATATAAAGAAATCCTAGCCATGAGGTGAATGATAGCCAAACAGATGTTTTTTAAAAAGTAAAAGAAAAAAACAAAAAGTAAAACAGCCTGGATGATAACACATTTTTGCCTGGTCCAGCCTTTGGGAAACCAAATTACATTCTTTCGTCCCATAGTTTCATCATGTATTTTTATCGGAGAAAGAGAATTTGTACATGATAATATTTCTAAATCACACCCTAAATCATTCTATGTACTTTCAGAATTAAAGCTTTGCACACATGAAATAAGCCTACATAAGAAGGTGCAGTTCCAATACAACAGAGTAGTTATTAATAAATCGAGTAGTGAGGGTCCAGTTGTAGTTCATTTGAGAGCAAGATTCTGTGAATGCTTTAAATGTATTAACAGTGGTTACTTTGCTCTTCAATGGCTTACAGTCAAGAGAGGGGAAAACTAATGCATATAAATAGTAACTAATACATGATGATACGATCAAATACTAAGCACAGATATAACTGTGTAGAGTGACCCAGAGAAGATATAATTGATTTTGACGGGCCAAATTTTTTAAAAGGGACCTTCAGCTGGGTTTATAGGTAAGTAGAATTTAAATAGCCGCAATAGAGAGTTGGAGGTACAGAAAGGACATTTCTTGAAAAGGGTCTATGGAAACCAAAGCACGCATAAGGGAATGAGAACTCAGAAGTTGAGAAACTTGAACAGAGGGTGCAGGACAGGTTTACTGTGGATCTATATCCTGCCTCTTCTTTTCTTCCTTCTTTCTTAGTCTTCCACTTTTTTTTCCCTACAAATATTTGTTGAATTACTTGTATGTGTATCTCTTCTTTAACTGTGAGCAGAAACCCAATTCATCATGAGATTTTTCGTCCTCTCTTCATGCACACAGAATAGTTACATAGATATATACTGCTGTGAATGTCTGTTTCAAAAGCTTCCTTTAATGAAAGTCTATTTTTGTTGCAGATTTTAGGAAGAGAAAAAAATAAACATGGATATCTCAACATTTGGAAACTAGATGTTCCAACTAACCCTCTTGATGTCTGTAATTATTTTATTTTGGCACTAATATTATCAAGCTTGTTTATAATTAAAGATAAATGAAATAGTAAAATTAACTACTTTATCTCCTTATTTAAATTTCAGATGGGAAATTTGGAATTTTACTGTTTAAGTCCTTTGTTAAATATCTAAAAGGGCCCTACTACAGGGAGACAGATTAATTAAAATCAAAATTGTTGAGGGAATATAATTAAAAACAAAATCTTATCCCAACCCAGAAGTCCCCGCCACCAAAGTAATAGAAAAAGAAAACACGTCTACTATTAGGCATCAAACCAGAATGTGATGAACATTACAGGCAATCCACTAAGAGATTGCAAAAACCAAAAGAAATCTCACTTTTCTATATTGCCAAGTAGATGTAGCCAAGAGAGGGATTACACACATGCTTTCAAGATAAACAATAACCAGTACTCAAGTAAAAGGACTTGACTGCACCATCCTAAATTCTTCAGGTAATTGGGTTGATCACCTGTGTTAGCTAATTGACTTTCTCCAAGGAGAAACCAATTTCTCATCCCTTTATAACAGGAAGAAGTTTTGCAACTTGGAGCAAGAGTAACGCTGAAGATAGGCTCCTATCCTCCCATAGGAACTGGGAGATAGGGGAGCTTTCTCCCTTGATGTTTGCATTTCAAAAAGATAGTTCCAAGGTTCTTGAGAAAACATTTCTGAGTTGCGAGGCTAATGGGAGGCTTAGTTAGCCATCATTAAGATTTACATAAATTTGCAAAGAAGAAAGAAATTCTATAAGAAAAGGGAGAGTAGAAAGCAGCCTCTATCTACCCTTGTTTTCAGCATAAAGATTTAAATAAGAAGTATATTTGTCCTTACAGTGTAAAATGAATGAAATGAATGTTTTTTAAGAAAAGTAGTCAATGGATATTTTGGGTTTTCTGAGTATATTGTCAGTATATTCTAAAACAAAGAACAAATAGGCTTTAAAATGGAAAGATTTAAGTAAAAGGATCACTACTCCTTCACAATCATAGTAACTTAATTGCTGGGTAAATTATTGGGGGGTAGTACTGCTCATATTTGACTTTTACAAGGGAAAGCAGACCTTGTGGAGAGCAGAATGGATCATATAAAAAAGGTCTTAAATTTCTACTTGAAATGTGTTTGAGACTGGACATCACAGCTTTCTGGTGCATTTAACTTAAATTGCTCAACTGCAAGATCTCCAGTGCTCATTCAAATGCTAATGTGGGCCATCTGCCTCCCCACCCCCATCTTTTTTTTTCTAGCAGGAACAAGCTGAAGGTCACATGACCCTAATTACTGCAATTATGAGATTTCTGGGAGTAATCACTTAGGTTGCACCCAGAGTGAGCATCTGCTGATGATAAATAGATCAGGAGATTACTAAAGACAGGCTTCCCTGTAAGACATCCAGTGATTAATTTCTTAATATATATACATATGCACAGCTAAATCCATATGCTCTAATAAAAGCATTCTTTTCCTCACACTTTTTCCTAAAATGCCTCTTTAAAATGTAGTAGGAACAGCATAAAATGTGTATTTTTTTTGTGTGCAAATATAATTAGAATTCTAAAGAGGGACATAGGGAAGATTTAGTAATGACTAATAATGAAGTAGCAGCCTTTACCTACACAAATTTTAGTTCTCTGTACAAGGAGAAAAGAATGTCACAAGGGCTTAATCTTTCCAGCAAAAGTATTATTTCATATTATTTTATTTTGTTTTGTTTTTATTAATTTTGAAATGAAGACCTAATTTCTAATGAAAAGGTTATGTGCTTAAGGGAAGATTCTTCAGGCCACTTAAGACCTTCCCAGCAAGATG
Organism: Macaca fascicularis; assembly: GCF_037993035.2. NCBI lineage: Eukaryota > Metazoa > Chordata > Mammalia > Primates > Cercopithecidae > Macaca > Macaca fascicularis. The sequence continues at coordinate 105,369,443 of NC_088386.1, forward strand.
AATTCTTTTCCCTTTCGAGAGGTCATTTGCTTATTAAAAGGTGGTTGTTTCATAGGATATTTTCTCACAGTATTGTTTACTTTGCTCCCTATTACATTTTTTCTTACTATAAAGGACTTATAGTTTTAAATTTTATTGTGTATTAATTGGACTTATTTTTAACCTCTCCCATCTCATGCAGTAATTTTTGAATGACACACTGTCCATGCTAAATATCATGTTGGGAGATGTGGCAGTATTTTTGCAGTACCATTGGTTGGTCTCCCCATGTTGGTTAATGACAATGACATTAAAGGTTATGCGTAGTGTCTTTCTTCTTTTGAAAATCTCTCCTTTTGCCAATTTGCCCCCAAAATATGGTTCAGAGCTTCTTATAATTTCCTTTATAGTATTGAGGCAGGCTAAGCTTATTTCCAGTATGTGTAAAATGACTCTGAATGAATTATTTATTCACTAAACAAATGCTTTCTTGAGCACCACATCATGCTGAGAAGTGTGCTAGAAGAGAACAAGAAAGACACAGTCTTGCTCACTTTTATTCAGGTGGCAACAGCCTTCCACGTACATACATGTACTTTACAACACACTGATATGATGCACCAAAATATAATGTATCATTTCCCAAATGATTTGACCGCATTTATTAACAATTTCAAAATACATCAGTTGATGGTTTTTAAAAGTCGTTTTGTGGCAGCACCTGTCCAATCCTTCCTCCCCCACCCATGCTTTTGTCATTACTAGGATATGATTCAATTTATTCTTCAGGCATAAAGGGGGTTTGATTGGATTTTAACCTTTTCTCTCCTTTTTATCTGTCTTTATGCTTCCTTCCTTGCTTCTTGTAAACTCTTTAATCTTATTTCAAAAAAAAAAGTTTTTTAAGCTGCTTTAGTTGTTAGGATTGATACCTTTCTCTTCTAACTTTTCAGAGAAAGAACCGTTAAGAGACTTTGCAGTATTGGAGCTCTGTCAGCTGGGCCCCTATGCCTCTCAAAGATAGCATCAAAAGCACATTCATGATCCATCTCAACTGATAAACCAGGAGATTGGGATTGTGTGATCAATAACACATTACATGGTCCATTCTATAGCATGTTTTAAAGGAGAAACTGTTTGCTAAATTCCTTAATTTTTGTTTTCATAAGTACTAAAGCTCCCATGGTATTCTTTTTCCAATAAAATTATAGATTAAATACGTAACAGTGTAGTTCAGTTCAGCTTTGTAAGACTTCGTATTAATTAAATCATAAATTACACAGAAAAATATTTTGACAAGCCATATTTTTAGAGCTTTGGTTCAGAAAATATTGTTTTCATAAATAAAATTCAAATGGGGGAGAATTTGTTCATTCAGTTTTAAAGAAGCAGCAAAGACCTGTGTCAAGCTACTTCTCACACTGGATATAGAACAAGATTCATCATTTTTTAACCAGTGTCCCATTAGGATTGATGGGCCTCCATTTTTTTTTTTTTTTCACCAGCTGGATCTCAGCTGTGAAATGAGAAAAATATGTTCAGTAAAGACAGTAATATAAATTCCAAGGAGCTAATCAGATTAGAAAGGCATGGCCATACACTTCTGTATCAAAGCAGAGCCCTATTTACAATCTCTTAATGGATTGGCCAATGCAGAACCAATGGCACCTGTCACAAAACAGCAGTTTGAACTCTAAAAACTAGAGTATCGTAGATGCAGGAAAATAAAATGATTTGAAAGAAGTCTTGCAGATTGGGATAAGTGAGACTTAAATCACAGTGAAGTAGTTGACAAGTCATAAGCCTCAGGTTGAGGAAAATATTGCCCCTTCTTATATGATGTTTCAAGAAATATTAGTGACAAATAGTTTTTAAAAATAACTTTTGAAAGCGCTGTGTAAACAAGCATTGTATTTCTGATTGAGCGTTCAAGTCCATATATGAAAAAAGTTTCAAAATAATATATGTAAGAGGCCTGCCCTTGAAGGTCTCTGCAGTTGTAAGGACATGGCCTAAGACCTCAATCCAGGATATTTATTTAAAGCTCCATACTGAAGTTTTTGTTTTTGTTTATTTATCTTTGGTAAAATCTTAAATTTTCCTCATTAAGGGAAAGTATCAGTTGATGCTGCCCCCTCGGTAACATAACAGTTGCATTTAAACTGTTACAACTTACACAGGAAACCCAGACCACTGAATCAGAGGGATGTCAATTAACTCATTGAAGCCTACAATTATTGGTGATGGAGTAAGTGTAGTTGTGACTCTAATAAATTTACAGTTGTCTTTTCCTGTTTATGGTTGCCAATCTTGGTCTTTAGGTATGACGTATTATATACTTAAAAATCTGGTAAGGAACAAATTAAAATCTGACATTTGTGTTCAGCTTAAATTAGTTAAGTTAGTAAATGGTTCTTCAGCCTTATTTCCTGCCATCTCTCCTCCCTTTATTCTCTGTGTTTTTTTCTGTTTGGAGTGAATGCTTAGACCTCAGTTACTCAGAGTGGTCTTTCCTACACTGGGCCAGATGCCTTCACTGTGCACTCCCATAACACCCCGAATGCAACCTCTCATGGCATTTCGCTTTATTCTCCCTCCCTAATCAACATGTTTTAAAGATTAATTAGATTCCTAGTTGTTTGAAGTCAGAGACCACACATGCCTTGTCATTACTGTCTTTCTGGAACTTAGCGCATTGCCTGATATAATTTTAGTGTTATGTTGTCTACATTCGCTCTTACTCTCATTGCTGTTGTTGGGTTGCTGTTACTATTCCAGTGCCTTGTGTGCCCTTCTCTGTTGCTGTCCTGAGTATTCCCTTTCTAACCACCCTGTCTGAGCTCCTCGGCCTACGTCTTCTGCATGCAGGAGGCTGGACCCAAACACTAGGCCCTTCTCTTGCCCATCTCTTCCAACCTGCAGGAGTTTCTTCTTCTGCGCTGGAGGCGCCTGTCATATTCAGCAGTCAAACTGCAATATTTACTTTTAAGGAGCTTGACAGATAAAAAGAAATCTCTTCAAACTGCATGAGACCTATTCGGCTCCATTTGGCTTTTTATTCATTTATTTTTCTCTTGCCAGGTGGTCCGAATCAAAGATTGAAGTGCCCTAGATTTCCAAATTTGTCTTCTATATATTCAGTGTTAAGTGCTTAGTGTTGTTTATAATTTAAACATAACTTTTATAAAACTCTATTTTGAAAAGCGATGACTAACTATGGATATACATAAAAAGGATGTTAGCAGAAATGAAAAGTTCCGTTTAAGTCCTTCTTAAGGCTTGTCTCATTTAGACAAACAAAAGTTACATTGTTTGCCTCCTCACCGATGACTGGTACCGTTTTTACTTCCCCCATTTGCTAAATATTCAAAATTTATTTGAGCTTATTTCTTTTTAAAATGCAGTGAAACAGTTTAGTACATCAAAAACTACATATTGTGGTGTGAGTAAATGTTGTTTCACAGCTTATTTTAGCATTCTAGAAAGGGTTGGCATGGAAACCTTGAGAAGGCATTTTAGATGCTCAGTGATACATAAAGGCGTTCGTTTTGAAAGTCCTGTGTATCTTATTTATCCCAATCTAGAATCAGTTTTAACGGTTATTTATATCTAATTTTAGAAATAAGATTTTTTTCAACAGGCAGAAGTAGTTTCTTTAGTCTTTTTCTTTTTTTCTTTTTTCTTTTTTTTTTCAAACACACATAATCCAGAATCAGGGAGAGTTTTCAAGGATTAAGCAATATAATTCACTGGATAGAGATATACATTGGAATCATTTAGATTTGGTTTCAAATGCTGGTTCTTAGCTTTATGATAATTGCTACGTTAGCCTCAAAACGTGAGATTAAACATTAAGATAATAGCAATAAAAGGAAATAAATAAGGTCATACATGCAATACACTATACAGTATAATATGTTACCAGGTAATATATGTAATATGCTTGCATAAAGTATACATTCATCAACTTTCATTATTATATGTGTACAATAATAGAGCGGGAAAAAGAAAAATTCAATAAATAACTTTGACTCAGGAACCTTTTCATCATTCATCCTCTTTTCAGTCTTTCTGTCTTGTCTGAACATTGGGAAATGGTGGTTCAATTGAATTTCCAGACATTCACTAATTTATTTATGAATAAGCTTCTATGGATTACAACAGGGTATGAAAAAAGTTAATATCAATTTTTTTCAATTCATTACCTGTTGTGTTTGTTATTTAGTTGCTGGTGGATCTCTCTTACCCCATGATAATTAGGGACCATCAGTGTTCCTTGGGATCCAGAGACCTGGTTTCAATTTTTGTCTTGTCTGCCAAGCAGCTGTGTTACCTTGAATAAGGAAAGTCAAATTTTGAGACCTGGGCTTTCTTGTATATAAATTAAATGGAGATGAGCCATATGAGTTTTAATATGCGTTCTAGCTTTTATCCATATTTTTTCCACTACGATATTAGAAATTAAATAAAGACTATTCTCTATCTACTATCTCAGCAAATATGCTCAGAGGTTGTCAAACATTTTGTAAATGACTTGTGTTAAGTGAATTAGCTACTAATTTTTTAAAAACTTAGAGTCACAAAACAACTAGCAAATAAATGACAATTATTTCTAAATTTGTTTTTAATATAGAGATTAATTTTTCATATCTATATTTAGAAATGACATCTTCTAATTTTATCTATGTGTAAAACAGCTGAAAAAAATTGATATAGTCTATACCAAAATAACCCGATAATAAAAGTAAGTTGTAATGGGAGAATAACCCAAAGAAGCAATTTTCATGTGAAAAATTTTGCAGTGTATGAAGAATTGTTATTCACGGAAGGCTAATCTGTTGGCAGTGTCTGTTGCTGAGCTGAAGAGGGTTCTGCCAAAGCAAACCCATTCCTGAAGGGACTGAGCCTTCGAGAGGCCTTGAATTAGATATGAAGATAATTCTGCCTCTGGAAAAAGATATCATAGCGTAATTATATAGACATTACTCCTCAAAAGCTCCAACCCTTCTAACTAAAGCTTTACCAGAAGAATCCCAAAGAAGATAAACTTTCAAAATTCCACTAAATAAAAACTCCATTGTCCTTTCAAAAAACGTATACATTCACAGGGAATTTTGTATTGTTCAAGATTATATAAATAACTTTGTCCAAACTCTTAGTTTCTACATTTCTTTACAATTTCTTTTTTTCTCCTAAGAAAGTCTGGGGAAAAAACTCTTCACTATAGTAACTGATTAGTTCCATTTCCTGTCATATTTCTTTTCTTGTGGTTGCTGGTTTCTAGCCAATTCTATTTTTGCATTTATTTTTCCCCATTACATTCTGTTTCTTTTTTTTCTGGGTAGAAGAATTTTTGTGCTTTTCATTTTGTCAAAATAGAATTCTTCTTATGTCATGTCATGATTTTGATATTTTTAAGCTTAAAAAGCAACACAGAGGAGGTTTGTTTACATAATGAAGCATATCATGGGCTTTTTAAAGAAGGTCTGATAATTTAGAAAGTATTTTCAACTAGCAGTGGATTAGCAATGCCTATTTTTTTCGTAAGTCCTATTCTTTTGAGCATAGTCAGCTTGATGCAGCTGTGGTTTAAAAGAGGAAACTAGGAGTCTAGGAAGTGACCTCATGAAAATGCAGAAAATTAAGAGATTAAATAATAATAATATACAAAAGTAAATAGCATATTTCACTAAGTGTCCGAGTGCCTGAGAATTCTGAAAGTGGAGGGAAGTCCAATTTAAAGAATATAAAATTAATATCCACATATGAGCACATAGAGAGAAGTACAGGAGTGGGAAGCTTTCATTTTTTGGTTTGTCTGTTTCCCTCCCTTCCTCCCTCCCTCCCTCCCTCCCTCCCTTCCTTCCTTCCTTCCTTCCTTCCTTCCTTCCTTCCTTCCTTCCTTCCTTCCTTCCTTCCTTCCTTCCTTCTTTCCTTCCTTCCTTCCTTCTTTCCTTCCTTCCTTTTAGAGCACTCTAGATTTATTTGGGTAAAATATGTGAGCATTTGCTTAGGATATATGCATTTATAAATGTAAAAGAGCAAGGATTCTCCCTGGCAGCAAATCTTTCCTTGGATCATTGAAAACCAACCAACCAGTGTCTTCTAACTAGATTATTTTCATACTAGATCCTTGCAGAAGTATTAGCTGACCTAAGTCCTGTTTTCTGCCACCCTGAAAGTGAAAGAAGGAAGTGCTGCTATAATAAGAACTGTAACTAAATCTAACAGCATCCCTGTTTTCTGATGATGGTCATCATGTGTTAGAAAAGTTTCATTTCATACCTGAGATGTAAGATGTACAAATGTCTTTCCTAAGCTTGATCCTCCATGGCAGATCTATGGATGGAATATAGCAGGGAATCTGTAAAACTGACCGACTACAAAAACAACAAACACTTTTTCTTCTGTCACAGAATTACTTAATTAAACCAGGAGACTTGTGAATATATGAATAGGACAGAGCTCCAGGCAGATGGACTTTTATTAATTCCGCACCCTCACTATCTGGAGCTCTTTATACTAATCCTGGCATCTGGGGGAAAAGTGATTGCAAAGTTACACATTAGAATTGCTTCATTTTCTTGTGGCAGTTCTTAGTGTGATATCTGGTGGACATCCTTCCTGTATCACCCTGTGTAGAAATAAAAAAGAACACTTAATCCTCACCTACTCTACCCTGTATTTTTCTCCATAGCATTTCTATATTACTGATATATCTGATATGTTTTATATTTTTTTGTACAATTAATTATTGTTTCACCTAACTAGAATGTTCATAGAGCAGGAACATTTTCTGTTTTGATCGCTGATGAGTCCCTAACATCTAGCCGAGTTTTTGGCACATCATAGTTGCTCAATACTGTCTGTTCAATGAATATGAATCTAGTCACTATTTTCATGCATACAGCAATGCCTACTGTTCTCTGGTCTTCCCCTCACAGCCGTGTACTCCACCTCTCTTCTTTCTCACCACTTGCCACAATTCCCTTCCCACTAGCAGCTTTCTTCACAACAATGAGGTTACATTCTTGATTAAGGAACCATCTCTTCTAGATCTTTCTCAGGTGCTTAGTGTGACACCATGTGTGGCTATGCCCTCTTAGAGGTGAGGGCTGAGCTTCTAATTTGGCTTCTTTATGCCTTTGCTTCATGAAGGACAGTGGTTCTCAGAGTGTCCCCTGAACCAGCACCATCGGCATCACCTGGGTACTTGTTAGAAATTTAAATCTTTGGGCCCCACCCCAGACCTAGTGAATCAGAAATGTGTGGCTGCAGCTCGGCAACCTGTGTTTTGTCAAGTCTTCCAAGTAATTCTGATGCTGAAGTTTGAGAATCAGTGAGAATATATAGATTGCCTCCTGGTTTTGTTTTTAACCTTTCAAAATCCCTGTAATTTCTCTGAGTATATTTCTTTGGGAGATCAAAAAAGATTCATATTATACAAAGTTCTCTCTCTAAGTTAATGCAGGGGCTTAACATTTATTTACTAAATTATGGGCATGGTAGGCATAGATTATGTGTCCCTGTAGAATCTTGCAAGGTAGAAGCCATTTTCCCCCCAACCCACCCTGGAAAATAGGCAAATTCAAGTTTCTAGAAGAGTGGGCTGAAATTCCCATTTTTTTTTAAGTGTATACCTACTCCCTTCATCCCCCCAAACTTCCCACATGGTATATATATAAATTCAACCCTAAAACCTGTTGTAGGTGAACCACAGTTCTTCAGGACAAATACTCAAAATCAGTAATTGTATGTAAAGCTAAAAATTAAACTACTTTGGAATGGGAAATATTACATAGATATTATATAGTCTTCTTTCTTGGAAATTCTATGTAATTCTGTTTTAGAGAAAGACAGGAATAGTTGCTCACTTTAAAATTTTTATGTACTAAATCTGCTTTAATTGATAAAATAGCAATAGAATTTTATATTTGCTTTTTTATTAAAACTACTTCTGTCATTTATAGGAAAATATTTCAGGTGCCACATTTCATTCTTAACTTGTTATAATTTGGTTAACATATTGACAGTTCAGCCTTTTGAATGCTTGGCTTCTAGTCCCCAGACCTTTCACTATAGCTGAAAGAGCACCAGAACTTGGGTTCTTTCTCAATAGAGGACCTGGAAGGATAGCTGAGCCCATGTCATCTTAGGACTATATATATATACACGTGTATATATATGTGTATATATATGTATGTGTGAATATATATATGTGTGTGTGTATGTGTATATATATCCTCAACCATTTTTTCACATTTTAAAAAGCATAATGACATATCTAGCCTTTTTCTCTGGGGAAGACCAATTAATTATATTTCCTTAAGAACTTTGTGTCTGAACTGAGAATGAGGAGGTGCTACTTGTCTCTCAAATGGAGTTTGCTGTAGTACAGATTAGAACTGACAAGGATTTTAGTTAGAAAGAAAAAACTGGTGGTGTGGATGAAGCAGCAACAGTTATCAAATGTGGTGGAGCGGACACTAAAGCTTCCTTGCTTGCAATATTAGAGCAACAAGGGCATTCCAATTTGAAAAGAAGTAAGCAAGTTTAGGAAGACAAAGGCTATTGTTGTCAAGATTATAAATTAGCAAGGCATTCAGTCAAAACCAACTTATAATTAATGCATTGTACATCAACTAACATGAATAAGTAAACTTCTTAACAAACACTTGTATGTGTGCTTTGATAAAGAGATAGTAACTGAACCTGTCAGGTGAGGAACATTACTGGGTGTAAGTGAGAAAAGCATATATCTCCTATGGAAATCATCCATGTTACTGTTAAGTCCATTAAAGCAACTCTTCAAGAAAAAAATATATGGGTCTGATCACCACAAATGTTACTTATTGACATATCCAGTCTTATAATGACACCAGGTCTCCTAAAATCCCTTTATAATTATTCTAAAAATAAGTGGGAGGCAAGCAGATTCATCATTCACTAAAGGACATCAGCAAGATGAAAAATGGTCCATAGAGAAGCAATAAATACTTTGAGCAAATACATATGTCACTAAGTACCTATAAGCTATTTATTTCTCATTTTGGCCATAACCCTTAATTGTACTCCCATCTGTCCTAGACCAATTACTCACATCTTGACTGCTGAAGTCATTTGTTATAGCCCAACATTTTCTTTTCTTTCTTCTTCCTGCCCCCCGCCCCATTAATGACTGTAGAGGAGAAACAAACTCAATAATTCTATGAGTATTGAGAGCAGAGTTTTCCTTAGGTATATTTAATTTTGCCACATGAGGAAGAATTACAAAACATTTAAAATAACAGTAACTTAAGCCAACTCAAGTTTAACATAGTGCTCCATTATCATCAAGGACCCAGATGCTCTCTGTATTTTTGCCCTGCTGTCCTCAACGTGCAACTTCCATTTTGTTTCCAAGATGGCTGCTTCTGCCCCCACTGTCTTATCACATATGCATCCCAGATAGCAGGAGGGAGAAATGCAGAGATGGGCGTGACCTCTCCCTTTACACGTATTTCTGACTAGTCACACATACTTCTTGTTCTCACATCCCATTGACCAGACCTTAGTTATTTCATCGTACTTTGCTATATAGATGATATGTAGTCATTATTAAAAGTAAACATGTGCCCAACTAACATTTGAGGATTCTTTTACTTAAGAAGAAGGAGAGAATTGATAATGAAGGACAATTTTTAGCTTCTGCTGCATGAGAATTAGCCCTATTTATTTGTTAATCAGAGGAGGAAGTGCAGATTATTAGTGCTGCAGTGAATGTTCACTGTTCAGTTACATGATTATGGGACAAATATAGACAGGAAATTAAATATCTCTTGCAAATTATTTAATTTGAGATTTTAAAGTTGTCTGCTATTCATGAGGTTGTGTATTTTTCTCAGCTTGAATTAAAACATAAATTCTACTAATTTGTATTTATAAGAGAACAAATATTTATGAGGTTCCATGCAGCATGCAAGGTTCCCGATATGTATTATTATTTTTTTATAAGCATCCAGTAATATAGGTATTCACCTTTTTTGTAGTTGAAGGGTCTGAAAATTAGAATTGGTTAGCTTGCTCAAGGTCACATAGATAATAACAAATAGAGTTGAATTTTGACCCATGTCTGTTGGGTTGCAAAATATGTCTTTTCTCCCATATTGTTCTGTTTCCTAGTTGCTTCTCAGTATTTATTAGCACTGTGTTCAATTTGTTTCATTCATCTTTAGATTCTCCACGTTACAAACAGTATATTTAGCTGCTGATCGAATGAATGAAATACAAATACAAAGTCCACTATTTTCGCCAATGCTGTGAAATGCTTTTATTATTTGTAGACTATTTTAAACCATCTCATGCCTTTGCTGTGTTTAATTTCTGATTAGTGGCCAACATTTTATTAAGCAAATTCAGTGACATGATAGATGGGATATTCCAAATAGTATTTTTTCTTCATAAGGAAAATGAAAGAGAAAAAGAAATGAAAGAGGAAAGAAAAGATAATGTCTCTCTCTTTATTTCTAAGTTCTTATTGCACCTGACTGTCCTTGTGTTGTGGGCTTGTTTTGTCTGTATTCTGTGTCCCCAAACGTCTACTCTTTATCTTGCAGAAACTTTTCCTCATTATTTAATCGCATAGTCTTCTAAATTTGTCATTTAATTTGAGAAAGCATGTGTAATGCCATTTAGTGGTTATTACATTTGATTGCTAGAGTAAAGAAAATATAAACACTTTTTTTATGAGGCTGAATCAGACTTTCATAAAATAAGTTATAAAATAATTAAATGAGTGTTTGCCAAATTTATGCGTGTCAACCTTGAGAATAATGAGCCAGAAGCTGAGGAAAATTTACCTTCAATACCCTTGAGTTATTTAATCTTTGGCTTATATGACTTATTTGTCAGTGTACTTTACAGTAGTTTAAAACATTTGTTATGTTAACTGAATTTTGAAATTCAAATAATGATGTTTGGGATATATGGATTGCTGATATAAGCTACTTTTACAGACAATTCCTCTTTTTGTTTTTAATGTTAAATTTAAGTGAGCTTAATTATTCAGGTACAAATGGTATTGGGCATTGACCAAATTAGGGTACTTTTATGCAACCAATCTTAGACTCCTAAGGGCAGGATCTTATTGAGAAAAGATGTCTTTAAATAGTGTTTTCTGAAATACTATAATATAAATGTTGATTGTTTCCTCACTTTGGCTAGTTAGAAAACAGGACTTCAGCCAGGCATAGTGGCTCACGCATGAAATCCCAGTACTATGGGAGGCTGAGGTGGCGGGATTGCATGAGTCCGAAATTTTGAGACCAGCCTGGGCAATATAGTGAGACCCCATCTCTACAAAACATAAAAAAAAATTAGCCAGGCATGGTAGCTGTGTTTGTAGTCCCAACTATTCAGGAGGCTGAAGCAGGAGGATCACTTGAGTCTGGGAGGTGGAGGCTGCAGAGAGCTGTGATAGCGCCACTACACACCAGCCTGTGTGGCAGAGGGAGAGCCAGTCTCAGGGGAAAAAAAAGAAGAAGAGGAGGAGGAAGAAAAAATGAAAATGAAAACAGGACTTCAGCTCTTATATGTTCTAGGATCTGTTTATTTCATATACACTCTTCTTCATCATCCTCATTTTCTTTATCACATGCCTAATGCTAAGTGTTAAGCCCTTACCATGTGTTATTTCATTGAATCCTTTCGCAGTTCCAAAACCTAGGTAATATTGTTATCCCTATTTTAAAGATGATGTAACTGAGATTGGTCAAGTTAAACAATTTCCCCAGGGTCTCATAGCTTACAGCTGGCTGGGCCTGGATTCAAGTTGAGACAGTCAGAAATCCAGAGCCTGCCCTCTAAAGTATACTATGATGCCCATGTGCCTGATCTCACAGATTCTTAAATGTGGAACTGGCCATGTTTCGATGACCCTGCCTTTAGTGTTGTCTCACTAAGTCTCTTCTCTCCTTTTTAAGCTGGCCTCCTAGAATTCAAGACCACAAAATAACCTCCTGTTCCTCTGCATAGAAATCAATGTGGACTAGTTGTACAGGCTATTTGCATTTCACATTTTGATTTAATTGGTTGATTATTTTAATTAGCCAACACATTTGATGAATTTTTCACCAATGAACTGAGTGGTGATTTTCATGTATCTTAAAAACTAGGCTTAGCCTGCTGCCTGGTGAACTCATGAAATAGCTGGGATTTGCCTACTCCTCCCCACCCCCCTGACACAAGCACTCTCCCTTCAGATCTTTTCTTTTTTCTTCAAGTGGTCCACAATGCATTCCCCTTTGTACCACTTCAAAACCAAGCTTTGAAAAATAAGTGCAATTTTACTTTCTCATTATTCTTCTCTACTGCCCCCATTTCCCCAGCCAAGGTATGTTTTTATTATTCTTATTTTTAATTTATTTTTATTTTTTATTTTTCAGATAGGGTTTTGCTCATCACCCAGGATAGAGTACAATGGCATGGTCTCAGCTCACTGCAACCTCCGCCTCCCAGGTTCAAGCGATTCTCCTGCCTCAGCCTCCCAAGTAGCTGGGATTACAGGTGCCCACCACCATGCCTGGCTAATTTTTGTATATTTAGTAAAGATGGAGTTTCACCCTGTTGGCCAGGCTGGTCTTGAACTCCTGACCTCAGGTGATCTGCCTGCCTTGGCCTCCCAAAGTGCTGGGATTACAGGCTATGTTTTTAAATATTGTTTTTTCTGGTTTCCTAATTGCTCTGTTTTCAGTACAAACATTTTAGAAAGTACAGAACAGTATAAAGAAACAGAAAGAAATACAGATCCCATGATTCTACCATCCAGATGCAGCTACAGTATGCATTTTGGCAAACTTCCTTCCAGCCTTTAGTTGTATGAAAAATTTCTAAGACATGAGGAATTATTTTTTAATAGGATACAGCCCTTTGAAACAAAAGCAATGTTTATGCTCAAGGCATACTTATGATTCTGGTTCAGATATGCAAAATTGTCTCATTGTTCTAGGGGTTCAGTGAGGATCTAAATCTGTCTGTGTTAGGGACATCGATGTGATGCCACCCTCAAAGAGGACAGGAGAGGTGCTGGAAGACCAAAACCATTCCTGGGACAACTAGGATGAGACAGGGGTGAGGGGAGCTGGTCTAGGTAAGAGAGTTGACAAAGCGAAGATAGGTCTTTCCATGAATTTTATTAACACAAGGAGAGTGAGAGCAGGAACCATGCCCAGTTGGAGGGAATGGGACCTGAGTGCTGGCTGAAGGAACTAGGGCATCCCAAGAGACCTGGCTCCAAAGGGCTGTCCAGCAGCCTGGCTACCCCAAAGGGCTATGCAAGATACCAAGACCTGCAAAAGTGCTCAGAACCTCCACCTTCAAGCATAGACCAACTTGATTATTCCTGAGCCCTGCAAGTAACTGATGTGAGACCTTTTGTTAGTTTGCCATTAGTACAGTCAACATTTCTTGAGTATGTGTCCAGCACTGGCTAATCTATCTCCTGGTGTTATCTTATTTAGCCCTTACAACAAGTTGGTTACTGTTAGGATATCCATTTTACAGATAAAGAGTCAGAGTTAAGAGAAGTTAATGGTTTTGCCCAAGGCCACTTGGATAAATAGAGAAATAGGAAATCCAGCTCACTGATTGTCTCATTCTAATTCTTACTCTTCGCTGCCACATGGTCTGTGATTTAGTCATTTGCCAGGGGGTTATGGTAGTAGTCTAACATACTGGAGGAAACTGTTGTGTATGGGGGTGGGTGGGAGGCAGTATTTTCTGGAGGTCTTCAAATTATTGTACCAAGGTAACATTGCTTAGCCCTTCTAAATTGCTCTATATAAACCAGGTCTATAAATATGTCAAATATTCAAACTAACTTCTGACTTAGAAGTATTCTGAGCTCTTGATTCTGTCAACATTTTTCCTTTTAATTAAGCTGGACTTCAGTTTTATTCACATAGAACAAAGAATTATATAATCAGAATATCTCAATTGTCACAACTTGTACAAGAGTTACAATTCAAAATTTAACGGAATCACTGACCTGAAATAGGAGTTTTAAAGTTAGTCTGCAAAGACAGGAAGAAATACTCATGAAACATGAAATTTCAAGGTCATGTACCCTGCCTGCCATCATCCCAAAAATGGAATACATACATTTTTTTAACAGCTTTATTGGGATATAATTCATATACCATATAATTCACTCATTTAAGTTATACAATCCAGTGGTTTTTAGTATATTAACAGATATGTGCAACCATTGCCACAGTCAATTTTAGAACATTTTTATTACTTCAGAAAGAAATCTCCTAGTGTCTTCTGACTACTACCTCTCCACCCTTTCATGTCCTCCCTTCTCCTCTCTCCCACCCCAGTCTGAAGCAACTAGTAATCTACTTTCTGTCTCTATAGATTTGTCTATTCTGGATATTTATAGAAATGGAATGATACAGTATGTGGACATTGGTGACTGGATTCTTTCAGCTAACATGTTTTCAAGATTCATCCAAATTGTGGCATGTGCTCACTTTGTTCTTTGTATTTCATTTTTTCTAAGGGTTCACACCCTTGATGCCGATAACATGTGCTTCCCTACTTATCCTGGACAACTTCACTGTATAACCATAACATTTCCAAGGATCACTTAGAATTATAAATGTTGTACATTGTGGTAGACAGGTCTTTGATCCCTGCAAAGCTTTAAGAACACTTTTCACTACTTCAGAGATGCCCATGTCCTCCTTAGCATCTTTTCATCCCTCATAAATATATTTTTCAGCCATTGAATGCTTGGTTCAGTGAAGCCTTGCCTTGCAGTCTTGCAAAGTGTCTTTTTTTTTTTTCTGCAGAAGAAAGCTGATCAATGGCTGTGAAATAAAAAGAAAGCTTTAAAACAAACAATTAGAAAACAGTAGGGTCAATCCATTGTGAGGAGGTTTGTAGTTTTAGACTCCATTAATAAATTACAAGGCCAGAATTAAACTGATATAATCAGTGTCTCCAATTGTGTCCTGTTACAAAAGAAAACAAACTGAACTTATGCAAATGACTATATTGCCATAAAATAATAATACTCCTGAATAGTTTCCAAATTTTGGAGAGTCCAGGTAGACAGAAAGGTAAATTTTGCTCAGAAATGTATACTTTTACCCAACTTCTTTATACTATAAATAGCTTGAAAAGATTTTCTTGACTCTTCTTCAGTCAGAGCAGTCTTCCAAACAAAATGTTGTTTGTTGACCTTGGAACTGCCCTCCACACACCACGCAACTCTTTGTCAGTCAGGTGAGAGCTGTTTATTGGGCACTGTGGAATCCAGCAGCTTCTCACATGATTCCAGAGTCTGGTGAACAGAAGCCACTTCTGTGTCTTGGGTGATGGTGAGACAAGACATGGTGGATCCCTCACTAAAATTTTAACTAATAGAATATGAAGCTATTTCAGAGCCTCGCTTTGTGTCTTAAATTTAGTTACTTGTTAATCTAAAGAAATTTTAAAATATGATAGTTTTTTTTTCATAAACCTGTGAAATATCTAAGCACTAAGTGGGCAGATAGAACATAAATTTAGGTTTATCCAAGACAGAAGTTTTCATCTTCACCCTTTGTTTCAATTTCCATCCTATTGGGTTGCGTCGAACCAGTGTTTCCTCACTGAATATGTTCATTGTGTGTGTACGTACTATAAGGATAGCTCACAGCAGTGGGGGCGTGTGTTTTATAGGATTTTTTTCTGCATAAGAGTATACAGGCATACCTAATTTTGTTGTGCTTCACTTTGTTATTTTTGCTTTATTGTGCTTCACAGATAATGCACGTTTTAGACATCGAAGGTCTGTGGCACACTTACATTAGGCAAATCTTTCAGCACCATTTTTTCAACAGCATGAGCTCACTTTGTGTCTCTGTGTCACATTTTGGTAATTTTCACAATATTTCAAAGTTTTACATTATTTATTGTATCTGTTATAGTGATCTGTGATCAGTGATCTTTGATGTTACTATACTATAGTAGTTTTTGAGACCCCCAAAACTACAAGAATCACTGAAAGAAACACACAATCAATTTCCCATGTGAGTTGAATTAATTTATACCTCGATAGGCTTATGTGCAAATCAATAAGGCAATTAGCATAATTAAGAAAAAAATAAAAATTCAGAATTTCTGTACTGAGACTATATTTAGGTAAAATGGTTAAATGCACCAGAAACTTTCATCCAATCCTAATGAAAGATAAATTGTATGATTTTCTGGATAATGCAGTTAATTAGAAAGTAATTACAGGTGTATGTGTAAATTGTACTCTCTTTCTGTCCATACACGAGTTTTGTTTATGTGATTATATTACAGCCTCCATCATTATTTAGCACAGTATTGAGAAACTAGTAGCCATTCTTTTAATATTTGGTTTGTAATTGAGTCAACTCATTTTGTAGGTCTGACATAGTCATGGGGTGATTCTAATAAATCCTGGACTTACAGCGAAGACTCTCTCACTGATATTCTTGTATATGTCACTTATTATTTCCTTCATCCTCCTCAGATTCAGCCTTTAATACATTTTATCAAGAAGCAGCATTACTATGTTAATTTCCTTTTTATTCTGTTGCTCATAGAAGCATTAATAAGCACAGAAATAATAATATCAACAATATTTGATATTTGGCACCTATGCCCAATACAATGCATATGACTATCGCTGATCTTCAGGTAGATAATAGTTTCCAGCTCACCAAGGTTAAGTAACTTACCCAGAGTCACAGTCAGGCAGATTGAACCAAGTCTGTCTCACTTGAACATCACTGTAGAATATTTTGATCATCCATGCACACCATCTTTGGCTGTGTCTTCACACAGAAATCTGTTGGTTATTTTTTGCTGAGGAGACTTTGCATTTTTGGATTCGTGCCTATGAATATTATCTCTGTTAAATACTTTACAAATGGTTAATACAATTTATGATATAATGAAATAAATGAACTGAAACTTGAAAATAATATTTAGAGAAGGGAGAGAAATGTCAGAGTAGGTTAATATTTTAGATTCATGAACTTTGTGGTGACTGACTTTAAAGGTTAAAAGAGTTAGTGAAATTTTGCTATTTTATATCGTTGGTTCATATTCCACATTTATATCATTGGCTCAAGTTCCTCAAATGTTTTTTAGCAAAATAATAATGATGAAGTGAGCTTAATGTCTGCTATTTTTTTTTCATCAAGTTGAAATAAGACACAATTCAAGAAATCAGTGGGTCAGAGCAAACGGACAGAAGAGTACTTTTTTTTTTTTCCTCTGTGTATGACTCTGGGTATAAATAGAACAGTAATAAATTGGTTTTGGAAAAATGTGGTACATATTGGAAAAGATGAAGGCTAACGCCTGGTACACTTTGGATGAAAATACGTATCAAACCTCCATATTATCCCCTTCTGCCTCTGCAGTTAATAAAAATACATGGTGAAATCGAGATGCTGAAAAAAACAAGCATTTTTCCTAACACTGATGACACTGATTTAATCAAATCTGTCATTGAATACCCTAAAGTTTGTTCAATGAAAAGGATGTGAATTAGTTAACTTAAATATATATAGATTAGAGTAGTTAACAAATAATATCACTGTTGCTTGTAAGTTCGGGAAAAATAATCAGTGGTTTCCATCTTGTCTTTTAGAATCTAGTACAGATTACTAGTTTTATTAACTTTTAATTAAACACTATACTTATATAATAACTGGTTTTTCAAAAAATATTAGAATGAAACACATCTTTTCTGTGTGATCTTGATGTTTAAGGCAGAATGCAATATCATTTCCATAATTTATGATATTCTGTACTAACATTTTAATTTTTCTCTAAACCTTGTGTTTATTTGATCTGCTGATCTTGCAGTTGTCCAGAATCATTGTCACTTTGGAGATTGTTTTTAAGGTTACCTTAAAATATGCAGATTGTTTCTGTTCTTATAAAATGCCAAGTATAAAGACCAAAGTAAATAACGTATTAAATATTAATGGAATTGCATTTCTGTAATTGTTGTGAATGCATTCTGTAGGTAGTGAATTGTTGGGTCTAATTAATTATATATTTACCTCTGCTCCTTCACAATTTGGCCACTCTTTTGACCTAATTTATGACATGAGTCAGAACAGCTGAATTAATCATTTAATGCAACTAGTATTTTCTGAAGAAAATGAATACTCTCTATGCTGAGTATCTATCTAAAGTCTAGGAAAATGAAGTCAATTTGGCCAATTTCAATGAGATGCTCATTTGAGTATTAAATAGAAAGTTCCTAAAGGACTATTCTCTAAAGAATAACTGAAAACTAGTGCTTAATTTTTAGGAGCAAAGACTTCATGGGTTGTCTTTTATTATAATTATCACTTGAATGAATGTTCAATTATATAATTGAATTATATTTCTAATTAATCTAATTATATTTGCACTTACTAGTAAATATCAATTTTTAAAATTAACAATCTGCTTTTTTATGTCAGTGATGATGGAATAGCACAAATTTGTTATTGACAAATTCATGTAAGACTCATTTGTTTTATTGCTGAAACCACATAAAAGTCATATTAGTGCTGGCTGAGGTGGCTCATTTCTATAATCCCAGCACTTTGGGAGACCAAGTCAGGAGGATTGCTTGAGCCTAGGAATTCAAGAACAGCCTGGGTAACATAGTGAGACCCCATCTCTACGAAAAATTAAAAAAAAAACTAGCCAGGTGTAGTGGCATGTGCCTGTAGTCCTGGCTACTTAGGAGGCTAAGGCAGGAGGGTTGCTTGAGCCTGAGAGGTCGAGGCTGCAGTGAGCTGTGATTATGCCACTACACTCCAGCCTGGGTGACAGAGAGAGACGTTGTCAAAAAAAAAAAAAAAGTCATGAAGTTTACAGTAGTGGATTTTGCCCAGAATCTGTTACTGTGAGCTTGAATTTAGATAAAATAGAAATATGTAGTGACCACTTTCTTTCCATAATTATAGGTCTGAGGAAAAGTTAGATGATATTTTAAGGAAAGTAAAAAAGGTAAATTTCATATTTTAGCATTTATATAATGCATTTCTGGATATTGTCTCCATTAAAAAATTAATGAAAATCATAGCACTGGCCAGGCATGGTCGCTCATGCCTGTAATCCCAGCACTTTGGGAGGCCCAGGCAGGCGGACCATGAGGTCAGGAGTTCGAGACTATTCTGACCAACATGGTGAAACCCCATCTCTACTCAAAATACAAAAATTAGCCAAGCGTTGTGGCACGCGCTTGTAATCCCAGCTACTCAGGAGACTGAGGTGGGAGAATTGCTTGAACCTGAGAGGTGGAGGTTCAGTGAGCCAAGGTCGTGCCATTGCACTCCATTCTGCATGACTGAGCATGACACCGTCTCAAAACAAAACAAAACAAAACAAAAACAGAACTTTATCTGATGTTCATGTCATTGATTAAACATATATAGGGTTGTTAAATGATAGTCCTAAATACACCAAAGTGTCTAATGCACTTAAGAAATGCATTGAGCATTTTCAAAATATATTTGCTCTTGATATCCTCAGTCTACTGTTTTCATTATACAGACGTACCTTGGAGATACTGCGGGTTTAGTTCTAGCTGCCACAATAAAACAGGTCACATGAATTTTGTGTTTTCCAGTGCATATAATAGTTATGTTACACTATACTGTGGTCTATTGAGTGTGCAATAATATGTCTAAAAAGTACATACCTTAAAAAATAGTTTATTGCTAAAAATACTAATGATTTATTTTATTTATTTATTTATTTTGGAGACAGAGTTTTACTCTGTCACCCAGGCTGGAGTGTAATGGCACGATCGCGGCTCACTACAACTTTCGCCTCCTGGGTTCAAGCGATTCTCCTGCCTCAGCCTCCCGAGTAGCTGGGATTGCAGGCACCTGTCATCATGCGCAGCTAAGTTTTGTATTTTTGTAGAGATGAGGTTTCACCATATTGGCCAGGCTGGTCTTGAACTCCTAACCTCAGGTGATCCGCCTACCTCGGCCTCCCAAAGTGCTGGGATTACAGGCATGAGCCACCCGCGCCCGGCCATAATGATCATTTAAGCTTTCTCCAAGTCATAGTGTTGCTGATGAAGGGTCTTGCTTCAATGTTGATGACTGTTGACTGATCAGGGTAGTGGTTGCTGAAGGTTGTGGTGACTGTGGCAATTTCTTAAAATAAGAAAACAATGAAGTTTACCACATTGGTTGTTTCTTCCTTTCGTGAAAGGTATCTCTGTAACATGCAATGCTGTTTGATAGCATTGTAACTACAGAACATCAAATTTGGAGTCAATCCACTCAAACCTTGCCTCTGGCTCATCAGCTTAGTTTATGTAATATTCTAAATCCTTTGTTGTCATCTTGACAGTGTTCATAGCATCTTTACCAGGAGTAGATTTTATCTCAAGAAACCACTCTTTTGCTCATTCATAAGTTGCAACTCTTCTGTTAAGGTTTTCTTATGAGATCACAGCAATCCAGTTACATCTTCAGGCTTCACTTTTAATGCTAGTTCTTTTTCTATTTCCACCACATCTGCAGAATATTAATTCTTCAATGAAGTCTTAAATCCCTCAAAGTCATCTGTGAGGGTTGGAATTAAGTTAATACTTCTTTTAAAATCCTGTTAGTGTTAATATTTTGACCTCCTACCATGAATCATAAATGTTCTTAATGGCATCTAGGATAGTGAAATTTTTCCAGAAAATTTTCAATTTACTTTGCCCAGATCCATCAGAAGATGCATAATCTGTGGCAGCTACACTCTTATGAAATGCATTTCTTAAATAAGACTTGAAAGTCAAAATTACTCCTTGGTTCATGGGCTGCAAAATGCATGTTGTATTAGCAGGCATAAAGACAACATGGATCTCCTTGTACCTCTCCATTAGAGCTTTTGGGTGACCAGGTGCTTTGTCAATGAGCAGTAACCTTTTAAAAGAAAACTTTTTTTCTGAGCAGTGGGTCTCAACAGTAGGCTTAAAATAGTGAGTAAACAAACCATACTGTAAACAGATATGCTATCATCCCGGCTTTCCATTTACATCATCCAGGCTGTTCCATTTACAGAGCAAAGGCAGAGTAGATTTAGCATCATTTTAAGGGCCCTAGGATTTTTGGAATGGTAAATGAGCATTGACTTCAATATCAAGTCACTGCTGCATTAGCCTGTAGCAGGAGAGTCAGCCTGTCCTTTGAAGCTGTGAAACTAGGCATTGACTTTCCTCTCTAGCTATGAAAGTCCTAGATAGGATCTTCTTCCAATAAAAGGTTGTTTTATCTGCATTAACAATCTCTTGTGTAGTGTAGCTGTCTTCATCAAAGATTTTAGCTAGATCTTCTAGACAACTTGTGGCATCTTCTCCACTAGTATCTGTTGCTTCACCTTTCACTTTTATATTATGAAGATGGCTTCTTTCCTTAAACCTCATGAACCAACCTCTGCTAGCTTCCAGCTTTTCTTCTGCAGCTTCTTTACCTCTCTCAGGCTTCATAGAATTGAAAAGAGCTAGGGCCTTTTTCTGGATTAGGCTTTGGCTTAAGGGAATGTTGTGGATAGTTTGGTCTTCTATCCAGACCACTGAAACTTTTTCCATATCAACAATAAGGCTTTTCAACTTTCTTATCATTTGTGTGTTTTCTGGAGTAGTACTTTTAATTTCCTCTGAGAACTTTTCATTTGCATTCACAATTTGGCTGTTTGGTGAAAGAGGCCTAGCTCTTGGCCTATTTCAGTTTTCAACATGCCTGCCTCACTAAACTTGGTCATTCCTAGTTTTTGATTTAAAGTGACAGATATGTAACTCTTTATTTCACTTTAACATTTAAAAGTCATGGTAGAGTTATAAATTGGCTTAATTAAAATATTGTTTTGTCTCAGGGAATAGGGAAACCTAAGAAGAGAGAGAGAAATAGGGGAATAGCCAGTCGGTGCCACAGTCAGAACACACAAGACATTTAGCCATTAAGTTCATTGTCTGATGTGGGTGCAGTTTGTGGCATCCCAAAACAATTACAACAGTAACATCAAAGATCACTGATCATAAATTACCATAACAGATATAAAAATAATGAAAAAATTTGAAATACTTTGAGAATTGGCAAAATGTGACACAGAAACAGTGAGCACATGCTGTTGGAAAAGTGGCACTGATGGACTTGGTCAATGAGTTACCACAAATCTTCAATTTGTGAGAAGTGCAATATGTGTGAAGTGCAGTAAAGCAAAGTGCAATAAAATGAGGCATACTCAGATATTCATTTTGCAATGCTGTATAGTATTCATAAATCTTCTTAGAATACAACACTTCCTTTTACTTCATCACTGCTGTCTTAAACCAACATGTTGGGTAATAGAACATTTGGAAAACATTCAAAACTATTTTGTATCTGTTTCTGTATTTTAGGATTGTGTCAGGTTTCTTTAGATACCACGCATGTATTTTAAAGATTTAAGGTCAGTTTAGAATGATATGTTTTTCTTTCAATGTACTTCTCTGTAAAAAACAGCATTGAAATTTTGCTTTAGTACTGTATGAAAATGTGAGATCAAGTTTTATTTTGTACTTGTTTAAACAATTGTGTCATAAATCCATGAAGTCTGTCTCTCTAAAAGCTTTCATTCTAAATGCTTGTGTCTTTTTTTAAAAAGGAAAAAAAACAGGCCTGGCATGGTGGCTCACACCTGTAATCCCAGCACTTTGGAAGGCCGAGGTGGGCAGATCACGAGGTTAGGAGATCAAGAGCATCCTGGCTAACATGGTGAAACCCTGTCTCTACTAAAAATACAAAAACAAAATTAGCTAGGCATGGTGGTGGGCGCCTGTAGTCCCAGCTACTCAGGAGGCTGAGGCAGGAGAATGGCATGAACCTGGGAGGTGGAACTTTCAGTGAGCTGAGATCATGCCACTGCACTCCAGCCTGGGTGACAGAGTGAGACTCCATCTCAAAAAAAAAAAAAAAAAAAGGAAAAATCAACCTTTTTAGTTTTTGTTTTGTTTTTTGTTTTTTGTCCTCTATCCCAGCAACATCAAGGGAATCTTAAACCTGACAAAAATAACAAAGTGGTATTGGGAGAAATCTTTTTTGCAGTGGGGAAGGAACCTTCACTTTGACTATGAAAGGGAAGTCTACCTATCTATGATATAATTTTATTATATGAGCTTAAGGGCTTTAAAATAATTGTTATTATTTTATGTATGATCTCTTGGAGCTGGTTCATTTCATCATAGCTCTCATAACTTTCCAAATTGCTGCTTAGGCCAGCGTAGAAGGATGTAACCTTGAGCAAGTCATTTTACCGAGGAAGCCACAACTCCTCTTCTGTAAAATAGGGACTCAGTAAACACTAATATATATTAGCTATTATTTCCTTAGAAGTCATTGAATTATTCGGTAAAAGTAGAAGAGCAAAATAATAATCATGGACTGCTCAACCTTAGATTTCCCATCCATTTCTTCAAAATACGCTAACCCAATAAAGTGATATAAATCTGTAAGTAGTCAGCATTGTAAACCATCAATATTTTTATAGGGGTTGGAATAGATATTATGTGCACATTGAAATACAATTACGGCAAGTACTTGATTACTCTGGGCTTGAATAGCCAGTGTCTAGATTGCATCAGCCTTTGTAAAACCTGAATATTCTTCTTCTGGCCATTTCACTGCTCATTAAACTGTATACCAGAACATGAGCAGTGTGAAGAGATTCAGATAAAATGGAATTCAAACTATTTTTGCCTGTTAGAAAAAAAAAAAAAACCTGTTAATTTTTTAGGGAATTTTAGCTATGGGATAATAGTAAGAGTTTTCTTTTTTTGGTGGGTGGGGGAGGAAATCTGGCAGTGATCAGATTGTTTTACACATTTAAATTAGGTTATTTATGCTCTACCACTTACTGAAGGTAGTTGTGAGTTTCCTGTAATGTGCTGAATCTTAATTTACACTTTACCATCTGTCTATGCTTAAGATTTTAATAGATTTTGCCCTATAGTATCCTCTTGCAGATGAAATCCATCTGTAGGAAAGCATCCACTTTTGTGCATCTACCTAGCCTGCACTATTGGGTCTCTAAACCAGAGACACAAGTGTTAGTAAAATTCAATCATTTTTATTTTTTAATGCTACTTTGTTTTGTTTTATTTTCATAGTGTAGAGCTTTGAATAAACATTAATTAGTTGACCTGGTAGCAACAATATTGTGGTAACGATGCAGATGACAGTATTGTAACGTTATTATTCAAGTCATAAGGCTAGTGTCTTATTAATCTGAAAGTTTGATTTCTACATAAAATAATTTGGCTTTTCTCTTGCAAGAGTAAAAGATGATAACAAATCAAAATAAAACCTACCTTATTGTTTGTTTTTAGCACAAAATTGCTGCAGTATTTTTTGTTAACAGTTTTAACTACTTATTTTAAAAAGAGAAGTTCAGGATCTTTTTGTGACATCAAATGTGCACAGTTATGCTTTATAAATTATTGATTGAATGTGAGAAAGTTAATAGTACTGAATTAAATTCACATACAACACCAGATGGTATTTAACAAATTTAAGAAATGCAACTTTTTGGCCGGGCACAGTGGCTCACGCCTGTGATCCCAGCACTTTGGGAGGCCGAGGCGGGCAGATCACGAGGTCAGGAGATTGAGACCGTGCTGATTAACATGGTGAAACCCCATATCTACTGAAAAAAATACAAAAAAAAAGTTAGCTGGGCTTGGTGGCAGGCACCTGTAGTCTCAGCTATTTGGGAGACTGAGGCAGGAGAATGGCGTGAACCCCGGAGGCAGAGGTTGCAGTGAGCCGAGATTGTGCCACTGCACTCCAGCCTGGGCGACAGAGCGTGACTCCGTCTCAAAAAAAAAAAAAAAAAAAAAAAAAAAGAAATGCAACTTTTTGTAATTTGTGGTCACATATATTTTAAATGTGTATGAATGTTGTTATATATACGCATACATAAGTATATATATCTCTCTCTGTATACATGTAGATCCCCACTGTGTACAGACATATATACACACACATATATATACATATTTATATGCAATGACACAAATTATATGTTTGTGCATCTTAATGCTACATATAACAAATAAAATGATTATGTAGTTATGTATTATCAATATTGTCATAGAGATAATGTCTGTGGAGTCAGTGTCTGGACAGTGTCTGTGGAGTCAGTTAAACTAAATTTTAATTGGGTCTGCCCTTTACTGCTTATACGATTTTTCATCTCTTTGAGCCCCAGTTGCCTCACCTATAAGCTAGTGCATATCAAGCCATATGCATATCATATGGAAGGTAGATGAGACAACAGGAGATGCTTCAGGCACAGATCCTGGGACTTATAAAGGCTCAAAGTTGGTCACTTTCCCTTAGGAGTAAAGCAGTGCAAAATTTGTTTGATTCTCAAAAGGCCATACTATGTTACAAGTCAGAAAAAGAATCTATATGCATGGCTTCCAAAACCATGTGGTTATTCTCCAAATAATCCAGACTTTAGAAGAATTAAATAACTGAAGTTATTTCTCTTTTATTTTCCACTGGTCTTGTCTTTGAGTAAAACAAGAAGATCAACAGAAATACGAAATTACAGATTTTAATAGCCAGTGGCTAGGAAAATGGTTTAAGCATGGAGCACACTTTATCATACTTTCCAATGAGCCAATAAATAGAATAAATTTTTAAAAATTAATTTGATACGTATTTGGAAAGAAAATAGAATTCTCACTTTACCTGTCCAACTGGAAAAAACTGCTCCAATTATATATATATCCTAAATTTTATTTTTATTATAGATACCATAAACTGGCATTGATGCATCCCCTAAAATACTCTTGTTGGCTCTTGCAGGGGACGTGTGAAGAGATATGCTCGTGGAAGCATGCACCTTGAGGAGAGGGTGGCCTCTGTGCTATAGCCTTGAGGGACTTTGACATGCTACTTCTCAGACATCCTTCACACAGAGCCACTACTCCCCACAAAAAGAAGACCTACAAAACAGTCACCTGAATTCTTTTTTTTTTTTAAATGTGTTTGCTTTGCCAAATAAAAGTCCCCAGACCACCTCCTTCCACTTAGTTTTTAAGTTCCTCACAAGTTGCCATTTTGTAGTCATCGTAATCTTCAGGGTAAATGAACTCCAAATAATCAGACATTTAAGTTATAGCAAAATGTAAAATACCAGCAGATTTTAAAGCTTGAAAGATCTAACAAAGAAAAAAGCGACATTTCTAATAAAAATGATGTATTGATGAATATTAATATTGAAGGTTCTGGAGTCACATCACAGGTTCAGATTCCTGCTCTACTACTTATTTGTGGTGTACCTTTGAACATGTTACTTAACCTGTCTGTGCCTTAGTTCCCTGTCTCAAATGAGGAAAATAAAACCACTGACCTTGTAGTGGTTGTAATGTAATAAGGATTAAATGAGAATTCCATGTAAAATACTTAGCACAGCTAAGTTAAAATAAGGGTTAATTTTTGCCTTAATTCCACTACTATTATGATGTTTATTAAATGTGGTTCCATTGCATAGAACTCATGAATGTGCTTGAAACCTGGAATTCTTTCACATTTTTGATGCTAGAATACAGTCAGTCTTTTTACAAAAATGATATTGATTGTGCAGCAGTCTTTAAATGGAAGAAAGAAAATAAATGAAACACAAGGCATCTCCTTTTCTCATTTTTTAACTCAAACAGTGAAGCTTTATATGGTGCTTTTCTCGATAAAGCACCAGAAATAAATTGAGTGCTGTTTATTAGCTGGACACAAAGTGTCCTGATTGCTTCAGTTCATCTAGTCATGTAAATTATTCAGCATTCCACACTAAATTGGACCTCAGGATCTAAGCATCAGTAGGAAGATATTTTCTGAGTAGCTTAACCAAATGTACATGATTGTAATAAAAACTTCTAAGGCAATCCTATAAGGAAACAAAACACTCTGATTTGGTAAGGAAAATGGGGAGTTCCACAAACCTCATATTTTTATTTAGGCACAATTAGCTTACATTCAGAGGGACAATTAAGATGACAGCCTGCCTAGAAGGGCTTTGCATTTGTTTATTTGTCCTGTTCCTGATACCCAAGATATTCTATCTTCTTTCTAAATATTATTTTCTTTGCTAAACAAATAGCAGAGCTTTTGCTCTTAGCTGGATCCACACATAACCTTGTGAATCATTTTCAGATGTCATAGAAATGACATAAATACAGAATGTCAGAAAAATATTAGCCAGAAATGCAATCGATTGTTCAATGGTACCATAAGAGACTAATATGCCTGATATGGTTTGGCTGTGTCCCCACCCAAAATCTCATCTTGAACTGTAATAGTCATAATCCCCACAACCCCCCATGTGTTATGGGAGAGACCAGGTGGAGGTAATTGAATCATGGGGTGGTTTCTCTCATGCTCTTCTTGTGATATTGAATGAGTTTTCATGAGATCTGATGGTTTTATAAGTGTTTGGTAGTTCCTCCTGTGTTCATTCTCGCTCCTGCTGCCTTGTTGAAGAGGTGCTTTGCTTCCCCTTTGCTTTCCACCATGATTGCAAGTTTCCTGAGGCCTTCCCAGCCATGCAGAACTGTGAGTCAATTAAGCCTCTTTCCTTTCTAAATTACCTAGTCTCAGGCAGTTCTTTATAACAGTGTAAGAAAGAACCTGTATAGTGCCCTAACATATTTTTGTCTTTCTGTGTTTCTAGAATGTTGACTTTTTTTCAATCATAAGGCTCTTTGCCCTATAGTCACAAGATGGCTGCTACACGTTCAGCCATCACATCTATATTCCAGGCAAGAAAAAATAATTGGTAAAGGCTTTCTCCTGAGGATTTTTGTTTTGATTTAGGAAGAAAGGCTCTCTCCAGGAGATTTTTCCCTAATATTTTCTTACCCACTCCTAAACCTATCACTGGGCAAGGGAAATGACTGTGAAGTAGACAGTGAACAGTGTCTACCATGCCCTCTTTCACAAATGAGAAAACCAAGGTCTCTTCACCTGAACAGACTTGTGCAAGGCTTCAGAGTAAACTGAAGAGAAAAAGATGATCATTTCTGGCTCTGGTGGCTCCCACTCTACCAAGCTGTACTCTCTCCGTTAATCAATTAAGTGTTTATTGAAATCGTCTCTAGAACTGTGTTATTATTCCCAAAAGTCAATCTTAATTACACGTAAGGAATAATAAGAAATGTAAAGTATATTAATTAATAAATCAGCATACCAGATATCTGGAAAAAATACTTTGTAAAAGATATTTGTTTATTCCTTCAACCTTTACAGAACCTGATGTAGATTTAAATGTCAGAAAACTTCTTGAAGCATATTGTTTTCTTCTCTGCAGCTACTGTATAGTCTGTCGCCTGCTATTTTCATGGCAACAATCACAAGTTGGACACTCTTTTTAGCTATAACAGGACTATACTGAATAGGCCAGCTGAGAGCTATTTTACAAGAAAATTTAGCAGTCACTTTGCAGTAATGGATATTGGTTTGTGGCACATCCGTTCTGGTTTCTGCCTTGTTAAACACTTTAAAACCAGCTCTAGTTTAGTTAGCTTCTCTTTCCGACCCTCTGGGGACTGTAAGTTTACTCATCTTTACAGTTGGTGGTGAGCAATTTTTGATTTTATGCCGCTTCAAATGATGGAAAAGGGACTGATTTATTTTAAGGCAAAGTGACAATATAGTTTGTAGATTATTTCAGAATTTTAAAAGGCATTTTTAATAGTTTAGAGAAAGGAAGCAAACATCTTGTTAATTCCTTATTGTCAATCCCGGGGGAAGCTATAGTGGTGAATTAGTCAACCACGTTTTACATTGAAAACATTTATAATGTGATTGCTCTTGGTGTAAGACACTTAATATAATGCTATATTTAAAAACAACATCCTGTCTCTCCTCTGGGACCATCAAACCATACTCAAAACATTGGAGCTATTCACAACATATCTCTTATGAAAAAATGAATATGCAGTGAATCTATACACTTAATGATTATAGAAATAAAGTATATGTAGCTTTATAAAGTAGTATAATGTTTACTCTAAATTTTAGTAGTAAGGAGTCATGAGTTCTGTATTAAAAATATATTATTAGGTCTAGTTTGAAAGCTAATTAAAAGACTCAAAGAAATAGGACTTTATTGCATATTCTTTCACAAAATTGAATTCTAATTCCTACACTTGATATTTACTCTAAACCTGAAATAATTCTTCTGAAATATTGATAATGGATATGAAACAACCTCCTGGATAGTATTTCTTAATTTCTAATCTAGGGTAAGCCAGATATAGCTGAATGTTTAGAAAATGTTGCAAGAGATCATTTTTAGATGATTAATAAATAATCAAGATTAGTTCCTGTAGTTAACAAAAGGCTGAAACAGTTGCAATATTCAGAAGTCCCAATAATAGAATGGTTTTGTCATGGATTAAATATTTCTAGAAACACTTCCTACTTGTAAACACTTGTTACAGTTCTCATAATGTACTTTCACTTGATTTAATATATATAATTAAGTAATTAAAACTTCTCAGTTTGGTCAGATCTCAATTTCTCCAAAATAGAGATATTAAATCATGTGTATAACTTGCATCAGTGATTTTAATGTAGGTAGGTTCTCCTAGTCACATTGAGGAGGTCACCCTGACGCCTTCTCATATCATCCCAATTTCATTTTTGTTCAAAGCAAAATCTAATAAGAGGAAGAAAAATGATGCCAATGCTGTCAGATCTCAAACACCATCTGTAAAGAATTCCATATTACCATGCCATTAACTGTGTTGGCATAGGAAGAAAATACTGGATTGGGTACAAATTTACAGGACTAGGTAGAAAACATCCAACTTATCCTTTTTTATTAATGCTATATTTAAGCCTACAAAACTGAAGGGTTTAGCTATTGTTAGACAGAAATAGATTGCATATGGTATCTGTTGGAAAGCATCATCCCAGTAAGAAAAAGCGTGGTCTTGATGGCTCACTTCTTCCTCACTTTTTTATTTTCATCAGTTGCTTTTTACTACCTTCATTTATCAATTTCCATTTAATTTCTTTTAAAGGTAGCATACATAAAACCTTATTTCATATTGCATTATTCACCCTAGAAAGCTCATTGCATTCACTTGATAAGGTACATTTCATAATTTTTAAAAAGCGATTTCATTTTGTATGTACTTGTCCTTGCATAGAGCCCAAAGAGCTCTGTTCTGTTTTAGAGGACATTTTGATAACTTCCTTTATGTGCAGAATTAATGTAGGCAAGCTGCATAATGCTATTTATTTTCAGGATTTGGTTTTCCAGTTTAAGTAAGAATTCTCATTTTAAAGATTAGCAATCTGGTAGAAAAAGTTTCTATAATTTGAGCAAGTTTGCATGCACTAAAATGTTCTCTCTGTGGAAGTCATAAATGGTTTCCTTTCTGGGGAAACCAGCATATAATATGGCCAATTGAGAAAGAAAAGGGACCAACTATTGAGAGTGCGTGTGATATGCTGTTACTTTGTGCACATCAAATTATTTATTCCATATAATGATCTTGTGAAGTAGGGACTTACTAAAGTCTAGGTTATTTACCTTCCCTTCCACTTTACAGCTAGCAAATAACAGAACTCCATTTTAAACTGAAGACTCATCCCAAAGTCATGCCCTGCTCAATATACCATACGTAACATTAAATGGCTCAAAGTAAATAAATACACTTTTTGATGTAATAAATTATTTCTGTTTTGGTATCATGGGGCATGAAGTTTCTACCAAAGCAAAAGGTTGCGTAAGTGTTTATTGACAGAAAATATTCTAATTTATTTCTCTACTATAAAATATGGATAAGAACATCTGTAAACAAAAACATCCGTAATAAAATAAGAATTAATTATAGAAAGACCTAGCCTTTTAAACTTTTTTTGTTGTTATTATTTACTGTAACGTTGTCAATTGCTAACCTCTTATGAACAAAAATGTCTCATAGGGCATTTGGAACTTTTACATGTAACGACTTCCTGCATTCATCCATCTGCTTCTATTTTTAAACATTGGGGTTTACAGACATTTAGCACAGTGCCAGGAATATAATATATTTAAATAATATTGAATTTATGCTTTTAATAACATCAGCGCTTAGAATGAAATAAGCTATTCAATCTGTCACCCTTTTTGCATTTGTGTATTACTACCATCATCTCCCATATAGTCTCTTCTTTTAAAATTCCTATTATGTGTGTGCATAAGACTTATTTTGAAAACTACTTACTGGCCAGGTGCAGTGGCTCACGCCTGTGATCCCAGCACTTTGGGAGGCCAAGGCAGGCGGATCATGAGGTCAGGAATTTGAGACCAGCCTGGCCAACACAGTGAAACCCCATCTCTACTAAAAATACAAAAAATTAGCTGGGCGTGGTGGCACACACCTGTAGTCCCAGCTACTTGGGAGGCTGAGGCAGGAGAATTGCTTGATCCCAGGAGACAGAGGTTGTGGTGAGCCAAGATTGCGCCACTGCACTCCAGCCTGGGCAACAGAGCAAGACTCTGTTTCAAAAAAAAAAAAAAAAGAAGAAAGAAAAAAGAAAAATACTTATTTTGAAAATCAATTAAAATTGAAATTAATTTAGCTGGGAAAAATATTAAGACTCTAACAAGCGCTATTTGAGAGCACTACACTGTCACAAAACAGTTAAAACATTAAGAAGAATATATTTTTAAGAGGGAGTATGGTACAGTGAGAAGAGCCCTGTACCGTAGATCATTAAAACAGAGATCCTGGTGTTGCCTGGTTCATAAACCAGATGCTTGTGTTTATGAATGTATGTATGGAAATTTAAAAATTCCTGGGCTCAACAACTTTACAAGAACATATAAGATAACATACAGGGAGGTGCTTGGTAAACGATACATTGATTTCCTAATGTAAATGACTGCTCTGATTATTGTTGCTGTTATTAATAGCACCAATTAATGGTAGTGCTTGACTTAATAAATGATAGTAGTTATTGGCATAACTTCTCAGTTGAAGTCCAAAAAGTGATTTCAAGTAGTTTAAACTATTTTTATGCCTCTATTTCTCTTATTTTTGGGCTATCCCTCCTATACTTACTTAATTTGTCCTCATCCCTAAATGATGTATTTGAGAATGTTATCATTGCCTAAATAAATGTATTACATTGAAAAGAAGAAGCATCTCTAATTTCTTGATTGTTAGTGGTATGCTGGTAAAGTGGCTATCAAGGGGAGTGGGGAAAGATATAAAATGTCCTAATTTGTAGAGTTAGAGGATTTCTGTATGTAAATACTAGTCCTGTGGCCAGTTTCAGGCTGCCATCATGATGTCACTGACCACAGAGTTGGGAAAAGAAGCTCACAACTGACTCGAGAGTGGGTGGGACCTGGGTCCACCATATACACCATGGACCAGGGATCCAATGGGTGTGTTCAAGATACCTGTTCCACAGTGTAAACTATACTGAGAATGAAGGCATGACAGAAATATACAGTTCGATCTCAGGAGATGACCTTTTAGCCCTTTGACTCTCATCTTAATACCTGTTTCTGTTTTTTAATAAAGCATTGAAATTCAGTCTTTTGGGTATTTGAATCTAAACTCTCCCCACAGATCCTGGCTTGGCTCAGCCTGTAACCCTTGGCAGCTAGATGGTCTCCAGAAGAAATCCCCTGTTTATTCTGTCTGCTCCAAATTTGGCCCACCACTCTGGCCACAGCGTCCTGTATTCTAGGACTGCTCTTCTCCACTCTGTTCTACCTGAGGGTGTAGGATTCAGACAGATGTAAGCATGGTACCATTGTGAGTTCAGATGGATGCTGCCACAGTAGGCTGCTGTGAAGAATGCAGACTGGAGAATGAAAGTCTAATAGCTTGGTTTGGGGTCGGGTGCAGTGGCTCATGCCTGTAATCCTAGTACTTTGGGAGGCAGAGGCCGACAGATTGTTTGAGCTTAGGAGTTTAAGACCAGCCTGGACAATGTGGTGAACCATTGTCTCTACAAAAAATACAAAGCTACTCAGGAGGCTGAGGTGGGAGGATTGATAGAGTCTGGGATGTCGAGGCTGCAATGAGCTGTGCCTCAATTGTTCCACTGCACTCCAGCCTAGCAACAGAGACTCTGTCTCAAAAAAAAAAAATTAAAAATAAATATAAAATAAAAGCCTGTTTTGGGACTAAAATTTTAGATTCATTTTGGTAGCAGGTAAACTCTTGCCACTGAATTTAAATACACAATAACTATCTGATAAATATTATATATATATAATTTATATATACATTATATAATATACACACGTCTTATGTATATATCATATATAAATATATATATTATTTATTTATATATATATGTAATTTACTTTCCGCCTCGTTTCAGAAGGGATTTAAAGTGTCAGAATCTTAGGGGAGGCATCGAATGGGCAAATATAATCATAAATCCTGGTTCTTGGGGCTTCTAACTTCAAGTCTGGAAAATAACGGATGGTTCATACAGAAGACAGCAAAAGGGTGCCCACTGCCCGTCATAATCCTATCCTTCATTTTATAATCCTAGGTCTGTTTTTTGGTTTATTGTTTGTTTTGTATGTTTGCTTCTATTTACTGCCTAGAATTCAACTATGGCGGTTTATTTGATAGAATTTATCTACTAAACAAAGATTTATTGCACTTAAAAAATGCATGTATTCTGAAGAAGCTAAGATGCCAGCAAATATTAACTCAGTTCAGTTATTTTTTAAAAAAATTTTCCACTTTCCGGGTGGAATCTGCTGTAGGGGAAGCTGTTTTAATGGAGGCCGAGCGTTGGACAATTTTGTGTTATGGAAAATTCTGGGAAGAAGGAAAGACCCAGATGGGACTGTTTATTGAGGCTTATGACTGGACTGGAGGTAAAGTAAATTAGCA
This sequence comes from Macaca fascicularis, assembly GCF_037993035.2. NCBI lineage: Eukaryota > Metazoa > Chordata > Mammalia > Primates > Cercopithecidae > Macaca > Macaca fascicularis. The sequence continues at coordinate 105,403,338 of NC_088386.1, forward strand.
TTGAGAACATACAGAACTGCAGGCAAAGTTCTAGTTTTTTAGTAATAAAGGGGCTTATCTGTATGTTTTCACTATGAAGGAGTCAAAATAGAAATTCAACTTTATTACTTTACTTCACAACTCAAGTTTCTTTTATTTATCCAATCAGCATTTGTTAAATTGTTGGATTCTGCTAGGCGTAGAGGTACCAAAAAGTACTTTCAGCTCAGATTTGTACTATCATTCAAAGACATCACAAGTCTAGCCAGGAAAACCAAGCAATATTTAATATTTGTCTTTTTAAACTGGAGAATGCTAATATTCTACTCCCATCCTTCAAGGATGAATTACAAAATCTAGTCACATTCTCAGCATCTGCAGTTTGTAACTGGCCTGGCATCCAGAAAGACAGCCTAGTGGTTGTGTCCTAACTATCCTTTTAATGGTATTAGTTCTGGAAAAGCTGGATTTTCTGCTTGAAAAGAAATGGAAAAGAGAAAATCATTTTCAGTCTTTCTTTTCTTTTCTTTCTTTTTTCGAAGCAGGCTCTTGCTCTGTTGCCCAGGCTGGAGTGCAGTACACCATCATAGTTTACTGCAGCCTTCAACTCCTTGGCTCAAGTGATCCTCCTACCTCAGCCTCCCAAGTAGCTGGGACTATAGGCACATACCACCATGCCCAGCTAATTTTTTAAATGTTTCTTGTAGAGACAGGATCTTGCCACATTGTCCAAGCTGGTATTGAATTCCTGGGCTCAAGCGATCCTCCTGCCTTGGCCTTCCAAAGTGCAGGGATTGTAGGTGCAAGCCACTGCATCCGGCCCCAGGTCTTCTTTCTTTTGAAGATTTGTGATTCTACCATTTATTAGTTCCATTGCCTTAGGCAAGTTATTTCATTCTCTGTACCTCAGTTTCATTATCTCTGAAATGGAGACAATACTAGGATCTGCATCCTAAATCTGTAAGTATTACGTGAACCTTGTAAAGTTCTTAGCAGTGTCTGGAACATAGTAAGTGCTACAACTCTGCCCTCTACTGCTTAGAGAGAAACGTGAGGCCCAAACATGGGTGCCAGATTTCAACCTGAAACACCTCCACCCCAGCATACACACACACATATGGGCAACATAATCTGGCCTATTAAAGAAAAAAAAAAAAGGATTACACAGTGAAATAATCAAAATGGAAAGAAATATCTTAACTAGAGATAATCTGGCATAAAACCATTGTAGCTGACAATCGCATATTAAACCCCAAAATGTTCTAACCTACTTTGTAAAAATATTTAAACTGCATATATAAAATTATGTTTTTACTGCTGAGATTCTTTTTAAATTATTAAACAATGCAGAACAAAACAAAATAAGAATATTTAAGTATAATACTTATCATTCTCCTAATGAAAATACAGAGTTAGGTGCTGTATATTAAATATGTATTATTATAATTATACATTATTTGGGTCAATGAAGTTGACATCTACCAGATAAGGAAACATATTTTGAATCTCTGTGTTAACAGAAGATACTGTCCTTTCTTTTGAACTATTTTAAATAGTTTACCATAGTTAAGTCATACTCAGTAGGATCTGGAAAATCTGTGATCTCACATTCACTGTTAATTCAAAATACACTGAATAAAATACTATTCAGGTTCATCTGAATCTTTGACTTATGGTTTCTAATTCTGAGACCAGACAACGGACTTGTGGCACCATCTTGTTCTCTCACATAATGTGAGCATTTTGGCTGCATTGAGAAGCCTAAACTTTAGTCCAGTACGTGTGTTTGATGACAAAATGTCTCTGTTACCTGTCTGGTAAGAAGAGAAGACTCTCGTCCAGTTCTTCACAGATGGTATGGAGGTAGATAGCAGGAAAAAAAATGTGTTTTTTCTTTCTGCTTATGCTGCTACATTCCAACTTGGTTATAGAGTGTAAGCATGCACATTCACACCAGAGTGAATCGTGTGGAGGCTCTTGTCCAGTATAGCCACTATCCAACTCCAGCATCAGGCATCACTGGAAGACTCATCAAGGCCTTCTTCCAAGTGGGTTTACAAGTACCAGAATAGTCTGTAAAATGAGTCCTTGGCATCCTGAAATGGCCCTGGATCCCGGGGGCTCTGAAGAGTGAGAATGAGCCAGGTTGTCTTCAGCTTAGATTAGGCCCTGTTTTACTAGGCAGCTAAAGGTAACAGGTTGAAGTGATGTAGAGAGGAAAGATGAGAGAGCCTTTAATGGCTCAAGTCCACGAGCAGTGTGGGAGTGGAAAAAGCACAGGATGTGCACTGAGGGAGTTAGAATTCGGCTCATCCTCCTCTGTGCTCTCATAGTGCCTTATGAAAAACTCATCGCAGAGCTGAGCACATTGAACTCTAAACAGTTTTACGTGCCTTTCTCCACCACCGTATCATGAGCTATTTGGAACACACACAATATTTTCTTCTCCAAACTTTTAATTTTGAATAATTTTAAAGCTGCAGGACAATTGAAAGAATAGTACAATGAATGTCTATGTGTCCTTCACTAGATTCACTAATTGTTAACACGATGACATGTTAATGTGATCTCTCTCATCTCTTCAGGAAGATATATATGTATATAGCATATATATACATACACTCATATATCTACATAAACACATACACACACGTTTTTAAAATTTTATTTATTTATTTATTTATTTATTTATTTATTTATTTATTTATTTATTTTGAGGTGGCTCTTGCTCTGTCGCCCAGGCTGGAGTGCAGTGGCATGATCTCGGCTCACTGCAACATCTGCCTCCTGGGTTCAAGCAATTCTCGTGCCTCGGCCTCCTGAGTAGTTGGGATTACAGGCACAAGCCACCAAGCCTGACTAATTTTTGCAGTTTTAGTAGAGACAGGGTTTCGCCATGTTGGACAGGCTGGTCTTGAACTCCTGACCTCAGGTGATCTGCCTGCCTCGGCCTCCCAAAGTGCTGAGATTACATGTGTGAGCCACCACGCCTGGCCACATATTCATTTTTTCTTCTGAACCTTTGCAAGACACTTCACGTCTAAACACTTCATCTTGTATCTTTACAGACCCATACATTGTCATTACCACAATACTATTATCAGAGCCAAGAAATTTAACACTTATTCAATAATATTATCTAGTATGTAACCTGTATTCAGATTCCTTCAACTGTCCCCAAAATGTTTTCAAAAAAAAAATTAATCCAAGAATAAGCAAGGTTATGATGTTTCTTTAGTCTCTTTTAATCTAGTAAACAGCACCTGCTTTTTAAAAATTTTGTGACATTAATATTTCTGGAAATACCAGGCCAGTTGTCTTGTAGACTGTCTCGCATTGTGAAAGTTCTTATTTGCTTACTGATGATTAGGTTCAGAGTATATTTATTTTTGGGGAAATAACCAAATAGATGATATTGGACACTTTTTATCAATTTACTTGTTAAAAGTAATGAAGAAGGAATCTGTAGGGGATACTTCAAGGTCATGGGAATATCCTGTTTCCCCACACTCTTTCACCCAGCAGTTTCAGCATACATCAGTGATTCTTACCTGAATCTATTACTATATTGGAGGATGAAATGGTGATTTTTTTTTTAAGTTTATCATTCTTTCTGCCCTTACTAACTGGCATTCTTCTCTAAAGAAGACTTTCCCCCCAACTCCTCTCGTTTTCTAAAGCTTCTCCCTCTGTCTCCCCCTCCGACATCTCATTTCCTCCCTCCCCTCCTTCCTCCCTTTGTTAGTGTATCTCTATAGCCTCATGGATTTTCCTTCAGTAAATGTCTTATAATCTAATACCATCATTATTATATTTGACACCCAAATTATTTCAAATTTTGCCCCTCCCCTGGGCGTGGTGGCTCACACCTGTAATCCCAGCACTTTGGGAGGCTGAGGCAGGCAGATCACTTTAGGTCAGGAGTTCAAGACCAGCCTGGCCAACATGGTGAAACTCCATCTCTACCAAAATAAAATAGAATTAAATTAAATTAAATTAAATTAAAAAATTAGCCAAGTGTGGTGGAACATGCCTGTAATCCCAGCTGTTCAGGAGGCTAAGGCAGGAGAATCGCTTGAACTCGGGAGGTGAGGTTATAGTGAGCCGAGATCATGCCACTGCACTCCAGCCTGGATGATAGAGAGAGACTCTGTCTCAAAAAACAAACAATCAGAAAAACCAAATTTGACCACTGGGAGCCCCACCAAGACAGTAGTGGTGTCCTTTCACCAAGTCTCATTTGTCAGTCTTTCAACACTTCTCTGCTTTCTGGTGCAACAAGATGTCCAGAGACTCTTTGTATTTTCCCCGTCCCAGTCCTGGAGTCAGCCACATTTTTTTTCAAGGACTTCTTGTTCCTTTTAGTGATAAATGGTATTTATAAATGAAGTATTTGCTTTGAGAGTACTTGGTGAAATATGAAACGCTATATTATTATGACTGTGATTAGTGCTGTGAAACAAGCATTCAGCTTACTTGGAACAGTGCCAAATAGAAGCACCAATATGCATCTGTGTGCAGGGAATAAGTAGGAGGTAGGATATATGTGAGGGGGAAGCCCAGATGACCAGAAAGCAATAATTCTTTTCTTTTTAGCTTCACCTGGACTATTTCTTCTGACCATGGTGGCAAAAGCAGGCATGAGGATGGAGGACGAACACACACAGAGATTCGATGATTTTACACATCCTCTTTTCATTAGTAGCTAGGCTAAAAATAGAGAAGAACAAAGACACATGATTGTATGATCTATCTTGGAATATCTTTTATTCTTATATTTTTGGTTTTTGTCAAATTCAGGTGAAAGAATGTCAAATGCCTGTGTGTGTGTGTGTGTGTGTGTGTGTGTTGGCATCTGAACTTGGCAAAGAAAGTGATTGGGTTTGGTAGGGCTTTATTCCAGCTTTTTCAAGAATTCCTCGCTTTTCAATACTGAACAGAACAGGCCATTCTGATAAAGAATCCAATACATATGTAGAAAAATTTAGGCTCATGGAGAAGCTCGGACCAGATTGTCTGATTCATGAAGGTTCTTTAGTTTCTAGCAGTTTGTCCTTGGAGAAGTTATTTAACCTCTCTGAGTCTCGACCTGCTCACCTATAAAATGGAGGTAATAAGAGGACCTTCCTCATAAGGGCTGATTATTATGTATAAAGTGCTTAATATAGTGTAGGCAAATTATAAGCACACATCAAATATTAGCTCTTATTTTTATTACTTACAGATACATAAATGGACATGTCAAGAAAATATGATTACTTCTTATCAATGTTTGAAAATTTTAAAACAGTCCAATTAACAAATGAATTACTCAGTCTTCAACCTATGTTGTCTAACTTTATTTTGTTATTGGTTTCTTTAACTTTCTTCTTTTGAGGTGCAATATTTTTAAAGGTTTTTTGGCTCTCTGTATTACCCAGGACCACCAACTCAATATAAGGCACATTGGTGAAGCACTCAGCATGGCCAGGGACTCTTGTAGGTGTGAAGGGATCCAAAAATATAATGCAATAGTTCTCTGCAAGTAGCCAACTCTGGTGGTACAGATCATTATATAAACAAGGAAATGTTGTTTTGTTTGGTAATTACTATTACAAGATATAGCAAAGGTATAAACTTGGGAAAATTAAGGAATTCCTTAAACTTAAAGGTCATGAAAGATATATAGATGTTCCCCAAATTAACAGTGCTGAAACTCATTCTTCAAAATAAAAATAAATGTAAAATAATTTTGCTGAATGACTAGAATATTTTTAAGAAAGTGTGCTTTGACTCTAAAGCAAACATGAACACATATGTGATTCTGGATATTATACTTTGGGATTTATCACAATGCCCAAGGCACTACAATATTACTAACTTATTTATTTCCCCTGGGCATCTTGTAATTTAAGAGAGTAAGATATCATTTTCCCCTTTCACTGGAGCACATGAGTCACAAAGGTCGCTACACACTGGGGGTGTCTCCAGTTTGAAAAAAAAAAAAGCTAATGCAGGTCAGGCACGCTGGCTCACATCTGTAATCCCAGCACTTTGGGAGGCTGAGGAGGGCGGATCACTTGAAGTCAGGAGTTCGAAACCAGCCTGTCCAACATGGTGAAACCCCCTCTCTACTAAAAATACAAAAATTAACCAGGTGTGATGTTGTGCACCTGTAGTCCCAGCTACTCGGGAGGCTGAGGCAGGAGAGTCACTTGAACACAGGAGGTGGAGGTTGCAGTGAGCCAAGATTGTACCACCACACTACAACCTGGGTGACAGAGTAAGACTCTGTCAAAAAAAAAAAAAAAAAAAAAAAAAGGAAAAAGAAAAGAAAAGGAAAAAAGCGAATGCAAACAGCATCCCTATGAAGCAGCAGAAAAACTGAAACCAATGCCTCAAAAGCCCAGCGGTGATTGCATACCAGCTCAAATACCAAAACAGAAAGTTTTCTCTTTCTTGACTCCTCAACTAGTCTTATAATATAAAGCAGTTTTTAAAAATTGGGGGTCATATTTCATTTTTGAAAAATTGAATCATTAATGTTAGTTATCCACACATCTCAGAAAATTAAAAGAAGAAATACATCACCAAAACTGTTTTTGGATATTCCATTGCTTCCTGGGTACCTGATTAGTCATATTATGCACATTACTTATACGAATCTGCTGTTGAAATTTTCAGCTAGAGGATTGAGATGCCAGACCTTAACTCCTGCCAGGTCTTTAGCCTTCTCTCTGCTATAGAATCAGTTTTTATTATATACAGAATATAGGAGAGTACAGAGTAGTAGAATGGAGTTTTAAAAGCATGCCTATAGTATAAAAGCATATGACTTGAATTCATATCCAATGGTTTAGTCTTCCTGTGTCCGTGTTTACTCATCTATAACATGGGTGTAATGAAAGTAACCACCTCACAGAGTTGCTATGAGGATTAAACAAGTTAATGGCTGGTGCAAAAGTAATTGTGGTTTTTGTCATTAAAAGTAACGGCAAAAAGATGCAATTACTTTTGCACCAACCTATACAAATCGATGCTCAAAAATTGCCCTGTGTTTAGTAAGCACTTTATAAAAGATTTTCACTGTTATCTATAGAGATCTATGAGAACAACCTTCCTTCAGAGGCCATATGAATGTAGTTCAAGATTAAGGACACCTGCATCGCCACCAGCTCCCAACCCACCATGGTATACTTCTCTAGCTCATAGTGAAATCCCTTGGCCTCTCTCAGACTAAAACAACAGTGTGGCTGGAATTTCCAAGCTCTGGAATCCAGTCCCAAGCTCTGAAGGACAAGTTGATATTAACATAGCCCCTTGTGGGCGCTGGCTATGCTGTTCGCAAATTCCTCATAGAGGTTTTGGTCTCAACCAAGGTAAAATGCTGTGGAAGCTGAAGTAATGTTCTTTCATCTGAAACAGACAGGTGTCTTATTCACTTTATAGTTTCTTTGTAGTTGAAAAAATAAGCTTTTTATCTATGGTTACCAGTTCCCAAGTATCGAGTGCAAAACTTGCATATACTAGGTGATAAAAATATGTTGAGAATGCTGAAGGTAATTTTCTAACTTTAAGCAATATTTGTAGATTTTATTTAAAGCATATGTTATAAATACTATCTTGGAATCCTCTTTGTACTTTCATTTGTCTCTCAACAGTCAATGTGAAATGAAGGTCAGTTAATCTTAAAATATCCTTGATTAGAGCATTTTTTTTTCTGGATTTTTACCTGTTATTACTGATTGCAGCTAATGAAAAAGGGATAATATAAAGTGGAAAATGAATAGAAAAATGAAGGGAAATTCAGTTGCTTTAAACAATACATTTTAATTTGTAATATCTATATGGAAGACATTGATATAATTCAGTATGCTTTGTTCTCGGTGCAAATTCATATTCACATATAGTTTGACCCCCTTACCTCATTTTTGGAACCCCCTGTTGGTTTCACGTGCACAAGAGGCAAATACCTTTACATCTGGTGAGGAAATAATTTATCCCAAGTTATTTGGAATCATTTATGCTAGTGGTTTTTCAAACTGTATTTAATGAATCAGTGGCACCAGCATCACCAGGATGCTAATGAATGCATATTGGACTGATGGCTTACCTCTAGACTTTTGAGTAGAATTACAGAAAGGCGAGGCCTGGAATCTGTGTTTTAGCACAGCTCTGTGGAGTAAAAAAATAAAAACAAAATCCAGGGGTAGGCACAGCCTTTGTGTCTACTTTCATAGCCCTTTCCCCATAGATAGTGCTGGGGGGCATTGCAATCTTGTTTTATAACATATTATGGTGGTGGTTGTTTTGAACCACAGATGCAAAGAATTGACCTTCTCATAATCCTCATTTCTTTGGCTCATGATCACCAGATCATGCAAGCCTTTTTTCATGCTTTATGTTATTTTAACTTTTTTTCCTTTTATTTCTGAGCCCCACTTCCATTATCCTGCCCCTGCATGCCCTCGTTGCAATATGTTGTAGAGATGGCCATGCTGTTCTGTTTCTGCCTTTCTTTCACTCAACACAGTTTAGGGTTTCCAACAGCTGCACAGGACGGCAAGACTCCTTCTGCCACCTGTGATGTGTCTCCGCCCCTTTCTGTGAACACCTCAGTTGTCTTGACTCCCACCATCATAAATACCGAGCTCAAGCACTTCACTCAGATTCACCACTTGGCTGCTTCACTTTGATTAGGCTTCATGATTACTCTTACCATTTAATTTGATTTTAAATCTAGACTTTAACAACTCTTTTTCATTGATTGTGTTTTAAACTGCCTGGATAACATGTATTAGGAGGAATTGCAAACTCAACGGAAAATTTCTTTTTGTTTTTATTTTTTTGAGACAGGAAGTTGCTGTCTCCCAGGCTGGAGTGCAGTGACATGATTATGGCTTACTGTAGCCTCAGCCTTTTGGGTTTAAGCAATCCTTTCACCTCAGCCTCTCTAGTAGCTGGGACTACAGACACACACTACCATGCCCAGCTAATTTTTTTTTTTTTAAATTTTTGTAGAAACAGGGTCTCTCTATGTTGTACAAGTTGGTTTTCAACTCCTGGGCTCAAGCGATCCTCCCACTTCAGTCTCCCAAAGTGCTGGGATGGTAGACCTTAGCCACTATGCCCAGACCAAAAATATCTGTACATTATAGATTGAGTTATATCTGTATTTCCTTAACTATTTCCATCCACAATTTATAGCTTCTTTAAAATGTCAGTCATAGGTATATCCTTATCCAAAATTTTTTTCTTTTTCTCACATTTGTCATAAAATTTTGTGCTTTCTCTCTGAGGCCGTTAGCTCTTTGTTAACTAACCTGAGTTCCTAAGAAAGTCCAACAAGAAGTCACAAATTCATCCTCTCTAGTACAAAACATCTGTCCTGTGTGGGCATCATTTCCCAATGGAATATGAACTCTTAATACAAAGGTCATAATGTAGGATTGTTTTCTCTTGTTATTTGCTCATCGGGTCTCTTAATCAAAAATGCTACCTTTGAATCTCTTGTCAGACCGCACAGATGTGTAAGAAGAAAATTTTTCTAAGCAAAGATTTTTTAATATAAGTAGCCAAGCATTTAATCTAGGGAAGAATGCAACCAGCTGGTCAATAATGATGAAATACTTTTTTGTCTGTTTTTCATTCTCCCTCACTCAGCGACTGCTGACTATGCACCTCCAGGCCAGAGGCCTATTGAGAGTGACATTCACTCTTTCCAAGATAATCCTCATGATAGGATGCACTTAATTTATGCTGTTGATGAGACTGAACTGAACTGATTTGCATATCATCAATACATGTAAGTCCTGAGTGGAGGACCAACCATCCTAATTAATATATCCCCTGTCACGGACTTGCTGTATCTAGCAAATTCTGGAATAATGCTGATTGCAGGTGGCTGCTGAATATTGACGCTGTTCAGGATTTATAAGGCTGTATTGGAAGGCACGTGAAACTAAAATCTTCCTTGGAACAACGTCCCTGTTTAAAACTACTCTGATTCAGACCCAGCTGGGCATTCAGCAATGCCAGCCATTGAATAAGATCTTTCAAGTGCCTCAGCCTGCTTCACCTGTCAGACTGGCTCAGTGGTTTATAAATGAAACTCTATTTGTTTCCAAAGCTCTTGATCCTCCAACTCTTCTCTATCCATGTCGCATATTCTTGCTTCTCCTTCTGATTTGAGTGTCTTAACTCTCCTAACACACATCATCAGTTTTCATTTAATTCTTTTTTCAAGTGATGCACAAATAGTGCTGAATCAGTCCTGGCATTTCTGTGCTGTTCTATTATCTTCACAACCCCGGTTTGTTTTTCCATTTTTTTGTGTTCTTCTTCAGCTTTTTTTCTGTTGTAAAATAAGTTTCTTTTTCATCACACTTGGCTTTTAACTCATGAGTGTCAGTTTCTCAAGGTTTTCTTTGGTGCATTTCTTAACACAGGCCTCGCATCCCCTTCTCTCATCGGCCATCAATCAATCATACATTTTGTTAAACAGCTTCAAAATAAAATTAGAAATTATAAGAAAATTGGAAGCATCCCCATGCCACTAGAAAAATCTGTTGTTGAGGCATCAACTGCTTTTTCCTAATATGTCATCTATATGCTTATAAGCATTCCAGTAGAAAGTGTGTATAAACTGGACATTTGATTCCCTTTTCTTTATTTTTTTAGCTTCACTGGGTTAAAAATAAATAAATAAATACCATGCTGCAGCAGTACATACAGTGATCTCAGTGACAATATATCTTCCTCCCCACCAGCGACGACTTCTTCCATTTTTTTTAGGTCAATGTCCACAACACAAATTAACATTATTTATTGTACACCAATGTAAAAGGAGCCTACCAGATATTAGAGAAAGTTGTGTAAAACACATCAAGTTTGGCCCTAACATAAAACCAAGGACCTATATAGATGAAAGTTTATTTAAATATTTAAATGATTCTATAACTATTTTCCTTGACTATGTTCCCCATTACTCTGGGTTAAAATGGAGGAGAAAGAGTTGAAAAGGGGAAGGCAAAACAAAGATAATGGAAAAGTATAAAAAAGCAAAACGCAAGAGTGTGGTAGTTCAAGAAAAAAGTCAGTGGTCCTGGGGGTGGAAATTTCTCTTCCAGACAGATCTGTTGGCCCAGATTCTTACAATAGCTATTTTTGCATTCCATTTGAAATTTAAAAAGTAGATAGACCATGCCTGGAAAAAAAATTGAGTTCCGTTTTACAGAATATTAAATAAAACACTTACTTCTTCAATTATATGTTTGCTATTAGTAGCAAAAGGAAAAAAGCCACAAAACTATGGAAAATGAAACGACTAGAAATATAACATAACATGATCTCTTTCTCGCCAACTTAATGATACTGTTGAGAAGGAATATACATATATAGACGTTGCTTATGTATAATATTTCCTTTTGATTTAAAAGCCAGTATATCTTTTACCTAAAATCCTTTGCAGCTAAGAAATCTGATGATAGAATGAGCCATGAAGTTTTAGTAGAAATAGAAACAGTACGCCCACTCTTCATCTAAGTTCCTGTTTCTTTTCACACTAGGGATTTGATATTCATCATCTTTATTCTTTGGTTCCAATCAATAGGAGAATTTGGGACTTTCATGCACATGTAGATGTACTATTGAATACTTTCTAAATATTCAAAGTGTGCTGTAGTTCTGTTTTATTAAAATATCTATAAATAAATACCTGCATAGATAATTAATTCTCTCTTCGCATCTCTATTGTAACCGTGGTACAAGCACTAGAGGAAGAGGAGACACTAAGAAATTATATATGTAATTCCTGGTGGCCATCACCCTAGGGTACACTGTCCCCTAAACAGCCAAGAGAATATGTCTGGATTTCATAAATTTTTGGAATGTGGATTTCAGTTATTCACAAAATAAATATATGCATTTTCAGAAATCATTCCACTTATGATACTACATTTATTAAACCATCAAAGTAGACATTTTATTATTTGAACTGGAAATATTAGATGCTGAAAATAAAAGCTATAGGATCTTGCAGAATTTAAGCTTCTTCAGAATAATCTGGTCAAGTTAAGGTTAAAGATTACCAAATTTAAATGGATTGGCACTAGCTGACCTCTTAAGTACTGCTGGCTCTCCAATTCAGTGAAGTTGCTGAAGACTGAAGGAACAAGAGAGGTTTAAAATATTGAGATATATTAATTTTCAATGCTTAGAAAGCAGTCAACAAAATAGCTCCTTTTAGTAGTTTTCAAAAACAAATCAGGCATTTAGATCTACTGTCATGAAATGTAGCATTTGATTTTGTAGCATTTGATTTGATTTCAGTCTTTCATGAAATTGTAATGGCCCCACTTGTGGAGAATTTGATTAAATGGAGGTTCATTTCCTGCTTTCAGGAAGATCAGCCAAGAAATTAATGACTCCAGAAGATAGTTCTGCTTGACTGGTTGACTGCTAAATAAAAATTTTATTTAGTAAAAAATCCTCCACACTAGTTCTCTTAATTTTCCTTCATGGTTTGCCCATTTCTCTTGCAAGTATTGTTTGCCTATAGGGTGGCTGTATCTCCAGTGAATATGGTTTGTATTAACATTTAGGTTATAAGTAAGATAAAAATAAATTTACTAGTTATAACCAAGGATTCACAAGTAGATAAGAAAAACTGCTAGAATAATTTTTGTAGAAATAAAAAAGTAAGTAAATACTTTTTAAAACTTGAAGTAAAGGAAGAGAGGTTACTCAAACTCCCTATAAATTGCCAAAGATGAAAAATCTAAAATTTGTGTATTCAAATAGCTAACCAAGACCTAAAATAAATGAAACACTTACACTACATGTTTTATTTCATGATTTCTGAAACTTTTAGCCCTAAGACTTTTAGGAAGGTAATTTATGCTTTTATATGAGCTTTAGTGTTTTAATTTCAGTGTTCATGCATGCATGAATGAATATTTATTGAACATTTATTGTACACCAGTTATATACCAGACCTAGTTCTAGGTATTTGGGATATATTCATGAACAAAACAGGCAGAGTCTTGCCTTCATGAAGCTTACAAGTGAATGGGGAAAGACAATAAAGGATAAATATAACAAGTAAATTAATTATATGGCACATTAGAAGATGATAGCAAAATGGAGTAAGGGAGATCGGGAGTAGGAATTACAGATTGCAATATTGAATAGGATGGTTAGGTGAAGCCTGCTTGAGAAGGCAATACCTGAGGGAAAACTTCATGGAAAGAATAGAATTGTCTGAAATAAAAAAGTGTCCACACACCGAAATTTAACTATTAAAAATGTGTTAACTTTTTTAATGGACATGGATTACATAATATGATATGGTCTTTTCTCATGTAACGTTTAAGATTCACCATGATGTTTGATGATTTCTAACTCGATAGAATAAAATAAGGGTATGATTGTGTTAAGATATGTACTTTACTATTATCATCTGTACTTCTAAGATAGTAGTTAATTTCAACAAGATGTTTCAAAACAAACATAATAAGCCCGAATTGTCAAACAACAAAATTCTTTAAAAATACATGAGCATATATTGCACTCATATGATTCTATATCCTCTGCCAAGATTAAACCAGATAGATAGTAATTAAAATTATGATGTTTTCCTCACCTCCACGAATGCTTGTGTTTATACATACACATTATTTAAATATGAACTAATGGAATCTGAAATAATTCTGAAAGTAAAAATCTGTGTTTTTACTCTTATCTCTTTTATGCACAGCCTACTTACATAACAAGTAGTCTGACTAAACTCCCTCTCCTGGAAAAATAGAAAATTCTTAATTCTGTGTTCAATTTATCTCTTCCCTTTCTGCTATCTTGTAAGTATAAATGGAAAATTCTTAGTTCTATGTTTATCTCTTCCTCTACTGATACCTTCTAAGTGTTAGGCTGAATTACAGACTAATTAGCTGAGAAGTCCAGGGATTGAATTTCTGCTCCACTACTTACCAGCTGTGTTCCCCTGGGCACTTTACTAAACCTAATTAGGCCTGTTTCCTCAACTGTAAAATAGAGACACATGACTCTCAGAATTGTTGAATAAAGTAATGTACTCAAAAAGACTGGCACTTTGTAGGTTCTTAATCATTTTATTAGAATCATGTCATATGCTTTTCAAATTGGCAAATATTAGAATAAATAACTGAATGTAAATTACTGAAAAATGGACCAAGCCCGTATATAATAACAGGCATTATAGTATAATTATGGTTTTTGTTTTTTGTTTTGTATGTTGGTGATTCTGAGAAAGGAAAGAGCTTTATGACGTTATGTGCTTGTGGGAATTTTGGAAGCCATTATGAAAAAGGCAGAACTTTAAATGAACCAAGAAGGAAGTGTAAGATTTGCGTTGGAAGAGAAGAAATTAGTGATTCCTGAAATAAACTAATGATTATGGTAGGCCTCAATGGGTAAGGGATTTTTGTGAAAGGGATGATATGGGAAGCATCTTAGCTGTCCATTCTTTTGTCATAATAGCATAGTTCTGTAAGGGCTGCTTCACATAAATACTTTCACTTGCTGCCATATTCCTAAAATACACATTTTACTTCCATTTTTCATTTCATGTGTTTTACTTTACAGTTGCCATTTGTTTACTAAAAGCCAATGTAAAACATACTTTCCCTACTAAGGAGAATGTGCCCTTACAATTTGTTTGCTTAATATACATGTAATCATATAGTCTTTACGCAGCCATGGTTACGTGGTATGTTTGCAAAATATATGCTTATACACAGAACCCTTTTGCATAGTATTCACTATAGATCCTAAAACTTATGAATGAAGAACTTCTAAAACAATGGCACCATAATATTTATTACAATTATTATTATGAAGGTACATTACATTAATAGAGTGCCCTCTACTCCATGTCACTGCCACTCGTGTCAAGAAGACATTGTACATCTTCCAAGTCAATACAGTCTCTCATACTACTTTCTACACAGGTAAACACTATTCTGATTTCTGTCTCTGAATATTTATCTGCTCTGGAACTTCATATATTATTCCATATATTTAATTTAGTATTTACTTTCACTAGGTATTGCCAAACAGTTTTCCAAAGTGGTTGGATTAATTTAAGCTCTCATCAGCAGTGTATGCGAGTCTTAATTGTTCAACTATTATAGGTTTCTTTTCGACCTCTTGAGAGCTTTTAATTCCCAACATAGTCCTTAAAGTGTAATGAGATTATGACTTTATAAATTGAAGTAACAATTATTTTTCATAATTGTAGTTCATGTGACATTGTTTTAAAAAAGAAGTTTGGTTTATTTTACTTTGGTAAAAGTATGTGAGAAGAATAGAACTTTGAGTATAGTTATTTCATAAGCTTAGGTGGTAATGTCATATGAAATCTAAATATGGCTTTTAAGCTAGCTATTTTATTAAATTGCAGTCAGACTTTGAATGCTGACAATAAGAATAACCTGTCTTTCTTTCTGTCTCTCCATTTATACCATCTCATTGGCTTTACCTTGATAAGTGAAGTAAAAGCACTGATGGAATAAAGAAAAATGAGAATTTATTACTTTTAGAATTGTGAAAAATGTGTCAGTGAACTATGAATATCTCTGAGGTTCAAGATGGTGCATAATCCAAAAATAATTTGAAATGTATTATGTACATACATTTGGATAAGAATCTAAGTGATTTTAAAAAAAATCATCATACTAAGATTGTAAATGAAATAGTCAAGCTAAACTCTGATCATCATGACTCAGAAGTATTAAAGCCTGATTCAAGAGCAATTGGAGAGTGATTTCCAGTTATCTTGTCTTACTCTTCACCCTACTTGGTTGGAATAAATTCATCCTTCTCATTGCAGTACAACTCTAATTAAAATCACGTGAATATGTCAAAGATGACCACATGCAATCCATATCTCAATATGCTCTTTGCTTTTTATAAATATACTTTATTTTGTAATTTGTTTTTCATCCAAGGTCAGTGGAGATACTGAATATTTTGTTTAAATATTTCTTACTGGGTTTTATGTATAAGACATAGTTAAAATACATATAAAGTAAGGCAGATAGTTATAGGACTTTGGGCTTGGATAATATCAATATTATTTTCAAATTTTAAGTAAGTTAATAGCCCAGAGCTCAGTGGCATAGAATACCTAGTAAACTTAAATGAAATATCAAATAGACAACAAGCTAACAAATGTAGTCCATTTTGTAATCATAACAAAACTTGTGGTAGGAGTCAAGTGATTCAGGGATTCTACTTTTCAGGAGAAATGTCTCTCAGCAATAAATTTGTCCATTGTTTGCCGTCAGAATTATTTGCATGAGTTTCTCAACATATGGATGTTTTTATAACTAGTAACTGAGCTTCACTGATGGTGTATAGTTGATAATTTGTATAGTTTTTTATGAAAAACAAAAGACAGCCCTGAGAGTGATTTACATATATTTATCCTGTAGATGCTTAGTGATTGTCTTTTAACCCCTGACCAGTTGTTCTTTATCACATAAATCAGGGATCCACTAAAGCACATGTCTTTCATTTATGGTACCATTTTAATCCATTTGTCCATGTAAAAGAAATTTTTAAAAATGGAGATCTACAGACCTGCAATTGAATTTGTTAAGGAATTCAAAAACATTTGTAGAAGATTTTCAGATTCCCACATGAATCAGAGACTCATGGCATCAAAAAAATCAATAGCTTTTGGAGCCATGCTTCCAACAATTTGTAATAATCTGGAAGGTGCCATGGACTGAATTATAAACTTGTCATATTTTAATTAGTGGCCATGGAATTCAAAGACTTGCTGTCTAGAAACTGGGACCTTTTTATTACTTTTTTTCTTTCTTTTATTTATTATTATTATTATTTTTTGAGAAGGAGTCTCACTCCGTTTCCCAGGCTGGAGTGCAGTGGTGTGATCTCGGCTCACCACAACCTCCGCCTCCTGGGTTCGAGCAATTCTCCTGCCTCAGCCTCCAGAGTAGCTGGGATTACAGGCACATGCCACCACACTCAGCTAATTTTTGTATTTTTAGTAGAGACGGGGTTTCACCATGTTGGCCAGGCTGGTCTCCAACTCCTGATCTTAGGTGATCCACCTGTCTTGACCTCCCAAAATGCGGGGATTACAGGCGTGAGCCACTGTGCCTGGCCCCTTATTACTTTATTTTTTAATGAGTTATTGAGATATAATTCACATGGCATGAAATTCACTCTTGTAAAGTATACAATTCAGCAATTCAGTGGTTTTTAATATATTCATAGAGTTGTGCACCCATAACCGTTACTTAATTTCAACATTTTCATTACCCCAAAAAGAAGCCCCTACCCATTATTAGTCACTCTCCATTACCCTCTGCCCCCAGCCTCTGGCAGCCACTAATATCCTTCCCATTTTTATGGATTTGACTATCCTAGGTATTTCATATAAATGGAATTATAAAATATATGGCCTTTTGTAACCACCTTCTTTCACTGAGTATCATGGTTTTTAGGTTCATTTGTGTTGTGACATGTCAGTACTTCCCTTTTTCATTGCCAAACAATATTTTATGAATATACCACATTTTTAAAAAGTTTTATTATTAATATTTTGACTGACAAATCATAATTGTATACATTTATGGGATACCATGTGATGTTTATTTGTTTTTTTGTACAGTACACTGTTATTACCTATGGCTCTCATGGTACATTAGATCTCTAGACTTGCTCATTCTACATGATGCTATTTGGTATCCTCTTAACCTACATCTCTTCATTCCCCGCCACTCCCAAACTGTCCCCCAACCCTGTCACTGGTAACCACAGTTTTGTTCACGCTCTGTAAACTTGAATTATTATTATTATTGTTATTTATATCTCACAAATAAGTGAGATGATGCAATGTTTTTCTTTCTGTGTCTGACGTACTACACTTAGCATAATGTCCTCTGGGCTCATTTACATTGTGGCAAATGGCAAGATCCTGTTCTGTTTTAGAGCTGCATAATATAGATACACACACACACACACACACACACACACACACACACACACACACAGAGACAGACACAGAGATTAGAGTTTCTTTATCCATTCTTCCATCTACAGACACTTAGGTTGTTTCCATATCTTGGCTATTGTGAATAATGCTGCAATAAACATGGGAGTCATTTTGTACAACTCGTACTACCCAATCCTGCATCCATGTATAGCTTCTCTAGGTATTAGGTTGAACCATATGAAATTGGCATTTTGTAGGTAAAAAGTAAGAGAATTTTATCATTTTGTATATTTAAGACTAATGTGCTAATTATGACACTTTTTGTCTTTTTTGACCACAATATATTTTTGTGTGGACCAACTTTGTTGGAAGAGAAAATGTCATCTACAGTAAATAAAGCAAGACAGTGATCAGTGATTTTGGATATCACGATAATTTATAAAATACTTAGACATCTGCCTATTTGATTTAGAATAACAAACTCAAGAATACTAGGGGAAAGCATAAGTATTATTTCTATTATAAATTTTTGAAAGTACAAATTTTAGTAAGTGTATTCATATCTCTATAAAGGTCATTCCAAAATATTTTGGCCATGAGGCAGCATTAATTCGTCGAATTTTATTTTAAAAATCTAAAAATTATCATTTAGCACATTTTAATACCAAGAGAAGGCATGATTTATCAAACAAACTCTTTCTGAGCATTTAAAAGCTGTTAGCCCCATGCTAGGTACTTTGCAGAATTCAAAGGGAGTAGGAGACTGGTCTCTATTTAAAATAAATTTACATCCTATAATAGAAATTATAAAATATATTGATTACAAAATATATGGCAAGGAGTCGCTTACAAGTAAAAGGCAATTTTTATCAGAAAGACTGAATATATAGAATAGGGAAGACAATATGGAATACAATGACTTCTCTTGTGTTTACACATTCCAATTCATATACTAGTGTGATTTTTCATATGCAGTCATTTAAAAAATATTTTAGGTGCTTTGGATACCAGTGTCCCAAACATGTAAAAATGACTGCCCTCATGGAACTAGCAGGGTGAAGTTAGAAATAAATAAGAAAAGTTTATGTTATGATAAGTGCTATGGAAAAAAGTAAAATGCAGCAGGGGATGAAAAGTGGGAAGGGCATGGTTGCAACTTTCATTATGGTAGTTAGGAGAGCCCTGGTTGGAAGATGATCTATGAGCAAAGGCTTTAAGGAGGTAAGGAATATAAGCCTCCATTATTCATTCCTGGAGAGTTTAGGGAGTGATACACAAATAAACAGACCAATATATTTAGGGAATGAAATCAAAGTTCTTTCAGAAGAGGCACAGGGGTGAATTAACTGAATTTGGAAGTATTGCTGAATCAGATTCTTAAAGATCAGGCATCTACAATAAAGCGGATATAACAGAGGGGTGGAGTCATAGTATCTCATCAAAGTGAGAAAAGGAAGTGTGAAGTTAGGTTTCTATTAATTGATTAATTAATTTATTTATTATTTTGGGAGACGGAGTCTTGCTCTGTCGCCCAGGCTGGAGTGCAGTGATGCGATCTCGGCTCACTGCAACCTCCGCCTCTTGGGTTCAAGAGATTCTCCTGCATCAGCTTCCCAAGTAGCTGGGACTACAGGCATGCACCACAACACCCAGCTAATTTTGTTTTTTTGTTTTTTTTTGTTTTTTTTTGGTAGAGACGGGGTTTCACTATGTGTTGGCCAGGCTGGTCTCAAACTCCTGACCTCAGGTGATCTGCCCGCCTCGGCCTCCCAAAGTACTGGGATTACAGGCATGAACTACCACGCCTGGCCTTCTATTAACTAATTTATTAAATGAAGTTTCTTGAAAAGGAAATCCTGTTTCCCTCTTTTTTCCATTCCCAGAACCTGTAAAGAGTCTGAAAAATATGTACGTGTGCCATCACAGTTGGTTAAATGAATGGATGAATGGTGGTAATCCAAGGTCTAAAATACTGTCAGACAAAAGAAGGGCAAGGCAAGCACCAGTTTAGGCTTTTGGGCATAAATATGAAAGATCTAAAAATTCACAGAAGTATCTCAATTGTCTGTTGTCTTGTATTCTTAGAATATGACATACCTAAGGGCAGTAATTATGTTTCACATATGGTACTTACTCCATGTTGGAAACAAGTGGGGAAAAAAAAGAAAAGAGAGTGTACCAACTCATTCTCATGTTCTGAGCTAGGTATCCCTAAATATTAAGTGACCTCCAGAAAGTATGATATGTTCTTGGAAGCTGTGCTATTTTTTTAGACTGACCAGGACCCTTATATGTGCTTTCATGATAGAATATGATTCATGTTTCAAGACATAAGTCTTAGGCATCATTTTTTATGTTCAGAAGTGAACAGAAGACAATACATTAAAATAAAACATTCACTTTGAAAAATCACCTTATTATCCAAAATCACTGAAGAAAAATAGACATTTAACAGGGAGATTGTATTTAAAGGGACTTTTTTTTTTTTTTTTTTTTTTTTTTTTTTTTTTTTTGCAGGGTTGGGAGAAGAATTCTAACCAGTATGTAGGATTCACTAACATCTGAAATCTCTTGTGATTATTACCTGTGGTAGTCATACATTTTTTAAATGTGATTTATTCGTTTTATAGCTACATACTGGGGAAAGAGGGTGATGATGGTGGCAGCAACTGTCTTTTAGACATCAAAAAAGCAGTTTGACCTTATCTATAGATGAGTTAATCTAAAAGCATTGAATCATATGAACTGAATAGTGAAAGAACAGTTTGGAAAGAAAATAAAAACAGTAAAACATGAAGGTCAAAATTCTAGCCACATTTGCTGAGGGGTTTAGAAAGATTTTAAGAAAATTTGCGCCCTCCAGTGGTTGTTTCGGAATGAATTATTATCATTATTATTGTAATTTTTAATTTTACCTTGGCTCTCCATTTTCCAGCTTCATTGTTTTTGGTAACCCAGGAAAGTTTACCTTGTCTATACCTAGAAGGTGCCTTGGGAGACCGACTCAATTTGATTACCCAGTTTTATGCTTGCAGAAAGAATGAGGCCAGTAATGATAAAAGTGCCTAGTATATGATGATGAAGTTCAGGCTCAACAAGATAGGTTCACAAAAGGGCAATCATGCTTGATTTATCTGATTGCCAGACTGGAAATGAAAGAAAAGCAGTGACATAATTACCCCAAATTCCTCAGACCTCAAATACAATCCAGAAAAGATATTTGCAAAAGTCTTCAGAATGATTGCAATGCATTTTAAAGAGGGACATCACTGCGTTAGCAAATACAAGAAGGTTTACAAAATTACAGACAAAGGATGTTTCTGGAATCTGTATTGCTTGCAAACAGAACAAAAGAGAGCAGGGAAAGAAAGTCACTTGGTTAGAGAAGAAAAGCAGAGGGCTGAATCAGGAAACTCTGTGGGTGCCTCGGTTTTGTGACCTTGGTCATATTCTTTGGGCCTCAGCTTTCTCACCTATGAAACAAAGGATGTGGACTAGGCTAAGTGGTTTCCATGAAGCCAGTATTTGGACAGAGGCAAGCGGTAGCAGAATTGATCTCATACAAAAGAACTGTAATTTGAATATTTATGAAAGCAAAATTAGCTAGTGATTAAAAAATGGGGCAGAAAGGTGGCTCAAGGAGAATGCAAATTTATCTTAATGAATTCAAAATACAGTATAAAACTGATAGAGGCTATTCTTTCAAGAAGAAAAAAAAAAAAAAGAAACATATCATCTGTCTCTCAATTTCCTTCCCTGTAGTCTCGTTCTCTCTCCTCTGCCATCAAGACTTTCTGTTTCCCGTAACCATGGTGATGCTTCTTCCCAGCAACCTTCTTCACAGCTGGCCTTTTTGGTTCTCATCGAATTTTGCTCCATTCACTGGTTCAGGTTGCTAACAATGCTGTAAAAATTAATTTATTTATTGACATTTTTCTCCTTCCCTTTTCTCCAGGAAATAAATGCAGGGAATTATTCCACACTTAACCTCCCTACACAAGGGGCACTGTAAAACAGGGATATTCAACTGCTAATTTCAGTTGCTAACATGGAGGGGATACAGATTATGCCAAAGATCATATTCTCTGCCTGGGCCCTCAGGGACTGAAAAGTCCTAGGACCAAGCTTGTTGCCACCTCCTTTTGCTTTTGTATGTAAATGGAATAAAATAGATTGCCCCCAGAAATCACATATTGGCCCTGGTTTTCTAATTCTCTTTGTTTTTTTTTTGTTTTCTCTCTTGTAAGGAAAACATGGCCAAGTGCATAATTATAACTGTTAAAAGGGTATTGAATTTTCTGCAGAAAAATATACATAAAAATATGCATTTCTTTCATGAACATATTTATTTTGGAACATAAATAAGCAATATGCGATAGTTTAAAAATATTGTAATTATCTGCCAATGACAAATCTCTGATGTCCTTAATGCAGACAATAA
Organism: Macaca fascicularis; assembly: GCF_037993035.2. NCBI lineage: Eukaryota > Metazoa > Chordata > Mammalia > Primates > Cercopithecidae > Macaca > Macaca fascicularis. The sequence goes on from NC_088386.1 coordinate 105,425,738, forward strand.
AAATTCTCATAAATTAGTATTTAGTGATGTCCAGTTTGTGTAGCTTAACTTGTTTGTAATCCTGTATGCCTGAAAACTGTTTCTGTATTTAAGTGGTGTGTGTGTGTGTGCGTGCGTGTGCGTGTGTGTGTGTGTGTGTGTGTGTGTGTGTGTGTGTGTGTGTCTGGCATTAACACAAAGGAGACCAGATGATGACATTCATAGGCTGATAGACTCGACTCCTGGGGACACACTTGGATGGAGGCAATTAAAATGCCTGTCAGGCATTTGGTACCAGAAGCCCCTATGGCAAACCGCTAAATCGTAAGTGAGGGCTGCATCCTATTGTCAGTGAATGATGGCGGAGCTGAGTAGCTTGTCATCATTCTCGAAAATTCTGAGGCTAGTGAGCTCTCTCCCTGTCTCCCACTCGCCTTATTTTCCTGTTCGCCACTGCGGGGACTTCTTCTAATTTGCAGCTTCCCTTTCCCCGGTACACACAGACACGAGCTGGTGGCTTGCAGACTGCGTCTGTCTGGAGCTAGAGAGCCAGAGAGCCAGCCTGTGGGGATAATGCTCCCGGAGAAGGATTCTGCAGCAGTTCTCAAAGGCTAGAATTCAGTGGGGTTTGCTGCATATGCGCTGGTAATGGTTCGGGGCTTTTAATTTTATTTTGTTTCATTTTTAATTCGTTTTTCAAAGGATGTGCTTTATGTAATCTCAGAGTAAAGATGTTTTAAAATTCATTATTGAGCTTCCTGAATATTCGAGTACTGCATTTTTTTTGTGCTACAGACCTCCAGGCATAGATTTATTATTTGAGTATAAAGAATGTATTTGCTTACTGGTGAGTTATAATTTTTGATATTTAGTTAACAAATCCATACACATACATATTTTTTCTTTCTTTTTTTTTTTTTTCCGGTAGATTCTTCAGCTTGTTGTCTCTAACCGAGGAAGCATTGATTGGGAGCTACTCATTCAGAAAATTAAAAGGTACCACATGTTTTGTTTGGATGTTTTAATGAGGGAAAATCAGGGGAGAATTGGAATGTTTTTATTTAAATTAATTTATCTATGATTGGTCTTTTATCCTTAAGCTTAAGTTGATCATTGTCTATTGCATATACCATTTTCTATGCAGATACTTCTATTATCTAAGGTTGTTTTGATTAGAAGATGACTAAAAAATTGTATCTTTTGCCTATGTTGCAAGTTATTAACAAATATCAACGTTTTTGGCTTATTTGGAGATTTTATCGTTGTAACAGCTTTATTTTAAGTCCAAAATTCTCCATCTAAATGAAAATTCATTAATTTGAATTTAAGAGAAATATGCTAAGTAATGATTTTATCTGAACGAATCCTGCTAAGTGATTTGTTTAAATGGTTAAATGAAATGCCTTGCCCTTCCCAGGTAGAATGGGTGCTAGAGACGAAAGCCCAGGGATGACTCAGTATTGTTGGCTTTACAAATAAAATACTGTAACTTCTTTATCTACATTTCAGTCTTTAGCAATGGATATATTTAAAGGTCGAGGTTGTTAGTTCTTGAAAGAACTTATTTTACATTTGCTTTATTTGGAATTGACAGCATAAGAAAGTAATCCTTCATCTTACCATGAATGCACTTGAATCCATTTGATCCTGGGCCTCATGCCTTACATGAAAAACATTAATTTTGAAATTCAGCATCAGAATATATATTGATTTGAGATGGCTACTATGGATATTACCTTTTCTTTAAGACCGTCTTTAACACCTATTAATGTCAATAAAACCTATATTTGTAATTTGCCTTTAAAAAATGGAAGACATTTTCTGCCCTGCTGAGAAGAAGATCAGTAACACCTTTTAAGCCTTTCTTTGGGATCTGCGTATAATATTTCCTCTCCAGACTGTCGGTCCAAAGCATTTTACACAATTAGTTTAGTTTTTTAAAAATATACCTGAAAATAATGTCCAACTACTTACCCTGAAATATTGTAAGTATGTGAGTGTACACCTGTGAGTGTGAATATTTGTAGCAGAGTAATACATTGTCCTTTGTTAATATCTGCAATGTATAATCATGAGAACCTTAATTTATTCATTCCACAAGCACTTCTTAAGAGCCTTGCTGCTGTAGGTAATTATTATGGGAGAGAGAGGGAAGGGGTAGATGACACTGTCCTCAGCCTTCCAGAGTGTAGGCAGCATCACATAAAGATTTTTGAACAGGAGAATGAATTCGTTAAAATAAATCAGTGTGTTCTAAGAAAGGAAATTGCATTATTTCAGATATTGAACAAAAGCTAATACTAGTCTTGAGACACCTAAAATTATATTGCACTTCTTCCTCAGAAATTACTCAGTGGAATCGTGTATGAAATCCCCCAAACAGGACTGTTTCTCCTAGATATTGTAAAACTCTTGAGACCACTCTGTCTTTTTAAAAGATTTCACTCAAAGTAAGTCAAAATATTTATGTTTGGTGGAAAAAAAATCTATTTGGTATTTTCCCAACTAATTAAATCCAGAGAGCATATATTTCACATGAAGATCTATTTCCTAATCTTCAGACTCATTCAGCAACTCATTATATTAATTTTGAACTTTAGGATATGTGTATGAATTGGAAAAGGGTGAAATTATTTAACTGCTAAAAAATGACTCCAATGCGTTGTCAATAGGAACTAATAAGTTCTGTTAGGATTTGTCTGGATATTGGAAGAAGGGGCATACGATCTCACCAACAGGCCTCTGGCATCTAAATTTTGGAGGACCAGTTAAAAATTCATCTAGCGCTATGCTGACAAAATGCATATAATAAAAAATGAATTTATTAAAATAGTAGATTGAGTGGTCAAATCAGAACAGAATTTGACTACTGGAGTCAAATTCTGGGACCTATATCATGGTTTTTCTAGTCAATATTGTGATGGGTTAATTCCGTTACTGATTTCACTCATTTTTTTTTTCACTTATATTTTTAACACATAGTATAGTACCTGGGTCACAGTAGGAATTCAGTACATATTTATTTAATTATTTCATGAATAAATGAATTTGTCAGCATTTTCCCCCATTGATTTTTTGTTCTTGCCTTTCTTAAAATTATACACTGTGAAACAGACATCTGGTCATTTTTTTAGTTACCCAAAATATTCATTACATGTTTCTAATAAATAATAATTAGATCATTAAACTGGATATAAAAGTGACAAACCATGTGTATAAATTTCTTTAGGCTGTATAGAAAAGGATTTTTCTGGTTTCAGATTAAAATGGAAAGAATTCTTGAAATGCCCCCTTTCACTTTCATCAGCTGGGGGACATATGCCAAACTGCAGCCTGAGCTTTGCTTATGGACGCTTCCTAAATACCACTCCCAGGCTTGACATTGTTTATTGCTTTTCATGTCTTTGGCCAACATTTTGCTGCAGCAAAGGGGAGGAGGCCTTTCCCCCCACCCCTCTCTATAAATGTAATTTGAGAAATGATGTCATACTTACCAGTCCATAATGAGCAACAAAGCATTTAAGGATAGGTAGGTAGGTAGGTAGGTAGATAGATAGATAGATAGATAGATAGATAGATAGAATCTTTTGTATATATTTAAGGACTCTATCAAGAAACTTCTAGAATCATATGGTTTTAGCGAATACTGTTCTTTCTTGCTGTCATTTATTTTTATTAATAAAAGTATAATTTTTTATTAACTATGTGACAGACAATATCCTAAGTCCTTAACATATATTATCTCCTTTAGCTCTCCCTATAATCCTGGGAGATAAGAATGGTCTCCATTTTACAGATAAATGAATTGAGACTACAGTTGGGCAAACCCAAGTCTGGCCCCAAAGTCCTTCACATTAAACACTAAATTTTACCACATTTTTTTTCTAGCATATTTTTGGTACCTAGTCATTGTCTTCATGTTCCATGCAGTAAGGTTAAAACAGTATACTTGCAAATATCTTGATTTATCTGCAAGTATAAATCAAGATCTCTCTCTCTCTCTCTGTATCCTATTTATCTATGGTAGAAGTGAATATGTCCTCAAATACTTAACTAATATTCAAGCTCTATTATATTTTAATTTTTATATTTAACTTGAAGAACTTTATTCTTTAAGGATGAACGTCAAAGATAAATTAGAAAGTTTTAAAATAAATGTATTCATAAAGCATTTTTCCATGTCATTATAGTCAAGTGTTATTTTGAATTGCATAATCTATATAAGAAAATTAGAGAAACCAAGTGCTATGTAGCATAACTGATGTTATAACTTGCAAGTGTTTGGGTTTTTTTTTTTCTTTTTAAAGTGAAATAATGGCAGAAGAATGTTCAGGTGTCCAAAATAAATAAACAAGCAGGCAACAGGGCCATGGGCAGAGTAAAAATACCAATTCAACCTCAAGGATAACTAACTCAGAAAAATCACTGAAGATGCTAACAATTACACAAATATGTATTAAGATTCTCTACTTGCAAAGGAGTATTTACAGGAGAACATTTCTGGAGCTCAGTTGGAGTCAGCAAAATAAGATGAGGAAGTGGTACCAAGGCTCATTGGTACCATAAGAAAGACAAATCCATTTTTTTTTTCAGATTTTATTTTAGATTCAGGGAGTACATGAAGGTTTGTTACCTGGGTATATTGTATGATGCTGAAATTTGGGGTATCAATGATTCTGTCACCCAGGTACTGAACACAGTACTCAATAGTTCATCTTCAACTCTTCCTACTTCCTTCCCTCTGCCCTTTAGTAGTCCCCAGTGTCTATTGTTGCCATCTTTATGTCCACAAGTACCCAGTGTTTAGCTCCCACTTATAAGTGAGAATATGCGGTATTTGGTTTTCTTTAGCTCTGCATTAATTTGCTTAAGATAATGGATCCAGCTGCATCCATGTTGCTGCAAAGGACATGATTTCATTCTTTTTATGGCTGTGTAGTATTCCATGGTGTATATATACCATATTATGGATAATTTGTTAAGGGACTTCATTACAGGGCATGAATTCTAATCATTGGAATGGGACTTAACAGGAAATGCTTCATAGAGCATGAGTGTTTTGAGGTGGAACTTGGGGATGAATAGAAGTATTCAAGGGGGAGACACGTATGGAGGAGCTCCAGAAAGAACAAACACTAGCAAAGGAATCAAAGGAAGTGAACACGCTGGGAAAGCACAGACTGATCTCATTCATATTCTAGAGTATAGAGCAGAAAAACAGATCTCTTAGAGAATAAAGTTACATCATATGAAATGGCTAATATTCATCTTTTTTGAATTATAAAATTAGAAAATTTCGTTCAGTTCAACTTAATACATTGGAAGAGGGCTTTGAATGCCAGTCGAGGAGATTTGTTTCTTATTCAGTGGGAATCTATTGACTAGTTTGAGCAGGAGACTACTATGATCAAACTGTATTTTCAGATTATTTGTTTTATAGCTCTGTGTGAGATAAATCAGAACTGTGAGTGAGAGCATGTTGAATAAAGCATCACTTCAGAAGCTGTCATAGAATAATCCCAGGGGAAAAACAGAAGTCCAAAGAGGGTATTGACTGTGGACATGAAAAAGAGGTCATGATAATGAAAGATGCTTCTGAGCTCAAGTTCATATACAGAGTAGAACAATTGCTTGATTGGTAGGAGGAATGAACAGCAGAAGGACTCAAAGGTGACTCTGAAGTTTCAATTTGATAACTGAAAAAAGCAAAGGGAGAAAGTAGCTGAGAGCTACACGAGGAAAGAGTTCTTTTATTTTTATTGTATCTCTAGTCGCTAGCAAAATGCCTAGTACATAGCAGACAGCCAATAAATGCTAAATGAATGAGTGAGAGCGTGAATAAAAAATGAAGAGGTATGTTTAGGACATGAGGCTGGATATGTGGGTGGACTGGGCTCGTAGATTGCAGAACATGCAGATCCAAAGCTGGGAAGGGAAGTTAGGGAGGGAGGGCGTGGGTGACATTAACAAGAAGGATAAGAAGAGGACCAGAGGGAATCTCTTGGCAGTACCTGCATTTAAGATGCAAAATAAGGGACAAGAATTAAAGTTGAATGAAGAATTTTTTAAAAAAGCAAAGAAAGAAGAGGACAGGGAAGGTTACAGAAAACAAAGTTAAAACTCAAAATTTCCAGAAAAACTGAAGAATGAGAATAAAGAAAATGCTGCTGGTTTATTATTTATTTCAATAATTATTTTGTTATAAAAACAAATCCACATTTTGTAAAATTCGTAAAATTTAGAAGAGTATAAGGAAGGAAATAATAGTCACTCATAATTACACAATACAGAGATTATTGTTAACACTTTAAAAACATGTTTGATGTATTTTTTATCCTATTGCTTTTAAAATTTCATAATCAAAATCATAAGGATATAATTTTGAATTCTGCCTTTTTTCATGCAGCAGTGTCTTAAGCATTTCTTACAAATTTTGCTACCTGCATACTATTCTCTCACTTAAAGATTGGACATCTTTATTTCCTACTGTTCCCAGTTTTTCGCTATCACCATAATGCTGCAGTGGAATAGTTTGCACATTACTCTCACACAATATTTTAAATAATTTCCAATGGATAGTTACAACAAAATCACTGTATTCTATTTTGTCAAATTCCTAGACAGATAAAATTTGGTCGTTTCAAAATGAGCCTCGGCTTTCCTCCAAGGAGAATCTGAGATTACGTTAGCACCTGCCATGTGCCAGCATCTGTGAAAGGCACTTTAATTATCACAGTACCTCTGATGTCGATTCTATGATACCCACTTTACTAATGAAGGGACAGAGACTCAGAGAGTTGCACATGTATTTTAGGTCTAGTTTTAAATCTGGGTCTGACTCTAACCAGTCAAATTGTGGAGAAAGAAACAAGATCTTGAGAAATGAATGAGTAAATAAGGATATGAAAACAATAGGAAAATACACTTAAGAAGTCCAGAACTCAAAGAAAAGAGAGATAAAATACGAAAAGCAAGAAAGTGGTGACTTCAGTGGGCTTTTGCTGCTTATTGATATGGAAAATCGCAAGCCAAAGGCAGGGGCAGATAGAGAGGGGTGCTACATGTGTAATCAGAAAAAGGACAAATTTATAGAAAATGTTCTAAAGGAAAGGGTATAAAGAATGTGGACAAGGATTTGGGCTTGCCATGCAAAATGTAGCTTCCTTATAAATAAGAGCAAGGGAAAAGAGAGTGAGACTTTTGAAGTGGCAAAGAAAAAATACGTGAAACCTAGAATATCTCATCTTGACTTTACCCTAGACTGAAGGATATTCATTCAATGAATATTAATTGAATACCCAATTCCACCCCCTTTTCCTGCCCTTATGGAACTTTTCTTCTAGAGAGTGGAGCTAATCAGTGGGCTAACAAATAAAATTACTCAGGCAGCTGTACAGAGAATGAATTATAAAAGGGTAAAAGTAGATGCTAAGATATTTGCTTCTTAAACTTTAAAGCAGAGAAGAGTCAACTGGGGATCTTACTAAAATGCAGACTCAGTCAGTAAGTCTAAAGAGGGGCCTGAGATTCTGTATTTTGACAAGCTACCGGGTAATGATTCTGCTGGTCCATGGAGACCATGTTTTGATTAGTAAAAGGCTAGAAGGCAAATGTCCATTCAAGAAAAATGAGAAATGATTGGAGGAGTGGTTGGTGAGCAAGTCTGAAGTGAGCTCTTCTTATTCAGCAACATAGCATACTTTTAAACCTCTTTGATGGAAAGAGTGAATTGCCTCTCTACTCCTGAGTTTTAAAATTCCAGCTGTTGTTTTATGAAAAATCCATTAAATCAACCCAGATGAGCTACTGGCATTACATTCTTTCTGCCCATTCTCAGTGCTTATTATGCCATATCATGAATTTCAGTGGCTTGGGTTTGGGGATGTGGTTCTATATAACCCTGTGTCCATTTCTTAACTCCAGTTCTATTTCCTGCCTCATGATTTCTTTGGACTTTAATGTCCTTTCTGCCTGGATTTCCAGCACAGTACTGAGCTGCTAAATTCTCTGGCCCCTTAGCTCTTGACATCCATCACACTCTCACACTCCTCTGTGGGAAGCTTCCGAGTCTTCACTTTCCATCCTCTTGCCACCCACTCCTACTAAAAGCCCTGGGTGATTCTGCTTAAAGCCATAGGGAAACAGAAGATAGTCTCTGACTTCAGGAAAGCATTTTTTTTTTTCCGTTGAAATCATTTTTTTTTTTTTGTGGTGGACTGTTTTGGTTGGTGACAGCAACCTGCATCCCTCTGAGGGATTTGTCAGAACTCTACAGGAGAATGAATCTGTGTGTAGACAATCAGAGTGTTCAGAGGGGCCAAGTATTCATAAAAAGCCTTGACAGACTCTGTCAGGAGGAATGTTACCTTTCTGCCTCCAGTGCTAGACTGTAACTCTAGTCATCTCTTTTAGCTATGGGAACTTGAGAGCACTGACCTGTTTGATTACCTTCACATCACTCATTGTAGCTATAAAATATCTAAGAAAAAAATCAAATAAATGTAACATACCCATCCTTCAAGGCAGAATAGCTCAAGTGCATGTTAAATATCTGTGGTGTCCTCATCCTTGTTAGCATTTATCCTTTGCTTAAGGGGCTAGTTCTCTCTCTAGACGATGCCATGACCAGGTCTCTAGACTTTGTCATCATTTTATAATTTGGTGTGTACTTAAACAGTCAAATAGGCATGGGAAAAGTCCTTAGAAACTAGAAATTTAAAATTGTAGTGAAGTATCAAATTAGTTTTTATGTAAAGTCAAGTTAAATGGATAATCACATTTCCTCAAGAACACTCAGGCAAGGTCCTTTAGGAGAGAAGCCATGTTAACAGCCACCATGTCACTCTATATGTTGTCTACCTAGAAATTACTCTAGATGCACATGCCAAGTCGAAGCTAAGAAAATGAGTGTTGTACATGGGTGTGTGCATGTGTCAGTCTATTCTTTCTATAATGGACAGCACTGGTCTTCTTTGCATAATCAAGCTGGAATTGACTATTTGCAGAATTTGAATACTATACCCATGCATTCAATTGTTAAGAGTCTCAGGGTAGCACAGAATCATCTCTGGTCTTCCAAGATTGTCTCTCTTTCTCAAAATAGAAGTCTGAGTAAGTTTTGTTTTTTGTTTTTGTTGTTGTTTTGTTTTGCGGGTTCCACTTGGGTCTGCCTCAGATGGTTTGCATTAACCTTTTTTTCAGATTCTCTCCTGGTGTTAATGACTACATTATGACCATTTTAAAAAGCCAGATGTACATTGATCCACGTATGGCAATTACTAAGGAAAAAATACTCCATTTAATGCATTATAACCAAAATATATTTCTTCACCGTGTGTAGGAACTTAAGAAATGACATCTCTTTTTGGGAAGATCTTACATTTTATACATTTTATTTCCCAGGTGAACAATGGTTGTACTTAGTTTTCTTTAAAACTATTTTCTTGCTTTTTATACGATTTTATCATGGTAAAATTTCATGTTAACATATACAGAATAAGGTGAAACATCAAGCATTAAGGATTCTTTTGACATAGTGCCCAAGAGCCACTAATTAAGATAATTTTGAACATAACTTTAGGAAAATTTGTGGTACTTCAGAATCTAAAAACAAAACATAAGTAGACTACCTATACTTTAAATAGTGGGAGCATAAATTCCTAAAATAATTGACTTTCCAAGATGACATTGGAGGAAATATGAGATCTAACAATCAAAACATTTTAAAAATCATATAAGAACTCATGAGCCTTGGAAATTCATGTAATTCTGGCTGTACTTTTCCTCGGTAGGAAAGTGGATAATCCAAGAGATAAAAGAGAAATAATGCATGTAATATATTACATTAAGCATGCAATGTGTGCATGCTTAATGGAGTAAGCTCCCTATGTTAAGTTCGCAAACACAACCAGAATATAGACTGTGAATTATAAAATTGTTAGAATAATGCAACCAGTTAAGAAGATGCATTTAGATTTTAAGGACAAAAAAAAAAAAAAAAAAAAAAAAAAAAAAAAAAAAAAAAAAAAACCTTTTGTACCACTTTTAAGTAATATGAAATATTTTCTAATATGTAGTGTTCCAAAGCTCACAATGGTGTTTGGAACGGGAAAGGCAGACCTTGTTATTATATTTGCTATAGATGAAAATACTGAAGTTTGAAGAATGCAAGTGACCTACTGAAGTCACTGCACTAGAAAATGGTAAACCTGGGACACATCCTTGTTCTGACTCCAGAGACTTTAGTTCCTACTACTATGAAGCTAAAGCAGATAAATGAGTGTATTGTCCTAATCTGTAATATTTTAATAATGCACTGACTTGATTGCTAAAATAAGGAACCTGTCTAAGGCAGTGGCGACCTCTACTAAGTGGATTGCCCTACCTTAAAAGACTCCTGCCCTTCCAAGTCTGGATTAGTGTGGCATGGATTTATGTAAATACTAGTAAAAATAGCACAGTCTTTACTGAAATGATTTAAAATGTTTCAACATTAAAAGCAGATACAGCTAAATATATCACAGGAAATGAAATAATAAAATATTATTGATTTAAAACACATTTGAAAGAAGGATAAATTAATAAGAACTCATTGTTCAGTTCTGAGTTCCACAGAATTTTAAGTGAATGGTAAATAACTCAGTAAGAATTCAGGATAGCAAAAAAAATTAGTAAGGTTTCAAAAGAGCACATCTACGGAGAAACATTTTAAAACATAGGCATTGTGATTTGCCTGTTGTTAGGATAATTAAAAGAGCTTGTAAAGAAAAACTTTAAACTGGATCTCAGTTCTGGTCTCAGGTGTAGACATGGAAGGGGAACATATATAAAGAAAATGATGACCTCAAGGGCTGCTGAATTAGGGTCAAGCAGCCCCTGAGGTCATCATAGGTTAGGTGTCCTGAGGCAGACACCCATGGGAATGGGTCCACCAAGGCCATGCTCAGTGCAGCTGCCCATCTCTTCCCCAGTTCTCCTTTCTACCACCCCATCTATGCTCTTATTAGCACACCAGGGCTACTGAAGTGTGTTTATCTGGTCTGCCTTCCCCAAACACCATCACTACCTTAATCTTCCAGACAAACTAGAACACCCTTCCAGTTGTGTTTTTCCCCCTTTAGTGACTCTCATTTGCTATCTCAAACGGTACCAGCTAATAAATATGGTAGCCACTAGCCACATGCAGCTATTTAAATTCGAATTAGGAATTTTTTTTTTTTTTTTTTGAGACGGGGTTTCACTCTTGTTGCCCAGGCTGGAGTGCAATGGCGCAATCTTGGCTCACCACAACCTCTGCCTTCCGGATTCAAGTGATTCTCCTGCTTCAGCCTCCAGAGTAGCTGGGATTACCGGCAAGCGCCACCATGCCCGGCTAATTTTGTTTTTTTAGTAGAGACAGCATTTCTCCACGTTGGTCAGGCTGGTCTCGAACTCCCAACCTCAGGTGATCCACCCACCTTGGCCTCCTAAAATGCTGGGATTACAGGTGTGAGCTACCATCCCTGGCCTCAAATTAATAAAAATTTTAAAAATTGAAAGTTGACTTCCTTAGTCATACCACATTTCAAGCACTTGATAGCCACATTCTTTTTATAGAACATTATATATTATATTACATTTCCATTATCACACTGGGTTTGATTGAAGAGTGCTGCTCTGGAGCATAACCAGAACCTTCACCCAGGCATCTGAGGCCTAGGCTTACTCTCCTCCTTGCCCACTATTCTTAGCACAGAGTTTTCACTCCACCTGCTACTGTCCTCTTCATGGTCATTATTACAATTAGCGTTAAAATAGTAATGACTCCTGTTTATTTAATGCATATTATTTGCTAATTACATACCTTTTTACTAGATTATGAAAAAACAAAACAAAAAAGTCTCATAAGACTGTTTGGTTTCTTTTTGTTTGTTTGTTTTTGTTTTGTTTTGTTTTGTTTTTAAGCTTAATTTCACAGAAGAGGAAAATGAGGTTTAGCAAGGGTAAGTCCATTTTCCAAAGACAAACAGCTAATTGTTTGTGGGGTCTGAAATAAAATTCAGGTCTGTCTGGCCCCAAAGCCTAGGCTTTTTCCCTAACCTGTGGGCCCCTCTGCCAGGAGTCATCTGGAAATGTCTGGAGACATTTTTGATTGTCATAACTGGAGCAAGAGCTACTGACATCTAATGAGTAGAGGTGGCCAGGGATGCTGCTAAATCTCCTACAATGAACAGCTTTCTGCAATAAATAGTTATCTAGCTCGGAATGTCAATAATGCCAAAGTTGTTCGTTTTCTATCTCCTTCTACAAGAATTTAAAGTCAAAAAAAATAACAATTATCATTTTTAAGTTAAAGTAATACCTACTTACAGTAAACAAATAAAAGTTTAAAAACAAACCAAACAAGAGAGCCAAAAGAAAGTGAAAGTCTTCCTCCTTGTCCGCATCCCCCAATCTCACATCCCAGTGAAAACCATTTTGATACTTGATACCCCAAGAGGTCTTCTGATTACCATTTTAGTTGTAAATAGTATACTTCCATTTCTTAACTTTGGACAGTATCTATTGATTTACTACAATAAAAAGTGAGAAATTTAGCACACTAACACTTTCTCCCACTCCCCTCTATTTGTTAGGTTATTATAATTTTTATATTGTCAAAGTTTATTATGAATGTATTCTGTTCTGTATTTATAATTAAGCAATCTGTATTTTGTTTATGTTGATTCAAAAATATTTTGAATATATTCGAAAAATATATTTCCCTGTTGAATCAAACACTGTAATCAGAACCACTGAAAAGTAAAGGTAATCTTGTGTCTTCCCAACTCCTGCTTTTCAAGTGAAAATATTCTAAGTGTTGAGATCCGGAGACTTTAATGCCTTTTCAACCTAATTCTTCTTCTAAGCTGGGTTCAGCACACTTTTTCTTTAAAGGGGCAGATAGTAAATATTCTTGGCTTTGAGGGTCATCTAATCACCATCACAGCAGCTTACGCAGTTTCTATCGCAGCTACAATGTACTCTGTCATTGTAGCACAAAAGAAACCATAGACAATAAGTAAATGAATAGGCATGGCTGTGTTTCAATAAAACATTATTTACAAAAACAGATGGTGGCTGTATTTGGCCCACAAGTCATGACTGACTTACCCTCATTTTAGGCTATATTCGTGTCTCCCAGTGTCTTCTATCTCATGTTATCTTTTCTGTATTTCCTTTTGGTTTGACTGGAGCTCCTTCTGAAGGCATTTATTCGTATGTGACCAGTCACTGATAAATCTGAGTCCTTACATGTTTTAAACTATGTATTCACATGGTACTTATACTTGATTGATAATTTGATCAGCTATGCAGTTTTGCTCCATTACATTTTAGCATCCAGTGTTATTGATATGAAGCCTGAAATAAGTCAGGTTCTCATTCTTTTGTGAAATACTTTGATGGTTTTCTTTTTAGTAGGCTTTAGGAATTTTGTGCAGCTTGAAAATGATGTGTCCAGATGAAAGTCTTTTATCATTTAACCGATTTGGCAATCAGACTGTTTTTAATGATATCTTTTTAATTCAAAGGAATTGTGGTTTGCTCTTCTTTGATTTCTCTTGCTATTCCTGCCTCTGTTCTGTGATTAGGGGATTCCTAATGATAAATATGGAACCTCCGGAATCTATAGGGTCTCCCTTTTCAAATATTTTCGGTCATTTTTTCACTTTTTCTCCATTCTAGGATTTTTTTTCTTTTTGTCAACTGAATCATCAACTTTACCTTTAGTCCTGCTAATTCTATTTTTAAAAATCAATTCAAATTATATAATCAATTTAAATTCAAATTATTAGGTAGTCATATATTAATTTCCAAGAATTCTTTCTTATTTTCTGATTGATACTTTTCCATAATTCATTTTAAAAGGATGTTCATTTTTAAAGTATATAAATAACATTCTTTCAAATCTCTCTGAGAAAAATTAAGTTCTTTCTTCTTTCCTGAATTACCTCTGTTTCCTCAAGAGTGGTTTTTAAAATGTATTGTTATTGTTTGTGCTGCTTATTTTTCTCAAAAATCTTAATTTTGAAGTTTTTATTTTATTAACTTGTATTTTTTAATTAAAAAAATGAATGAAGAACTAGTTGAGGATCATAGGGCAGAATCTGTCAAGATGCAGGTGTCAGCAGGGCACAGTAACTCTCATCTGTAAACTCAGCACTTTGGGAGGCTGAGGCAGTAGGATCACTTGAAGCCAGGAGTTCAAGACCAGCCTGGGCAACACACCAAGACCCCGTCTCTACAAAATATGTATGTGTGTATATATTATATATATACAAATTCTATATATCAATTATATATAATTTGTTTATATACAAATTATAAATAAATAAAAATAAATAATATGTAATATATAAAAATTATATATAATTTATATATAATTATATATTAATTTATATATAATATATAATTTATATATTCTATATATACACATATAATTTATATATAATATATGAATTAATATGTAATTAATATATATTATATAAAATTAATATATAAATTAATATATAATTAATATATATTATATATAAATTATACGCAAACACACAAATTAGCTGAATATGGTGGCTCTCGCCTGTAGTCCCAGCTACTTGACAGGCTGATATGAGAGGATCACTGAAGCCCAGGAGTTCAAGGCTGCAGTGAGCTATGATTGTGTCGCTGCACTCTAGCCTCAGTGACAGATGAAAAAAAAAAAAAAGCAGGCATCCCAGAGGAAGTATGGAGAAAGAGCTGGCAAGCTGACAATGAGCAGATTAAGATCTTCACACATCCACCATGTGTTTTAGTTCTGCCTGGATTTATCTGTATTAGCCCAGGTTCCAAAACTGATCACATGCTTTCATTAAAGACTAGTTCTTATTTTGAGGATGAAGGCTTCAAGGGTCAAATGTAGCAGCAAGGGAGAAGAAGAGGGGTCTCAATTGTTCTGAATAAGTTTCTTAATGAATTGCCATGATGTTGTTCCCATAGTCCTCTAGGACTCTGTATTTGATTACTCTAAGCTTGGGGTTTCCTCAGGTTTCTTTGGGGTCCTACTATTAAAAAAAACATGTTTCACTGTGTTTTTTCTCTTTCTGTCTCAGCCCATCTGCATTTGATGTCTAGAATATCTTCAAACTTTCTTCTAAGATTACACTGTATTTTTGACAATTTTGTCATTTACTGATACTTAATAGAAGAAGTGTGTGTGTAAGAATTCTATCACTGATCACATTTCATATTTTTTACTCTGAATAATCATAATAACAGTATATGTTTGCACTGCAATCTTTTGCACTTATTATTTCATTGCTCTACCTCTAGTATTAACTACCTGGTTGGAAAAATTCCTTTCCTGGGCCTTTATTTTCTGTAAAATAATGGTAAGATCTAATTCTCAGTGTTGAGATAGAACACACAAGTACACATTGTAAGATGTAGAATATAAATGTCAACTGTCTTTATATATGAGACTTTCTCATGGATCCAGAGTAACAAATGAAAACCTTGAGATTAGTTACAGGAAAACCCCTTCCCTACTGAATAGGAATTACAAGGTGATCCCAAGGAGAGGCAAAAAGTAAAACTCCTTCTACAATTCAGAAGAACTAGAAATTATATGGTGGTAGCAGTATTAAAATAAGCAATTGCACATGGATATATTTTTCACCTCACAGAAAGACAAAGTTGAAAGCAGACCAAGAATGTAGTTGATAGACTCTCAGCTAAGTAAAAATAAATGTGAAATTTAGGTTTGGCATAGAATATATGACTTAATGTGTGTGATCCTTTTCTTGGCAATATTAAGAATATGAATATTTATGTTAAAATGAGTATAATTTAGTGGTACTAATTAGCTGCCACAAAACTATTATTGATTTTATTTGGCTTCAGTTAATTGAAAGTTTCTGCTTTCTCAGTAAGATTAGGACATGAAGCACCCAGTAAAAGGAGATACCATCTCACACCAGTTAGAATGGCAATCATTAAAAAGTCAGGAAACAACAGGTGCTGGAGAGGATGTGGGGAAACAGGAACACTTTTACACTGTTGGCGGGAGTGTAAACTAGTTCAACCATTGTGGAAGACAGTGTGGCGATTCCTCAAGGATCTAGAACTAGAAATAGCATTTGACCCAGCAATCCCATTACTGGGTATATACCCAAAGGATTATAAATCATGCTACTATAAAAACACATGCACATGTATGTTTATTGTGGCACTATTCACAATAGCAAAAACTTGGAACCAACACAGATGTCCATCAGTGACAGACTGGATTAAGAAAATGTGGCACGTATACACCGTGGAATACTATGCAGCCATAAGAAAGGATGAGTTCATGTCCTTTGCAGGGACATGGATGCAGCTGGAAACCATCATTCTGAGCAAACTATCACAAGGACAGAAAACCAAACACTGCATGTTCTCACTTATAGGTGGGAATTGAACAGTGAGAACACTTGGACAAGGGCGTGGGACATCACACCCCAGGGCCTGTCATGGGGTAGGGGGTAGGGGAAGGGATAGCATCAGGAGATATACCTAATGTAAATGACGAGTTAATGGGTGCAGCAAACCAACATGGTACATGTATACCTATGTAACAAACCTACATGTTGTGCACATGTACCCTAGAACTTAAAGTATAATTTAAAAAAAAAAAAAAGAAAAGAAAAACAGTAAAGTGGCTTAATTGTAAAAATTGAAGAGGAGATTAAATGTAGAGAGAAAGTTAAGGATCACAGTGACCTTTTACTTCAACGCACTAGAAACCGTTTGTGGATATGATAAAAGGTGTATTTTCCTTAAATTATGAAAACACAGCATCTTTATTGATAGCCTTTATTCTTAGGAATAAACTGAAAACACATCAAACAGACAAAGCACACCATGTGAATGTATGCAGCGTGATGCATATACAATTAGATATATGACTGCTATTCACTCTTATTTTCTGCATGCAGTTATTACATTCTAACGTTGACTATTTGCAGAGGATAAGTCACCAAACCCTAGTTAAATGGATCTGGTGACATGACATACTTTAAATTCAAGGCCTTATGCAAAGGAATGTGAATAAAATGCATTTGTTTGGCTTTTTAGGCCCCTATTAAAAGTAAAGGAAATGAAACCATAAACAACTATGCTTAAATATTGGCATAGCTGAGGCTGCTTTGTTGCAGTAGAAAATCATATTTACTGATGGTGAGGCTCTGTTTAACCTACCTAGCCCATCTGAATGGTAATTGAAATTTAGAAATGTACTTGGAGATTTAGGCAAAACATGAAGTGCTAACTCAAAGCAAGTTCATTTTGATGTGTTTTATGCTTTAATATTCTGTTGTTGCAAAAAGGTGGCGCAATTTACAAGTCTTTTTTCTAACTCATACCTAAGGCCAATAATTAATGTGGTATAGATTACTTTTGCCCCCAATACCTATTCTCTCTTTATTCCTCAGTAAAAATAGGACTCCTGCTTTTGGGAGATTAATGGATACTTGGCCATTCAGAAAAAGATCCAGAATTTCAGCCTCCTTTGTGTGACCATATGACTAAGTTCTGGCCAGTAAGCTGGAAAAGAAGTTTAGTGTAAAATGTGTATCAACTACTTAAATGGAGTAAGTGTGCTCTTCCTCACTTCTTCCTCCTTTCTTCTGGTGGGAATTCAGACTTAGTGACTGGAGCTTCAGCAGCCATTTTTAATATGAGATATTCTCATTATATATTTCTATTTTGTTTAAGCCACTGTTAATTGGGGTTTTTCTATTTACAGTCAAACTTAATCACTTGACATTTCATCATTGTTCTGTATATAAATCAGTTTTATATTAAAATTGTTACCAAAAATATACCAGTCCAATCAGTTACCAAGTTCCATTCAGTTCTACTTTCTAAACAGGCTTCAAATCCATTCATTTATTTATCCTCATATGAACTGTATTAGTTCAGTCTCTCATCATCTTGAACCCTGATGACTGCAACAGCTCCTGTATCAACTCTTGCTTCACAGGAACCATTGTACACATGGTAGCTGGACTGTTTCTCAGAATACAATCTAATCATGATATTTCTGTGGTTAAACCTTTCAATACTTCCCATAGCATTCACCCTAAAGTGCAGAATAAACTGTGCCATAAGGTCATCCATGATCTTGCCTCTGCCTGACTCTCTAGGTCCATCCTGAGGTGATTTTCCTGCAGCTATTGCATTTTTTTGGCCTGGTACTCTCTCTCTATGCTGCCTCCCATCTCTCCCCACTCCCACCCTCCTCTCTTTTGCTCACTGAAGTCCTGCTCATTGACTGGGTCTCAGATTAAGCCTCTCATCATCTGGTCTGTTAGGCTTGACCATTATGTACTTTAGAGCCCCTATACTTCTCTCACTTTAGCATTTATCAGATCAGTGCCCATCTTCCTACAAGACTAGAATCTCCATGAGTGTCTGTCCTATTCTTTTTTTTTTTTTTGAGACTGAATCTTACTCCGTTACCCAGGCTGGAGTGCAGTGGTGCAACCTCAGCTCACTGCAACCTCTGTCTCCCAGGTTCAAGTGATTCTCCTGCCTCAGCCTCCAGAGTAGCTGGGACTATAGGCACCCACCACCGTGCCTGGCTAATTTTTGTATTTTTAGTGGAGACTGGGTTTCACCATATTGGCCAGGCTGTTCTCAAACTCCTGACCTTGTGATCTGCCCACCTCGGCCTCCCAAAGTGCTGGAGTTACAAGCGTGAGCTACCGTGCCCAGCCTTGTGTCTGTCCTATTCTTAACTTGAACCCCAACACCCACTGCACAGACTGGTAGAGAATAGTTGCTCAGACAATGTTATCGATCAGCTGATACTTTATTCTCTTCTCTTCACCCAAAAAGCGTACCTAACTGACATCCCAACCAAGGTTCCACTTATCAAAATCCCATCCATCCTCTGGATCATCAAAACCATATTTGTACCTTCTCCTTTTAATTAGACATTTATTTTTCTTGTGATCATATATCAGACTTTAATTACCGTTATTTCGTTTATAGAATTCCAAATTGCTATTGGGAACACATTCCAGAAAAAATCAAGTGTTTTAGAAATGTTTTATAATAACTGCCTGTATTTTAAAAAACCCATTTATTACAATTGCCTTCATTTCAACAGAACAGAAATTTCTGGAGGCTATGGCTAGTAAATTATTCCTTTTTTGCAAGCAGAATGTCAGGCACATAACAGGCATTTAGCAAATATTGAGTATAATGTAGTGGAATAAGTCCATACTTTGAAATTGGATACCCTTGGGCTCAAATCCTCATCAACTGTGAAATATTGGAAATTTACCAAGCCTCAGGTGGATAAAACAGGAATAATAAAAAAAACTTATTAGGATATTGAGGGAGTTAATGAAGATAATTTGCAGAGCAAAAGTTATATAACTAGTAGTAATTACTATGACCTTCCAAATTACATTACTGCCTTCTTAACAAACAAGGTAGGTGCTCAGTTCTTTCTTGATGTTGTTTTGAAACTGAATGGTAAAGTTTGATAAAGACAAAGCCTAACATTAAACAAAAGCTAAGACCTATGAAAGGAGCATTGAAGGGACTGCACAGTTTCCTTTACTATGCCCCCTTTGCTCCTTTCCACCCGTTTCACTCCTACCCAAAATAAAAATAAACAAACAAAAAGAGCCCACACACATCGACAGGTGAAAAGCAGCAAGATGATAGATGGAATTGTATATTATCCAAAGTCACCAGAAAGGCCTGGAAATTATATACAACCTACATTACACCACCTGAGGCCATTCTGCTCTCAGGAGAAAAGCTGGCGGGGCAATGTTAAGAGTTCAGCTGTTTCTCTTGAGGTTTATCTGCAATGCAGATTTTTCCAAGCCTTTCCTAGCTGTTGCAGCCTCCAGACCCACCAGCTGCTCTCAGTCCTCCCAGCTGGCTTAATAGGATTTGTCTTCTCTATAGCCTGTTTCCGGGGCTGTCTACCATCAACACATATTCGGGTAGACAGTTTTTCCCCCCTAACTAGTGTCAGAATCCCTACCAATCCCCCAAATTGCAAAGATCCATTGTCACCTGTCTCAAAGAAAGGATTATTTTTTGTGCTTTCTGCCTCTAGCCACATACATAGATGTTATCTTTTGTAAGAGTCCTCAGTCAGTCCCTATTAAGGGCAAACCTTCTTTTTTTTTTTTTTCTGTGATTTTTTTTAAAAAAAGACTTTATTTTTTAAAGAGAAGTTTTAGCTTCCCAGCAAAATTGAGCAGAAGGTACAAGGTACAGAGATACCCCCCTGCTCCCACCCCCACACAGCCGCTCCACTATCAACATCTTGCACCAGAGTGGTACATTTGTGACAGTCGATGAACCTACATGGACATATCGTTATCATCCAAAGTCCATAGTTTATATTAGGGTTCATTCTTGGTGTTGTATATACTACAGGCTTTGACAAATGTATAATGACATATATCTGCCATTGCAGTATCATACAGAATGTTCTGTTCTCTTTTTTTTTTTTTAATTTATTTATTATTATTATACTTTAAGTTGTAGGGTACATGTGCATAACGTGCAGGTTTGTTACATATGTATACTTGTGCCTTGTTGGTGTGCTGCACCCATCAACTCGTCATTTACATCAGGTATAACTCCCAATGCAATCCCTCCCCCCTCCCCCCTCCCCATGATAGGCCCCGGTGTGTGATGTTCCCCTTCCTGAGTCCAAGTAATCTCATTGTTCAGTTCCCACCTATGAGTGAGAACATGCGGTGTTTGCTTTTCTGTTCTTGTGATAGTTTGCTAAGAATGATGGTTTCCAGCTGCATCCATGTCCCTACAAAGGACACAAACTCATCCTTTTTTATGGCTGCATAGTATTCCATGGTGTATATGTGCCACATTTTCTTAATCCAATCTGTCACTGATGGACATTTGGGTTGATTCCAAGTCTTTGCTATTGTGAATAGTGCTGCAATAAACATACGTGTGCATGTGTCTTTATAGCAGCATAATTTATAATC
Organism: Macaca fascicularis; assembly: GCF_037993035.2. Lineage (NCBI taxonomy): Eukaryota > Metazoa > Chordata > Mammalia > Primates > Cercopithecidae > Macaca > Macaca fascicularis. Next base: position 105,446,737 of record NC_088386.1, read on the forward strand.
CTTTGGGTATATACCCAGTAATGGGATGGCTGGGTCATATGGTACATCTAGTTCTAGATCCTTGAGGAATCGCCATACTGTTTTCCATAATGGTTGAACTAGTTTACAATCCCACCAACAGTGTAAAAGTGTTCCTATTTCTCCACATCCTCTCCAGCACCTGTTGTTTCCTGACTTTTTAATGATTGCCATTCTAACTGGTGTGAGATGGTATCTCATTGTGGTTTTGATTTGCATTTCTCTGATGGCCAGTGATGATGAGCATTTTTTCATGTGTCTGTTGGCTGTATGAATGTCTTCTTTTGAGAAATGTCTGTTCATATCCTTTGCCCACTTTTTGATGGGGTTGTTTGTTTTTTTCTTGTAAATTTGTTTGAGTTCTTTGTAGGTTCTGGATATTAGCCCTTTGTCAGATGAGTAGATTGCAAAAATTTTCTCCCATTCTGTAGGTTGCCTGTTCACTCTGATGGTAGTTTCTTTTGCTGTGCAGAAGCTCTTTAGTTTAATGAGATCCCATTTGTCAATTTTGGCTTTTGCTGCTGTTGCTTTTGGTGTTTTAGACATGAAGTCTTTGCCCATGCCTATGTCCTGAATGGTACTACCTAGGTTTTCCTCTAGGATTTTTATGGTATTAGGTCTAACATTTAAGTCTCTAATCCATCTTGAATTAATTTTCGTATAAGGAGTAAGGAAAGGATCCAGTTTCAGCTTTCTACTTATGGCTAGCCAATTTTCCCAGCACCATTTATTAAATAGGGAATCCTTTCCCCATTTCTTGTTTCTCTCAGGTTTATCAAAGATCAGATGGCTGTAGATGTGTGGTATTATTTCTGAGGACTCTGTTCTGTTCCATTCGTCTATATCTCTGTTTTGGTACCAGTACCATGCTGTTTTGGTTACTGTAGCCTTGTAGTATAGTTTGAAGTCAGGTAGCGTGATGCCTCCAGCTTTGTTCTTTTGACTTAGGATTGTCTTGGAGATGCGGGCTCTTTTTTGGTTCCATATGAACTTTAAAGCAGTTTTTTCCAATTCTGTGAAGAAAGTCAGTGGTAGCTTGATGGGGATGGCATTGAATCTATAAATTACCTTGGGCAGTATGGCCATTTTCACAATATTGATTCTTCCTATCCATGAGCATGGTATGTTCTTCCATTTGTTTGTGTCCTCTTTGATTTCACTGAGCAGTGGTTTGTAGTTCTCCTTGAAGAGGTCCTTTACATCCCTTGTAAGTTGGATTCCTAGGTATTTTATTCTCTTTGAAGCAATTGTGAATGGAAGTTCATTCCTGATTTGGCTCTCTGTTTGTCTGTTACTGGTGTATAAGAATGCTTGTGATTTTTGCACATTAATTTTGTATCCTGAGACTTTGCTGAAGTTGCTTATCAGCTTAAGGAGATTTTGGGCTGAGACAATGGGATTTTCTAAATATACAATCATGTCATCTGCAAACAGGGACAATTTGACTTCTTCTTTTCCTAACTGAATCCCCTTGATTTCTTTCTCTTGCCTAATTGCCCTAGCCAGAACTTCCAACACTATGTTGAATAGGAGTGGTGAGAGAGGGCATCCCTGTCTTGTGCCAGTTTTCCAAGGGAATTTTTCCAGTTTTTCCCCATTCAGTATGATATTGGCTGTGGGTTTGTCATAGATAGCTCTTATTATTTTGAGGTACGTTCCATCAATACCGAATTTATTGAGCGTTTTTAGCATGAAGGGCTGTTGAATTTTGTCAAAAGCCTTTTCTGCATCAATTGAGATAATCATGTGGTTCTTGTCTTTGGTTCTGTTTATATGCTGGATTATGTTTATTGATTTGTGAATGTTGAACCAGCCTTGCATCCCCGGGATGAAGCCTACTTGATCATGGTGGATAAGCTTTTTGATGTGTTGCTGAATCCGGTTGGGCAAACCACCTTGTAGGGCTAACAGAGCCAGGACACGGTGGGTGAGCTGGGAGGCAGCTGCCTTGAATTTGCAGGCTTCCCCAGGTGTTAGCACTGCTAGGCTACTTGATTTCAAATGCTTCCCTTCTCCTTCTCTATAGCAGTAATGTCTATTCCATCATTTGAGCCAGGATTGTGACTATGTAGCCTTTCCTATAGGTTAAGCTTATACTTTCTTTACATGCACAGATTCTTGCTCAGTTTTTTATGGCTAAGCAAGATACACTGTTGAGAGGCTAATAACTCAGGTCAGTTCAGGATTAGACTTCTTACATTGACAGCTGTATGGCTCTTGGCAAGTTACTGTATAGGCACAGGTTTCTCACCAGTAAATTTCAATGGTACTTACCTCATAGACTTGTGAAGAATGATTGCCATATTCACTGTAACACACTTAGTCAAGTGCTAGGGCACTTCAACATGGGCCATAAATGGTGGCTGGTATTCTAATTATTTATAGTTATACTTACATTTAAAATTTTTATTTTTATTTAGTAACTTAAACATTATAGTTATGGGTAGCCAATCCTTTCAGTTTTTATTCTTTTTTCTTTTTTTCAAGTTATGATAATGTAGGATTTTATTTTTAGAACATTTTCATGAAGAAGTATCTCATTCCTTTCTACATCTTACATAAAAATAAATTCTCTTGTTAGGCTTAACTCCAACCACATTTCACACTTTAGGCATGTGAATTTTTTAACTAGACAGAAAAATACTGTATTTTAAAGATAATGAATAATCTTTGACATGGAAAACATAGCTTTTTTATAAATTATGTCTGAAATACAGTGAGCTTGCAAGTCAATAGGCTATATATGGGCGTTTTTATTTCTTTAGTGTTTTCCTCTTGTGCTGCCAGTAACTTACCAAATGCATAAATGAGAGAAATGCTAATTTATTATGGTTTCATCAGTAATGATTGTTGAGTCTACTACAAATCAGTTCTCGGGAGGTTGAATCACATTGGTTGGCAGTATATTTTTCTGTGATGTGTGACATACAGATAGAAAGGATAAAGGATGTTCGGCATTCTAATCTTCTTTGAAGGAGTACTAATATTTTTTAAATTAATTTTGATTTTTAAAGTCTCACCCTTTGTATCTACAAAATAAAATTAAATTGCCAAAAAGACTCTACTTAATGACATTTAAGAAAGGAGTCTGTTTACTTGTGCGACATGCATGAACTCTTCCAAGCTTCAAGCTCTGTTAATAAAGCCCTCTTTGCACAGACATTATGTGTGTGAAGTCTCCCAAACTAATTTATGCACACCTGAGTCAAGCGAACACTGTTATTGTTATTTTTCTAAACTGCTTGTCACCTTTTGAATTTTATCTAGTTTGGAAAGGAAATTGACCAATATGCCTTAGTTTTTTAGCTCAAACAAGACTCAACTATGCATATTGTTTTTATATTCCTCTCAAATGGAACAAATCAATTCTCAGTCAAAAAGAAAACAGTTGAAAGAGTTAATTTACTGTTTAGGTTAAAAATATAATTGGCTTTAAAGACAAATGTAAAAACTATTAGGATTTTTCTCTTCAAACGTATTTGATTAGAATTCACAAAGGATGCAAAGGTATACTTGGCTACCCATCCAGTCATAAAATAAGTGCTGCTGATCGTGAATTGCATTTGATTTCACATGCTTCTCCTCAGGCAGGCTAGCAGTCACCTTGGCCTCTTTTAGCTGCCAGAAGGATTGAACTTTCTGTAAACTCAATAGATTAGAATCCCAGGACTTTGAACAGCTGGTGTAAATAAGAACATGAATCCAGAAATATATTCTAAGTTTCTGTTACTAATCTTGATAATTAATATCCACTACCAATAAAAAGTACACATTCACACTGTGAATCTATTTGGATGAACTCAGAAGAAGAGGAGCCAGCTCTCCTGACTGAAAGAGACCAAGAAGATTCAAGTTCTGAGAACCCTAGCGGATTCTGAACATGCCAAAACTGGACCAACTCTCCAACAGAGTTGATGAAAATGTGAAGAGCTGCCTGTCGGACTTGGGGCACTTCTCTAAGTCAATATTACACGTTATAATTCTCTACCAAATCTTAAAATGGTTTCAGAGCTTGTACTGTTATCTGGAAATAAGAGCTAGGCTTCAAAGAGATACTTTGGTGGCGGCCGGTCTCTGGTGGTCCTAGGAGGAAGGCTAATGACCCGCAGGTAGGCATCTAAAGCTCATAAATCAGTGGCTTGAAGTGAAGCCATTTATAACAGAAACCAATTAAACACAAATATCAAAAAGAGATAAAGCATTCATAAGAAAGAGGCTTGCCGACTCTGCACAGCCATGTTTCATTTAGCTCCAATCCAGAGTCAAACTGCCCTTAAAGCTTGGAGAGAAGAATAGTTGGGTGAATAGGATTGCCTGTCCAAACTGACCTGAAGCCAACAAATTTAGGGGGAAAAGAAACTCCTTGGTTTATTTAGAACTAAATTACATTGTGGAATCTAAAAAAATATGTAGGCCCAGCTATTATTTTTTCTACCTACCACGCTTCCCACGAAAGATACCTTAGAAAACTGTGACACTCATTGATAATCACAGATAAAGCTTTACCATTTTCAGTGTGCCTTCATAGTCATTGTCTCATTTGATGTAGAAACCTCAGAGGGAGGGAGCTCATCACAAAGGATTAATGGATTGTGCATGAACAATCTGCCCCCAGTGATGTTCCGTTTACCTTTTATATGTAGAAGAGGTAAGCAGGCACGGGGTAACCATTTAAGCAAGCATTTTCAAAGCTTTCTGCATGCTGGTGGGCAGCTCCTTTTGCTCAATAGATGTTAATAGCTAAGAAGGGGTTACTCCCAATCTTTAATCCCTGTGAGGTGTGAGATTTCTCATCTTTTTATATCCTCCTTTCTTGGCCACATAAAGAATAGCCATGACTTTTCACATTTTTGACAGAATATCTCTCAATTTTTGGAATACAACGCTATGAAAGATATCTTTTTTAGTAACAGTTTCAATCTTTTCATCAGAGGAAAGAAACCACAATTGCTCTTAGTGGTTTCAAAGTTGATCTAACTATCTAAGGGCTGTATGTGCTCTGGTAGGGGGAAAAAATGAGAAAAGTTTGTATAATGCCAAGGTAAAGCCACAATGTCCTACTTTTGCTTGTCAGAGGAATGTGCAATTGTGTGGAGGGACATTGCAAATTCTAGTTAGCTGAGGGTTCTGCCTTGCTGACCTGCAGCAGGTCTCATCATCTCCTGGAGGACTTTGTTTTGCATCCTGTGTGTATTCACCAGTTTGTACCAGTTTCCATTAATTTATCCGTGAGATTCTCTGGATCTCTATAGCAGTAAGAAGGATTGGTGCCAAAAAGAAGGTTATAGATTAGGGTAGGGCCCAAGAGAGATGAACAGATTTTTAGAAGGTTTGCATTTATTTAATCACAGCTTCAATTCAGTTTTCCAAGCAGTTACTGAGGTGTTCATTAAGTCTGTACCCAGTACCCTTGAAACAAGAATGCTGTATAAATCCTTGTCTTGATCTGCACTAATCCAGATGAGCTAATTTGGTAGTTTGGCTCTTTAGTTCCCTAAAGTGACCTTAACACAGGGTGTTCAGTGCCCTAGCTGCATAATCATAAATGGTAGCAAAAAGGTTTTTGCTCCTGGTCTAAAGAAACTTACCAGTATTCATGTTGGTGATACGTTTGTTCTCTAGTACCACCATCAGCAGTTCAAATGTAATTAGAACTAAGAAAAGGGAGATCCTCTTAAGTGTAACCACCTTGCTTTATTTTCAAAGCCTTTCAAATGGATTTCCATAAAACAGTTATGGAGGTCTTTTCAAATTGTACACATAGGCAGGCCCAAACCCCTGCGCACATGCTTTTTGTTTGTGCAGAGAATGCTGTTAGGTTCTTTTATTGCTTAAGCAAGAATAACAAATAATTATCCTGCCATAAAGGAAAATACTGATAATTATAGTTTGCCAAGCATGTTGTATAAGCGGACAGGAAAGACAAAGTGTTGGTGTTGGCAAATTCCAAAGCAGAATATTTCTGCAGACTGAAATAAACTCCCACTTCTAATGGCCTCCCCATTAAAATGCTGAAAACTTTAGAGGCTGTTGAACAAAGCCTGATGGTTATGGTACATTATATGTGACCAAAGAGATGAAGATTTTGAACATAGTAATTTCTCACTGTGTTTTAGTTAGTGCAGCAGAAATATACTAAAAGGGTATGTGCGTGTGTATGCAAATGTGAATAAATAAGCTCTGAAAAAATGTTTATATAAAGGTAACTAGGCTGTTTTAGAAAACAATTTTAAAAATAGTTTCTTCTAGCTATTGTTCTTCTAGCTATGAACTAATTGTTCATTAGTCCTCTAAACAAACATATTTCAGTGAGACTCATTTCACTATCTTAGACAGTTTTATGTGACTTTTAGACAGCACTTATGGAAATATATTTATTCAAAATTAGATTTTTGGCAGAAAATATGTACAAGAGAACCTCATTATCTAGTAATAATTGTTGTCACAGAAGGAAACATTTAAAGTGAATCTTCCTCAAACACAGATCAAATTTTATTAAAAACGTAGTGAAGGAACGTTTGAGGCAATGTTTAGTTTGAAAAAATAGTTAGATCTTATAAAAATAAGGTTATTATGACTATGAATAGAAATGTTTGTATTATAATTGCAACTATATGCTCATTCTAAGAAAAAGGAATTAATTGAGTTTGTTTGGTTTTATTGAGAGTGACTTCCCTACAAGTTTTATCAGAATGTAGTTCAATATCCTCTATGCCACATTTGGCTTTTTCAGCATGCTCCTTAAAATGGCTGTTGGCCCTGGTGTGTGATGTTCCTGTTGCTGTGTCCAAGTGTTCTCATTGTTCAATTCCCAGCTTGGGCAACAGAGTGAGAACATGCAATGTTTGGTTTTTTGTCCTTGCGATAGTTTGCTGAAAATGATGGTTTCCACCTTCATCCATGTCCCTACAAAGGACATGAACTCATCCTTTTTTTTGGCTGCATAGTGTTCCATGGTGTATATGTGCCACATTTTCTTAATCCAGTCTATCATTATTGGACATTTGGGTTGTTAATGGTGCAGCACACCAACATGGCACATGGCACATGTATACATATGTAACAGACCTGCACATTGTGCATATCTACCCTAGAACTTAAAGTATAATAACAATAAATAAATAAATAAATAAATAAATAAATAAATAAATGTTTTTTAAAAAAGGCTGTTTAGGTAAAAATATTTAAGTACCTAGTCAGTTTTTCCTAGATTTTAAAAAACTATTTTGATACAGAAATAATTATTTGTTAAAGTGAATATTGTGCCCTTATCCTTGTGGTTTTCCCTTTTTCACTGGTAACCAGTCTAACCATTCCAGATCTTCATGTTCTCATGATTTGCCTATTACTTGAGTACCTCTCCTCCATTGCCTTATACTTGCAATTTAAATTAACAGTTGAGTGGTATCCCATTTGTGTTGTGTTGTCAGATATTAGCATCTTCAGACAAGCATCTGGAAATCAACTCAAGAGGAAAGACATTGACCTTTTGAGAAAGGATAAAAGTTAGTGTTAACCACTGGATAGATAGATGCATGTTCATGTAAATACTCATCTTATAAATGGTCAGTTTTTGAGTGACTATGTTCACATTATGATAAGGGGGCCCCGCAGAAAAAAATTTTTCAAATGTGTAAAATAATCTTCCTCACTCAAAATCACATATCAAGCCTCTTCTTTAAGAGAGCATCCATTTGATTGATACCACTAGAGAAGACTTTAATAAATTGTTCAGTCTTTTTTTATTTCTGGCTCTTTCAGAAAGTTACTTGAAGACTGTTTCTAAATATGAGTCTATGGGTAAAAATATAAAAGAAATGAAAAACTTCCAGGTGAGACTATTTAATTTTTAGGCACTATAAAAGGGAAGATTTTTCCTCTTGGTATTAACATGTGAAGAAAGAACAGAGAAAGTAGGTCTTGTGGGGTGCACCTGTAATCCCAGCATTTTGGAAGGCTGAGGTGGGAAGAGATAGCTTGAGCCTGGAGGTAGAAGCTGAAGTGAGCTGTGATCACACCACTGCACTCCAGACTGGGCAACAGAGTAAACCTTGTCTCAAAAAAAGGAGGGGGCGCAGAATTGGGGTTAAAAAATAGAGTAGATTCATTCTGTGGGCAATGTCTAGTAAAAAACTAGGTAATTAACATCTATCTCTATTAAATTGGACATTTGAAAGAGCTTTAGAAAAATCTGTACCAATCCATTCTTTTGTTTTGATGACATTATTATTATTATTATCATTATTTTGAGACAGAGTCTCTCTCTGTTGCCCAAGCTGGAGTGCAATGGCACGATCTCAGCTCACTGTAACCTCTGCCTCCCAGGCTCAAGCGATTCTCCTGCCTCAGCCTCCCAAGTAGCTGGGATTATAGGTGCCCACCACTACACCTGGCTAATTTTTGGGTATTTTTAGTAGAGACGGGGTTTCACCATGTTAGTCAGGCAGGTCTCGAACTCCTGATCTCAGGTGATCCACCTGCCTCAGCCTCCCAAAGTGCTGGCATTACAGGCGTGAGCCACCACACCCGGCAATGGTATTATTTTGAATGCAATAAATAATTATCACACTTGATGGTTGAGATAATGTTTCTGAATCATTTTATTTTGCATATATGAGCCCTGCTTGGAGCTAAGTAACTGCACAATTAAATTTTCATTTAAAGGAACAATAACAGCAGAAAGTCAAAAGCTAACTCAAGTAACAGGTGGTAAATGTTTGATATCTGTATTTTAGGTGACTTCACAGTAAGTGAATAGCATTAATAATATTAAATATATCATTTTCTGTTGTGTTCCTGTTAATCTTCAGCAGAAATATTTATTAACCTTAAATGTATTTTGAAATTGTTTTATTGTTAATGATGAGAAAAACAAATAGCATTTACCAGTTAGTATAATAAGGTAATAACCCCAAAACTCATCTACTCACCAACATGTTTCTCTGTTATGATGTACATGTTCCAGGTACATTTCCGAATTGGTGGCATTCTGCTTTCAAATACAGTTAGGAACCATATAACCATTGGATACTATTGAACATTTAAAACATTTTCCAAAGTTGAAGATGTTTTGAATATTTAAAGTTTATTTCTTTCAGTACTTAAAGAAACATAGACTGAAATACTGGGAGAAACAACTGGTCCACTGACTGCAGACCAAGATGAATTAGTCAAGAGATAATATAAAATTTGAGCCAAGGGTCAGTTCATCCCAAACAGATTTTGAAAGATGGTAAACTATTCCCTACCTCTCAGATGTCTTCAAATTAATGTTTTGTTTGTTTGTTTGAGACAGAGGCTCACTTTGTTGCCCAGGCTGGAGTGCAGTAGCACTATCTCAGCTCATTGCAACCTCTGCCTCCCGGGTTCAAGCAAACCTACTGCCTCAGACTCCCAGGTAGCTGGGATTACAGGCACCCACCACCATACCTGGCTCATTTTTGTGTTTTTAGTAGAGATGGGGTTTTACCATGTTGGCCAGGCTGATCTCAAACTCCTGACCTCAAGTGTTCCACCCACCTTGACCTCCCAAAGTGCTGGGATTACAGGCATGAGCCACTGGGCCTAGCCTGAATATTAGTACCATGTGGCTGCCTACCCCACTGGTGTGCACTATTGCTGGATCCTCTCCGGTGGGGTACCCCTTTTACTCTAGAGTCCTTATTCTGAAAGCCCCAGTCTAAAAGTTTGTTGCTTAATTCTGCTAATATTTCTAACTACCACCTTCTTCTTTCTTTTGCTAGTCAAACTCCTCTAACATATCCATTCAATTTATTGTCTCATATCTTTTCTGTCACACTCTTTCCTTAGCATTTTGCTAGATTTCTTTTTCACTCTATTATATGCTGGAAATGTTTTCTGAGAGATCTCCTGTAATCATCTTATTTAAAAATGGGACAGTTGCCTTTTACTTTTTATGTTGAATGACCTCTCTTTGCCACAGTAATGATGCAGTGGAAAGAATGTAAAAACTTGATTTCACTCTTGACTCTACTGTGTACCACTGACTGTGAGTCCTTAGGCAAGTTAGGAAACATCAGAAGCCTGATACAAAGATTAAATACTGTACACATGTATAAGAGGATATTATTAGTGGCTACCCATTTCTCCTTGAAATCTTTTTTTTTTTTTTTTTTTAATGGAGACAGTATCTTGCTCTGTCACCCAGGCTAGCATGCAGTGGCACAGTCATAGCTCACTGCGACCTTGAATTCCTAAGCTCAAGTATCCTCGTGGCTAATTTCTAATTTTTTGTAGAGATGGGATCTTGCTTTGTTGCCCAGGCTGGGAAATCTATTTTTATTTGATTCTGCAATGTTGAATTGTATTGTTTTTACTGACTTTTCCTCATCCTGCCACTCTGTCATTGGTCTATCCCAAAACTATTGGCCTATCCCAAGATTCTTGTTCCACATATTTGACGAGGCCATCCACTTCAATTCTAGATTAATCTTTGTAAAACACAACTAATTATATCTTAGCCTAAAACCTCCGAGAAATTCTTCTGAATGCAGAAATAAATATGCATTCCTCCAATTAGGATTTCAACCCCCCTGTTATTGACCCCTACATACATTTCCATTACTATCTCCCACTGTTCTCTGTTATGCGCCAACAACCTGTAGTTCTCATTGTCCCTTTGCATCTGCTCTTTCCTCAATTTCTTCTTTTGCCCCTCATCTCCTGCTTGCCTAAATTATGTGTAACTTAACAAAACTCATATTAAATACCATGCTCTCCAGAATAATTAAAATTGAATGTAATATATTCTCTAATTCATGTAGCCCCTGACACATACTTTTTCTTCTGTGCTCTTACCTTATACTTTGTGTTAATTACCATCCCAGATTTGATTATATATAAGCTTCTTGAAATCAGGAAGGGTGTTTCATGGATTTTTTAGCAAGATCTAAGTAGATGAGGTGTAATTTAATGCCTAATATATAATAACAAATGTATATTCATTCTGAATATTTTGTTATATAAAGGAATGTTTTTCCCATTGCTCAGGCTTAAAATTCTGAAAAAATCTTAAATTTCCAAAAATTAATATTTACTAAATTAATTTTAGATTTTTCTATCAGAATCATGAATTAACATACGTCATTGGGCCATTAATTTTGTTTGAAAATAACAGCTATATTGAGTGATATATAATTCACCTATAAAAACTCACCCCTTTAGCTTAAACAGTTCAGTGATTTTTAGTATATTAACAGAATTATGCAAGCATATCCACTATCTAATTTTAGAAGATTTTTATTGCCCCCAGTGGAAACCCATCAGCAGTCACTCAATTTCTGCCTCACCTCTATCCTAGACAACCTCTAATCTCCTCTCTGTGGATTTGTCCCTTTTCCTGGACATTTCATATGAGTAATACAATAGGTGGTCTTTTGTAGAAGGCTTCTTTCACTTAGCATCACATTTTCAGTGTTCATCCATTTATCATACTTCACTGCTTTTTATGGAATAATAATATTCCATTGAATGGATATGCCAGATTTTATTAATTCGTTAATCAGTTGATGGACATTTAAGTTGCTGAGTCATTGATTCTTTTTTAAAGGGAAAGGAAACCCAGTGGTTATTTAGTCCGGTATCTTCCTTTAATACATGTCAGATTGTGTCCCAAAGTGGTATTCCTAGACTTACATAGTTATTGCATTTCTTATTATTTTAGATGCTGGATTGGTACAACACTTACATTCATGCACTTTCCTATTCATTCTTTCATATGCATAATAAATACTTATGGAGCACTAAGTGTTTATGATCTGAATAAACAAAAATAATTATGGTTCATGTCCTCATGAGGTTCACAGTTTAATTGGGAATAAGCTTTTATTAAATAATCATATAAATAAACACAAAATTAGAACCATGGCAAGAGCTATAAAGAAGAGACTGGGGAACTGACCTTGTCAAGGAGTATATTTTATCTGTGATCTATGGAGAAGCAATAATTACCTAAGTAAAAAGGGTAGAGAAGAGCATTCCAAGCAGAGCAAGAGCACATGCAAATGCCCTGGCTATAGGAGCATGGCTTATAGGGGAAATGACAGAGGCAATGCAACAGGAGAGGAGAGGGTAGGGGAAGCAGGTGTGGAATGAGGCTGGAAAGTAAGGTTAAATGATGCCAAATCTTCCAGGACAAGGGAAGGGTTTTACTCACTTTCTGAGGAGTATTGGACCACTGAAGTATTTTAATCCTAGAGATAATGCAAGCAAAAAGAAAATGTGCATTCTTTTTACTTTTTTTTTTCCTCCCAGGGCTTAGCTGTGTTTAAGAAAGGCAAAATTTGCTGGATGATACATATCTTTTCTGCCAAAACTTGTGGTAGAATCTGTGGCATTTCAAGTTTTCTTTTATGTGTTTACCAAATAACTTGTTATCAAAAGTAAAAACTTGTGTTATTTTCACAGGATAAACAGCCTCCTTATTAGAATTCTCCAATTCAATTTTGTAAAGAACTATTCTTTCCAATTATCCTACAGAATAAGCAATCATGGCTACTTGAGAAGTATTATAATAAATATAGAAAGGTCACATTTTTCCATTATACAATAAACATGTTTTAGACCTGTAAATTCTAAAGGTACAGAAACCGTTCTCTAAATTCCAATTAGCTAATGCCTATTTCTCTAGCCTAAGTGCTTTTGGCTTGAGAGCCATTCCTCCCAGGCACTATATGAATGGGACCCAGGAAGCTTTTGTAAAAATAATGTAAAGCTTTTGTAAAAAATAAAGGTCATGCCTCCATGGGCGTGAATCCAAAGCTTTCATTAAATTCTACAAAGAATCTATTACACAAAAATGTTAAAAACTAGGGTTTTTGAGAGTGGAAAATAATCTATAAGTTACTAGGAAAAAATATTTGGTCACTTTTTATACTACTTACAGAAGTTGAAACCTATACAGTTACACAAGACACCAATTATTTATTTATTTATTTATTTATTTATTTATTTGGGAAAATAAATGCTTTTTATTGGTAGTGAATGGCTATGTATGCACTCTATATAGTAATAAATAGGCCACAAACCATTAAAACATATTTAAATATCCCATCTCTTCTATAATTTAATATCTACTATTTTTTTTTATTATACTTTAAGTTGTAGGGTACATGTGCATAACGTGCAGGTTTGTTACATATGTATACTTGTGCCATGGTGGTGTGCTGCACCCATCAACTCGTCATTTACATCAGGTATAACTCCCAATGCAATCCCTCCCCCCGCCCCCCTCCCCATGATAGGCCCCGGTGTGTGATGTTCCCCTTCCTGAGTCCAAGTGATCTCATTGTTCAGTTCCCACCTATGAGTGAGAACATGCGGTGTTTGCTTTTCTGTTCTTGTGATAGTTTGCTAAGAATGATGGTTTCCAGCTGCATCCATGTTCCTACAAAGGACACAAACTCATCCTTTTTTATGGCTGCATAGTATTCCATGGTGTATATGTGCCACATTTTCTTAATCCAATCTGTCACTGATGGACATTAAGACACCAAATATTTAAACTAACAGCTATTATGTAAGCTAATATCTTGAAAACAATATTCTCTTTTTTTAAATTATGGACCTCAGATCATACTCAGGGATTATATTGAGTACTTGTGAGGAAGGTAGATTCCTGGACCCACTACAGACATTTAGAATCAGAATCCCTGGAACAGAACTCAGAACTCTGGATTTTTAACCAGGATCCCAGGTGATTTTGGTGTCAGCACATGTTTAGAAAGGTAACATAGTAAATAACAACATTCTTTCTGTGTTCAGTGTTTTGAAAAAACAAATTTATCCAATTCATTGAGTTTATAATAATAGTACCATGTAATACACACTGAAAAAAATATATGTAATATAATTTACAATTTAAAGATGAATTATGGACCAATGAAATTAAATAACTTGCCACATAGAGATCTGACTTTGTTTATATTCTGTCATAAAACCTCTTTCTGTAACTGCTATAGGTTACCTACTACTAGTTCCCTACTGTAAGAAGTATCTAGAAAAAGAAAGCTTCTTTTAGAGAGTGGAGTTATATGAGTTTATAACAGTGTCAGTCAACATCCACTGAAACCCATTGACAAAGTTGATCATCAACAAAGTTAAAGATTTATAAAGAACAAAGTATAACACATGAGCCTCTCTTGCCAAGCACAACTGTCTGACACTTTCTAAAAGAAGCTCTCAGAGGTAACACTTCACCGGCAGGAAAAGTGTGAAAATGAGAAAATTTGCTCCAAGTTGTTACAATTTAACAAGCAGGGAATATAAAGAAAAAACAAAATATTACAGTATGTAAAGTAACCCTAAAACCTATTAGCATGTGTCACTACCAAAAATAAATAAATAAATAAATAAATAAATAAATAAATAAAGCTCCATGTAACTCATTAAAGGAGTGGAAAAAGACAGGTCTGTTAGGTTGCTTTAAGACATGAGCTTTAATAAGCATTTTACCCGAGAGAGACGGCTCTGTGATATGTGTGCGCTTTGTCACATGAATTGCATTTCTTTTCATGCAGCACCTTTATTGGGGATTAATAATAAAACTATTAAATTTAAAAACAAATTCTGAAATCAATTCTATTTTATAGGCCTTTACTAGAAAAGAGCTCTTTGCCAATATAATATGGTCTATTCATAAAATATTTTGAGAGTGAAAAGATACAAGTTTTCTAATTATTTGTTTATTTCTAGTTTCTAGTTACAATTTTGAAATGTTTGCATTTCAGTAATGAAGTCAGGGGTTAAAAAAATTTAATTTGACTTTTAAGGTGGCTTTATCACAATAAAATTGATTTCTTCTAAAATATCTTCACAGTTTATTTCTTTATGAAAAAAAAAGATTTTAATTCAAATTATTTAAGAGAAAAGATCATTCCTTTATGTAATGCTAAAAACCAACTCTTCAGGAAACTAGTAGCCAGAGTTTTTTTCTGGGCCTATTGTAACTGAGTTTGTCAGCTGCCATATAACAGCAGAAATAATATTTCTTATGATGCTATTGAAAAGTGCCATTCAGTCGGCAGCTATAGCAAGTAATATATTAAATGAATGAGAGAGCTATTAAATACATTATTTCAAGACTTTTAGGTGATGCTATAGCTGATCAATATTTGAAAATATTTTGGGAAATGAATGGCAAATGTCTCTTTTGGTCATGCATCAACTTCTCTATGACATAGAAACATAGCATTAAAACAAGTTTTACAGGAAATCTTATTTAAGGACATAGAATGCTATAGCTTCCTTTGGATAATTAAGGATCTTATCTTTTGGTTTAGCAGTGGCATTATGTTTTCTTATTAACACAATAGAAATCTGTATTCCTGGTTTTAGTGTTATTTCAAAGTTATATCAGGATCTAATGAAACATGGCCCATTCATGGCTGCTTGCTACTGTAATAAATTCTCAGAGACTATTGCTAAGATTACCTTCTATTAGATCAAGTTCTCTTACCCCCGCTGTGCACATCAGTTGGTCTCCACACAATCAGTGAGAGTACTTTAAGAACTTGAAGTAGACTTGCTGGGCATAGGGAACGCATATTCTGTTTATGCTAACTAGATAGAACCACCCAAAACATGAGGCAAAGAGAAAGCCACAAATGGCTTCCAGTCTCTTAACGTGTTTTTTTTTGTTGTTGTTGTTGTTTGTTTTAATCTGTTTTCTTTTAGCTGAATGACTCTCTGTTTGAAATTAACATTAGGAAATAGAATGAATGTGAAATGGCAAAAATAAAATCATAAACAAAAGAAAACAAAACTCACTAAACTCTCTAGGATCTGTAGTCCTTCATTAAGAAAGTGCCTCCAAAATCTTCCTTAGCGCCAGAGCCCCTGCTAAAGGTGAAATCGTGCAAGTCACTAGTTGCTGGGGGAAGCCCACAGTGCAGGTTGCTGACTTTGCAGTTTTGGGAAGGCCCTACATGGATCAAGGAGCTCAGTGGGGGTAGTGGAGAACAGCTCTACATTGGAGTCTTGGAATTAGACCACTCAAAAGACTCAGAATGGGATTTTTTTTATTGTAGTTTTGTTATTCAAAGCCACAATTTTAAAAGATAAAACATTTTAAAGTCTGTCAACTATTCATTGGCTTAACATAGCTCTAAAAAACATTCTAACAGTGTGAGGTTGAAACCTACCTCTGAAGCAAACTTTTGTGCCTGCAAATACCAAAGGTAACTGATGTAGTCCCAGACGAGCCCAGGGTAACCCAAGCAAGGAGTCAACAGCCCTCGCATTCCTTTGGAACAACAATAATTAGAGCAGCTGGAATATTTGCAACCTCATTGGCTCACTTGCTGTGTTTTTAAGCCCAGGCTTTAATCTTATTTTTATGTTTTTGTATAAATCAGACACATGTGGCTTAATTATAGACATTAAGTGGCTACTAGGAACTTTAGATGAAAGCTTTTCAATACCGTGCAATGTCCGGGTTCTCTAGTGTCCTCCCCACTCTGCATTTTCTGTCTCATTGTGCCCCTCCTCCTGTGTTGATTTCTGCACTCCTCCTTCCTCCATTCCGACTGCCCCTCATCTCAGTGGTGCCTATTTACTTAAATCTAAGCCAATTAAATACAACATAATAATAGAACATCCTTCTGAAAAGAGCACAAAGGGTGGGGAATTGCATGGCCACTGACTGAATAACGGAAGAATGGGGAAACATCTTAAAAGAAGTCCCCAATAGATGATTGATCTATTCTTCCTTTGCCTCCTATTTATAGGGAGGCAACTTCTTCTTCGTTTTTGTTTCCAGCAATCTCTATGCCAAGTCCCCCGCCTTTCTTTGGTAAAATCTTAATGATATATCATCATGTGTATTTCCAAGATTATTGATGTGAGAATTATTGTATTATGCATTCAGGAATATGGTTATAGAATTTCCAGAACACTTGGGAGTGATAACATTGTAGATTGAGATATATTTCAAGGCTTGCTTTTATGTTGATATATCTTCTGAGCCAGTAAGTAATATTCTCACTCAATTAAGAGTTACTCACTTTTTAAAATGGGTTATTACAAGCAATCACTTTAGTAATAAAAGGTTGGCTGCCACTTTTAAGAAAATAATTTGGGTAGGAAGAAAAGATATTTCACATTAGCATCACAGAAGGGGGAGGGGAGGGTGCCAGCTTAGTCCCCACTGTGCTAATTAAGTGATCATGCATTGCCTCTTGAACAACATGCAGCAAAAGATGAAGAACTAAAATCAGCTGGAGATCACCCTTAATTGTAAATTCTTCTGCAAGACTCCAGTGAGTTGATGAACTCCCTCTGCTTCTAGAGCTTTTAGCTTTTCATGCTAAAAGTAGATTTGTCAGAATTTCATTTTTCTGGTCAGATGACTGTAGCACAGCCTGTATTTCCCTCTCTCTGTTGTGGTCCCCTTTCCTAAATACATGCCTTTCCAAATTATCCACAATCAGGAATGTCAGAGGGTGTGGAGCTCAGGCAAAAAACATCATCAGTCAGCTGAATTCCAGTTTCTATAGACCACAGCTGGAATCTGAATGCTCACGTTGACCTCAAAAATAGCCTAGTGCTCTGTCCCCTGTGTTCAGCCAAATGCCTCTTCAGTGAAATCTCTGTATGTGCCTGCAGGTTGACAGATGGCTCCCAGCAGGTGAACTCAGGGCTATTAGTGAGTGAAATGCGTTCTTTCTCTGCCACAATCCTTCTCAAAGACAACCTCATGTCTTAAGAACCTTACAAAAGGCTTTTAGATGATAAGCAAAACTCAAGAGAAGAGTTGAAGCCAAGAAACCACAGATTAACATAACCATAGGGTTTCTGCTCAAGTTAATACATAGTTTCTTCATGAGAGAATACAGTAGTGCTAAGTGGTAAAAGAAAATATCATTTAAAGACTGATATTGACAGTTTGCAATTTTCCAGAATTGTCAAAGCACTTTTCCAAGTACATAACTTTATATAATCCTTACAATGACTCTATAGAGGAAGTCTCATTAATAGTCTTCATTTTGAGAGTGGCAGGAGGCAGCCAAATGACTAGGCAGATAGGGGCAGGTCCCCAGTGAAATGCCACCTCCAAGTCAAAGACAGTAAAAAGCCTAAAAGCCAAGCAACAAGTTAAATCCTCTGACTGGATTGAGAACTTGTCTTCCTGTTTGTTGTGCTTTCCTCTGATTTGTGCTTACCCTTCACCTATTTTACATATACCTACTCTTTCCTAATTGATTTTTCTATGCTATCACGCCCTCCTTTGAGTGGTGTCTTCACTTTAACCTTTTCTGCATACTCACAAACCAATCAGCACAGATTCCCCATTCTGAGTTCATAAAAGGCCCCAGACTCAGCAACACAGGAAGAACTTGCCCACCACCCACCTTTGGGTGAGGGCACCATTCCTCCCCCATCCCATATCCCCTCTCCACTGACAGCTATTTTCATTGCTCAATAAAATTCTTCTCCCTCTCCACCCTTCAATGTCCTGCTGTGTATCCTCATTCTTTTGGGCATGGTACAAGAGCTCAGGAACCACCAAACACAGGTACAAGCTATAGCACAGGCGACCTGGTGCACACAAGCGTGTCCAAGTGAGACCCGGGTGGGGCATCACTGGCCTGGGGTCCCCAGCTTGCAAAGTGATCAAGAAGAAAAATCCTACATCAATTTTATTGCTAACAGTGATGATCCAAAAAGTTAGACTTGCCCAATATTACACAGCCAGTAAGTGTTCAAGTTCAGCTTCTACATGTAAAGTTTGAGTTCTTTTTACTTCAAAGACCAAATTTGATTAATTCCTAGTCAGAATGGTTAGGAAAATAAACTACATCATTCATTAACTCATTCATTAGACCTTTACTAACCCACTTACAAATCAGGGAGGCATTAAGCAGGGTATAAGATTTCATTGCTTATAACAGAGGAGCTCATCTACACAAAGTTAACCAGTACTGAGCACACCTTTCCATGTTTTGCAATGCATCTTTCAACTGTTCATTCATTGGTTGAATAGTTACTGAACAAGTATTTGCTACCAAACGGGGTGTAGTGTAATAAGAAAACAGTCACTGTCTTTCTAGAGTATACACGTTAGTTGGGGTGGAGTGGGGCAGACATTAAACAAATACATAGTATGCATTGTTAGTGATAGTGTGTGAAAATAGACAGTGGGATGGGTATGTATTAGTCTGCCCAGCCTGCCATAAAGAACACCACAGACTGGGGGGCTTAGGTTCAATGAAGCATGGGCAGCCATGTAGCAATATGATTGGACAAAAAGGATATTATCTCATAATAATAGACTAGGCAGGGGGACCCAGCAAGACCTGTCTGTTCAGATGCTTCATGGCCTCTTTGCAACATTCCTTCCTTCCATTAAACAAGGTAGATCAAAGCATTTACTTATGGCAAATTATTACACAGAAAGGTGGGAAGGAGGATACAGTGTCGGGAGTCATAATGATATTTGTAGGTTTTATGGCTGACTTTGGGAAAAGAGGGCTCTGGTTTCTGTGACCCACCTTAAGGAACAGGGATTCTAGTTTCTATGGCGTGTGTTGGAGAAGAATGAGGCCTAGAGACAGACAAAAGGACAGGAGAAGATCAGAAAGAAACTGCTTCCTAGGCCATCATTTTGGGTTATTGTTTTCTGAGCCCCAGCGTTAGCCAATGAGCAGAGTGAGGGGGCTATGGTTGAAAAATTACCAAGAGACATCAAGTGTAGGTTGATTCTTACCAAACCTACCTAATCAGATTCTTGCTGAAGGCAGACCAAAGACACACATCAAAGCTGGGGGATAAGAAACTCAATCAGATATCCAGCATGATCAAATGTCAAAGGTGGGGGATTCACTCTAAACTGATTTTAGATTCTTGCTCCAAGAATCCAAAGGAGTCAAAGTCAAGTCTTCTAGTTAAGAAGAGGGCTCAGAGAAGCCTAGCTAAAGTTTGGTCAAGGAGAGACTCTTTGCTTCTCTCTGGTGTCTCCTCCTCTTCTTATAAGGACTCAGTCCTGTTGGATTAGGGCCCTACCATTATGACCTCATCTAACCTAAATCACCTCCCTAAAGCCCTTATCTCTGAATATAATCACATTAGCAGTAAGGACTTCAATATGTGAATGTTGGGGGTGGGGGAGGATACAATACAGTCCATAAAGGGTATAAATTAATAACTCTTCAGAGACACTTTAGCAGCATTGTTTGAAGTCTATTGTGTACGTATATGGTTTAACATTTTTTATCCTGCATATGTTTTTATTTTAAATTCAAAATATTATGAAAAAGTAGTTTATATATTTAATAGATACTAATGGCTTTTAGAATTGAAATAAAGCAGAAAAAAGGTCAGGAACATGAATTTCTTTCAATTTCAATAAGCCTTAATTAACTATATGTGGTAGTTTACATGAATATCAAATGAATGTAAGAAACAAGAACCATACATGAGTGAACAGAAACACTCCTGGAGTGGTTGGGGAATCGAAGAGTTCATGGAGAACACTTCAATTGAATGAGGAATTGAAAAATCTAGAGGAAGGAAGAGACAAAGGGAGCAGGGAGACAGGCAGAGAGAAGGAGAAAGAAGAGGACTTTGCAGGAGAGGAGAGAAATAAAAAGATGGAATTAATAGGTCTGCAAAAGAACTAGTCTAAGAAAATGTGAGGGTTTATAATAGTAGAAAGTTCAGGATGAATACATTGTAGTCACAGTACAAAAGTCCTTGAGGCTAAACTGAAAAATTCAGATTTTGTCATTTCAAAAAAAAAGTTTTGACCATGAGAGCTACTAATAAATCACTAAGTGGTATCCCAGCAAGATGAGTCTTATGACAACATGTGAACCTGCTCAGTTTTCTTGGAGCCGCTCTCCAATTTTTTTCTCCTACCACATGAACCTGGGTACTTGTATTGATTTGTTCTACTGTTTTTTAAAGATTGGTGTTCTGTTCGAATGGCTATTATCAAAAAGACAATATGTAAGTGTAGGAGAGGATGTGGAGAAAAGGAGACACTTGCTCACTGTTGATAGGAATATAAATTAGCACAGCCATTATGGAGAACAGTATGGTGGTTCTTCAAAAAATTAAAAATCAGATATCCACTACTGGAATATATCCAAAGAAACTGAAATCAAATGTCAAAGACATATCTGCATTCCTATGTTGATTGCAATATGATTCACAATAGCCAAGATATGGAATCAACCTGTGTCCATCAACTGATGAATGGATCAAGAAAATATGGGATATATACCTAATGAAATATAATTCAGCCACAACAAAGAAATAGATTTGCAACTACTTGGATAAACCTGGAGGGCATTATATTACATGAAATAAGACAGACACATAAAGACAAATTCCTCATGGTCTTACTTATATGTGAAATCTTTAAACGTTGATCTCATAGATGTAGAGAGTAGAATGGTGGTTATCAGGAGCTGTGGCAGTGATGTTGGGGGTATGTTGGGGAGATGTTGCTCAAAGGTAACAAAGTTTCTGTTTGGTAGGGGAAGTAAATTCAAGAGATCTATTATAGAGTATAGTGACTGTAGTTAATAACAATATATTGTATTCTTGAAAAATGCTAACAGAATTGACTCTAAATGTTCTCACCACAAAAAAAAAAGACAACTATGTGAGGTAATGCATATGATATCAAGCTTGATTTAGCCATTTTACAATGTGTACATATTTCAAAGCATCATATTCTATATGATAAATATGTATAATTTTATCTGTTAATGGAATAAATAATAAATAAAAGGTTGGTGTTTTGTATGCAACTTAGAGACAAATGAACAGATGGCTTTCTGTCAAGGAATGTTACATTTCTTCAGCTATATTCTGATGCTGAGCAGAAAACAGAAGTGTAGTATATAAATAAGCAAAAATACTGACACATGTGCCCCATTGCTGCTCAACATTCCCTATATTGCAGTGCCAAATTGTATTTTATTTATAAAATAGAATATGTATTTATATGTATATATATTTAATCAGAGTCAGCATATACTAACAATTTAGCAAAATAAGTTTTAAGCTGATATCACCAAGCATCCTTGAGATGAAGATATTTATT
Organism: Macaca fascicularis; assembly: GCF_037993035.2. Classification (NCBI taxonomy): domain Eukaryota; kingdom Metazoa; phylum Chordata; class Mammalia; order Primates; family Cercopithecidae; genus Macaca; species Macaca fascicularis. The sequence continues at coordinate 105,468,824 of NC_088386.1, forward strand.
GCTCACCAGATATCAGATATCCATTTATCCCCCATGTTTCTCCACCCCTTGCATTTAAGCAACATGTTCAGCCCAGTGGGCTGTAGGAGGAAGTGATGTGTGTCACTTCCTCATTAAGGCATTTAAGAGCCTGTGCTCAGCCCTGCAGATGTCTTCTTTTGCTGCTGCTGTAATCCTGAAGGCTGTGAGTTGAGCCACAAGAAGGATGTACCTAGATAACTCCGTCACTGCATGAGAGAGAAGTGACCTGGAGAGTCTCCCTACTCATATCAGGATTTGTGTAAACAGGTTATAACCTTTATTGTGTAAAGCCTCTGAGGCTTAAGCCTTACTTTTCTGACTAATCTAATTGTTTATCCTTCACCTACTTGTATACTATTTTTACTGCCTTGAATTATGTTGAGATGCTTCAGACAAGACTAGATCATTTCTACTAAATCAGCTTAACCCAGCCTCTTAGTCCTCTACAATAGCCTGGAGCTTCTGTGTTTAGAGATGAAAGGAGGTAATTCGTACTGTCTACCTTACCCAAGTTCTCTGCTCCACTGAAGACCATATGTTATTTGCATAGGGATTTGCTAACAGCTCTTAATTCTTTCAAGTTATATTTTGAAATAAGCTTCCTTTGCAAGAAACGTAAGTTTCTCTTAAAAGGAACTTTGACAAAAGCTCCAAGAAAGAAAGATCATTCTCTGATATTTTCAACTATCAGTGCCTTTGGGACACCATGACTTCCTTCTACTCACAAATAAGTAGATAACTAATTCTATAATAAGCACATTAGGGAATAGAAATGGTTTAGTAGCATGTTAGACTAAATGATTTTATGTTGGCATCTGTTCCACTATTTAAAAGACTGCTTGGATAATGGATATTTTCCCAACTGTTTTGGACATTCAGTCTTTAATAGCTAAAATCTTGTGATCCTGGACGAGTGCACTAAATTACATGAATTGCTCAAAATCTTGGTAGGTCAGATTGATAGTGGAGGTAGAGTACATTGTTATTGTTGTTTATTTGAGAATTGACTGAATAGGCTAATGTTAGTCATTGAGGTTAAGCTTAGCCTGTAGAAACACTATTCGGAGGCCAGGCTTGGTGGCTCACACCTGTAATCCCAGCACCTTGGGAGGCCAAGGTGGGTGGATCACCTGAGGTCAGGAGTTCAAGACCAGCCTGACCAACATGGTGAAACCCCATCTCAACTAGAAATACAAAATTTAGCCGGGCATGGTGGCGCATGCCTGTAATTTCAGCTACTCAGGGAGCTGAGGCATGAGAATCACTTGAACCCTGGAGGCGGAGGTTGTAGTGAGCTGAGCCTCAGCCTCCCAAAGTGCTAGGATTACAAGCATCAGCCACCATACCCAGCTGATGTTTTGCTTATCTGGCAAAGTCTATTAAACATGAGATTTAAAAACTAAATGATACTTACGTGAGAATGTGTTTCAAAGGAAACTAAAGAGTATATTCTGGCTCAACAATCCCGGGAAGATTTTATCTTGATGACTTTGTTGTTTAATAAAACCTGAGTTCTTACATCAGTTGAGAAAACCACACCATGGCAACATTTTCTCCAGGAGACTGAAAATCTGTATGAATTTATCATTATAGCCTCAATGCTGTAGGTAGCAAATAACTTGGACATAAATATGCCAACAGCCAAACATATATGCAGCCTAAGCACATTGCATGCATGTCTTATTTTACAGAGTAACCAGCTGATAAAAGCTGACTTAGTTTATAGCTGAACAAGTATTTTGGATTCCTCATTAAGTGATTTACTCAGGTTACTTTGTGATGCCAGTGTGCAGTGTACCTCCTATTCTCTGCCTTGTGTAGGCTACCTCTTAAATATAATTGTTAACCAGTTGACTTTGTCGTGTGTTGTAAGTCATGATTCTCAACAGTGTTCATATCTGACTCTAAAAGGTTCTGGAAGGTAGCATAATCAAACCTGGTAGAAATAATGGAATGATAAAATGGGAGGCAGAACTGTGGCTGAGTATACTACAATTTGTTCAAGAAGCTGAATATGCTGAATAATAAAAGTACTTTGTAGGTACTTCTAGTAAATTAAAAGTTGCCATCAGTGAAATATCACTCCTCAGAGAAGCCACAAGCCCTTATGCTCAAAAATATCTCTAGCCAGAGTTGAAAATGCAAAACCAATTCTCAGTGTCTGTGGAGTTGGTATGTAACTAAAAGATTTGGGCACTTTCCAGCCTTGTGATGCTGGCAAGGACACTTAAACTCTCTTAGCCTGTTTTCTCATCTTTAAAGTGGGGATGATAATAGAGGATAATAGTGAGGAATAAATGACTTAATATATATGAAGTGCTCGGATCATTGTCTGGCACACAATAAATTCTGTATAAATGTTTGCTAATATTATGTTTTGAGCTTTGCAGGCCATATAGTCTGTCAGAATCATTTAAGTATGTAATGTATTTAATGCTAAAACTCTGTTGTTAATGTTGTAAAAAAAATAATGTTAAAGTAATTTAATGCTATTTATATGGGTAAAAATGATCACTTCTAACTATCCTACATTAATTTAAAACTTTATATGCCTTGTGGAATAGGCCATAAGTTGCTCTTTAAAAATAAATCCTAGATAGCAGGTATCTCTATCCCATAAAGCCTGGAAAATTGTAATTACTTCTATTTTTTTTAAATAAACGAAACCTCATAAAAGTCAAGATTATGTGAAAATGGGGTATTTTGGGCAACCTGCTCGGGTCCGAAGCTTCGTTCTTCCACTCTTCGCAATAAATCTTGCTGCTGCTCACTCTTTGGGTCCGCGCTGCCTTAAAAAAAAAAAAAAAGAAAAGAAAAGAAAAGAAAAAGAAAATGGGGCATTATTTTATGACTAATAGGTACTGGGTAGCCTGAATTTTTTAATAATCATCTCATCCTTTGGCCAATAATTTCCTCAATTCTTTTGGGATGAAATAAGCTTTCAAGTATTTAGGGTTAGAATTTCACTTTTGTTCATATATAACTACTGAGTTAATTTTTGGAAAGACTGAAAGACAGAATTTTTATTTATTATTATTATACAAAAAGTGGGCAAAGGATATGAACAGACACTTCTCAAAGGAAGACATTCATACAGCCAACAGAAACATGAAAAAATGCTCATCATCAAAGACAGAATTTTTTTAGTGTTGTTTTTAATATTACTTAAATAATGAACACGCTCTTTGATAACAGATAAGTTAAATATTTTCTGTAAATGGCCAGAGAGTAAACATTTTGAGCTTTGCAGGCCGTGTAGCCTGTCAGAACCCTTCAAGTCTGGCATTATGGCATGAAAGCAGCCATATACAAGGTGGAAGTGCATGGGAGTGGCTATGTGCCAAAAGCACTGTATTTTTAATAAAAGGCAGCAGCAGGATGGTTCTGGCCCATGGACCATAGTTTACTGATTCATATTTTATAAAATTCGTTTTTTGTTATTTTTACTAGGATGAAAGACATACATATAGAATGTGTACTCACACACTTATCCGTATGCATGTGTGCTCACTTAAAAATCATGCAGATGAAGCACAAAAAACAGGCACTTTAAGAAATTTAAGAAAAATATATAATTTCAAGAGAAAATAAAATATTATATTCTATCCAGCATTCATTTGTTAAGTACACAAAGACTCTTTCTATCCAAATAAGCTCCAGAGCTGGCCTACCATTCCACTTTAGTTCTGAAACCAACCTAGAAGGTTTAATTTGCTTATAATCAAAATTATCCTTAAAACTTCTCTAAATAGTCTTAAGTTATTGTGTATAGAACTCTGTATTATACTGTTATATATATTCCATATGTGAGAACCACTGAGCTGGACTCAAGAAAAAAAAAGCTGTGTGCAAAGATTTGGACAGTCAAACCTTTCTTTTTAAAATAATTATCAAATTATTACAGGAAATGGAGAATTCTACCATGTTTCTTCTTTCCTGCAGACATTTTTAAATGTTTATTTAAATGTTAAGACTTTCTAACTTTAATAGGTACTAATAGGACTTGTTTGCTGCTGCACATTGTGTGTAAATGTGTACAGATTAGAGGAGCTAACATGTGTAAAAGCACTTAATACACAGCATCTGGCCCAGACCATAGTTTTTGCTTTTGAATCAAACTTGTATCTGCTCATATCCATATACGCATTGGTCCTTAGAGGTTCATACAGAAGAATTGAGCCATCTGCATCTTTCCAACTTGCATTTCCTACTGTGTCTTAAAGAAGAGTTAATAGGTACCAGAGTTTGAGTCTGGGTTCCTTACCTGTAGAGCAACATTTTCCTGGAAGACATGACGGGGTCCACTTTACCAGGAGTAAAATCACATAGGTCCTGACAAAACGCATGGAGATACATAGATTTAGACACCCAGTGTGAGAGAACTGGACTTTAAAATGGTCCTCAGCTCTGCAATCCCTTAGGTATTGTGCATCCTTTGTAGTCCTCTTTATAGATGAAGATGGTTACACCTGAATGGCTTATGAAGTAGAAAACAAGCCTCCTGCTTTCTAGTAATTCTGTTTATTTCTACGTACCACTTCAGTAAGAAATACTCTGTATTGTTATAGGTGGAGTTCCTAAGCAAAACTACTAATCCAGAATGACATTTAGGATTCTGAATGTCAAAATAAGTTTAGTACTCCACGGAGAAAATTTAATGAGTTGTTAAAAAATTGCTTTCCATCCTGTGCTGGAGAGAATCAATGCAGACTGGGCTAGAGGCCCAGTCCTTTAAAGATTACTGGATATAATTAACAATTTACTAGAATGAATGTATTCTCTTGGGAGAAAATATGATTGTCTGCTATTTATTAGCTGAAGACAATTTAAAAATTTATTCTTCCTTGGATGTAATACCTATAAAGTGCCATTGGAGTGGATCTCAAAGTGAGAAAAAGCATGCAGCAGTTAGCATTTTCACTGCTCTATTCTATCTGTGATAGTTCCCAGCCAGTGACAAATGCTCAGTGTATGACCACTATAAAGAACCATGATGATATCCATCTCATGGTCTCATAGTTGCCAAATACAAAAAGAGAAAGCCACAAGATGAATTCTGTTGCTGAGCTACTTGACGTGATTAATGTACATGGATCGGGGATTAAACTATTAATTTTCTATTTTTTTAACAGAAAGAAGCCAGAAAATATTATCAAACCTTTGAGAACACGACATAACGAACTTTGTATTTTACCACTTCCTTGAATAGGTAAGACTCTCTCTACTCTGAGTTACCCACAATTGTGAAAAATAACTCTTTGCTAACCTTTTGTTTTTTAAAATCTTTAAATAAGTAACAATTCATTTTAGTTTTGGAGAAATAACTTATAAATAGTTATTTCTAATATTTTAATAGTTATAGCTAATAAATTCAGTATTATTAAAACAGCACTTCATAGTGTTGAGCTGACTTAATAGTAAGAGAATGACAAGCTGTTTCTCTGAAATCAGGATTGAATTCAGCCTCTCTCTCCTGCCTTGGTTAACAATGCCAATGGTATTTCCTCAATACCTGTTACATGCCAAGCATGGGCCTACACGACTTAATTTGCGTAAATCAATTCATTTATTTCTTACAACAGCTCTATGAGGTAGATATGGGGATCATCCCCATTTTATAGATTAGGGTCATGAGGCAGAGAGAGAGGCAGGTGGATGCAGGGACTCACCTGAGATTGCATACATGGCTCTGGAAGCAGGCACTGGAAAGAACACCAGCCCCAGCTGTTATTAGGAGAATAGTTTCTTGTTGTGGTAGAAATGTCTAGCAATCAGACTTTCCTACATTTTGAGTAGTTTTTATCAAAATTTACGGAATAAAAATAACAGTGCATTTACTGAACAAGCTGTAAATGCATAGCAGGTAAACTTTTATGTTTGCATTCGTTCCTCACAAAATTTTTGCATGAGTAAACAAAGGAATATATACACTTTAGCTCTGTTACAAGCAGAAGCAATATTTTCCTTTATTTTACATCTTTCTTTAAACCCAAAATTCCTATGATAAAAGCATAATAAAATTATGGAAAGATTATAAATGAATGATTTCTTATTCTAGGAAATATATTCCAATTTAGTTTTGTTAAATTAGAAGTACTGAATATATAATCTTAAATTGGCCTCAGCAGTATTCACTTTCTTGCTTTTATTATTTGTTTTTAAGCAAGAAAATTTATAAGATGTTCAAAGCAAAATATAAAAAACAATTATAGTCCGGGTGTGGTGGCTCACACCTGTAATCCCAGCACTTTGGAAGGCCTAGGTGGGCAGATCACAAGGTCAGGAGTTCGAGACCAGCCTGGCCAACATAATGAAACCCCGTCTCTACTAAAAATACAAAAAATTAGCCAGGTGTGGTGGCACACACCTGTAATCCCAGCTACTAGGGAAGCTGAGGCAGGAGAATCTCTTGAACCTGGGAGGGGGAGGTTGCAGTGGCCGAGATCACACCATTGTACTCCAGTCCAGGTGACAGTGCAAGACTGTCTCAAAAAAGTACATTTATTACAGCAAATACCTAAGTATCCACTGCACAGATTAAACAAATGCTAACATTCAGCTATATTAAAATCTTATCTAAAGAAATAAACCATGACAGAAGTCATCAAAGCTCTTCTTGCTCCTTTTTAGTTTCTTCCATTCTTCCAGAGATGTCAAAACCCTAAAGATAATATAACCTTCCTGTGTGTGTTCTAACACTGCTAAGACATGTGTAAGAAACAAATGTCAAACAATTATTAACATTTTAAAGGTTTACATAAAGGGCATCACACTGTAGATATTCTTTTGCAGCTCATCTTTACCCAATATTATATGTAGAGATTCTTTCATATTGAGGGATGAAGATCTGGTTGATACCTTCTGTTATAAAGTTGACTCATTTTAATGCTTTAATCTTCTGGTGCTTAGTATTATTATTTATTATGTCTAAATAACTTTCAGCATTTTAAAGTTTTAATGTTAAAATTGTTTAAGCATGGCTTGCAAAGCTTATTTGGGAATTATTATAAGGAATTCAAAGTTTTTAATGTATAATACCATGCCAATCCTGCTTATGTTTTATTTTTTTCAACTAGAAAAACACTTTTTTATTTGGCTTGTAAGGATTTTACCAATCTAATGGGACTCATGATTTTCACTCTTTTGCCATAACACAATAATTAGAATCTCTTTTATCTCCCTATACATGAAATACTTACTATTCCCAAATATAGTATAAATTACTACCTTTAGAATTTAAAATACTTAAAAGTGAAATACCTTTGGCCCATGTTAGTTGCTCATATTCTCCTAGAAAATAATGGGAAAAACTAAAAAAGAAAGTATTTTTTTCAAATCTTTTTCTAACACTATGGCTAATTTTAGAATTTGTTTAAGGTGAAAGAAATGTTAGTATATGGTAGTGAAATTGTTAGACATAGACTTTCCCAACTTTTATTTTCTGAGGGAAATAAATTATTTTGTCAGAGTTGGGGTAGGAAGAGGAAGAGAAAACTAACCTTTTTGGGCAAATAGGAGTAAATATGAGATTTTATGTAAGTCTCTTGGGTCAGAAATGCATTACCATTTTGCACAGGAGGAAAATAAGGCCAAAATACCTCAGGTAACTTACTCAAGATCATATAATGATTGCAGAGCCTGCATTCAAACTCATCCCTGTCAGGCTCTGAAGCTGTTCTGCCTACCAGAAAATAAATTGGAAAAACCTAATCTGTTTGTCACATATATAGAAATTTTATTCATGCCACTAATATTTATTGGGATCCTTTTATGTGAGTTGAGGGTCAATGTTAGGAAAGCAAGGAAGACACAGTACCTAAAATGAGAAACAGTCTATTGAAAACCACGAAGATTAATTTAGTGATACCACTAAACGTGACCATTTAATTAGACATTTTTATTTTGCTGTGATATCCTTACACTGTTTACCAGGTGATTGCCTTTGAAATTACCTAGCCATGCCAATTCAGTTAAACTGGATAGGATAATGGGAGTGAAAATGTTTTGCAAATGACAAAATCTTTGCAATCATTTGCTAATATTACTAATTCTCATATTCCGTGAATTTAGAGTTGAATACTTCTATCCTAATACATGCAGTTCTAAATGTGTTTGAAGTTTGAGTCTTACTGACTTATATAGAATTCACATATTTTTCGGCCAAACATGTTGACACACCTGTAATCACAGAACTTTGGGAGGCCGAGGCGGGCAGATCACAAAGTCAGGAGTTTGAGACCAGTCTGACCAACATGGTGAAACCTCCATCTCTACTAAAAATACAAAAATTAGCCAGGCTTGGTGGCAGGCATCTGTAATCCCAGCTACTCAGGAGGCTGAGGCAGGAGAATCGCTGGAACCCAGGAGGCAGAGGTTGCAGTGAGCCAAGATATTTTTCACACGAAAACCTTAAATATTACAGTGCAGTGGTTAGCAACTCTGAAAGTTTGTTTCCAGCATCCACCACCTGTTAAAGGCATGATTTAATCTCTTTAAGACTTAGAGTAGATAATTACAGTTCCAAGTTCATGCCTGTCCAGGATCTTATCATGTCTTATCTCTACCTCTATCATTCATATCCACTGTCTCTCATGTTTACTACTATCATAACCCCCTGTACTCAGTCTTGTTCTTCTACAGTCTATTGTCACATGGAAGTTAGAATTATCTTTTAAAAACATCTTAATCAACTGATATGACTCTCCTATGCAGAATCCACCAATGACTGCCTGTAATAGTCAAAAATAAAGCCCACACTCCTACAATGGCCAACAAGATCCTACATATACTGGCATCTTCTATCTACGTCATCTCAACATGATCTCCTCTCATGGAGGCAGAGACTATGATGTTCAGAGCTGTATTACTAGCCCCTAGAACTACCACTTCTCCTGGTGGATGGACCCTCACTTGCTAAAGGGATGACTAGGTATACAAGGGTTACCATGGAACAATGCAGGTAGATGCTCTGCACACAGAGTACCCTTGAATGCACAACAGTGATAGTCATTGCCCTTTTAAGGATTCCTTTGGTTTGTTTCAACAGAGCGCCGTCACATCTGCAATGCTAAAGCACTTTCATGTTTTTGACTCATGATTTTATGGCACTATGAGAAACTTTATTTAGCTGATTTATAATTTTAAGCCATAATGTATAATACCAGAAGAAAGAAAAATGCACATAGACAAATCACGAACTAATTAGCTGGATGAGAAAGCCAGTTGGAGAGCAGGAAATATTTATTATTCCTTGCAGTCTTTTAACTAAATAATAATACTAAGATTTACCACATTTAACATAGGTTAGATTTTACTTTATCTTCAGAATAGATTTATATCTTTTCATCACTTATAGATGAGCAAAGTTTATCCTTTAAGACAATTTTCTGTAAAACGGGCTGGGATTTTTTGTTGTTGTTGTTTTATTTTTATAATATTCCTAGGAGAAGCGCTTGATGAGTGTTTATATCGTTGAGAACATTTGGCAAGAGAAAGACAAACAGTAGAACCACATACCCCAACATTTAAGGAAATGAGAAAGAAAACCTGGTATTTTCACTATCCTCTCTGAAAATAAATACTTTGACTTGCACTGATTACTACTTTATCAGCATTCAACTCCGCTCCGTGGCACTCTGTGTGAATAATTTTAAAGGCAGATTAAGCATTCTAAAAATAAATTCTATTGGTAAATTAGGATATCAGATGCTTCCATTATAAAAGCCTATCCTATTCTGTACTATCAGCTGGCAGTCATATCCAGATCTCAAGCTACTCTGGCTCTTATTGAGCAAGAACCTATTCCAGGGGTGAGATTTTGAAGAGGGATCTCTCATGGTTAACTAGAGACAGAAAGAGGGAGAATTGCCCACATACTCTGGCAGGAGTTAAAATAACAATAACAGCCCTCCTACTTAACAGGCTGAGTCATCAGCACATTCTACTGATTTCTCAGTAATTCTGGGCAGATTGTTTGGGCTGGAATTCTGTAGGCAGAGGTGGGCACCACCTGCTTCAAAAGGCTCTAGTTCTTATTAGGAAGGTGCTGTTATTAAGTCTTGTCTTTTCACAGTTTGATCAAATGGAGATAGGAAAAGAAAAATAAATGGTGCTAATGAGCACTTTTTCTGATGCTTAGAATTTTTTAAAATGGTGGTCCAGGCATGGTTACTATGCAATTAGTTCTTTTACTGGCTATATGTCATTTTGCTTAAGCAGAATAAGGAAGATTATTAGATGGTTCCTGAGGGACCTCATAATCCAAGGGCTCAGAAACAGATCTTATGAGAGTCCAGAATCAGGAACTAAACATGGGCCAGGAACCAAGGCCACCATTCTCCCAGTCTCTCTGGGGCTCCTCAGCCTGATTCCTCTGTAGCTCCCTTTAATTCAAGATAGCTATAGATAACCTTTACATAGAGACTAGATTTCCCTACTGCCCATTACACAACCACAGCTCTCAGGTGTGCTTTCTCATGAATGCCAGCTTCAAACAGTATATCAATTTTGAATGACCTGTGCTGCTTAGCTAATAAGCTGTGATCAATGGAATAGACCAGGTGGTACATATATAGTTGCCAGGATCCTATACCTATGGGTGGGAAGAAGGAAGAATAATCAGTGAAATGGAGTCTTGATGGTAAGACACCCTCAAACGCTATTAAAAATCTCATGGTACAGTTTATTGATACCCTAAGTATTCCCTTCCACAAAATTCCCCTTTATTGAATTTCATTGTTGTATAAACAGCCAAAGACTAGGATGTTAAGAGATTAGATGAGCAGGGAGTATAGCCAGCCTCCAAGGGAAAGACAAATGGATAAAGGACTTGTTGCCTGTGGTTTTTGTGTAATTAATACTTTACGGAGTATTTACTACATACTATTTTTTCTTTCTTCTTCACATACTTATGTATATTTTATGGTTGTCAACTTATGAAAACCTGATTACAAATACTGATCGAGAGTCTTTTCCATACTGGTTGGTGCTCTGAAACTGAGGATGTCTAAAAGCCCTTAAAAGTCTTATTCAAGCTCTCCTTGCCCCTTGGGCTAGAAAGATTAAAGGACGCTACAAGCAAAAAAAAAAAAAAAGAGAGAGAGAGAGAATAGATGGAAAGCAAAATGAGCATCATAGACAAATCTAGAGATAGAACAAGCAGTTTAAGGAAATATTTCAGGTGCAAAGTTAGCATTCAGCCTTTAACTTGCCACATTTTCCTGTAAAAATAAAACTGCTTATAAGATGCATTCATCTGTCTGTCCTGTCCCTTTGATGCAATATGAAAAATGTGAACTTAGCAAGAGATGTGTGGGTATGTGGATGTCTGTGTGTTTATATGTACACCTTAAACCAACATTTCAGTACACATAGCTCCAAAGACCATTCTTCTACAAAATTTAGCATAAATGTGATTATGAGTTTGGGACACTTGAAAACCTCAGTCCTATGGTCATTGAAACCAATTTTAATTTGAGAATAGAGTGTGATATGAGGAACTTGGCAGGCAGACCCTTCAGCTACTGTCCTGTGGACCTCGCTGTTCCTGAGGAGGTAAATGGCCATTTTCCCAGAAGTGGCATGTTTCCCTTTTGTCCCTCAGGCTTCTGCTGTTGGCAAAAAAATGTAGTTAACAAGGAAACATTTTTCTTAATGGTTATAATTTAACCACAGCATAATACCTGCCTAATTCTCACTGAAATAGGTAAACAAATATATAAACTTCTTTTTGAGTCAATCATCATTTTACAAGAGAGACAAGAGGATGTGATGAAGCAAAGATCTTTCTAGTTACTCATTAAAAAATATTTTAATTCTACCTTGTTCAAGTCTCTGTTCTATAAAGCATGAGAAATCCAAATAAGGAATTGTGTAGAAGCATGAAACCGCAACATGTGTTAAAAGAAACAGCAAGTCCATTTTAATTGGATTATGTAAGGCAGGAGACTGAGTTGAGTCAAAAGGGGTAAATTGAAATAGGATTGTGGAGATACTATAAAACCTAACCTAGGGGCATGTACTTTATTCATTAGATAGTGGAGATTCAGTAGGCAACACGGTCTCTGGGCAGAGGAATGATGTGATCAAACTTGAATTAGGAAGTTGGATTACACTGCAAAGATATGTAGAATGAATTAGACAGTAAATTCTGAAGCAAAAGAAAATTGGAGGTTTACATCACTAATATGTGTTTACACCTTCAATATGTGGTGGTGGACAAGAAATTGAATGGAAAAGAAATCTGTAGCTAAGGATTACAGTCAGGACTGGAATTATGGACTAGGTATTCATCTACCTATCCAGTATCTGAAGTATTTGGAGTGAAGGGCCATGGAGAAGACAATAACGCCCAGAAAAGAGCAAAGAACATTAGGGAACATTCACATTGGTGGGGAAAAGTGGAGAAACAGAAAAAAATTAGATGGATATTTAGAAGAAGGAATCATGTCATGTTAGAACCAACGTTGTTATTACAGGAAATGACATTTAAGTCAAGGAGAAGACAGAACGAACAACAAAAAGGTGTCATACTTCATGCTCAGTAGGTTCTCAGTGACTATTAAGAGACAGAAAAACAACAGTAACTACAAAGTCTCTATCTTCAACTCCTTCCCTCAGACCACCAAACACAAACTTTCAACCATGCTCTGGCCATGCCCATCCAGATATGCAGTCGTCAGGCATCACAAACTCACATGTCCCTCTGTGTTCTTCCTGGCACCCAAAGTTTTAATGTACCTCCATTGCTATCCATCAAGATGTCCAATTAGAAATCCAAGAATCTATTGTTTAATCCTAAATTTGCTTTAATTCCTAAATTTGGCCAGGCATCAGATTCTGAAATATCTCAGAAACCTGAGCCATCCTCTTCCTCACTCTTACTCTCTCAGTGCATCTACCAGAACCTTTCAATGGCCTTTGATTAGTTTCCCTCTTCCTGACTCCTTTATAAACTGACTCTCCTCCATGCTGTCACTGTATAATTTTCAGTGTATATTGGTCATTTATTTTTCCTACTTCAAATTTTCCTACAGTCTAAAGCTCCAAACATATTAAGTGCCATTTAGAACAGGGGTCAAAGCATCTGTTTCTGGACAATCTCCAGTCTTTCCTTTCTACTCAATTGCCTTTTCTTCATTCTAACCTCAGCAGGTGACTTGTTGCTTCCTCAATTTAATTATTTATTTTTGTATGCCACGTTTTTCTCATGTTACGATCATCTTTGTTATTTCTGTTACTCCTGTCTAAATACCTGTGTTCCCCTGGTCTGCCTTACAGAAACCTATGTCTGTTCAATTCAAATGTCATTCCTTCTATGAAGCTTTTTCTCCAATCCTAAAAAAGTGGTATTAATTGTACCTTTAGGCAATGAGGGGCATCTGTAGCCTTTTAAATGTATCTGCACTATAGAAAAATCATCTTGGCATGTCATTATTCCTATCCACTTGGTGAAGTCTCAAAGGCAAAAGTTTCACTGCTTCCAAAACCATGTTATTAGATTTTAAACAAAACAATATTTAATAAATTGTTGTTAATAGTTGTTATTAAGTTATGATTAAAGGAATGAGTAGGTGATAAACAAATGGATTAAAGAGGTGAAAAGACATGAGCTGTAGCCTTGAGATAGCAGATTTACAAAATAGATTTTATGGTGATGGTTACTGTTTATCATCCTTTCATGTAGTAGGGGAGGGGGGTTTGTTTCGGGTAGGAAAAAAGACTAGGTTTGTAGTCAGAAAGCAAGAAAAGGAGGAAGACGTTGTACACATGTACCCTAGAACTTAAAGTATAACAAAAAATTAAAAAATAAAAATAAAGAAATACAAAATTAAAAAATTAAAAAAAAAAAAGAATTAATAGAAAGCCAGCCATGTAATCAGACCCTGGTAGGTTCTTTGCTTATGTCATCTCATACAATTTTCTCAGCAACACTAAAAAATAAAGATCCCGGTTTTATGGGTGAAAAAAAAAAAGGAAAAGGAGGAAGAATGAGCTGGTATTGTGAGACCATGAGGGGATATTTGACAAAGTTTTGGAGGAGGCGGGAAAAGATATGTTAAAGAGCAAATAAATTAACAAAACGAGGGCCACCCATTCCTCTAAAGAAAGGTGATAACGATGAGGGCAAATGAAGAGCGCCTAGAGAGACAAGACGTATACCCTTTGCAGGGCTTCTGTTTTTTACCATCTCAGGAAAAGGAGGGCTTTCACTTTGCCTTTGGCAAACATCAAGCTGTCCTAAGATTCCCTGAATGTGTTTGCACTTTCTGTCCCCACGTTGGCCAGAAAGCAGATGTTACAAAAGGACCAACCCAGAAGCTGGGCCATCTTTGCTCCAGCCACACCAGAGAAAGGCATGAAGAGAGAAATTCAGGAAGAGCTGCAGGAAATTCTTGCCTCAAGTCTGCTCTCTCACTTCTCCCACTCCACCTCCCACAGGGTGTTCTAGGTGCTGTCAGGATTTGCTGTGCAGGCAATAAATTGGGGACAGTGACTTAAATGTTTCATTTAATCCTGCTACATGTATTAGTTTCATCTATTTTTTGGAAAATCTCATTATACTTTTCTTCAAACCAAGTGTCTTAGCTAGGATTAGCTTATTGCTATAACAAACAGATATAGAAATGCATTCTAACTTTGTTTTTTGCTCACCCAACAGTCCAGTCTGGGTGTTCCAGTTGAAACGTTGTTTGTCCTCTTCGTAGTCAGCCAGGGTCCAGGCTTCTTCCATGTGTGGCTTTGCTTTGTCATTTTCTTCATCCAGTGAGTGGAAGGGAAAAGACCAAGGAGGAGCAAAAGGCAGTTGTGCATGAGGTGATCTTGGAAGTGTACGCAGCACTTCTTTCTGTTCACCTGCCATTGGTTTGAACTCAGTCATTTGAACACACCTAATTGCAAGGGAAGTTAAGAAATGTACTCTAGCTATATGCTCAAAGAAAAGGGAAAAAAGGTTTTGGTAAATGGTTAACAGTCTCTGTTATACCACAGGAAAATCTGTCTACAAATTAATATATTTGAATGCTCAGATCAAATAGCTCAAGCTGTGGCAAAAATAGATGTCAGTTATACCATAGAGATAAGAGTGTGGATTGTAACTTCAATATCATGTTAAAATAGTAAATGTATTAGATACACCAGTTTATTGAACTTAATTCTTACAATAATAGAAAAAGCAAGCATTTTGCTTAGGCAACATAGCGAGACCTCATTTCATCTCACAAAAAGTAAAAATAAAAATTAGCTAGGAATGGTTGCACCTACCTGTAGTCCCGGCTACTTGGGAGGCTGAGATGGGAGGATTGCTTAAGACCAGGAGTTGGAAGAAGCTTGAGAGAGCTATGATCATGCGACTACACTCCAGCCTGGGTGAAACAGCAAGAACTCTGACTCTAAAAGAAAAAGAAAATAATAAATCAGATATTCTACATAACTCTCCTTATAGAAATAATCATTGTTTCCAAAATTATAATGACTTCAAAACCATAGTGTCTATTGCCATTCTTGGTTTCTTCAGTAACTTCTTATTAAAGGAATCAATTGATTAATTAATGTAGAAAGCCTCATTGTGGAACAAAATAAATATTTGTACTTTAATGAGTTTCTAAAATTTATCATAAAAAGACAAATTGGCATGGCCAACTAAAAACTCATTTTTTTACTGAAGAAGGATATATGCCCTCTTAAGGAAAAATAAAGAGTAAAAGTATAATAGAAAAAAAAACCTGAGTTGATACTTTTGCAAAAATGTTTAAAAATTTGTGATTTTTTATGAACTTACAAATAACCATATATAGTCTTGACATGATATTTTGTATTTGCTCCATCCATACTGTTTATTTGGACATTTATAAACATTACTATTTACGTGGAGGGTAGCAGTGCACCTGGTTTATATGAAAGGAATATAGTGTGTTACAGTGTTGCATGAAAGCTGTTCTGTTGGATAAATATTCTACAAAATAAATTTATCTGCTAAATAATTCTATAATTGAGTTTCTTTTTCCTGTGACAGCAGAATGCTTGGGTGTTTGCAAAAATACTGCATTGCAGTAAGTGTGTGATCACTGGTTTTTCCCTGAAAGTTAAAACTCATTTTCTCTTTGAGAGTAGGTGCCCATTTAATAGAATTCTCATGACATCAGAGGGTATTTCAAAGGGAAGAAAACTGGCCTTTCCTACAAGCATGTAAGCAAAGACAGTGTGATATTTTCATCTATGTGAAATTAAGTAGCCAACAAGACCCCAATGTGGCTGAACTCGGAGGCTGATTCCTTCTGAGTGTCTCTGTCAAATCTTTCTTCCTAAGAGGTGTGATAATTTACTTAAACCTAGTCATTTCTTGAGATTTTTAGTCTTTTCTTTTATCACCCACCCTCTGCACTTTGCTAATGAATGTCAAGGACTCCAGTTGTACCATGTGCTCAGTAATTACTACAGAAGGCAGTTTGATTCTGAGACAGTTGTAGTCTCTGTCAGAGAAATTTAGAATTCACTAAAGCAAGTACTTCAGTGAGGGTGTGCCAAAGCTTGAGTCATTTACCACCATTGTGAACAGAGCTCTAGGAAAGATCCAGTAGTAATCAATCCTAAATAAAAAGCAAAGGGCCAACACAATCAAAAAAGACCTTTTTCTAACACAGACAGACTGCTGTGGCACTAGAAAGTTCTTCCTACTGGGAAGCAGGGTGTAAGCCTTCTTGTTTTGAGCTTGTGTGTTCCTTTTTGGCATGTGCTGACAATTGGAGTGAGTCCTGCTTTTGGAGTGTGAGAATTCAAGAGAGAACTTTATTTTAAAAGCAAGGGGAATTGAAAATTATAGTATAATATAATGTTATATATACACACACACACGTACACTTGTAAGTAACAGAATTGAAAATGTAGCAGCATAAGATAATACACTGCATATGCACACTGATACATAATATCCATACACATGTATCTATGGATTATTTAAATATATACTGTAAGATTTGACTGAAACATGAGGACAGGGAAATTCTTCATTGAAGTACTATAGGGAAGTAACATACCAATGTATATTTTTAATGTAATTTTCTCATGGCAGAGCTATGTAACTATATTACATAGTTCAAAATATTCATACATGGAAAACACACAGAAAAACCTTGTAACTTCATTTTCTCCATGATAGTTTAAGTAATGACAAGCCTGTCCTGCAATTATTGTTTCTGGCATCCAGGATCTACCATGCTTAAGAGCCTACAAAGACTCACCAGCTTGTATAGGATCCTGCAGAGCTTCGTCAGGTGAATTTTTGGAATTGTACATTAAAAATCTAAAAATCACAGAATGTCAAATGAAAGCTCAGAACCTACCTGAATAGTGTTCTCTGCAAGCGAGTGTACTGCTGCTATATTCTGCTCTTCTCAGCTCATCTGGAATCCCAGAAAAAGGAGCAGTTCTGGCTGGGTGTGGTGGCTCTTGCCTCTAATCCCAGCACTTTGGGAGGCCAAGGAGGGCAGCTCACTTGAGGTCAGGAATTCGAGACCACCCTGGCCAATATGGTGAAACCCTGTCTCTATTAAAGATACAAAAATTAGCTGGGTGTGATGGTGGGCGCCTGTAATACCAGCTGCTCGGGAGGCTGAAGAACGAGTATCATTTGAACCCAGGAGTCAGAGGTTGCAGTCAGCCAAGATCACATCACTGCACTCCAGCCTGGGCAACAGACTGAGACCCTGTCTTGATAAGACAAGATAAGATAAGATAAGGTGGAATGAGATAAGATAAAATAAGATGTGATAAGATGATATGAGATGAGATAAGATAGGAAAAGAAAAGAAAAGATGGGAGTGAACAGTCCACAATGGTCCTTTTAGGGATGCTGTTACCAGTAATACTTGTAACCTAACCATCAGCCTCACTGGTCCCTTTCTCTCCTCACTTACTACTGTCATTAAAATATAAAATTACTGTCCCTTATTCTTGTGATGGTTATGGTGAAATGTTAAACATATGTTCGGTTTAATAAAAAGTAAATGCCACATGAGTGTATGGAAAAATTAATATGTCTCCTTAAATTTTTGTGATTTTTTAAAAATTTGTTTTATTTTAATATTAACAATCTTTTTTGTGTTCTAAATATTTTTTTAATTCACTCTTGGCTAGGTCCTATTTGCCTAACTTGCATATGATGGGTCTATTTTTATAGCTAAGTATTTTTCTACAGGCCCACCGCATAATATTGCCACATCTATTAAGACTTTTCCAAATAAGATTGAAAATATATTGGAATATATGCAATTAATTTTTGCAGAAAAATTAATTATTTTGGCAATGTAAGTCCTTGAATATTTTTTCTAGCTCCATTTTTTAACATCTCATAAATGTAAATGAATTGTATACATTTCAGGCCTGGAGGATTTAGCAAATGTATGCCCCATCATACCCCTCCAGAAGTTTGACAGAATACAAGTAGCATGCCATGGAAATTAACCTGATTTCTAGAATTCACTCTGGGGCACACTAAGATAAATCTGCTCAAAGAGAGAAGTCAAACAGTGTATGAAGGCTCATCCAGTTGGATCAAACTTGAGTTGCAAGGGAATTTCAAATGACAAGGATTCTCTGTATGCTTCCTTTTGGCCCAACTCAACTGATACTGTGAATAACGCTACTTTCAACTTAGAATTCCTCTGAATCACAATTACAGCTGCAGTGGGCACAGCACAACACAAGCAGCCTGCCCCAATCCCCCCAAAAAAAGAAAGAAAAGAAAAGAAAGTACTCTGCTTTATATGACTCATACCTTACTTATATATGACTAATACTTACCTTTCTCTGGAAAAAAGCGAGTGTTTAACATAATTAACTAGATTGTTGATGCTGCACAGATGTAGTAGGTTAGTATACTTTAAAATGCATATAATACAAATGTTTTCCATCCATCCATTTTTTTTAAATATGTATGACTCAGAAGGTTTTTATTCGTGTAGTACCTATTTTATCCTCTATTATTGCATTTACTGTGTTATAATGTATGTTTTTTCAAACACATCTGCCTTTCTGAATACAGTGTAAGCAGCTTATTGTCAGAGTCTATATCTTAATCATCATCATTTTCCTAATGCCTAACAGCGTTCCTGATATAAACCTGGTATTCAATAAATGATCACTGAATAAGATACTAGAAACCAACATAAATTAATTGATGGATTGATAATGATCTTAAAATTAAATGAAGGCCTGATACATGCTCATTATAGATCATTATCAATCTATCAATTTATTTATTTTGCTTTCTATTACATAATTCAATAATTATTTATTGAATACCACCTTTATGTCAGGCCCAGTGCTTTGGTCATTTAGGCCCTCTGTTGCTTAAGCAATCCTCTCACCTCAGCCTCCCGAAGTGCTGAGATTACAGGCATGAGCCACCATGCCTGGCATTAGCACAAATTTTAATAAAAAGGAACTCTTTGGGACATCATGTGTGACTGGACCACAAACTGAATTCAAAACATAATAATGTCAATACCCATCAAAATTGTATAAAACATGATATTTTATCATTCTTTTCAAAACAGATACATGTAAATAGATGATAGATAAGTACTGTAACTTTAATTCATGAAACAGTCTGTTAAGTTTATTAGACTGTATTAATTTGAGGATTAGGTTTTGTTTTAATTAATTAATTTTTTTGAACATAGAATCTAGCCCCTTGTTTCAGTCCCACTCACACTGCCATAGCTCAGGTCCAATTCCTTTCAAACAACTGTCTCTGAGAAATGTTTCTGTCTTTAGTCATGTCTTCTTCCAATTTACTTTCCATCCCACTGCTGGATCAATCATCCTAAAAACTAAGCTTGAGTGTGCCATTTTCTTCTCTCCATCTTTCATGGGCATCCCATGGCCTTCAGGACGGAGCCCAGGCGTGGCTCATCGCATCCCTTTACAATTCTGCCATTGCCTGACAATCGGCCTCATTTCCACATGTCCCACTTCACTTCTATTCCATAGTGAACAATTTTGTACTTTACATGAGTTCACAGCCTGGTGAGGGAGATATAGAGTAGAGAGGACCTCTGACCCAGAGTGAGGGCTGGAGTTATGGAGATGCCAGAAGATGCTCATTTTGGTATTTTTCTAGAAGGTGTTGCCTAACCCAAGTCTCAAAAACAAACAACAAAAACAAAAATGTAGGATTTGGTCATCTACGCTCTTTCTTCCTAGAAAGCTTCTTGTCGTTTCTTTGATTACCTCCTACTTGTCCTTTAAATCCTCCTCCAAGCAGTGTTGATTGACTTCCTAGTGTGGCAGGAGGTGTTGATGTACCTCCACAACTTCCCATCCTTATCACCATCACAACATTTACCACACTGTATTATTGCTGTTGGTTTGTCTGTGACCTCCTTCAACATGAGGGCTATATGTTTTTTTCTAGTATTCCCAGTGTGTTCCTACTACTTGATACATAGAAACCTATCCATTAATTTTTTAAATACAGTTAAAAATAATTAATTGCTTCATGCATTAAAATTTGTAATCTTAGAGTTGGACAACATCTTAGTAGTCACACATTCCAGCCTCCCATCAGTCAAAACCAGAATTGATTGTATAATGTTCATAACAGGATGGTCATTCAGGTTTTGCTTGAACATGTTCACTGATAAGGAGTGCAATAAGGTTCAAAGAAATGCAAAAAAAACTACTATGACTCATTATGCTGTAAATCCATTTACACTTGTATTTAGAATGTGATTTAATTTGAACACGTTAGAGACAGAGCTTTAGTCAGATGGCTTGGATTGGTGGAGGAAGGATTGTTCATCAAAAGATAAAGGGACAGAGCAGATCCCATAAAAAGAAGGGCACACAACAAATGGTATCTTGCTTGTAATTCCCCAGGACTTTATCCTTCCACTGTCTTAAGTAGCCAAAAAGCCAATCCCAATCATAGAAAACTATCAAGCATCTAATTTTTGAATATATGTTCTAATACATTCTCCAGTTTCAATTCTCTATTCTTTTATTTTGTCTTTTCATGACTGCCATTTCTTCTCCAACTTTTAGACTTTTGTTTGTTTCTTAATTTTAATTCTAGCATCTTCTTCCATGATGTGTAACATGGCCTCCAAGTTTACCTGGATCATGGCCCTGTTACAATACAAGGAAATCTCTAAAGCATCTAGTCCTCAAGTATTGATTATTATTTTTAGATTATTATCAATCCCAGCCAGTGGCTTCTTTATAATATGGCTCTCAGGTATCTCAGACCCAAGGATCTTCACTCTGTGGTGGTGCAAATACTTATGGCCTAAATTCTGCTTTGTAGTGTCTGCAATTCTAGCGAATATTCTTCAGAGTTGTGAACAAAGAAGATTTACTTTTATGGTACTTTGTTAAGTGAACCTGGACCAACTCTGACAGGTCTTGAATCAGATTCTACACTGAAAAAAGTTTAAAACAAAATACATTATTTATCCAATTCCAAATTATAATTTTCCTCTTAAGCTTTTTAATCTTGGTATTTAAATGTATGCTTATTTAATAAAAATTTTCATTAAAATATAATTATTTGAATTTTTTCTCCTTATAAAGAAAAATTCTAATGTAGGGGTCAAAATTTATTTGTTCAGTGGCTCCATAGTTAGTTACGTACTTATGAAACTAACATTCTGGTTTAGCACCATGTCCAAGTTTATGTATCTAGTAAGCGGTAGACCCAGGATTCACCCCTAATTTTCTGATTGAAAATCTGTTACTTATTCCACAATATCTCTGGTACCTAAGTGCAGGTCCTAAATTAAATATCACTGGTAGGGGTGGGAGGACTTAAAAAAAAAAGAAAAAAAATTACTGGTAGAGACTAAAGCTCTAAAGCTTTTTTTTTTTTTTTTTTTTAATTAATTTATTATTATTATACTTTAAGTTGTAGGGTACATGTGCATAACGTGCAGGTTTGTTACATATGTATACTTGTGCCTTGTTGGTGTGCTGCACCCATCAACTCGTCATTTACATCAGGTATAACTCCCAATGCAATCCCTCCCCCCTCCCCCCTCCCCCCTCCCCATGAGAGGCCCCGGTGTGTGATGTTCCCCTTCCTGAGTCCAAGTAATCTCATTGTTCAGTTCCCACCTATGAGTGAGAACATGCGGTGTTTGCTTTTCTGTTCTTGTGATAGTTTGCTAAGAATGATGGTTTCCAGCTGCATCCATGTCCCTACAAAGGACACAAACTCATCCTTTTTTATGGCTGCATAGTATTCCATGGTGTATATGTGCCACATTTTCTTAATCCAATCTGTCACTGATGGACATTTGGGTTGATTCCAAGTCTTTGCTATTGTGAATAGTGCTGCAATAAACATACGTGTGCATGTGTCTTTATAGCAGCATAATTTATAATCCTTTGGGTATATACCCAGTAATGGGATGGCTGGGTCATATGGTACATCTAGTTCTAGATCCTTGAGGAATCGCCATACTGTTTCCATAATGGTTGAACTAGTTTACAATCCCACCAACAGTGTAAAAGTGTTCCTATTTCTCCACATCCTCTCCAGCACCTGTTGTTTCCTGACTTTTTAATGATCGCCATTCTAACTGGTGTGAGATGGTATCTCATTGTGGTTTTGATTTGCATTTCTCTGATGGCCAGTGATGATGAGCATTTTTTCATGTGTCTGTTGGCTGTATGAATGTCTTCTTTTGAGAAATGTCTGTTCATATCCTTTGCCCACTTTTTGATGGGGTTGTTTGTTTTTTTCTTGTAAATTTGTTTGAGTTCTTTGTAGGTTCTGGATATTAGCCCTTTGTCAGATGAGTAGATTGCAAAAATGTTCTCCCATTCTGTAGGTTGCCTGTTCACTCTGATGGTAGTTTCTTTTGCTGTGCAGAAGCTCTTTAGTTTAATGAGATCCCATTTGTCAATTTTGGCTTTTGCTGCTGTTGCTTTTGGTGTTTTAGACATGAAGTCTTTGCCCATGCCTATGTCCTGAATGGTACTACCTAGGTTTTCCTCTAGGATTTTTATGGTATTAGGTCTAACATTTAAGTCTCTAATCCATCTTGAATTAATTTTCGTATAAGGAGTAAGGAAAGGATCCAGTTTCAGCTTTCTACTTATGGCTAGCCAATTTTCCCAGCACCATTTATTAAATAGGGAATCCTTTCCCCATTTCTTGTTTCTCTCAGGTTTGTCAAAGATCAGATGGCTGTAGATGTGTGGTATTATTTCTGAGGACTCTGTTCTGTTCCATTGGTCTATATCTCTGTTTTGGTACCAGTACCATGCTGTTTTGGTTACTGTAGCCTTGTAGTATAGTTTGAAGTCAGGTAGCGTGATGCCTCCAGCTTTGTTCTTTTGACTTAGGATTGTCTTGGAGATGCGGGCTCTTTTTTGGTTCCATATGAACTTTAAAGCAGTTTTTTCCAATTCTGTGAAGAAACTCGTTGGTAGCTTGATGGGGATGGCATTGAATCTATAAATTACCTTGGGCAGTATGGCCATTTTCACAATATTGATTCTTCCTATCCATGAGCATGGTATGTTCTTCCATTTGTTTGTGTCCTCTTTGATTTCACTGAGCAGTGGTTTGTAGTTCTCCTTGAAGAGGTCCTTTACATCCCTTGTAAGTTGGATTCCTAGGTATTTGATTCTCTTTGAAGCAGTTGTGAATGGAAGTTCATTCCTGATTTGGCTCTCTGTTTGTCTGTTACTGGTGTATAAGAATGCTTGTGATTTTTGCACATTAATTTTGTATCCTGAGACTTTGCTGAAGTTGCTTATCAGCTTAAGGAGATTTTGGGCTGAGACAATGGGGTTTTCTAAATATACAATCATGTCATCTGCAAACAGGGACAATTTGACTTCTTCTTTTCCTAACTGAATCCCCTTGATTTCTTTCTCTTGCCTAATTGCCCTAGCCAGAACTTCCAACACTGTGTTGAATAGGAGTGGTGAGAGAGGGCATCCCTGTCTTGTGCCAGTTTTCAAAGGGAATTTTTCCAGTTTTTCCCCATTCAGTATGATATTGGCTGTGGGTTTGTCATAGATAGCTCTTATTATTTTGAGGTACGTTCCATCAATACCGAATTTATTGAGCGTTTTTAGCATGAAGGGCTGTTGAATTTTGTCAAAAGCCTTTTCTGCATCAATTGAGATAATCACGTGGTTCTTGTCTTTGGTTCTGTTTATATGCTGGATTATGTTTATTGATTTGCAAATGTTGAACCAGCCTTGCATCCCAGGGATGAATCCCACTTGATCATGGTGGATAAGCTTTTTGATGTGTTGCTGAATCCGGTTTGCCAGTACTTTATTGAGGATTTTTGCATCGATGTTCATCAGGGATATTGGTCTAAAATTCTCTTTTTTTGTTGTGTCTTTGCCAGGCTTTGGTATCAGGATGATGTTGGCCTCATAAAATGAGTTAGGGAGGATTCCCTCTTTTTCTATTGATTGGAATAGTTTCAGAAGGAATGGTACCAACTCCTCCTTGTACCTCTGGTAGAATTCAGCTGTGAATACATCTGGTCCTGGACTTTTTTTGGTTGGTAGGCTATTAATTATTGCCTCAATTTCAGAGCCTGCTATTGGTCTATGCAGGGATTCAACTTCTTCCTGGTTTAGTCTTGGAAGAGTGTAAGTGTCCAGGAAATTATCCATTTCTTCTAGATTTTCCAGTTTATTTGCGTAGAGGTGTTTATAGTATTCTCTGATGGTAGTTTGTATTTCTGTGGGGTCGGTGGTGATATCCCCTTTATCATTTTTAATTGCGTCGATTTGATTCTTCTCTCTTTTCTTCTTTATTAGTCTTGCTAGTGGTCTGTCAATTTTGTTGATCTTTTCAAAAAACCAACTCCTGGATTCATTGATTTTTTGGAGGGTTTTTTGTGTTTCTATCTCCTTCAGTTCTGCTCTGATCTTAGTTATTTCTTGCCTTCTGCTAGCTTTCGAATGTGTTTGCTCTTGCTTCTCTAGTTCTTTTAATTGCGATGTTAGAGTGTCAATTTTAGATCTTTCCTGCTTTCTCTTGTGGGCATTTAGTGCTATAAATTTCCCTCTACACACTGCTTTAAATGTGTCCCAGAGATTCTGGTATGTTGTATCTTTGTTCTCATTGGTTTCAAAGAACATCTTTATTTCTGCCTTCATTTCGTTATGTACCCAGTAGTCATTTAGGAGCAGGTTGTTCAGTTTCCATGTAGTTGAGCGGTTTTGATTGAGTTTCTTAGTCCTGAGTTCTAGTTTGATTGCACTGTGGTCTGAGAGACAGTTTGTTATAATTTCTGTTCTTGTACATTTGCTGAGGAGTGCTTTACTTCCAATTACGTGGTCAATTTTGGAGTAAGTATGATCGGTGCTGAGAAGAATGTATATTCTGTTGATTTGGGGTGGAGAGTTCTATAGATGTCTATTAGGTCTGCTTGCTGCAGAGATGAGTTCAATTCATGGATATCCTTATTAACTTTCTGTCTCGTTGATCTGTGTAATGTTGACAGTGGAGTGTTGAAGTCTCCCATTATTATTGTATGGGAGTCTAAGTCTCTTTGTAAGTCTCTAAGGACTTGCTTTATGAATCTGGGTGCTCCTGTATTGGGTGCATATATATTTAGGATAGTTAGCTCTTCCTGTTGAATTGATCTCTTTACCATTATGTAATGGCCTTCTTTGTCTCTTTTGAACTTTGATGGTTTAAAGTCTGTTTTATCAGAGACTAGGATTGCAACCCCCGCTTTTTTTTGTTCTCCATTTGCTTGGTAAATCTTCCTCCATCCCTTTATTTTGAGCCTATGTATGTCTCTGCATGTGAGATGGGTCTCCTGAATACAGCAGACTGATGGGTCTTGACTCTTTATCCAGTTTGCCAGTCTGTGTCTTTTAATTGGAGCATTTAGTCCATTTACATTTAAGGTTAAGATTGTTATGTGTGAACTTGATCCTGCCATTATGATATTAACTGGTTATTTTGCTCGTTAGTTGATGCAGTTTCTTCCTTGCCTCGATGGTCTTTACATTTTGGCATGTTTTTGCAATGGCTGGTACCGGTTGTTCCTTTCCATGTTGAGTGCTTCCTTCAGGGTCTCTTGTAAGGCAGGCCTAGTGGTGACAAAATCTCTAAGCATTTGCTTATCTGTAAAGGATTTTATTTCTCCTTCACTTATGAAACTTAGTTTGGCTGGATATGAAATTCTGGGTTTAAAATTCTTTTCTTTAAGAATGTTGAATATTGGCCCCCACTCTCTTCTGGCTTGGAGAGTTTCTGCCGAGAGATCTGCTGTTAGTCTGATGGGCTTCCCTTTGTGGGTAACCCGACCTTTCTCTCTGGCTGCCCTTAAGATTTTTTCCTTCATTTCAACTTTGGTGAATCTGGCAATTATGTGTCTTGAAGTTGCTCTTCTCGAGGAGTATCTTTGTGGTGTTCTCTGTATTTCCTGGATTTGAATGTTGGCCTGCCCTACTAGGTTGGGGAAGTTCTCCTGGATGATATCCTGAAGAGTGTTTTCCAACTTGGTTCCATCTTCCCCCTCACTTTCAGGCACCCCAATCAGACGTAGATTTGGTCTTTTTACATAATCCCATACTTCTTGCAGGCTTTGTTCATTTCTTTTTCTTCTTTTTTCTTTTGGTTTCTCTTCTCGCTTCATTTCATTCATTTGATCCTCAATCGCTGATACTCTTTCTTCCAGTTGATCGAGTCAGTTACTGAAGCTTGTGCATTTGTCACGTATTTCTCATGTCATGGTTTTCATCTCTTTCATTTCGTTTATGACCTTCTCTGCATTAATTACTCTAGCCATCAATTCTTTCACTTTTTTTCCAAGATTTTTAGTTTCTTTGCGCTGGGTACGTAATTCCTCCTTTAGCTCTGAGAAATTTGATGGACTGAAGCCTTCTTCTCTCATCTCATCAAAGTCATTCTCCGTCCAGCTTTGATCCGTTGCTGGCGATGAGCTGCGCTCCTTTGCCGGGGGAGATGCGCTCTTATTTTTTGAATTTCCAGCTTTTCTGCCCTGCTTTTTCCCCATCTTTGTGGTTTTATCTGCCTCTGGTCTTTGATGATGGTGATGTACTGATGGGGTTTTGGTGTAGGTGTCCTTCCTGTTTGATAGTTTTCCTTCTAACAGTCAGGACCCTCAGCTGTAGGTCTGTTGGAGATTGCTTGAGGTCCACTCCAGACCCCGTTTGCCTGGGTGTCAGCAGCAGAGGCTGCAGAAGATAGAATATTTCTGAACAGCGAGTGTACCTGTCTGATTCTTGCTTTGGAAGCTTCCTCTCAGGGGTGTACTCCACCCTGTGAGGTGTGGGGTGTCAGACTGCCCCTAGTGTGGGATGTCTCCCAGTTAGGCTGCTCAGGGGTCAGGGACCCGCTTGAGCAGGGAGTCTGTCCCTTCTCAGATCTCAGCCTCCGTGTTCGGAGATCCACTGCTCTCTTCAAAGCTGTCAGACAAAGTCGTTTGCGTCTGCAGAGTTTTCTGCTGCGTTTGTTATAGTTTACTGTGCCCTGTCCCCAGAGGTGGAGTCTACAGAGACAGGCAGGCTTCCTTGAGCTGCTGTGAGCTCCACCCAGTTCGAGCTTCCCAGCGGCTTTGTTTACCTACTTAAGCCTCAGCAATGGCGGGCGCCCCTCCCCCAGCCTCGTTGCTGCCTTGCCGGTAGATCACAGACTGCTGTGCTAGCAATGAGGGAGGCTCCGTGGGTGTGGGACCCTCCCGGCCAGGAGTGGGATATGATCTCCTGGTGTGCCTGTTTGCTTAAGGCGCAGTATTGGGGTGGGAGTTACCCGATTTTCCAGGTGTTGTGTGTCTCAGTTCCCCTGGCTAGGAAAAGGGATTCCCTTCCCCCTTGCGCTTCCCAGGCGAGGCAATGCCTCGCCCTGCTTCAGCTCTCGCTGGTCGGGTTGCAGCAGCTGACCAGCACCGATCATCCGGCACTCCCCAGTGAGATGAACCCAGTACCTCAGTTGAAAATGCAGAAATCACCGGTCTTCTGTGTCGCTCGCGCTGGGAGTTGGAGACTGGAGCTGTTCCTATTCGGCCATCTTTGCTCTAAAGCTTTTTAAATATTATTTATATCTAATACATACAGGAGCTAATTATTGGTCTTTCTATATAATAAAAAATAGGCTCAGAAATAGTATACAGCTGTGAAGCATAAGTTGTATACCATGGTCACATAAA
The DNA here is from genome assembly GCF_037993035.2 of Macaca fascicularis. Lineage (NCBI taxonomy): Eukaryota > Metazoa > Chordata > Mammalia > Primates > Cercopithecidae > Macaca > Macaca fascicularis. The sequence goes on from NC_088386.1 coordinate 105,497,002, forward strand.
TACAATTGCCCAGTTTCATATGGTAGGTTGTTACCAATCGAGCAGGTTTATAAAGTCAATGTTGTTATCTGGACTGGATTCTCTCTTTAGCTCTAACCCTATTCCACCAGTCTCACTGCTTTGTGAAATAGCAAGCAATGGAACGGATGCTGGGATTTGACTTCTCCTTCCAGATCTCTCTGGAAGTGTCTAATTTCATTAAATAATTTACTGTATCTGTTCTTAGTTTTTCAGTGTGGGTCAAACCATATACTGAATCCTATTGCTGAAAATGTTCAAATAAAAACCATAAAATGGGCTGGGCACAGTGGCTCATGCCTGTAATCCCAGTGTTTTGGAAGGCTGAGGCAGAGGAATTGCTTGAGGCCAGGATCCCAGGCAACATAACAAGACCCCTGTCTTGGTGGTGGGTCAGGGGGATTAGCTGGGTATAGTGATGTTTACTTATAGTCTTAGCTACTCATGAGGCTGAGGCTTGCTTGAGACTAGAGTGAGCTATGACTGTGTCTCTGCATTCCAGCCTGAGTGACAGTGTGAGACTCTGTCTGTGAAAAAAGAAAAAAGAAAAGAAGAAGAAAACACAAAATAATAACAAGTAATAGGTACCATTTCTTAAGCCCTTCCAACTTGTCTGAATTTATTTGTATTATCTTATCTATTTCTAGCAATAACCTAATGTTATCTGTATCTATCATCATTTGAAATTACATGTTGTGCACCCACCAGCTCTCTTCTTTCTAATTGTTTATTAGTCATGGGTATGTGATGAAGAATGATGAGTCATCCTTATAGGTATTTTACAATGAGCCTGAAATAAAGCAGGGAAGATATGAAACAAATATCTGGATTTTCAGCATATCTATTTCATGTTGTCAAGAACCTTTTCCTCTGTTTTTCTTAGAAGACAAAGAGGGAGAATATAGAGTTGCAGGCAGCCCTGCAACTCTATATTCTCTATAACATTAAATATGTTAATAAGACCCTGTCTTATTAACAGATGTTTAAGCTTAGAACTTCTCAGCATTTATAAGCAAAAATATGGATTCTGCATAAACTTCTAATACCATTAAGGACAAAAACAAAAGTTTCTGTTTTGTGGTACTGATATGCATAGTAATAGTACAAAGCATAATTGAGCCTACGTGGAAAAGAGAAACAGTATTTATATGCTTAATTATATTACACAACTGGTCGTTTTAGCCTTTTGTTCATCTGTGGATATGGAGCAGCACAAAATTATAAGGCCAATGTTTCTGATTGAACTGGCACATTACATGATGATAGGTCAGAACACATTATAGAAAACATTCTAGAGCTCTCTGTGGAAAGCACATTATTAAAATGGAGACATGCCTATCTGACACATAGTGTATTTTTCCTTTAGATTTTGCAAGAGTTTATTGTTTCTCTTTTTGCCAATTTTTGAGAGTAGTTAGTGCTGCCTGGTAATAACTGTCATCAGTGACAATTCCTGTGCTTTGTGATCTTTCTAATATTGTAATCCAAAGAAAACCAGTGAGGTTTGTGATTATGTGGGAATCCCAGGAAGGAAAGTTCTATTCTACTTAATGATATTTTCAGCACACATGTCTCAATGATCTAGATACTAAATAATTCAATTACGTCTTTGAGAGCTTTACAAATTCAGAGTTATCTACCACACATTTTCACCCTGCTTGTTACCCCACATCCACCTCCAAAATGATCTAACAGGTAAAGAAAATTGTAACTCAATTTGAGATATTTTAAGCAAGTGTACTTCTATCACAAACCATTAACGAACGCCAAGGAGTTTCTAAAATAAATGTTTGAAAGACAGTTTGAAAATGCCAGAGACTGCCCATTGTTTTCATAATGTGAAGTAGATTTTTTTTAAACCATGGACAATTGGTAATTTTAAACATTCTTGGAAGATATTACAAGTAGGATTAGGCACAACAGAGCACTGCCTTATTCCCGGTAAGCTAGAATACAAGCACCCTATCTTGTGATTTAACTCCATCAACTCATCATAAATGCTCTGGACAAAGGAAGTAAAAGACCCAACTTCTATTCATGAGAATAGTCATGCGATCTATCAACATAATTGCCTTAACCCTTCACTTCAGTTGGTCTATAGGGATATTCCATGTGTGTATTTTTATCACTCCTCGTTTTTTTCTGAGGTCCTGTGCAGCAAGCTTGGCTGAAAGCACTAGTCTTCAAATGTCAATGTATCAGAGTTACCCTATTGAGCGTGTTAAAGTATCAATTTGCAAGTCCCACATTGAGAAATTCTAATTTGTTAAACCTGCGTTGGAGCTAATTGACTGAAAACACTGTAAGACACATTGGAATGGATGATCACCAAAGATCACTTCAGTTTTATGATTTTAAAACCTTTTCTCAGATGGATTGAAATAGTTTATCTTAAAAATATTTCTAAACCTATATATCATGTGGTTGCTATTATGATTACTAGACCTCTATATATCACCCCATTTATACAGATTTAGAAATATTTTTACTAGACTCTATTCGTTTCCAGTAGTTTGTTTTACTTGGTGTTATTTTTCACATGCACCGGAGCATATGAAATGAAGTTAGAACTTGAATTCCATACTTCTACCATGACAGCCCTCAAAATTAGATTCAAAACTATTCCCCTCTTATCCAATTTGCTATATAGTGTTGGCCAAACATCCACAGCAGGCAGAACCTTTTTGTGTTTATCCTGAGGTAGGTAATTGATTAATTAATATTCCTTCAACATTGAATACATATTTGAAAGCTGAGAGGTGGAGGTTGCAGTGAGCCGAGATGGAGCCACTGCACTCCAGCCTGGACAATGATGTGGGACCCTGTCTCAAAAAAAAAAAAAAAGAAAAGAAAAGAAAAAATAAGAAAATGAAAATGAAAGCCAATGTATGACCAAAGGCTGTTTTGATAGTTTTTTATATTGCTATCATGGTTTGGTTATGCACACCATACTTTCACATAACCCCTTTTAGACTTTGAAGAAAAGGTATGGAAAACTTCAAATTTTTAAGTGGGTAGAAAATGAGAAAATGGTTTCTTTTTTAGTAAAATGTATTTCTGATTTGCATCCTTAGTCCTGGAGTTATCCAGAGAAAATAAATTCAAAATTCATCAATAGCTCAGACTGACGGCAGAGTTATCAGGGACATTTTCTTCTGGGCATTTCTGCTTACTTCTTATTTCTTTGCTTTAGTCTGGGAAATGTGACAGCTGTACCTTATTTTCTTGTGTCTGCAAGCCCTCAGGGTATATGTGCTCAGGAACTACTTTGTGGTACACTTAAATAAGTATATCTATTCACTACTTGCTCTAAAAAACAAAATGCAGGAAACATCAGAGTATATATCAAATTACTTTTTTCCATGTGCAATATTCAGGCAATGCAATAATAGATGGAGGTACAGGTGAAAATGCTTCTCTTTTTAAGCCAGCTGTTAAATGCATTAAGTTTTAATTTGTATATGCAGTTTTATAACACTTAGATAACCAACCAAAATAAGTTATTTGGCTATCTCCAATATAATAAGTCATTTATCATTTTAAAGTTATTACTCACTTACTAGCTACATTTGCTTGAATGATAATTAAAAGGATATTCCAAGGAAGAACAAAGGAGAAATACGTAAAAAAAAAAAAAGCTAAGTAATTTATTCCAACAAATCAGATTTTTCTTCTACAGTTTGTTAACCTGTAACCTATCTGAAAGGTCTAAAATATTAAAGTTTTGTGAGACATTTTGTGTGAAAAATATTGTTACCTATTTTGTACTTCATTTGCTTTACATGAAAATAAGCTATTGTATGCTAAATAATATTATATAATTTTATTGTAAGAGCTATGCTCTAAAGTAAAATGTTAAAAGGCAATATGTACAGTTATGTATTTATGATATATATTCTGCAGGATTTCAGAAAAGATTTGATAACTTTCAAAATTGTAAATAAAATAAGGAACAGAACATAGTGCTCAGGACTTAGAATAAGGTAAATACTGCATTAAGCATTAAAATTCTTGGGAATAAAAGAAAATAAGGGAACAGATGTATTTCCTGTTAGTCTAATTATCAGAAATAAGCAAAATAAGCTGGGTGTGATGGCTTATGCCTATAATCCCAGCGATTTGGGAGTCCAAGGTGGATGGATTGCTTGAGCTTAGGAGTTCAAGACAAGCCTGGACATTATGGCAAAACTCTGACTCTCTAGAAAATACAAAAATTAGTTGGGCATGTGGCACATACCTGTAGTCCCAGCTACTTAAGAGGCTGCTTGAGAGGCTGATGTGGGAGGATCACTTGAGCCTGGGAGGTTGAGGCTGCAGTGAGTGTGATTGCACCACTGCACTGAAGCCTGGGCAACAGAGTAAGACCCTGTCTCAAAAAATTAAATTAAATTAAAGTAAAGTAAATTAAAGAAATAAGCAAAATATAGGTTATCATCTTATTTCTAACTTCCAATATAAGTTAATTTATTATGCATATTTTTTGGAAGAGGCAATCACATCACAAAAGATAAGGTTTCAACAGTAGTGTTACAGATTTGGAGGCAGACTTTTGGGCTGCCTGTGAACAAGTCCAAATTTTTTCTTACACACAGTAAAAGAGGAATTCATGTAAGTATCTAGACACATACTCAAGTAAGATTCTAGAATTATAAAACATAGAGCATTACAATCTTAGGCCTGGAAAATACTAAAAGCAGATACATTTAAATATAAGAAAATCCTAATGCAGTAGAAATTGAATTATTGATGTTCCAGTCAATACTCTAGAAATCTGATAAATAACAGCAGTGATGACTAAAAGACCTACCCATCAGCTACAAAATGAGTTTCCAAGAGTCTACATTAATTATCATATTAGATAAAGAAGTTTCTATTAAGTAATTGAAAATTGGAATATGTCTGTCCCAAAATTGTTTTGCCACAGTACCCATGTTTCATATTGAGCTGGATGTTTCCTTTTGTTCTTTCTTCATTCCTTTTGTTGATGTTGTTGTTGTTTCTTCCTATTTTTTACTTGCTTCTCTCTCTCTTCTATCGATTCTATTTCTTTACTAGAATGAATAAAAACATTTGGTTACTTATTATATTAGTCCATTCTCACATTTCTATAAAGAAATACCTGAGACTGAGTAATTTATAAAGAAAAGAGGTTTAATTGCCTCATGGTTGCACAGGTTGTACAAGAAGCATGCTGCTGGCATCTGCTCAGCTTCAGGGAGGTCTCAGAAAACTTACAGTCATGGTGGAAGGCAAGTGGGGAGCAAGCACCTCACATGACCAGAGCAAGAGTAAGAGAGAGTGAGGGGGGAGGTGCCACACACTTTTAAACAACCAGATACCATGAGAGCTCACTATCATGAGGACAGTACCAAGGTGGATGGCGTAAACCATTCATGAGAAAACCACTCCATGATCCAGTCACGTCCTACCAGGCCCCACCTCCAACACTGGCAATTACATTTCAGTATGAAATTTGGGTGGGAACACAGATCCAAACCATATCACTTATAAAATTCATAAATCATGGTACCAAAACCTTTTAATCAAAAGTACTTGTTTTACTCAACAGTATTAAAACATGTAAGCATTAAGTCTACCTAAAAACAAAATTGAAGAATGTTACATATGTTAAAAAGACCAGAAATTAATTCATATACCATTTCAACTTGAAATGTAAGCTCTAGAAAGACCACCCTATTCTGGTTATATAACAGTTTTATTATGCTGATATTCGATCATACAGCTTAAATCATCAATAGGTTAGAAATCTGATCAATACCAAGTCTCTTAGTTTGGCTCACATCATTGGAATCGAAGGTTAATGTCACATCAGCAAACACTAAAGAATCTTAGATTTTTCATAATTTTCCATCAGTGAAGTTATTCAGAGTGCAGGAGTGATCAGTGCTCAGAGGTTGGTATGAAAACATTCATGTTCTTTTCAAGAACATTAGAATGAAAAAAACAGATCTTACGTTTTTCAAGGGAAAAAACTGGAATTTTAAAAAACAGGAGTTTTAGCTTTTGATGAAGTAGAAATAAATGTGTCCATAGAAACCCTCAAGTATCAAGACAAAATTGTTTAACAACCAAAGGTAGCAAACATCAAAGCTCACCACTCAGATTCATAAGTAACATTTCTAGTGGCACAATATTGTTTCTTTTTTTAAATAATATACCTTACCTAGAAAGAGTACTTGGGCCCTTTACTATATAGCATAATAGTCATGATACAATAAAGTCAAGTGTAATACCTCACCCTAATATCAATAATAGATGTTTAAACGTCTTGGATTTCTTTTTTTTTTTTTTTTTTTTTTTTTTTTTTTTTTTTTTTTTTTTTTTTTTTGAGACGGAGTCTCACTTCGTCACCCAGGCTGGAGTGCAGTGGTGTGATCTCGGCTCACTGCCACTTCCGCCTCCCAGGTTCAAGCGATTCTTCTGCCTCAGCCTCCCGAGTAGCTGGGACTACAGGCGCACACTACCACACTAGGCTAATTTTTGTATTTTTAGTAGAGAGGGGGTTTCACCATGTTGGTCAGGCTGGTCTCAAACTCCTGACCTCATGATCCACCCGTTTCAGCCTCCCAAAGTGCCGGGATTACAGGCGTGAGCCACTGCGCCCGGCCATGTCTTGGATTTCTAAAAAAATGCTTGTCACACACAACAGTATTCCCATTATATATTGACATATGTTTTTTGTCCTAAAAAGCAAGATTCCCATTGCAGTATATTATAAATTGTAAATCATTGTTTTCGTCTTAAATTTCCTTGCTCACATTATCAAGCTAGTCTTTGCAGGGAAGGGAAATAAGGTGGCCAAGATGGTGAAACCCCATCTCTACTAAAAATACAAAAAAAAAAAAAAAAATAGCCAGGCGTGGTGGCATGCGCCTGTAATCCCAGCTACTTGGGAGGCTGCCGCAGGAGAATCGTTTGACCCCGGGAGGTAGAGGTTGCAGTGAGCTGAGATCGTGCCACTGCACTCTAGCCTGGGTGACAGAGCAAGACTCCATCTCAAAAAAAAAAAAAAAGAAAGAAAGAGTTCAGGTTGCTTCTCAGCCTGCTCTATCAAAGCAGGGATTGTGTGGCAGATGCTCAGCTGTTTGGCAGTTAGGAGCAGTTAAGATCTGTGATCTTTTGCAATTTGGAGAGTTTCCCATTGCACAGTAGGAACGGAATGTTAAAAATTCCTAGTATCTCACAAGTTTTTTAGTAGATTTGGAGATAATTTGACTTTGTCTTCACTTTTTTATTTTTATCTTTATTTGCTTAGAGACAGAGTCTTTCTCTGTCACCCAGGTTGAGTACTATGGCACAATCATCACTCACTGTAGCCTTAATCTCCTTGGTTGAAGTGATCCTCCCACCTCAGCTTCCTAAATAGCTGTACTCAGCTAATTTTTTTTAAAAAAAGGTTTTTTTTTGTAGAGATGGGATCTCACTATGTTGATCAGGCTGGTCTTGAACTCCTGGCCTCAAGCAATCCTCCCACCACGACCTCCCAAACTGCTGGGATTATAGGCGAGAGCAACTATACCCAGTCTTTATCTTCTTTAATTGCACATTCATATAGTTTTCAAAGAGATTCGGGAAAAAATAATATTACATCAGGAAGAAGAAATTAAAGAAAGCTATGGTCACTTTTAACTATGTTGAAAATACCATTTGAAGAATAGAGATAATCTGTGACCCCAAAACTTTGATTAGAAGTACAAGTGAAATTTATCATCTTATGGGTGGTGTTTTAATAATATTATGTTGTGATTATAAATGAGTGTGGCCAAATAGTGTCTCCTTTTGTTCAATAAACTTTTCCCTAAAACAGAGGCAATCGTTTCAAGTTATATTTTCTGTAAAAGTAGTTTTGTCAGAGCCATGCTAATTTGAGTTTGAAATCTCCTAAAATGATCATTACTTACTAAATGGTTAGACTATCTTCTTTCAAAAAGCTCAATAAATTAAGAAGTAATACCTGATTAATCTGCATACATTTTAAGGAATATTATCTGAATAGTCTTACCGGGAAGTTGGGTGATACTTTTTGGGTACTAATTTTGATTTGTTTGTGATTCTGGTATTAAGCGAAATCAGTGGAGCTAGCCAGCCTTTTCTTCTTCCAAAATTAGCTTTTATTAACTAATTTTAACAATTCAAAACTCTAAAGCATTAAATACTAAGGAATTCATTTTTTAAATGTCTGTCCTCTTGAAAATAAATTATCTTAATATTTTAAATGGATGATTACCAAGTAGCACTCTTTCTATTTAAGTGTTGGTTTGCTAGGTTTAAAATAAAGATTCTTGGTCACTGAGAAATCTGTTCCAGAAAGCCCTATGGCAGGGGGGTGAGAGAAGCCAAATGTAACTGAGAGTTGTGGGTGCTTATATTGTTGTATTTTCTTTTAATATTTGGTGGCTAGAACTCCTAGAGTTAAACATGGACTAAAGTACAAACCTAAATATTTCCCAGATCCTCTTGGGGATGTTAATAAATATGGTGTTAGAAAAAGTTTTGTGGCCAATTGGTTTGGGATGTTTTGCACATCACTGCCTTTGCCTGAGATTCAAATATCCAGTAGCACATCAAAAGCTTTCAGAAGGCTCATAGTGTTCCTGCTCATGTAGCTTAGCATCTCATCTGAACACTTTACCTCTGTGGTCTTCCTCTCCAAAACACATAACCTTAAACCAATCATGACAAAAAAATCAGACAAATCTCGATAGGGGGGTATCCTATGATTTATCTGATTAGTACTCCTCAAAACTTTCAAGGTCAAGGTCTTTTTTTTTTTTTTTTTTTTTTGAGACGGAGTCTCGCTCTGTCGCCCAGGCTGGAGTGCAGTGGCGCGATCTCGGCTCACTGCAAGCTCCGCCTCCCGGGTTCACGCCATTCTCCTGCCTCAGCCTCCCGAGTAGCTGGGACTACAGGCGCCCACAACCGCGCCCGGCTAATTTTTTTTTTTTTTTTTTGTATTTTTAGTAGAGACGGGGTTTCACCGTGGTCTCGATCTCCTGACCTTGTGATCCGCCCGCCTCGGCCTCCCAAAGTGCTGAGATTACAGGCGTGAGCCACCGCGCCCGGCCAAGGTCAAGGTCTTAAAGGAACCTAAGGAGACATGAGAACTAAATGTAATATAGTATCCTGGATCAGATCCTGAAATGAAAATGAAAGACATTAAGTAAAAACTAAAGTAATCTAAATAAACTGTGGACTGTTGTTAAAAGTAGTGTATCAATATTGGTTCACTAATTATATAAATGTACCATATTGATGATGCAAAATGTTTAAAATAGGGAAAACTGTATGCAGGGGGTAGATGGGTAGTCTCTGTAGTATCTGCTTAATATTTTTGTAAATTTAAAACTGTTTCAAAAATATAAAGCCTATTAACTCAGAAAAAGCTACATCAACAAGGCATGTTATTTATGTGAAACTTTTTCTATTTACAGTGTTCTCTGTGTACACAAAATAAATTGGGCCATATAAGAATATGGAAATCTTAATCAAGCTCTTTGGTAAAACAAACAAACAAAAAGAAATAAAAGCATGTAAAGATTAGGATACTGAAGTAGGCAAGAATCTATCAGTAAAATGTTGCGATCCAAAAGGTCACAATCAGAATCTAGATGATTTCCTCAGTCTTTTACATACATGAAGATGCCACAACTCCATGGAAATACAATGCTTAGGCTACCCAATTAGATATTTTGATGTGTGACCAGAAGAAAATGGCAGAATGGAGTGTAGAACACTGCAGAATGGTTTTTATAAAAAGATGTAGCTAATTTTTCAGTGTACACAGGGAGAGGTTAATTCCGAGAGCACTCTCTTCTCATTAGACTACCATGTCTGGTACATTTGCCATGAGTGTCTTAGGATAGCCATTCATTCCTACACAATATCTGGGAACAGATTTGCAAGTAACTCTCATTGTTGTACTCACCAAGTTTGCAGGCTCCCATTCCTATTCCAATGTTGTATATGTAATGATTAATGATATAATTAATAAATAATAACAAATGTAATAACTACTGTTTATTGAGCATGCCAGAACTGTGTTGAGTCCTTTATTTTATTCTGCTTACACTTGGTAACAAACCAATAAACTAAGCATTGTTCTCGTTTAATAGATGAGAAAACCCTCCTGTGCACACAATTCTTTACACATAGTGAGGTAGCAATACTCCCTGATTTACTCATAAGCCCTTCAAATCAATGTTTTAAAAGGTAAATTTTTACATCTTGTTTAAATATGTTCTTAGGGAAGATAAATAGAGCTGTTTTGGGAATCAGTTTTGGGAGAGATTTGATGCTGTAGTCAAATTGGCTTAAATGAATTAACTGATCTAGCTCTTCCTGCTATGAAGAGAAAATAGAGAGAGCAGAGGATAGCAACAAAATTCAGTTAAAAAACCCCAGACAAATGCTTGTTAGTAATCTGATGGGAAAACTTACTTTATTTATACTTTCTCCAAACAGAGCTTGGTAGTAAGAAGTGGATTTGTCTTAATATAACTTTTGCTTACTTGTTTGGAGGTCTTTGCTTGAGATACTTTTTTGAAAAAAGGAAGATGTTCTTAGTTTCCACCAAAGACAGTATTGTCTGTATTGTCATCCTTACTGTGGAGATGATAAGCCATCAATAAGGCTACATGGTGAGCAACAGCTTTCCAAAACTGAGTGGTGAATCACCTCTTTTCAATTATATATCTAAACTTGGTAATATCAGCTTGTAAGAGAAGGTCATGCAGTATCTTCCATCCAATTAACATGCATAGAACACCTCCTCCACAACTCATTCATCCTTTGCTATAATTTACAACTTCCTGTTATATGTCAATGGTTTTAACTTTTTCAGATCTTATTCGATTTAGCTAAGAAATAATGCCATAAGATAGGATGTAGGCCTAATGCTATATTTATTTCCTTTCTCTCTGTAAGATTTATATTAATAGAAAATGTTATCTCCTCTTAGTCTATAGATAGGGTCCAGGAAAGTTTATTAAAAAATTAAGTTAAAGCTGTCTTTCTTTTAATTCACAATATCCAGAAAAGCATATCTACCTTTGGCTTTAATTGAACACCCTTGAAACCAATATGTTCTTAGAGAAGATAAATAGAGCTGTTGAACACCATTTTAGCTAATCATGACTTTCAGTGAGATCTAGAAAAGACAATAACTAACATTAGCCGTTTTGGCTAATATGTTAGTTATTGTCTTTTCTAGATCTCACTGAAAGTCATGATTGAAGAAAGTACATGGGATAATTTTCCATGGTATAGAATTCCTGCTGTCATTCTTCCTTCCACATTTTCTAGCCAGTTTTCTCATACTGCAGATTTTCCCTATGCTGAAGGATTCCTTGACTCTACCGTACAGTCAACATTCAAGACCATAGTTAAATGAAAGTTCATTAAGATGTGTACCTAAATGCCAAACGCTAGTTTTTTTCATTGTTCTTTGGTTTTTGTTTGTTTACAAAGAGGAACATGTGTAGAATGACAGTGATCTTATTTTAAAAGAACTAATATTCCAGAAGTGGTCTGTAAAACTCAAGATGAACTAATTGACCCATTCTTGATATTAAACATAGGTTATTGTACATATTTTCTTTGACTATAGAAAGCCACTTGTTTGCTACAAACTTCTCCTATCTTGGTACAACCAATATCAGAGCAGAAGATTTCCCCAAAGTAATAGCTGCTATTTTTCCTCTTTAAATTGCAGGAGAAATAATAAGGCATTGAAGAATGGCAGATGAACGGAAAGACGAAGCAAAGGCGCCTCACTGGACCTCAGCACAGCTAACAGAGGCATCTGCACACTCACATCCACCTGAGATTAAGGATCAAGGCGGAGCAGGGGAAGGACTTGTCCGAAGCGCCAATGGATTCCCATACAGGGAGGATGAAGAGGGTGCCTTTGGAGAGCATGGGTCACAGGGCACCTATTCAAATACCAAAGAGAATGGGATCAACGGAGAGCTGACCTCAGCTGACAGAGAAACAGCAGGTAACTAAGGGCTCTGCTGTCACCAAGTGCTTGCTTTGTGCTTTGAAGTCAGTTTAGTCTGAAAGTGAATTAATATACAGCACTGATCCTCTTTCACTAGTGCTAGGACTGAGATTCCAGTCAGTCAGAGGAAATAAAAGAAGAGAAAAATCATGGCAACTAACTTGACATTAGCTACATTCTCAATCCCATTCCCCTATTTAATTTTTGTCACGTGAATTTTTGCAGGCTGAGTATATGTATGTTTTGCTAGAAACCTTCGGCATTTTAACTCATTGAAAGAATATTTTACAAATAGTTTTTTTTTAATTCTCTTGAATGACTTTGTACCTAAATCCAATGGATTGATTTACAAGCATATTTTTAGAGCAGAAAAATGCAAAATACATAAATATATACTGTAATTTTTTTAACCCATCACTCAACAAACTACAGTTGAGCATTTTCTACATGCAAGGTGTTGTGTTAGCTTCTGTGCCAGTGCATGTGCAAGACATGGTCCCAGAACTCCATGGATCAGATGATCTTGGAGTAGACATGAGACTTGTACGTATGATTATTTGGATGCAAAGCATAACATGTAAGTGCCACATGAGCAGTATAGAAAGGCAGAGTTTAAAGCAGATTATTTCTGCTTTGGGCCAAAGATGGTGCACAAAACCATCTTGGGGTACTGCAGCAAATTCACAAGAATACAACAAGGTATTTTAAATATTTAAGGGGAGCAGTGATAATATCTGTCAAACACTGCATGAACTATAAGCTCAAGATAATTTACAGTTTCAACATTACATTATACTATATTCCTTTAAGATATCATATCTTTGCAAAGATAGGTTTTCAGCAGTTGTTCTGATAAAAGCAAGTACCCTGCAGAAATCCATCTGAAATGGAAGAAGAGAATGATAGTGTCCAACCTGATTCCAGGATTTGAGAAGCTGTGCAGTGCCCCACAGGCACATATGTTCAATTTAGTATGAAATTGTGGTTGAGAATGAAATAAAAATATTATTTGCACGTTTCATGGTTACAATGAGGATTAAATAAGATACTAAAGTGTACAAAGTGAATGGCTCAAGAGACAATAACTGTTAGTTACTTTTATTATTACTGGTGGTAGTGGTGGTATCAATATGGATGACATAGCACTCTTGATCAAGCAACATTTTTCTAAAGCTGAGTATACACAACTTTAAGAAGGTGGAACTTGGGTGTCAGGTGCGCTAACTAAGAGGATTTTGAAGGGATTGCAGCATGAGGGGATGAGGACATGTTATAGCATATTGGTTGTGGGGAAGAAAAGAGTTAGTATGATATGTCAAGGTTTTTTTCACCATCGAATCTTGCAGCACCTGGCATTAGACCTTCAGTATTCCATAAATGTGTGTTGAGTGAGTGAGTGAATGAAGGAATAAATGAATAAATTCAAAAAGAAGAAAGTCCTCTTCACATTAATGGTGAAAACGATTGAAAAGTCTTACTTTGTCCCTTGGGCTCTCACCAGTTGACTCTCAGTGACTGTTATGAAGGCTTGTAATACACTAAAAAAAAAAAAATCACTGCAGTATGTTTGGTCATGCAGTGAAAATCAATACCATTCACTATTTCATCTGTTCAGTAGTCTTAAGTATTTGAGAGCATCAGAAAAATCTCTTTGTCAAGACAGTATGTCATCACCAGCTTCTCTGAGAAAATAATACACATTTAAAAGAGGCTAACAGGCGTTTCTTTTAAATGATGGGTTTAGGAGCATCCAGAGTTAATTTTAAATTCAGCTCAACATGTATCAAACACATTTGGTATTAGATTTGGGAGATTGATTACAAAGGTTTTGTGTGTATGTTCTGAGTGACAAAAATTGTAAACTGTCAGCCATGGATTACCAGAGTGATAGTCAATCCAAACTAAACTATGGTGTGATTTTTAAATTAACTTTCCTCTAGAAATAACAAGCCGAGTATTGAATCCATGAGATATGCATGTGTAGAAATCTATAGAAAAAGGAAAATGTAAAATATTATCTTTTCATACGTACAGAGGATGTTCCAGTGGTGAGTTAATGTGCAATTAAATTTCTTTCCAAACTCCAATTTAACAAATAACAAATTTTATCATTCATGGTTTATTGACAGCTGTTTCACAAATTGTGTAATAAAAATCATCTCCAGCATAAACAGATGCTCTTAAATCCCAAATATGCTATTTAGAAATGCTATCATTTGATGATGGAGACTATAGATATGAGCTGGCATAATATTTTGATGTGATTATTTTAAAAAGGACCAGGGATCTATACATCAGCTCACTGTTTTATACAATCTATCAGTGTATTACATTTTTCCCTGTAATGAATAGTTCTCAGGCCACTGTTAGCATGAAGCATTTCTCAGTGACATCAGGTCCATAGCTGTATGTTGTAGTATCCAGGACATTACCGATTAAATCCAAAAATCTTTCTTCTACTTTCCTTTGTTGCTATAATCTTCTCTTTGCATTTTAAAATAACATTTTCTCGAAGATTGTTTCTTTTTAACCATCAATATAAATAAGATCACATGATAAATAAATTGCAATCATCATCTTCTTCCCCCTTTTCTCCTTCATTAGAGTGGGCTCACTTCAACCAAGATCCTTACTTTTTCCCCCCATCCACTCCTTTAATGTTCGTCTTCATTATGGGCAATCATAATTTTTAAAGATGCAAACCCATAGTCAGTGTATCCTTGATCTTATGCACTGACACCAGAGGGTGGGAGAGTGGATAATGTTAGAAGGCAATAATAATTTACATTGGCTGGGGGCAGTGGCTCACACCTGTAATCCTAGCACTTTGGGAGGCTGAGGCGAGCAGATTGCTTGAGTCCAGGAGTTTGAGACCAGCATGGGCAACATGGCAAAACCTCATCTCCACAAAAAAAAAAAAAAAAAAAAATTAGCCAGGTGTGATGTCACACACCTGTGGTCCCAGCTACTCGGGAGGCAAAGATGGGAGAATCACCAGAGCCCAGGGAGATCGAGACTGTAGTAAGCTGTGATCAGGCCACTGCACTTTGGCCTGGGTGACACAGCAAGACCCTGTCTCAAAAAAATAATGTTAATAATAATCTAGATTTTGTCCCTTTCTTTATGATTTAAAACTATCCATAGGAAGATAGAATAGGTTGCTCAACTATAGCATAATTTTTTCATTCTTTAAGATTTTTTCTTACCACTAAAGTGTCCTTTTTAGAAGCCATGCCACAGAAGCATGAAAAAAAGAAATGAGAAGCTATTAATCATCTAGCCACTTAGGAAAGCTGTTGTTATAATAAGTCTAAAGTGTAATTTTTATCTTTGTCTTTGTTTTTTTAAATTTTTATTTTCATGGATTCGGGATTACAAGTGCATTTTTGTTACGTGAATATATTGCATGGGGTGAAGTCTGGGCTTTGAGTGGACCTATCATCTGAATACTGAACATTGTACTCAATAGGTAATTTTTCAACCCTCACCTCTTTTCCACTCTCCCCACTTTTTGAGTCTCCAGTGTCTATTATTTCCATCTTTATGTCCATGTGTATTCATTATTTAACTCTCACTTAGAAGTGAGAACGTGTGGTATTTGATTTTCTCTTTCTGAGTTATTTCACTTAATATAATGGTCTCCAGTTCCATCCATGTTGCTGCAAAGGATATGATTTTATTCTTTTTTATGGCTGCATAGTATTCCATTGTATATCTACACCACATTTTCTTTATCCAGTCATCCACTGATGGATGTTTAGGTTGATTCCATACCTTTGCTATTGTGAGTGGTGCTGCAATAAACATATGAGTGCAGGTGTCTTTTTGATATAATGATTTATTTTCCACTGGGTAGCTACCCAGTAGTGAGATTGCTGGATGGAATGGTAGTTTTATTTTCAGTTCTTTGAGAAATCTCCATACCGTTTTCCATAAAGGCTGTAGTAACTACATTCCCATCAACGTTGTTTAAGAGTTCCCTTTTCTCTATATCATTGTTAACATCTGTTGTCTTTTGACTTTTTAATAATAGCTATTCTGACTGGTATAAGTTGATATCTCATTGTGGTTTTAATTTGCATTTCCATGATGATTAGTGATGTTCAGCATTTTTTCATATACCTATTTGGCCATTTGTATGTGTCTTCTCTTGAGAAATGTCTATTCATGTCCTTTGCTCACTTTTTAATGAGGATTTTTTTTCATGTTGAGTTGTTTGAATTCCTTAGTCCTTTGTTGGATGCACAGTTTGCAAATATTTTCTCCAATTCTGTAGGTTGTCTGTTTACTCTATTGGTTATTTCTTTTTCTGTGCAGAAGCTTTTAAATCTAACTAAGTCCCATTTGTCTATTTTTGTTTTTGTTGCATTTACTTTTGGGGTGTTAGTCATTATAGTTCTTTGCCTAGGCCAATGTTCAGAAAAGTTTTTCCTAGGCCTTTTTTCTATGATTTTTGTAGCTTCAGGTCTTACATTTAAGTTAATGCATCATTTAAAAATTGCTTTCCAAAGTGTAAATAATAAGAGTAATGGCTTGTAATAATTCTTTTCTGTGTTATCTTTATTGAAGAAAGCAAGAGGAATGCATTTTGGTCCCCACAGAGTTTCAGCTCTGAAGATAATTAGGAGCCTTGTCTTTAAGTTTCAGTTACAGGGTTGGGGCCCAAACTCATATTAGAACTTGTATCAAGATCTTATAAGAGGGCAAAGGGATTCTTTGTAAAATTTGTAAAATATTGACTGGAAAATTATTTTAGAAAATGGAAAGTGACCTTTCAAATTTTAAGGGAGAAAAGCAATTGATTTATGTAATCATTGTACATGTGACTTAACAGTGTAGTTACACTGGTTTTGACTTCATCTAGTATTCCCTTAATAGTATTATATCAAATCCTATCTTTACTGTGCCTGTTTATAGAATCATTTGGAATATGGCACTTTCTAGCAGCAAAAACAGGGATGTGCAAACAAAGTGGTGGTTCTGTTTCTGACCTTGCTCTAAAAAAGTAATAATTTTGCTGTTGCTCACTTTTCATCTAAAGGAGGAAATTTCTATTCATCCCTCACAGAACTATTATGGAAATATATATATATATATCTACAGCTTAGAAATGTGTATAGAATTGCAAGCTGCCATAGTGCTCTTCAGTTTATAAAGCACCATCATATCTTTTATCTCATTTTATCTTTTTGCAATTTGCATGAGGATATCTGTCATTAGTGTCTTCTTTTTACAAATAAGATGACTAAGGCACGGAATGGCTGAGCAACTTGCCCAGTATTACACAGTAAGAAAGTAAGAGAGGTGAATTGTGACACAGTGTTCAGGAATTTCATGCTCCTCTCTTCTCAACTGTCCCACCCTCAAGAAGTGGTATGGATTTTTTTTTTCTATCGTTTATAATTTACATGGCTTTATAAATATGCTACTCATTGTAAAAGCTTTCAAGACTTTTTTAGATGAGTGTATTTTTTTTTCTTGCTCTCAGGATTAATTTTGCAAATGTCAGGATTTTTTCTTTATTAGAAAACTGTGGTGAAGTCCGCTACTTTTCTGTCACAGTTGTGGATGATATGATTGAAATCTGGAAGGGACCAGTGAGATGACTTTTCACAGTAGATCACATGACTACTACGAGAACGCAAGTCTCTTGCCCTACAGACCAGTGCTCCTTCCACCATCCCTGTCTGCCACATTGAGAACAGCAGTTAGTTGCAGCAGTTATCAATTACAGGCAAAGCAGACAATTCTTCTATTCCAGAACTGCCACATTCGTGTAATTTTAAGTGATATGATATCATAACTTTATTCCTAGTTTTCAATCTGAGTAGAGGAAAAGGGGAGGCAATTTTGAGATATTTATTGATACCAAAACATTTTTAAAGTATTTAAAGTCAGGCTTTGGTGATTTTTTACTATCTTAAAGTACAGTGCTGTGAACACTAGTAAAAAAATGCTGGTCACAGGCCAGGCGCGGTGGCTCACGCCTGTAATCCCAGCACATTGGGAGCCGAGGTGGGCGGATCATGAGGTCAGGGGATCGGGACCATCCTGGCTAACATGGTGAAACCCCATCTCTACTGAAAATACAAAAAATTAGCTGGGCGTGGTGACAGGCGCCAGTAGTCCCAGCTACTCAGGAGGCTGAGGTAGAAGAATGGTGTGAACATGGGAGGCGGAGTTTGCAGTGAGCTGAGATCGCACCACTGCACTCCAGCCTGAGTGGCAGAACGAGACTCCGTCTAAACAACAACAACAACAACAACAACAAATGCTGGTCAGGGAGTAGAAAGTGCCTACGTGACCACCAAAAGCCAGTATCAGCAATCTCCTTGGGTAAATGTATGTAAAGATTAAAAGGCAATTCCTCACTATACTCCCCACAATTTACTAGGATTCCTTTGTCTCCCCATCATTTCCAGGCATGCTATCCAGACCTACCCACTGCCAAAGAGGCAGGAATGGAAAAGCTTTTCCAGGCTTTGCGTTGTCACTTTTTCAGGGAGCTCGTCATGGAGCTATGTCTTCTAAAGCCTGGTCCTACACTATCACATCCACATAACTCCAGCAGCCAAGTGACCAACACTCAGTTATATACATCTATTGTTGCTGCAGTTATTAAGTTTGAAAACACATGAAGGAAAAGTTTGGCAGCTCTCACATGCAAAAAGCTGAATATGCCTTTCATAACGCTTTTCTCTCTGTTCTGCTTTTCAATCTCAAAAGATTCAAACCTACCTTTTCTCACCTCTCTCTTTCTCCCCTGCCTCCGTTTCTAGATTTCGCGATTTACTAATAGGAGTCAGCATCCCATTTAAAATATGGCCTATTCTATGTAATATGATATTAATTTATGCAGAGCAGAATAGCACTGAGCCATTTCTCCTGCAAAATGACTAAAGCCATCCACACCAACCCCCCCAAGCAAATAAACAAGCTCGCCTAACAATGCGAGAGGTTGCAGATTTTCCTTTCCTAGTTGCCATGCCAACCACTCATTGCTCTGGCTGCCATTTCCCTGAGCTCCGCAGAGAGAGGAGTGTGCAGAACAGTTATTTAGCATTCAAGGGTGGATCTGCAGAAAACCACACAGCCTCACTGCGAAGCATCTGGGCCTGGTGGCACCGAGGGATGAGGACAGAAAATGGGGATCTTTTCAGTGTTTTCCTTCTAAAGGTTAGGCATCTGGGGCTAGAAAGAGTGAGAAAGAACAAGGATTGATAGAAAAGGCAGTTCCACAAGGTTTGTATTGTCACGTTTGCTTTGTCCTATGTGGTCTCTCTACTAGGTGAAGCTGGTTGTGGGGATTAGTTTCAATCATAATATTTGGCTTGGCTTGTTGATGAATAGGATTTGAACCTAATTTAGGGCTAGCTTATATGGATATTATAATAAAGAATTGTGTCTTTTATTCTTGATACAATATGAGGTTGTATATAGCAGGTATTGCCAGCCAGAGCTTTTGATATTTTACAAATTAGAGGAAAAAACCAACGTCAGATAAAGTTTTGTTTCATTGTACAATTATAAGGTACTTTGTCCCATAAAAATCTGTCTTTGCTCTTTAGTCAAGTCTTAAGGTAGGATGAGATTTTCTTAAGATGGTAATTCTGAATCGAAATGTGAGGAAGACTTGGTTTCTCAAGACTTGTTTCCATTAAACCCTATGACTCAACAAATTGAGGTATGATTTTATTCCTTGGAATTTTAATTGCCTACAAACACTTCAAGTTGTGAAGAGCAAGGCTCTATCTAACACAATATAATAGGATATTTAAAAACTGAGGTTAATTGCATTAACATATACTTCTATGTGTGTTCCTCAAGAAAATTCCTCCCATGCACTGTGGAAATCAGTCTCGTTTCTTGTCTCGCTTTGTGCTAAATGTCAGAACTACATCACAAGCACACACACACACACACACACACACACACACACACAAAAGTATTTTCTCAGATGTTTTGGTCCACTGACATTTTAAAAATTATTCTGTTGAATTTGAATCTTAATGCAACAGATTTGTGCCAATGACAATTCAGACCTATTTGTGAAAATTATTCTTTCTAGTTTGTTTTTAAGTGCAAATATAATTTAACTATCATTGTAATTTTTACTTGACCTTTCTCTCATCCTGTATTTTCCATGATCTTAAGTTTTCTCTCCTCTAATTTGCTGTCATGTTTGTCATCATATTTTTCTTTTAACGTTTTTCAATTTTTTTGATATTAAAAACACCTCCATTTAGATAAAAATTATAAACAATTCTTAAATGCTTTTTTATATTTAGCGAACAGATGAAAGTAATAAGTAATGGAAGTGAGTCTTCTATATTCATTTTCGGACTGTCTAAGCCTTTGTTTTGGTTAGGATTATGCATGGCCTTTATCTGTCCTTTGTTATATTTCGAAGTATTTTCTCCTCACAAAAGAGAAAAAGATAAAAAGATAAGATAAAAAATATAATGGTTTTGAACAAATAAGTTGCTCAAATATCTTGAGAATATATTTCTTATCAAGCAATAATGTGTTTTTAAGTGTGAAATATATATATATACACATATATATATTCTTTGATTATATTACTTCTGCATGTCTGAGAAAGATATTTGCCACTGTATGCCAAATGCTGCCTTGCGATTTAGCATTGGGTTTCATTTTA
The DNA here is from genome assembly GCF_037993035.2 of Macaca fascicularis. Lineage (NCBI taxonomy): Eukaryota > Metazoa > Chordata > Mammalia > Primates > Cercopithecidae > Macaca > Macaca fascicularis. The sequence goes on from NC_088386.1 coordinate 105,517,698, forward strand.
TTGCGGTTGGGAGGTTAGTAAGTAGACTGCAGAGTACCCAGCAGTTATCACTCCTCTTTTCTCCCCCCAAGCTATTGAGATAAACTGACTCTTTCTGCTTCAGTGTGTCAAGCCTTTTTCTCTTCCACTCATTCCCTCACACTTCACTGCTCCCCAGTACATTACATAAAGCACGTGCTTTGACTGTCAGGGGAGTCTGGAAATCATATCAGGAGAGGATGAACAGAACAACTGGTGCTGCATTGCAGACCTGGTAGCTTCAGCATTATCTGACCTGGCATCGTGAGTCCTGGGGGAAAAGGACACTAAACCGTGTCCTGCCGGCTCACTGTGTAGCTCGTCTCACTGAATGAGTCACCATTCAGCAACACTCATAGAAAATGCAATTCAAAAACCAGCCAAGCTGACGAGCAAAGGAAGGGGAAAGCATATGTCATAGGTTCTCATGCAACTTTTAACAATGCTTTTAACAATTTTTGCAAATGCTGGGTGGTTATTAGAACACAGAAATAAGAGTAAAATACAGTCAATTTCAGGAATATGCAAGAAGGCATTAGGCAAAAATAGAAAAGAAAGGAGGAATCAAGATTCAGAGAAAAATTGTCCTAAATACATATGATTCAGCTTAAGCATCCTGAAAATCCATATTTTTAATTTGGAAACAAAGGTCAAAGTGATGCTGGCATATGAGCACCTCTGATTCTTGCAAAGTATCTCTAGTATGAATGATCGGTCCTCTGACTGGTCTAAAATTTTCTCTTTTGTGACACGTTACATTTGCCGAATGTAAATGGGCAAGTTTACATTGTGGTGTTTTCATTCCCATGCAGCATTTTGCAACAAGTCATAGGAAAAACATTTTGGAAGGGTACCACCCTACAGCAAAGGTTCTCAGAAGTCTACCGTTAAAGATAAAGAGCTGTTGTTGATTTTATTCTCTCAAGTGAGTCTTCCTCTTCTGAACACCAAGCACCATGTTTATATCTTGCTAATGCAATTGATCATAGCAATCATTTTACTGAAGTTACTTGTTATTTGTTTTTATTCCAGTCACTAGGTTGGAAATGCTTTGAGGTAGAACCTGTACTTCATTCATCTTTCTTTTCCTTTTTGTATATAACACAGTGCTTATTTTCTATAATATGTGGGTGCTAGAACATATTTTTTGAATTAATATAAAGAAGAGAGGGCTGGGCATGGTGGCTTATGCCTGTAATCCCAGCACTTTGGGAGGCCAATACAGGCGGATCACTTGAGGTCAGGAGTTGAAACCAGCCTGGCCAACATAGTGAAACCCTGCCTCTACTAAAAATACAAAAATTAGCTGGGCGTGGTGGCACACACCTGTAATACCAGCTACCCGTGAGGTTGCAGCCCAAGAATTGCTTGAATCCAGGAGGTGGAGGTTACAGTGAGCTGAGATAATGCCACTGCACTCCAGCCTGGGCAACAGAGTGAGACCTTGTCTCAAAAAAAAAAAAAAAAAAAAAAAAAAAGAAGAAGAAGAAGAGAGAGAGTATCCATATATAGTTGTGAGAATGGAAATCACATAAACAAAATGGTCTACAAAATTTATACTACATTGTGAACAATAAATCTGCAGGAAAGACTATGTTAGAAAGGAAAACTGTGGCTAACGCCTGTGTCCCAGCACTTTGGGAGGCCAAGGCAGGCAGATAATGAGGTCAGGAGATCAAGACCATCCTGGCCAACATGGTGAAACCCCATCTCTACTAAAAATACAAAAATTAGTTGGGCTTGGTGGTGCACGCCTGTAGTCCCAGTTACTCAGGAGGCTGAGGCAGGAGAATCGCTTGAACCCAGGAGGTGGAGGTTGCAGTGAGCTGAGATCGTGCCCCTGCACTCCAGCCTGGTGACAGAGTGAGACCCCATCTCAAAAGAAAAGAAAAGAAAGAAGGGAAAACTGAGAATGAAGAGGTAAATCAAGAAACTGAAAACAGTCGAGATTCAAAGTAAGGACTTTAGAACTGTTGGTTAGGACAGAAAGAAATTATGTAGGAACTCCAAAATACTGTAGTGAAAATATATAGTGGAAGACTTAACTTGTTCTGAAATTGGGAGTGAGAGTTGGGAGTAAAGAAAATATATCTTTGACTGACGATAGCTGTATAAGATATCAAATTGGAGATATTTTCTTGATGATGAAAATTACTGAACTGAAAATAATATGAAAAGTCCAGATAAATGAACTTTCTAAAAGATAATCTAGTGGTTAAGAAATACACAGATACAGAAAAAATTTTCATGTTCATTTCTGCAGAATTGAGGCCAGTGTAATAATTGGCTTGGGTTGAAAATGCCACCGAAATATCCTGTAAATGGAACTCTATAATGCATGTCCTTTTTGATCCTCTGACTATAAATAAGGATTGCTGCGCTGTTCTAGGTCAGGAGCTCAAGTAAATCTCATTTCTGACAAATGGGCAATCTAAATCTTAAAGCATTTGGATATTCTAAGTCATGGATTTAATATGTGCCTCCATTAAAGGAGTATACCAGTATCATCTTGGAAAGATATTATGTATCCTATTTTTGAAGACCAAATGTCACCAATGCCCTTTATTTTCTCTATTTCATCTTTGAGTCTATAAAATTATTTGCAAATGAGTTCTTAGATAGTAAACAACATTTTCATATCAAATTAGGAAATTTATACATTAACTTTAGGAAAATATTGTGATTTCAGTTAAATATAATTCCTTAGTTTCATTTTAGTTTTCATTTTTCACTTAATAAAAGCTTCCTGTGATCCATAATTTTCTTTTTTCCTTTGACATATTTGAATGAAAATGCTCCCATTTACATTTTCTAAATCTAATCATTAAGTATCTCAGTGTTTTTAGTGAAATTCTTCTGCAAGGAGGAAACTAATAATAGCAATAATAATTATCAACTTACTTTTATAAGCGCTTTAAAAAAATAAATCAGTTCACAGGATACTTTTTCTCCTTATTGCATTTTGCATCTTCAGCCCATGTTTGTTTATGTCTTTCTTTAAAAATTGACTTTGGTTATTTTTCTCATCAGCTTGAAAAATAGATTTGTGACTAAAGCTTTAAAAAAATTGGAATAAACTTGCTTTCCTTTGAGCTTTACTGGAACACAAATGCTGACCTGGGGAACGTGGCTTTTTCTCCAAATATTGCACTAACTTGGTGTAGATCACAACGCATGTAAGATATTTATTTTCTCCAAGCCAGTTCTCATCTAGTTTTTTAGAAGTCCTGATTGCTATAAGAAAAGAAGCAAATAATTAAGTTTGAAGCAAATATAGTAGCCACTTAACAAAAGTCACATTTTAAGAGAGGAAGTTCATTCAGTTCGGATAACTATAGTCCGCTGCTCTCATGTAAATATCTGCCATCCTGAAGAAAAATGTGTTATGAAATGCTCTGCAGAGCACATTTAACTTGCACATATGATCCTAATACAACATCAAAAATACTGTTCAAGGAGTTGGCTATTTTGGTGACACAGGTTCCCTTTCTAGTTGGATTTCACTCTTTAAGGGTGAACATAAATTACTCTAGTTGACAATTTATCATCTTATGATGGAATTACTAGATAAGTTTGAATTTAATTTTTTTGATGTGAAGAAAAAAAAACTCCCCCAAATTATACTTATTTTAAAGTAAATTTTATAATATTGAGCATTTCTTCAATTCTAACTGGAAATGCTTAAGTCTCCGGAGGCCTGAATAATGGTAAGTTTCAACTTTTCCCTGTGTTCTTTGATACAACTGAATGTGGAAAAACTACAGTATGTAAATAGAAAGTGGTTTTCTTTACCAGTTCTGTGGGAAAATGAAAATATGAAATTTTCTTTTAAAAGAGTATTTTGGACACTCTAAACTCTATTTAAAATGTTGAGGTATTTCTTGTATTTTATGCTATAAAGTTTCAGGTAAGACACTTTAATTAACATAATGATTGCATTAAAACAATACTACTCTTCCTATAGTTTTTGATCACCTTCTAGTTGTTTTCAGATCATGTCATTCCTGCCTCTTTGTTTCATGCGTGCATTTCAGAACTATCCAAGAAAAAGAGCAAAAACAACAAAGTTCTCTACTTTTATGAGAATTTTTACTTTCACAATTTTTTTAAGAAAACAAACCCAAACTACAAACTCACATAAAATATTTTTGGAGGGGGTGGCCTCTGTAAAAGTTGGGAGAAAAATGACTGATAAACTAGCAAAGGGAAAGGAAAGGAATCTGAGAAACCAAGCTATTTTTAGGCATATTCTTACACCCAAGAATTGGTCAACTGCTTCATGATCAGGGCTCCTGTACATGAAATACTGAAATTGTAATTTCATTTTGGAAAACAAAGGTACAAGTCCTGATTTAGAAATTTTTCTTCTATGTTGGGAAGAAAATAATATATTTTTCATATATTATCATAGTAAACTGAATTTTCATTGTAATATTTTCCTAAAAATTTTAAAGCCTTTTAATGAAATCTGATTTTCCATATCCTCAGCAAGCCCCACGTATCTATTCCATAAGATTGTGATTCTCATTCCAAATGAAGCTCTCTTCGTAGACCAAGTATGTTGTAGGGGTATAGTAATATCTGCCTACCTAGGACCAGCCCTATGCGGAATTAGAAAGTAAATGAAACATGAGTTCAGCACTTTTCTATCTGCTTCCCCAATCCCATCTCTTCATTTTCTTCAAGTCAGCAGGCATATGCTCATATGCCTAAAATCCCGCCATAAATCCCATTACAAAGCTTAATTTCCTTGCCCTATATCAGGCTACCTACCTAGACAGCATCCTGTTCTTACATTTTTCTCAACTCTACCACTCCATCAAATTTTATCTACCTTTCTTTTTCTGCTGGGCTCCTACAATAGGACAACCAGAGCTATCACAATAACAAGTTATAGTTTTGTGCTTCTAGATATCATTTCTATTCTGATATAAAACTTCATTGTCTTCAAGTAAAGAGTGAGTTCTTTGGCAAGTATAGGTATAATAGAGATGGAATTCACGCTTTGAAGGTACTTCTAGAGGTGTGCTTGCTATCAATGAGAAGCAATACAGTCGAGAGACGCAGCTACAGAAAATGACATAAATAAACAACATCGAAGCAAAATCATCAATGTAAAATTTTATTTCAACAAACGTCCGAGAGATGTGTTCTAAAGATTGGTATGTTATTTGCAAATTTCTCAAGGTACTTTTGAAATTATTATTATTTATTTTTTATTTGTCTTACATAATGAAGAATTAAAATTAAGAAATGTATTTAATAATATTTTCCATGGGATGCATTTATCAATACAGAACCTAAAAGAAATCATCTTTATTCTAGAATATTTTTGGCATGAAGAAATTTTAAAATTCTATTAAAGTCTTTGCTTTGTACTATCATAATGGTATCAAATACAAATATGCCATTGACCTTGCACTTCTTGCTATAAAAAGAAGATTTGCAAAGTCTCTTGATTTTGCTACTTACAGGTCTGGCAAACAGTGTTTTAACTATCATCAATTTTACATATTTAGAATTTTTCCAGTGAAGGTGCTCCCCTTCTCTTTGGTTGTGGCTGAGCTTTTATTTAACAGCATTATTAAAGAAAGAATAGTAGGATGGTTCAAATTTACTTTACTTTTTCTTTTTTTTAAGTAGGTATTTCAGTTTTCAGAAGTTCATAGTGTAATTGATTTTACTGTACCTCCCCCCATAAGTTACTAAAACATGATTATCTGATTATATATTCAGTTATGATTTGAAAATTATGAAGAACTACCATGTCTATTTAATATTGACTTTTAAAGTCTGCCAAGTCATTTCAGGTGCTTGTGTAGAGAGAATCTTTGCAGACAATACTTTTGTAGCTATAATGACATAAAATATGCAGGCATAGAAAATGAACAGTCACTTATTTACAACATTAGTAGTTAGTGAGAAACTTGCTAAGAAGAAAGCAGATTAGGTTGATGATTGCTGCTGTTTGTGAATTCTTAGAAAGGTGATGGGACGGAAAGGAAGTTTAAGAACTTATGGAGTTTTAATAAGGAGTTTAATAAAGAGTAAAATAAGGAGGTTTAATCTAATTATGCAGAAGTCATGTTGGTTTTTCCATGTGACCATTGAGTGTACCTTATGATGTATTTTGAACAAAGTGATTTTTCCTATCACATGGCTCCTAAATTCCATATGATTCTAGGTCACAAGGCCTCCAAAAATTTGCTAAGTTATGTTAGGGATGAGAGAGAAGGATCAAACAAAAGTTATTTAAGCTGCTGATCTTTACCATTTTATTGTAACAAATATAGCTTCTCCTAGAAGAAAGATCTGTGTTTACAGAGGTAACTAGTAAAGACTATTCTTGGTATATAGAGAACTTAATTTCAAAAGTTTATTCCAATGACATATTTTTAGAATCTAGAATTATTTTTTCCATCATATCCTCTGTCTCAGACCAGCATTGACATTCCTATGTTTTGCAGCTATAGAAGCATTGATTTCTCCATAAGAAACCCTAGCCTTGCTCCTTGTGTCCAAGACCTGTGAGGTATCCACATACAGATGAGACTTTAAAAGCATGGACAGACCTCTATGTGCATGAGTACTAACACGTGCATAAACACACACACACACACACACACACACACACATACACGCACACACACACACTATTGCTTTTCTGCAAGCACACTATATTTTATATTTTGTTTATCTCACAGTTACTCTTTCTCAGGGTGGATTTATTCAAGGTCTCTTTGTTTTATTGGTATTTTATTTTCCCACTAATATTATTTAAAATGTCTCATGCTACATTCCTTTAGCAATGTCATGTATTTTAAAACTTAATGAAGAAGAGAATATAATCCAATTTCCCCACATCTACAAAGAGTAGTACAATTGTAACAGTTTTGACGAGATTCAAAACAGAACATTTCAGAGTTCCAAAAGTACTGTCAGTTCCCTCAGTGCCTTGATGATTGGATTCAATTTGTTGGTGTTAAAGCTATTTGAAAATTTCAGGGGAGCAAACCTCTCTAGAAATTTGTCTTTCTCAAGTGAAGATTGATAAAAAATTACAACCTTAGTTAATCAGTAAATGTGTAATATATGGGCCACAAACAGCATAAAAATGCAATACATTACTCCATTGGACACCCCCAATACCACCAGCAGTAGAAAACCTTAACTAGAACATGATAAATATAAAGCTAAATTGTAATGATATTGGCTTACTGTATTTCTTCTGCATAAATGTGTTTTCTGTTTCCCTACTTTCAGCTGGGCACTTAAAATTAGAAGCAAAATTTTACAGTAGGTACTATCTCTGATTTGTGCTTTTCTAATTACTTTTGACTCCGTAATGTAGTGTTTTTAACCTATGATGTCCTTTCACTGATAATAGTATTAATTTACTACATTTTCCTCCTTGACCAAATTTAAATGCTAGGCCAGTTCTATTAAACTCTAAAGACTTCATCTGAGTACATTAAGGTGTAATCTAAACAAGATTGTGGGTTTGAGCATGTATGTGGAGGTACAGGAAAAAAAAGAGCAAGAGAGGGAAAATTATCCTATAATTATACACTGTACTCACAATCCTAGTCTACCAATTTGTAAATCCATTTCCTAAGAGGACCATATGAGTGACTGTGGCAGGATCAGTCAACATTTGTGGCCACTACTAGTAAATCTTAAAGAAGAAAAATAAAACATGTCCTTCAACAAGATTGCCCCTCTTTAAACAAAATTTAAATGTAGGAACACCGTATCTTACTCATCTTTGTATCCCCCTAATGACTAAGAATAGCTCCATTGTCTATAACAGGTGCAAAATAAATTCTCTTAAATTTAAGTACCCATCAGAGCCGAATTTTGTGCCATCATAATTCCTTTATCTTAAATGCATTTGTCTTTGTTAACTAACTTCACCTCAAATGCATTTTTCCCCATAAACGAAATTGATCCTTGTTTTAATCACTAAATCTTTAGAAGAAATATCTGGGGAGAAAAAAAAAAGCTGGTGGGCAAAGATCTGTAGCTGTAGTGTTGGCCAGTGTGACCCCTGAGATTAATAGAAGTCTGTCTAGGGTGAGACATGCCAATGCTGGCCTCTAATTAATGCAAAGGTGCCAGGGAAACAAACAAACAAAAACCCAAGAATTTGCTCTTTTAATTTCCTCATCAGTTGATTACAGGAAATAGTTTCAGAGGAACCATTTACTCTCCAAATTGAGCAAGGAGTAGAAGCAAAGAACTTTTCTTCTTTCCCTATTTTTATGAATTCGTCTAGGGTCTTTGTTTAGCAGAGTGCTTCAAACTACACAGTGCTTTCCTTGTTGATTAGTTTCCATCAGCAGCAGCAATTAGTATTGGTTTCCTAGGCAACCATTCTGTACCCTACTGAGAAAAACCTTTTCTTGACAGGAGCATTCTGTCTAAAATTGTTTTGTTTTCCTTCTTCCACAAGCGTACGGTAAGCTTATTTGTCGTTTTCTTTGAACACAACATTGTTATACCAAAGATTTTTAAAACATTTACAGGCTTTTATATTCCATATGGTTGAATTTACAGCCACTGTCTCTTACTTCTCTCTTAACAACCTGAAAGAAATCAACAAAAATATGTTCTCAAGCCTATGCCGAGGTGCTTGGATTTTTTTGTTCACAGTCTAATTGGTGAACCTTTGCACGTTCAAGTAATCATAGCTGGTCCTGCTGAAAAACCACAGGGTACGAATTCAAAATCAAACTTACGGGTCCACAAACAATGTTACATATCACTCAGAAACAAGTTGAAACTTCCAGGATCATTGAAAAAGTTTCATCTCCGTTGCTCTTGTTATTAATCAACCAAGCAATATTGATAGATAAATATAACAAAATAACTTTAAAAATGTGCTAAAAGCAAAGCCTGAGGTTGTCTTAACATTTTTGTTGTGGCAAATAGTGTGATCAGAAGAGCATGGCAGTGGTGCAGCATGAATCAGCATTGGGGAAAAAAACAGAAGGTCATGATGGCTATAACTGCTGAGTAGTATGATATGACAGTAGAGCAAAGTTTACTTTATGTACCTTTTAGTTTAAATAATCAGTGGCAGGAGCCTGATGTATTGTTTGTTAGGGTCCCAGTAGTGGCCCAGCATTTAAGCAAGGAGGTACTCATTGGGAAAAATGACAGAATCATCTCAGTGTCTGACAAAAACTTTCAGATCTTACCTACATTTTGTCAATCAAATGATGTTCATAGAATTCAATGATAACAGGACATCAAGAGTGATTAAAACAGTGGTACCTAATTTAAATAAGCACTTGATTTATATTATTTTATTTAATTGTTACAACACACCAAAAGATGAATACTACTTTTATTCCCACTTTACAGATGGGGAATCTGAAGGTTAGAGAGATTGTTACTTAACCAAGGTCTTTTGGCTAGTAAGAGATGGAGACGGATTTGATCCCAGGTTTGGTGACACTAGAACCTACTTTTATATAAAATACTGATGTAAATCATAACAATGTCTAAATGGGACAAGCATATCTTTATCCATTATTTTGCCAGTTTTTCCCATCTGGACAATGTGTAAATATGTGTATTGAATAACATCAACAAGAAATGAAAGTGCCTACTGTAACAACTTGCCATACAAGGTTGCTTAATAACCTTTTATAACAGTGTGATGTTTATTCATTAGTTAGGTGAAATGTTTAAGTAGCTTAGCATGATACTGTTTGGGTTTCATCAAGTAGTTTTCAGTGGATGACAGCATTTCTCAATTAGTTTCTCAAACTTATTAATCTCCTGTATTTGTTTCCACCAATATATTTCCTTAATAGGAAGAAAAGGTATTTTTTGTTTCCAGAGGACTACTTTGATTCTCTTTTCTAAATACTGACCCCATCTTTGTTTCCCAAGAAAAGTTTTCAAGACAGATTTCACATTTTGTCTTCAGGCATTTACCTGGATAGTGATGATGGGCTATCATCTATTGCTCTACTGCCTGGATTAGATATTTAAATCCTTTATTCTTATCAATCTTTAATCAATAGCATTTTTGGAAATTATGAGATGAATTTTATTTAGAAAGGTTCCTTTTTAATGTTTTCCCTCTAATTGATTTGAGAGCAGATCCAAGTTGTCACTCATGCATAGCTGTGACATGACTTTACAGTCATGTTATAAGATTATTACTTATAGAAATTGTCTCATCATATTGATAAAATATCAATATGATAAAATAATAACAAATAATAGCAAATTGCATTCAAATACCAATGTAAGGGTCTTACTGCAGTGCAAAAGTTACTGTTAAATACATCAAAATCCTGACATTCATTCACAAAAGAGAGAATGGAACATTCACAAGAGAAAGAATACAAAAACATATTATGTACACTTATTTACTAAGATAATTTCTAACATAAACTAAAAAATGTCCAGTGCCAGAACATTTTAGAAGTTCGAAAGAAAGATAATTGAGCCTTTCAAAATATCAGATTACAATAAGCAGTTTTATGTTTGTTTAATGTTTTCAGCTATGAAGATCAATGCTACCTTTCAATTACATGTAATGAATAATAATTCCCCAATTTATGTGTAATCTAGATTCATCTTTAGTCTTCTAAACAACTAAGTCTTGTTTATAACTTTACACATATGTTTGGAAGACAAAGCAAGAATAAAAGAATAGAAAGTATAAAAAAGTATTCTACAGGAATAGAAGGTAGAAAAAGTAAGCAATGGAAAATTAAAATGTAGTCTAATCAAGAGAATTTTTCATGTCACCAATTGTGTTCAGAATTAGACAGGATTATCATACCTTATAGAGCACTGTCTAGAATAGACAGTCCTGAATTGGTACTTGCTGGACGGAATCTTGAGCAGATGGTAGCCCAGGACCTATGCATCCAGGAAATTGGGTGTGAAACCAGAAAATAAATAACAAAGACAATATTTACTTCTCTCATATCTTTGTCTTGGAAAAAAATACTTCCCTTGTCCATTAACGTAGCCATCAACATCAGTGATATTGGATTAACTATATTTTCAGATGGTTATAATAACAATAGCCTAGTTGGGCTGACCTTTAGTGCATATCACGATTGCTCTTTCTTTAAAGCAGAAATATTGAAGTAGAAGACTCAGAAAAATACATGACTAGGGGAAAATAAAGATGCGTTGGTGAAGGACTATCTGGAAGTTTTTATTTTATTTGTATTCCAGACCGTTATATAATTATGTGGCAAGCTTGTTAATATAATTATGTAATTGAGTCCCCACAACAACCTCTGAGACAGGTACTAAAATTGTTTCCATTTTATGGATAAGGCATCAAAGAAAAATGAGATTGAGCACATTTCATAGTATGAAATAACTAGAAAGTAGCAATGCTGGAATTTGTACCCACATTTTTCTGAATTAAAGTCTGTGAGATTCCCTCTGATGTGTACTGTAAAAAACAAACAAACAAACAAAAAACAGCAATCAGTAATCCCCTAAATATATAGAAAGACTGGATGGATGGATGGATGGATGGATGAGGCATTTAATAGACAAATGTAGAATCAGTGAAGAAATTATATATATAATCACACACATCATAATCATTACATTTATATTTTTCTAGGTCTGATTTTGTGACTGTCTTTCCTTGTCTTCTGAGTTTGTTTGGAAACTTTATCGTTAATCTGCCCTGAACTTTACACAAACCCTGAGTGAATCTGCTCGTGTCCCCAGGAGCCATGCTATAAGGATGACGCTCACCCAGTAGATCTGCTGATGAGGGTTCCAGGGAAAGAAGCCCATTTCTTCCTTCCTTAAGAATGCTTCTGTCTCTGCTAATGGCAACCCTTACTTAGAGGAAGATTTTCAATTAATTGGACCAACTGAAATTCCCAGAACATTCTTAGGCTCCTGTTTTCCTAAATTCACTGGTGAACTTTGTATTATAAAATGTGTTATGCCCTATTTGAAAAAGTTTAACAATATTATTTTCTAAAAAATCCTAAAGATAACATGTCAGTTAAGCCAACAGCTTGTTTGACTATGCTAAAATAATGTTTCTCAAATTCTCTTAAATTCCTTCAAAGAAGAAAAAATTTATCAATTCTCCCTCGGATTAAGTTTTTTTTTTTTTTTTTTTTTTTTTACAACTTTTGGTTAAAAATGTACAAAAATAAAATTAACTTATTCATGAGTTCTAATTCCATTATGGGACATAAACACACTTATAAATTCATTTTCTCCAAAACAACGAAACCAGTAATATTCAAACTCTCTGCTGCTTCTCATCTACAATAAATGATACTGCTTTGCTGAAACTAAATTATCACTCACGATTGAAATATAGTACTGGCTGATACCGTGCCTTTGTTTAAGTTGGACATTTCTATACTGAACCGGAGACAAGTAATACTTCTATTCTCCTTTTGTCTCTGTTTCAACTATTTTCAAAGTCTATTTATACAGTGTACCACAATGTTATTTGGGCTACACTTGTATGACTGCATCCTTTATGTATTAAATCCACCGCTCCTTTCTTATTAGCTCTCAACATTTAAAATAATTCTCCATGGTATCAAAACTGTAACCTAAAATACAATACCAAAGAAAAAGACTGAAATAATGTAGAATTGCTCTGTTATAATTTGCTCATATAACCAATGGATACTTATTTATTTTGGATTATCTTCCCAATCTAAAAAAAAATTAATACATGTAAAACGCTCTCAGGCTCTAAAAATATTTATCAATAGTTAAACAAGAATGCAGGATCCCCATTTAAGAAATACTGTTTTGATATATATATATATCAAATTCTTAATAATAGAGTAAATAAGATAATTTGAGGTTTTAAGGTTACTAAATGTAGTAACAAGCATGACTTATTTCTGAATTTTTGTAAACATTATGAACAAAACCTTTCATATTAATTTTCCATTCTGTCAAAAAAAAATCCTGTTAAGCATCCAATCTGAGTAAAACTCAGTAAGAGAAGCTTCAAGAATTGTGTATTGCAGCACTATTCATAATAGCAAAGACATAGAATCAACCTAAATGCCCATCAATGATAGACTGGATAAAGAAAATGTGGTACATACACACTGTGGAATACTATGCAGCCATAAAAAAGAACAAGATCATGTCTTTTGCCAGGGCATGGATGAAGCCACTATTCTTAGCAAACTAACACAGGAAAAGAAAACCAAATATTGCATGTTCTCACTTATAAGTAGGAGCTAAATGATGAGAACATATGGACACATCAACATCAAGGGGAACAATACACACTGGGGCCTATTGGAAGGTGGAGGATTGGAGGAGGGAGAGGATCAGGAAAAATAACTAATGGGTACTAGGCTTAATACCTGGGTGATAAAATAGTCTGTACAACAAGCCCCCAAGACACAAGTTTACCTCTGTAACAAAGCTGCACATGTACCCCTGAACTTAAAAGTTAGAATTGCAACAATAACAGAAGAGAGTCCTTGACTTGGGAAACTTTACATAGTGTGGGAGATAAGCCATGTGAACCAGGACAATTCTGTGTGAGATGTACTAAATACCATAGGAAGATACTACAGTTTGCATACATGCTAATAGAAAGATGCAAGAATGATCCAGAAGACATAAAGGTCCTATATATATATCCCAATTTCTGCCATGATTGTTCCACCTCTTTATTATACTCAATTTTCCATAAATCACTGGGGTGCTAGAAGAGGCTACCTCACTCTATTGATTTTTATATATTTTAATTGCATTAAAAATTAATATATGTAAGTGGCGATTCTCAAAACCTAAAATAATTCTTTTTGTAACATTATTAAACAATTTAGACGTCTAAGCAATATCTTTACAGTTAATTTAATTTTCTGTAGCCCTTTTTGTGTACTCTTTCCCATGAAAAAAAAACATCACTTTAGGAGCCCAGCCCTTCAGAGAATGTTCAGAGAAACCCTACCCAGTAGCCTGGCTTTATGAAAACAAACAGCCCTTTCTTCTCTACTGCCCTCTTCACTGAGTAGCATAGCAGATAATCTTCCTCATGATGCTTTGATGACTGTTAATGTTATTTATTTAACTGGTGTAACTGAAAAATTCTATTCCAACACTAAAACAAACAGCTAATAAGATAGTATTATCTCTTAGAAATAAAATAGTCATCTTCTAAAGGTAAATTCTCAAAATATCTAACATGGTCTATGAGATACATAGGTAGGTAGGCAGGCAGATAGGTAGATAGATGATATATTAGGTAGATAGATTAGATAGATAGATAGATAGATAGATAGATAGATAGATAGATAGATAGATAGATAGATAGATAGGTAGATAGATGATATATTAGGTAGATAGATTAGATAGATAGATAGATAGATAGATAGATAGATAGATAGATAGATAGATAGATAGATAGATAGATAGATAGATGGATGTTGCTCAGTTATGGCTAATCACTTGTTACATAGCTTCCAGCTATAATCAGGAATGGAATTACAATGATGTATTTTAGATACACAGATAGCTAAGCAGGTCTGAGAGTGAGTATGTTTCCTTCATACCATTAAAACAGTTGATATATCTCTGTTAGTCATTCACTCATGACTGTTAGAAAGTTTTGTGATTATGTGTTTGTTATTTCTTCCATTGTTCTGCTTAGGAGAAAGAACATTATCATAGTCAGGGATGCTAAAAACTAGTTATTTGGCGTCTCACAGACTGATCATTTTAATTTTGAACCCTCTTTTTTTTAAAAAAAAAAATGAAACTGAGATGATTTTATGTCATATGGCTTTAAAGATCTTTAAAACATCTACTATCTAGAAAAATCATAGTTCTTTAGAAAGAGACCATCTGACATATCATTGCCTGTTTACAATTTATCTTATTTTCACTGATCCTGGATAATGCTATTTAACCACAAATATACATTTTGAGGCATGTTTTCATATTTTAAATAATGATATTTCTGCATATCAAGCACACAAGCTTATATAAATTACATTTTTAGAATAGTATAAGAAAACTATAAAACAAATTTAAGTTAAATTCAAAATGAATCCTCTCTTCTCTCCTTGAATTTGTTTTACTAGGTATAAAGAAATTAAATTGTTTCTATTTTTGTAAACAGCTTTTACAAAATAAAGTGCCAATTACCTTCACATTGGAGGTTAAGACTTCAACATATGACTTTGGGGGCAGGGGATACAAACATTCATTTTATTACAGAGATGTCATAGACTTCAGAGTTGAAAATAAATTTCTGTTGTTGAAGCCAAAAAAAAAAAAATGTTCAAATACCATATAAGTATTTTTTTCTCAGTTCTGTGCTCATTTTGCTTGCTTAGCTTAGCTCCTAGAATACCAACTTCTTTTCTTCTTCTTCTTTTTTGTATATATGTGTTTATGTTTTCTCTGCAATTATAAAAGTATATTGTACTTTTTAGGGGGAAGAAAATGGAATTCTAACCCACTATACTGTTTAGTTACTTTTCCTCTTGCTATCTGTTTCAGACTTCTCATCATTATATTTTATTTTGTTACTGTTTATTACAGAGGAGGTGTCTGCAAGGATAGTTCAAGTAGTCACTGCTGAGGCTGTAGCAGTCCTGAAAGGTGAACAAGAGAAAGAAGCTCAGCATAAAGACCAGACTGCAGCTCTGCCTTTAGGTAAATGAGAAGATCCTCAGGTCAGGCACTGTGTCTGTTGCACCCTGATCACAGGATAAAGTCTTCATGTTCAAAAGATAGGCCATATCTTGTACTTCATCCTTACATGTAACATTCATCAGACACCTTAACTGGGTATGCACTAGGACCTATTTTCATCTTTTCCCACTGGTTCATTGTAGTGTTTGCATAGTCTTTAGTTAGAGGAGTGAGCTTACAGTTAGACTTTTCCCTAAGGGGCCCTTAATTTTTTCATTTTCCGGACCACTAGAAATAGTTATTGTTAAAATAAAGCCAATGCATTATTTCATGGCTCCACCCATAAAGATAATATACTAAAACTTTCATAAGAGATGATTATTTCCCTTTACAGGTTTTGGTGAATGATTATACTGTAGCCTTGTTTGGGTCTTCCTGAACTGACTACACAAAACCTATAGCCAGAGCTTTGTTATAATCATGAATGACTTTGTATCTTATATGAAGTACTGAACTTCACTTGGTTCATCTAAGGGCACTGAGAGAGTGCTGTTCTCTCCCTTAGTAACAAGACAAATGCCCTCTAGGCCAGGCAAGTCATGTAATGCATGCTTGCCAAAGGAAACACTCTCAGTCAAAGCCTTGCTGCCCCTACTCATAGATAGATGATAGATAGATAGATAGATAGATAGATAGATAGATAGATAGATAGATAGATAGATGTATATACATGAAGAGATACAAGAAAGGAGACTGTCTTAAATTCAATATATATATTTATTTCACAGGTATATACACGCAAGTCATAGAAAGGTATGGTTTTAAAGGCCTAAAAATAGCACATATCCATTTCCCTCTCTTACAGTCTAATATATCCGTGATATTTGATTTTTTGATCAGTATTCCTTTAATTGTCTATTAAAAAGTAAATAATAAAAATAATCTTCCCTCCCAAAATAGTAATTTAGAATACACTCAGTATTTTTAGTACTGTGGGATTTTTTAATTATTAAGGACTATTTTTCTCTTAAAACACATAGATAAAGAATTATCTAATCTAAAACATTAACCTTCAGTTTATTGTTCACTTTTATTCCTTGAAAGAAAAGAAAACTCAATTTTTTAAAACTTGAAATCTTAAAATACACCATGCAGAAGCCCATAGGATAAGGAACTAAAAAGTCACCTGTCATCCCAAAGCTGCCTCTACTAACTACTTTATGAAATTGAAATTCCCCTAATATTTTAAATAGATTTAACCACTGGCCTTAATTGAGAAATATTTCCTTTTGAAATTTCTTACTGTCATATGAGGGGATCACAAATCATGTAAGTGTCTTGAAAAATAAAACTTAGATTGACTGTAAATGAATTACATCTTTTAGAACATTTTTCTCTGGTTCGTCTTCACGTGTATCGATTGCTAAGACCAGAAGTTTACTCAGCACATGGCTTTTGTCTGAAAGTTCGCTCAGGCTATGAAAGTTTATTTTTCCTTTTCTGAGAATACATACAGAAGATGGGTTTTGAAATTAGACTCAGTGAACAAAAGGTTTAAAAAATATGTCCCCTAAAATAACTATGAGTGGTCAAGATAACACGTTTCCAGATTGAGCAGTTGAACAATAGAGTTCTAATAGTTTTTTCAGTCAGTAGCTGAATCCAGACTAAAAACGTCTGCCTGCCTGTGTGTGTTTTCATATGGTAAATTAGGGCCAAAATGAAATATTTTATTAATTGAACAGGTAGACACATTAATGAGAGTAATGATGGAATTTTAGCAGGCATCTCTAATCTGTTTTTCTAGAGATGATAAAATCACTTTTTGGGAGAATATCAAATGCTTATCTTATTTTTTAGGTTTTCAAAAATACATGAATCAGGTAATGGGCCTAAAAATAAATCAAATGCAGCTTACTATTGAATCTTTTTCTGATTTTATAGAAAGGTCTTTTTACAAATGGCAGAACTTCCTACACATCTACCAGCCTAAAAGGATTAATTATTGCATCTCATTTTTCCATTGTTTGATCTTTAGCAGCTGAAGAAACAGCTAATCTGCCTCCTTCTCCACCCCCATCACCTGCCTCAGAACAGACTGTCACAGTGGAGGAAGGTAAGGCCTATTGGACTTTTCAGGATTTGTCTTCTGATAAAGAGTGAACAATGAACTTCAATCAGTAAGCTCTGGACTTTGGTATTGGTTAGTATGTGACCAAGCTTTGGAGCTATCTGTTTCAAATAATGAAGAAGAAACAAAGACTTTAAATAAATAATCACTTATTTTTATAAAAGCAAAAGTAGAGGAATTTGGTAAATAAAAGAAATCTGCTTGATTAAGGAAGATAATTTTGTGTTCAGTTGCTAAAATAACTGTAGAGAACCCATTCACTTTAGAATGCTTTAACAGGAAGATACAATTCTACCTTGTAAGTGACTGAACAAAAATTAAAATAAATATAAATGTAATCTCCATAATAGTAGGAGTCAGATTTATCAATGAAATCAACATTTCCTTATGAAAGTGTCAGGAATTATCTGTTTTGCTCACTATAA
Organism: Macaca fascicularis; assembly: GCF_037993035.2. Classification (NCBI taxonomy): domain Eukaryota; kingdom Metazoa; phylum Chordata; class Mammalia; order Primates; family Cercopithecidae; genus Macaca; species Macaca fascicularis. The sequence continues at coordinate 105,535,908 of NC_088386.1, forward strand.
TATTGCCAAGACCTTCCCCAGGGCTTGACCTGTAGCAAATTTAATAATTATTAATTAATAAATGAAGAAGTTAATGAATGAATCTGATGTTGAGAGCATTGAACTGGAAGCTGAGCTCATGACTCTTTCCTGTTGAGACCTGTTATTGTCCATGGATCTTTTTATGAACTTACTCACCATGGAATGTCATGTCAGCTTTTCAGTTCTCATTGATAAAACAAAAAGATGCCTTTGAAGAATATTCATTCAGAATTTGAGATGAAAGGCACTACTTAAAAGGGAACAATTACTGGTTCTCTTAGACCAGTTAACCTTTGTTTATTGTTTGAGAGTTATAAGAAAAGGCAGAGGAGAACTAGGGCTCCATTGTTGTTTCAATATTACTTAGTTTTCATATATTAAAACCAGAAGTTTAGAAGTGTTTATGTTATTCATTCACACATTTTTTTTTCCTTTTTACTGTGTTTAAGACTGAAGAACATTTATTTTAAAAGACTTGTCTTTTTATCATTTGTAATTAGGTCCATTTAAAATATTCTTTGACTTCCTAAATATAAAAAATTGAATTAGTGAACCATATATTATCAACTCTAATATAATTTTATTTTGTTACATATTTATAAACCTAAATTTATCTTAGCAAGGTTTTTCTTTCTTAAATTGAGCCCTTTTTTTTCCCAATTTACTGCCTGAAATAATAAACAAATTAAATTTTTCTGAGGAATAAAAGAAATGTTAGGGATAATAATCAGTGCATAGCAGCCAATGATTATTAGTTAATGTGATTTAATCTTTTAATTTATATGTTTGAAAAGTTCCTTTTGACCTTGTGTTTATCCATTCACTGGGCACATATTTACTGAGTCCTACAATATTTCAGGTACTCTTCAAATTCTGAGTATATACTAGTGAACAAAATGACATGATCCCTGCTTTTAAAGAGTACACTATAGCCCGTAATCCCAGCACTTTGGGGGGCCGAGGCGGGCAGATCACTTGAGGTCAGGAATTCGAGATCAGCCTGGCCAACATGGTGAAACCCTGTCTCTACTAAAAACACAAAAATTAGCCAGGCATTGTGGCGCACACCTATATCTCAGCTACTCGGGAGGCTGAGGCAGGAGAATCACTTGAACCCAGAAGGCAGAGGTTGCAGTGAGCCAAGATGGCGCCATTACACTCCAGATAGAGCAAGACTCTGTCTCTAAATAAATAAATAAATATATAAATAAATAAAACAAACACTATCTAGTGAAGAACAGGAATCCAATAAATAAACTTACCAATAATTTTAAATTGGATTAGCATTGAAAAGGAAAAGAATAGGGAGCTTTAAAATATTACAAGGGAAATCTTATTTTATTGGGAGGTGAGGGGATGGGTAAGTAGCTAAGACCAGAAGCATGAGGAGAAAGTGTTGGCCAAACAAAGATAGAAAAAAGCACAAGGGTGCTCAGGTGCCCAAGAAGATGAAGTGGCCCAGGAACTGAAGGTGGTCCGTGGCTAATGGGTAGTGAGAAAGAGTAGAGCAGTGGAGGGGAGTGTGAGAGTAAGCCGTGGTCAGCTGGGGTCAGTGGCCTAGATTTCACTCTGAATGCAGGGGGAAGCCTGACATGACCCTTGTACCTCCTTCAGGCCATGGAAAATGTTTTTAAGCTCCTACTTAAAGCTTTTCAAGCATCAGAGAATCCTCTTAACCCAGAGAGGGATATGATGTTGACAGAATAGGTTTACTCCAAAAGTCAGCTTGAGGTCAAGTCATTTAATCTTCTTACTGTATATGGAATTTGGAACAGAAAGGAAAGAAGCAGTGCCCCCCATCCATCTGGGAATTCACCCAGCCTGCTTCCTGTAGGGCAATATGATGGATATAATGAAAGCATAAATAAATAAAATGTAGAATCACCTTCACATTTGGGTAACTTAGGTGTCAACTTTCCAGAGTTCCCTAATATTTTGGAATTACTTTCTTCAAGCTGTTTCAAGATATTCAAGGAAAACACCAACTAACCTCTTATTGAAAGTAATTCAAAGTTATTTTCAAGCCAAACTTGTATTTTTAATTTTTTAAGCATTGAACTATCTGAAGTTCTGATTATTTCCTTTTAAATGTATACCCATTTTTTGAGATTTAAGAAAAATAGATGTATATATTTTATAAACTCTACCTCTATAAAGACCAGATAATATTCTCACCTTAAATATGTAAAAGATTTGTGGTATAGACAAACTACTGCTTGTCTTTTATGTTAAGCCACACTTAAGTAATATACAAGTATTTTTTAAGTTTAGTTTTGTCAGAAAATAAATTAGTGACAAGTCACAAGACAGGATTGAACTGTTCAATTTTTCAAACCAAGTAGTTTGTAAATACTCAGCCCAAATTCCATCAATATATTGCTTATAGCAGGTCAGGTGGAAAGGGAGCAGGTGGATTTTTTTGCCTTATCTAGCGGATTATTTACCCTCCTTGATACCCTCAAAGCAACTTTAATCTGAGGGAGTAGTGACTGCTGCAGTCTGATCCTTTTGTACAAATGGAAGAAAGCTCTTTTGTTAGATTAATTCAGCGATTTTGAGGATACACTTTCTTTTTATTAATTATCAAACTTTTTAAAGCTGTTCTTTCCCAAAGGGAAAGCATGAGAGCTTCCACCAAAAATAATTTAAAATGTTAATTACTATCATTTATGAATATTTATTATAATTAATGTAATATTAGTAATTCCCAGGACATGTGCTTATTCTGGAAAACATTTACAAGGGATTTTGATCAAAAAAAATGAAACAAGCTGCACACTTAGAAAAGGAACTATGGTACAGTAAACCAAAACTGTACTGGTTATGATGTTTTCAAATTAACCTCCTTTTTCTTTTTGGCCTAATCATAATAGTTGTCATTTGGACTGAGCTATTAGAATTTGGAAGGCTGTGAAGGTATGGAATAATCTGAACATAGAACCAGGATTCTTTCTGCGCTTTTAGGTTTGCTCCAGAATTCTAGGGTGGTGTTTTCCTGTGTCATGGATGTGGTGACCTAATCATCGCTCATCTGAAAGTAGTTTTCTCTTTATGTCATTCTGGGGCAGCAGTAACAGTCAGCAGACTGAGGAGTCCTCAGTCAAAAGCTGGCAGAATGGAAAGGGCTTGGAAATGTGGAGAACAATGTAAGTGCAGCCAGCAGCCATCAACCATATGCTGTGATGCCACAGCAAGCAAAAAGCACCGAATCACTAACATTCCACAAGATGCAGTCTCCAAAGGAGGCTGGCATACCAAGGCTGGGTTTTACATGGCAAACCTTACATTAGCCCAGTGTAAATTTTCAAATGCTTTATTAAAAAAAAAAAAAAGTTTGAATGAAAGCAAACTAGGGAAAGTAAAGTTTATTCCTCCATTGAAAGCAGGTAAGCTTTAGTTTTGAAGATTATAATTATGCAGAAGAACTAGGCGGAAGTCCAAGGTATATAAGGTTACCCTGTTTTTAGCATAACACATTATTAAATGAAATAGAATATTCTGTGGCAAAAGCAGAGTCCCCAGAAGCATGCCCACTTCTAGTAAAAGGATGCATACATTCAATCCTGACCTCAAACAGCAAACTGTTGTGAAATAAATTTAATTTTTCATATGTTTCTCAACTCCAACTTTGATGTGTTAAATGAGGGGAAAGAACAGAGGTACCTGACAACTTGTTTGAGTACACTGAAGACACAGATGCTAAGATGTATGGAGTCAGACATTGTGCTTGGCATTTTCACAGATATCTTCTCATTTAATCCTCCCCGCAACCCACAAAGATAGATAATATTCATTTCCACTCCTTTGCCCAAAATGTCATGGTTTATGTCTGGATAAGTGTCTTATCCAGAATGCAAATCCAAATCTAAATTCTGCAATCACGGTTGCACTACATCCCTAAGGCTGTTTCTTATCAAGGTTCTTACTGTGAGACTATGGAAGTAAATTATCTTCAAATGAGAGTTATTTGTTACAAGCTACTATACTAATTTCCTTTAAGAAAAAAAAAAAGCTTAAAAATAAATATTCCATTTATTATTTATTTATTTAAAATTATTATGTCTTCCATCTCCATTGAGAGTGATCCAGATGCACCTGCCATGCACAACACCATAAGGAATGAGAATCTAATGTCTTCTATCATTATCATTAGAATCAAGTGCCCTGTTTGGCTTAGCCCTCCCTGGTCCCCATAAAGCATAGCTTCCCCGGCATATCTCTAGAGCTTGCAACGTAGATGGACTTTAGGCTTATAGGTCTTCAACAGAGACTTGGAGTACAGACAGCTCACAGTACCAAGAGAAGATTGGACTTTGCCAGACACTCTTTTTGAAGTTGCCTTGGTCCCAGGCCAGACAAGTACTACAAAGAAGCTACTTTTTCCACTGGAGCTTTCAAATTTTGTGGTATTCTTTTTGTTGTTTCCTGATTAGAGTGAAAGTTTTCAGAATAGAAAATACCATTTTTTAAAATGCTATAGATCTGAAGCTAGGCTCTGGACTGTTTTTAAATTTTGGCACTTTCACAAAGAACAATGACAACAAGAAAGAGATGGCCAGAATCTGCAAAAGGTTAAAACAATGAGTATTGGTTTACTCTCAGCTTGAAATTCTTCAGTTTTATACTATAGTCTGCGGTACCTCCCAGAAAATAAATGTTGAAAAGCAGAGAGGAACATATCCCATTTTCATTTATTGATCATGGAAGTACCCTATTGAACATATCAGGAGTTTTAGAAGTAACTTGCATACATGGGGAGTTTATAGCCCCAGAGATCCACTGAGAGAAATATGAATGGCTAGGACATGTGACAAGCCAGGGCTATGATTCAGTCAGTGTTGTAGGCCAGATCTTGGACAATTATCTGCTCAGCTGCGAAATCGTGCCGAGTTGAACTAAGAATACCAAATGTTATTTTAGGCTTCTGCTATCCCATGATATAAAAAGCATTGTGGCTGAGAAAGTTCTGAGCATCTATCCAGAAACATCTTCCATGGAACAATCAGTAAATAATGTGCTTGAAAGATTAAATGTATTCACTCTACAAAATGTTATTTTAGTATCCTCATGATTTCAGACTTATTTCTAGTTGTCATCACTTGGTTGCCAAAAATAAGTTACTGTCCTAAAAATATAGTATATTTGCAAATTAATGCTATAATTTTGTCTTCTTAAAATCTGATATAAATAAAAACTGTACAGATAGATACTACAGATTTTGTTCTTATTATTGAGAGTCATGAAGTTTTAAATTGATTTCTCAATATAAGTAAATAAATAGTGATTAGCAAATTTAGTAACCACCACATAGGCCTGAGATATAATGTCTGCATCACATCAGAAGCCAAGTGCTCATTGAATTATACAAGAATCCAAATGCTAAGCAGACTGATCTACAGTTGTATATTTAAGGAGATATATTTAAATAATGCAAATTTCCTAGGCAAGATACAGGAAAGAACAGAAATGAGAGTAGTTACTTTAGCATTTCGATAAGAAACATGCAATAAGAGATTTGAAACATGAAAAACAGCCAAGAGCCAGTGGTACAAATGAAACTACATGGAATAAAGTCTTGATGAATCTGTAGCCGACTCTGCAGAAATTTTCAGCTAATTGTATCTCTACTAAGCTTTCAGGAGGGAAACAAAACATAAGAAAACAAGTTTATAATATTAGAGGCTTTCTTAAAACAGTATACTTTCTCTGCCCTGCAAATCAGAACCCTGTTTAAAATGATGTCCCTAGGTACTACATTAGCCTTAGCATCCAAAGAAAGAGCTATGCTGACTGCTCATTTCTTATTAAGGCAGGGAAGAGGAATAATGCATTGTAGATTTTTCTTAACAGGACTAAAATTAAAAATGACTTTCTGGTTAACGTTATTAACTAGAATTAAATTAACCAAAACACTAACTACTTGTGCATCCTAGAAAATTAAGGCTATGTTTTAAACAGGACTATTTTCTTCATAATCTTACAGGCATTAAATCCTAACAACTTTCTTCTTTTTTAACTTATAAATATATTGATATAAGCACGAGTAGAGTTAATCTTCATGAAAGAATTTCTTCCAAAGAATGCATTTGTTTTGTAAGGCTTTGTTTCTATTCCAACGATTCCTTGGTTATTCTGACTTGTTTGAGAGGAATGTATAGATGATTTTTATTTTGCAGCAGGACTGTCAATGCTTTTGGTTCACTTAGATCAATGACAAACTTGCTTAAGGGATAGGTGGAATTGAGTGGTTACTGAGGCATGAAACATTCGCTGTCTCCCATCCTCCATCAGCTTGATCTTGCTAATTTCCCTTCATCCTGCTGTGCTGCTTCTGTGGCCCTTCGTGTCCTTGTGTAGGTGTTTGTCTCGTCCGTCTGATCTTGTGTCTGTGTTGTCCAGTTCTCCCTGCAGTTTCTTCCTGTGTGTCTGTTTGTAGATGAAGGGGCTGAGGATCAAGTGGGTCCTCTACACAGGTTCCCCAGCCATGAACCTACCACCAGCGGGGAGAGGCGTAGACTCCTAGCCCCCTCCATCTCGGTGTCTGTGCCTGATGATGACCCTTACAATTCCGATGAGGAGTACTATGAGCATCCTTTGTTCAGCTCAGAATGGACCACCTCTAGTGTGCTCCCCAGTGTCACAGCGCAGAATGCAGAGGCCCACTTAGGCCAGGAGAAAGGTGAACCAAGCATGGTCTCCTTTTGCTCCTCCTCCCCGGCCTGCAGCTTTGACCACCTGCATCATGTTAAGTGTGCCTTCATACAGGGTGGGAGGGATAGGAGCCTGTTTTCTCTGCATGAAAGTGAAGTTCCTATATAAGTTGAATCTATCCAAATGCCTTAACAATTTATATAAAAGAAGCCTTACTAGAGGCATGTGAGCACTTCCTTTTTCTGTATCATTGCTTCTGAGAAGAAAGAGAGAGAGAGAGAGAGAGAGAAGCAAAAAACTATTCTGTTAAAGTATGACTTCTTTCTGCTCCCTGCCAATAATCAGCGGGGGAAGAACATATTCTTACCCAAACCAAACAAGATGAGTCTTAATATAATTTTTTTACTCCTTAGACACATAATGTTACTATTAAATAGTATCTTTAAATAGCATTAGCTTTCTTTTTAGTGCTATATTAATGTGATAGATCTTTAAAAGAGAAAGAATGAAGAATCTGTTTAGAGCAGAATAAATGTTACGGAAACAATGTACTTCCCCATATCATGTAATCATCCACAGAAACTACAGAGGCTTCCCCAGGTGACTAAATCTTGGCCCACATCAGTAGAGCTGGACTAAAATGAAGGAAATGATTCAAAGCCTTTGTCATTCTAGCCTTATAAAGCTGAGAGACTCAAGTGTATAATTGGTTATCGTGAGGATAAAATAAGTAGGTGATGGTTTGCAATATGTTTCATTCTAACTAGGTAGTTTTGGTAAAGAAAAAAAAAAAAGGTACAGCTAAATATATTTTTGCTTAGGCGAAGAGTTTATTTCCAAAAGGGACAATATTTAATATGAAAGCAGATAGTTCTAAAGCAATAAGGAATAAGCTTACAGCTCACCAACTACAGTCATCATAATAAGCGTCTTCAAGGACCCTTTTGAAAACAGAACACCAATAGCTCAGGCTCTCCGATAAAGAAATATAAGTCCTATTAAGTGAAACTAAGTTCTTCTAAACTAAATTTCTAAAATATGTGTGTTTTTAAATAAGGAACAATTGTAGTGGAAATAAATATGATTTATACCAAATGAGAAAATGGAAAGCTAAAAAGCTACATGGATTTGAAAACATGTACATTAACTTGATTAGACTTTATTCAAAAAGGTAACATTATAGTGCAGTTATATTAAAATTCTTTTAACTGTAATCAAAATCTATGACATTATAAAATTTTCCTAAAATGACAAGTTAGAATCTAAATTTTTAAAATGCTACTTTAAATTCCATAATTAAATTACAAAAATAAAAATGAGTGCTAAATGTGAAGAGATAACGTAGCTCTTTATTTCCCTCTCTCTCCCTCTGTTTCTCTCTGAGGATATTAATATTTCTAAAAAAAAAAAAAAAAAAAAGAAAATTCCTTTTCTTCTTATCTGTAGTCTTTCCCTCAGGGCCATTTAAACAATGCACAATTATTTCATAAGAATTTTGTAAGAATATTCCATTTATAAAACTATAAAACAGCTCATATACTTCTCTCTAATTCCTTAAGTGACAAAATGGGATTTACTTATTTTTACTGACATTTCAAGTGTAAATGAGAAACAAATTAGTGCAATAACTCATGAACTTGAAAAGTTTATCTTTACATCTTAAATGTTAACTTTTTTATTTGATATACATGGTTTGGGGGGTGGTTATTTTGGCCGTTTGATTGCCACTCAATGATCTTTCCTTGATGATTTTGTTTTGAATTACAGAAATAAGACTTTATTACTAATGTGCATATTTTTTCTTTAGTGTCAAGGAGAATTATACATGAACTGATATTTACTGATATTTCAGGGAGTTAAACAATATGGTAATAGTTGTGTCCCAGAGGTAGACTTTTCTAAACAGATTTAAATTTAACCTTGACCTTGTTTTTAACATATTTTATTTTACTTCTTGAAAATGTTCATTTTCTCCAACATCATAATGCAATGAAGCTAACATAACTTGACTTAGGTAGTCCCTTACCTTGTAAATGCTAAATAAATTGTATTTTAAGTAAATTTGGTGGACTTTGTGATAAAGCTGTTAAGGTAGTTGGTTGGATATTCTTTTGAGGCAAGGCTTTTTTTATTCCCAAAGATTTCTTTAGCAAAATTTGCACATTTTAAATAAAGCAGCCGGGAATTCTTATGTAGGGGCTTCCTGCATTGGCGAAAACAGCACATGTCTAACAAATTTAAAGACTTTTTTTTTCAGTACATCAGTACATCCATCTTTTCACAACCATCTGTTATCCGGCAGCACCATCTCTTATTTCCAGCAAGCTTTCCACATGCGTGCAACTTACTGCCATTTCCAATAAGGGTAATCAATCAATACAACCCTTTCAGCTCTCAAATTTTAAAATAAATTGCCTTTTAATGAGACTTTAAAAGTCATCACTATTAGCAGATTATACATCATAGTTTTCCAACCAGTACATAATGTATGTTGCATTAGAATATTAATTTGTTCATCCAAACGGTAAAATAAAAAAGACAGCTGAGGTCTTCATGAGGTCATTCTAATGGAGCTGAAAGTGTTCCTTTAGTAATATTTCTGTCATTTCATGTATTGTTCTGTGGTCATGATGTCAACATCTTTTTCATCCCTAAGAAGAAGAAACGCTAGAGAGTCGGATGGCTGAGGAAGAGAAACCTGCTGCTCTTCCTGAGAAAGAGTGTGGGGCTGCTAAGTCCTCAGACCAACCCAAAGGCCTCAGTAAGGGCCAAATGGAGTCTAGTGCGGAGGCCCAAATAGTTCCCGAAGAGAGTGCCCCGGCAGGGGTCCCACATGAGAAAAGTGTAAAAGAGGTCAAGGAGGTGTCTCCAGAAGTAAAAACCCCTTCCTCTGCTGGGGAAGGTGTGTCTTTCTCAGGATTTGCATGTGTTTTGTTGCAAATGATCTCTCCAGTGGCTTACCAACCTGATGCCTTTCCAATGCTATTTCGCTATTTCATCGCTGGGTCTTATGATAACAAGTCCACTGTTGTAGGCTTCATGTGCAGAGAGCGTGGCTTGCGCAAGTGCCGTGTGGCAGCTTGGTTTTCCAGTGCTGTAGCTGATTCCTGGTTTTCCTTTGCCATGATACAATACGCTTTGCAGCCAGGCTGATGATGCTATGTGAGCTTCTTTTTTTATTTTATTATTTTATTTTTTTACCCGCCCCCCTCATCTCAAATGTTTGCCAGTCACATTGCTAATACATGTATATTTTTGTTTTTATTTTGGGGACAGCAATTCATATGCTTTTATTTCAAATCGTACAGTTGGATTTTGGCACATAGAGGCTTAAATGGTGGAATCGTTTTTGTTTGCAACCAAAATGTGCTATGTTTTTTATGCTTCAATGAATACTGGTTTGATTTTCTTGAGCTCCTGCTGATGCTTCTCATATCATTTTCTCCCCATGGCAGCCAACCCTTCTGATCATCCCCATATCTCTTGAGTTTTCATTCATCTAACCTTTATTAGAAGTTCATAAAGTATTTTTTTTCTATTGTTACAACAGGACACATAAGTATATAAGGTAATGATGATCCATACACTTGCTCTTTTAGAGATGGTTGAATTTTATTATTTTATAAAAATGTGTTATCTAATTTCTGTGGAGCACCTCTAAAGCCGATACTGGCCAATGCTTCACCAGTTGGTCATGCTGCAGGGATTGAGGTCATGACCATGGGAATAAAGTTATTTCAATAGTTGACTGTTTTGAAAAGTTTGTTACTCACATGACTTCCCAGTATCAACAGTGTAATTCAGATTTTCTTATATCTATCGTCCAGACTAAGTAATGATTAGGAATTTAAATTTTTCAATATGTGATAGAAACTGGCTTGTAAATTCTTAAGTCATATCATATAAAATTGATAGCAAATATTTACTTATATTTCTGAAATTTAATTTCAGATGAATTCTAAAAATTTATGCCAGTAACCTGTGGATGCCTAAAGAATTGGCCCTGACATTTGTTGATCAAGTTAACTGAAACTATTAACATTACATCATTGTGCATTACTTGGCCCTCTGCCCATAGCCTACCAATTCATTTTTAAATGATAAAACCAATGAAAATGTTCAGTAGAAATCAAGTCTTATCTATATTTAGTCCTTACTATTCTTCAGTACCCTAACTTAGCTGCTTACTCAATATTCATTAGCTTATAATCTTTATGTATAGAAGGCACATGAATTTCGTTTCTTCTATAATACACATCACATAAGGTTTAGGAGAGACAAAAACAAACAAACAAATAAAAAAGAGAAAAGAATATCCAGAAATATACTGTTCTTACAATTCCTTTGCACATTAATTTATAACCAGAGTTCATTTTAGTAATGGTACACATAAATCTCAGTCCTGACCTTTTCATATTGATTTTTACATGGGTAGCATGCTTGCATGTTCCATAATTTTTGTTGTTATTCTACCATTCATTTATCACTTCAAAATATAATTTTAAGCTTATTTCCTGAATGCACTTGCCTATTATTTGTTTAAAAATCAACCCGATTACTTCAGATTTACTTACAGCCTCGAAGATGGAGTTCCATGATCAGCAGGAATTGACTCCCTCCGCAGCTGAGCCTTTAGACACGAAGGAAGAGGAGTCAGAGAAGCAAAGTAAGCCTGGTGAAGACCTTAAACATGCTGCCTTAGTTTCTCAGCCAGAGACAACTAAAACTTACCCTGATAAAAAGGACATGCAAGGCACAGAAGAAGAAAAAGCACCCCCAGCTTTGTTTGGGCACACTCTTGTTGCCAGCCTGGAAGACATGAAACAGAAGACAGAACCAAGCCTTGTAGTACCTGGCATTGACCTCCCTAAAGAGCCTCCAACTCCAAAAGAACAAAAGGACTGGTTCATCGAAATGCCAACAGAAGCAAAAAAGGATGAGTGGGGTTTAGTTGCTCCAATATCTCCTGGCCCTCTGACTCCCATGAGGGAAAAAGACGTATTTGATGATATCCCAAAATGGGAAGGGAAACAATTTGATTCTCCCATGCCAAGTCCCTTTCAAGGTGGAAGCTTCACTCTTCCTTTAGATGTCATGAAGAATGAAATAGTTACAGACACATCACCCTTCACCCCTGCCTTTTTACAGCCAGATGACAAAAAATCTCTGCAACAAACCAGTGGCCCAGCTACTGCCAAAGATGGTTTTAACATTGAAGAGCCCTATGAGGATAAACCTGACAAAACGGCAGAAGCACCACCCTCAGAGGCAATGACCTTACCCAAAGATGCTCACATTCCAGTTGTAGAAGAACATGTTACAGGGAAAGTTTTAGAGGAAGAAAAGGAGGCCATAAATCAAGAGACTGTACAGCAGAAAGATACTTTCACCCCCAGTGGACAGGAACCTATACTTACTGAAAAGGAACTTGAGCTGAAGCTTGAAGAAAAAACCACCATTTCTGACAAAGAAGCTGTGCCAAAAGAGAGTAAACCCCCAAAACCTGCAGATGAAGAAGCAGGCATAATTCAGACCTCCACAGAGCATATTTTCTCAGAACAGAAAGACCAAGAGCCTACCACAGATATGTCAAAACAGGACTCGTTCCCTGTAAGTTTGGAGCAAGCAGTTACAGATTCAGCCATGACCTCTAAAACACTGGAGAAAGCCATGACCGAACCATCTGCATTAATTGAAAAGAGCTCAATTCAGGAACTTTTTGAAATGAGAGTTGATGACAAAGATAAGATTGAAGGGGTTGGAGCTGCAACATCAGCTGAGCTTGACATGCCATTTTATGAAGATAAATCAGGAATGTCCAAGTACTTTGAAACATCTGCCTTGAAGGAAGAAGCAACAAAAAGCATTGAGCCAGGCAGTGATTACTATGAACTGAGTGACACTAGAGAAAGTGTCCATGAGTCTATTGATACCATGTCTCCCATGCATAAAAATGGTGACAAGGAGTTTCAAACAGGAAAAGAACCCCAGCCCAGTCCTCCAGCACAAGAAACAGGGTACAGCACTCTCGCACAGAGTTATCCATCTGATTTACCTGAAGAACCCAGTTCTCCTCAAGAAAGAATGTTCACTATTGATCCAAAAGTGTATGGAGAGAAAAGGGACCTCCACAGTAAGAATAAGGACGATTTGACCCTCAGCAGGAGTTTAGGACTTGGTGGTAGGTCTGCAATAGAACAAAGAAGCATGTCAATCAATTTGCCTATGTCTTGCCTAGATTCCATAGCCCTTGGATTTAACTTTGGTCGGGGACATGATCTTTCTCCTCTGGCTTCCGATATTCTAACCAACACTAGTGGAAGTATGGATGAAGGGGATGATTACCTTCCAGCCACCACACCAGCACTAGAGAAAGCCCCTTGCTTCCCTGTAGAAAGCAAAGAGGAGGAACAGATAGAGAAAGTAAAAGCTACCGGAGAAGAAAGTACTCAAGTGGAGACATCATGTGAGTCTCCTTTCCTAGCCAAAGATTTTTACAAAAATGGTACTGTCATGGCACCGGACCTGCCTGAAATGCTAGATCTGGCAGGCACAAGGTCAAGACTGGCTTCTGTGAGTGCAGATGCTGAGGTTGCCAGGAGGAAATCAGTCCCATCAGAGACTGTGGTTGAGGATAGTCGTACTGGTTTGCCCCCGGTAACTGATGAAAACCATGTCATTGTAAAAACGGACAGTCAGCTCGAAGACCTGGGCTACTGTGTGTTCAATAAATACACAGTCCCATTGCCGTCACCTGTTCAAGACAGTGAGAATTTATCAGGGGAGAGTGGTTCCTTTTATGAAGGCACTGATGATAAAGTTCGAAGAGATTTGGCCACAGACCTTTCATTGATTGAAGTGAAACTGGCAGCAGCCGGAAGAGTCAAAGATGAGTTCAGTGTTGACAAAGAAGCATCTGCGCATATCTCTGATGACAAATCAGGACTGAGTAAGGAGTTTGACCAAGAGAAGAAAGCTAATGATAGGTTGGATACTGTAATAGAAAAAAGTGAAGAACATACTGATTCAAAAGAACATGCCAAGAAAACTGAAGAGGCTGGTGATGAAGTAGAAACATTCGGATTAGGAGTAACCTATGAGCAAGCTTTGGCCAAAGATTTGTCAATACCAACAGATGCATCCTCTGAGAAAGCGGAGAAGGGTCTTAGTTCAGTGCCAGAGGTAGCTGAGGTAGAATCATCCAAAAAGGTGGAACAAGGTCTGGATTTTGCTGTCCAGGGTCAACTAGATGTTAAAATTAGTGACTTTGGACAGATGGCTTCAGGGCTAAACATAGATGATAGAAGGACAACAGAGCTAAAACTTGAGGCTACACAGGACATGACCCCCTCATCCAAAGCACCGCAGGAGGTAGATGCATTTATGGGTGTCGAGTCTGGCCACATGAAAGAAGGCATCAAAGTTAGTGAGACAGAAGTCAAAGAGAAGGTGGCCAAGCCTGACTTGGTGCACCAGGAGGCTGTAGACAAGGAGGAGTCCTATGAGTCTAGTGGTGAGCATGAAAGTCTTACCATGGAGTCCTTGAAAGCTGATGAGGGCAAGAAGGAAACATCTCCAGAATCATCTCTAATTCAAGATGAGATTGCTGTCAAACTGTCGGTGGAAATACCTTGCCCACCTGCTGTTTCAGAGGCTGATTTAGCCACAGATGAGAGAGCTGATGTCCAGATGGAATTTATTCAGGGGCCAAAAGAAGAAAGCAAAGAGACCCCAGATATATCCATCACGCCTTCTGATGTTGCAGAGCCATTGCATGAAGCAATCATATCTGAACCAGCAGAGATTCAGAGTGAGGAAGAAGAGATAGAAGCCCAGGGAGAATATGATAAACTGCTCTTCCGCTCAGACACCCTTCAGATTACTGACCTGGGTGTCTCAGGTGCCAGGGAGGAATTTGTGGAGACCTGCCCAGGTGAACACAAAGGAGTGATTGAGTCTGTTGTGACCATCGAGGATGATTTCATCACTGTAGTGCAAACCACAACTGATGAAGGGGAGTCAGGGTCCCACAGCGTGCGTTTTGCAGCACTAGAGCAGCCTGAGGTGGAAAGGAGACCATCTCCTCATGACGAAGAAGAGTTTGAAGTAGAAGAGGCAGCTGAAGCCCAGGCAGAACCCAAAGATGGTTCCCCAGAGGCTCCAGCTTCCCCTGAGAGAGAAGAGGTTGCATTTTCTGAATATAAGACAGAAACCTATGACGATTACAAAGACGAGACCACCATTGACGACTCCATCATGGACGCTGACAGCCTCTGGGTGGACACTCAAGGTGTGCATTATTATTATTTTTTTTAAATTTTCTACTCTCAACTCAAACACAATAACCTTATGGGATTTTTTTTTCACTTAAACATTTTAAAATACCTCTTTATCTCTTTGTTTTGCATTTTGTTAAATATACAAAGGATTTTGTACACTTGTTACTAATGTTTTCACTGTTGTTGTTGTTGTTGTTGTTGTTGTTGTTGTCATGATTTGCTTTGATCCACAGATGATGATAGGAGCATCATGACAGAACAGTTAGAAACTATTCCTAAAGAGGAGAAAGCTGAAAAGGAAGCTCGGAGATCATCTCTTGAGAAACATAGAAAAGAAAAGCCTTTTAAAACCGGGAGAGGCAGAATTTCCACTCCTGAAAGAAAAGTAGCTAAAAAGGAACCTAGCACAGTCTCCAGAGATGAAGTGAGAAGGAAAAAAGGTTCATTTAACAATCACTTCTTTAAAAATGTTTTTGAAGTAATTCATTATTACTTTTTTGCAGAAGAACTGCCTAACAGTGGTAACTAATTATTTATAAAATTTCGTTCGGTTTTGCTCCAAGTGTTTATTTTTTCCTGATGGTATGCTTTTTGTGTTTTCTTATTCATAGCAGTTTATAAGAAGGCTGAACTTGCTAAAAAAACAGAAGTTCAGGCCCACTCTCCCTCCAGGAAATTCATTTTAAAACCTGCTATCAAATATACTAGACCAACTCATCTCTCCTGTGTTAAGCGGAAAACCACAGGTGACTGTTCAATTCTGCAATGTGACTGGCAAACATAGACATGTATTTTTTTTTAAATCTCATTACTGTAGCAGCTTCTTCATTTTGTTTTTCTTCCAAGAATCTCAGCAGTTATGAAAAATTTGCTATTAAGTGTCTTGTATCATTATTCTTTTTTTCCCCCTCCTTACAGAAAAGGTCATGACCATCTGTTTCTTTGTCATGCTCAGACATAACAGTGCGTGATTGTATCTTGGCATTGTGCTCTAGTGTCACGTTCTGGGGATTCCTATTTTCATTCTGTGTGTTTGGTTAGACGATGGCGATGAATTTAACTGTGGTATGCATTCTCATTATTTTGCTTATTTATCCCTCTCATGCTTAAACCCATAAATATTTGTCCTATTTTCTACATTGTTACTGCCAAATCTGTTACTGATGTTGATGAATTTATTGAAAACCACCAAGAATGTGTAGTGATTTAGATACTGAAAATGAAAAGCAAGCCAGGAAGTGCAATTGTGGTTTACAAAATTACTATGACTTTGCTTTTGTTGGGAAAAAAAAAAAAGAAAACAAAATTTTCTGGTAATTATATCAGATTTTATTCCTCATATCCAAAATTAACAAGGTTTTCACTCTACTAAACTACATCTCTTAGCTGACCTTGTGTCATGGAGATTTTCTTAAATATGTTGGATCCAAACTACTCAACTTTTCTATATAATTTAGTATTCAAAAATTTGAAGCGAAAACTCTTCCTTTTTGGAGGAACTTAAGTTAGAAATAAACTTCAGTTTATTTTTACTTTGCTACCTACTTTTTTTTTATTTTTATTTTATTTTTTTTGAGACAGAGTCTCGCTCTGTCACCCAATCTGGAGTGCAGTGGCGCGACCTCGGTTCACTGAAACCTCCGCCTCCTGGGTTCAAGCAGTTCTTCTGCCTCAACCTCCTGAGTCGCTGGGATTACAGGTGTGCACCCAGCTAATTTATATATGTATATATATTTTTAGTAGAGATGGGGTTTCACCATCTTGGCCAGGCTGGTCTTGAACTCCTGACCTCATGATCCACCTGTCTAGGCCTCCCAAAGTGCTGGGATTACAGGCGTGAGCCACCGCGCCCAGCCTGCTGTCTACTCACTTCTCTTCTTCAAATACATATTTTTTCCTAAGTTTATAAAACTGATAAAGAAATAAAACATGTTGGAAACCATCATAAAAACCCCTACAAATATCTGTAATGCCAACTTTTTTCTAAATTTCAGTGCAAAGTATTTATTTTATATGTTTAATTATACTAGGATAATCTTACAGTATATTTTATTTTAGAGTTTATTAAGTGGCATGCTTGTAGCCTACAAAATGACAGATCGCTAAATCAGAAAAGAATGTTTTTCTTTCCATTGTACATCATCAGTGCCTCTATATAAATCTTCGGATGGTTTTAAAGGTTAAAAGGAACATTAGCCTTTGTGAGAAAGAGAAAATCAAGGTAATTGATGGTTTTATTTTAGTTATTGAAAATTCCAAGTATTTTGTATTTGTGTTCTTCATCTAGAAATCATATCATGTGCTTTCCTTCAAAAACAAGAATCTAAGGCCGAATTGGAAAATGGAAGGCTTGTATATATGCAAACCTTGATAAAGCTTCAGGATGAAGAATATCTCTGAAGTTAGGAGTTAGAAATTAACATGACACACCTCAGTTCATTTTCTCAGGTTTTTAGCTTCATTAAACTTAGAACTTCATTAAACTCAATAGCAAATTAATAGCTTCATTTAACTTAATAGCAAAATTGCTTGGGCAAGCAGAATCTCTTGATTTAGCATAAAAACTCTATAACCTACCTGAAGAGGATGAAAGATGTCATCAGGATTGTGGAATTTTAGAGAAAATGTAAAATGGTTTAGTAAAGTGTTTACATGTCATTGATATGCAATTTACTACATTTAAAGTAAATGGTGTTTTTATTCATTCTTTGAAAGAAATTTAAAATCTTTGAACTAATTAAGATTTTCCTTTATTCTGGTCTAATGTTAAGGAGAACACATGTATCAGATATAGGTGTCATTGGTTTGAAGCAAGCTATACGTGTCTCAAGAGTTTGAGTTATGTTACAGAGGTAGTAGGAAGGCATCATTTTTACTGCTTCCTTAAAAACGATAAGTCCTAGAATCTGAAAAATCTCACTAGCTAGTCCTACATGGCATAAAGCATATTGTAGATAGTTATTATTTTTGTGTCAGAACTGTACATGTCATAAAATACCTTTTTGGAACTTATTCAGAGGGCTTATAAGGATACATATTTTTTTCTGAGGGTTTCTGTTTTATGAATGAAAATTAAGGAGGAATAAACACACAAGCTTGATTATTTTGTCTTCTAAGCCCAATTTTCAAACATAGATGGTTTTCCAAACCACAAAGGATTGTTTTAAATCATGAGAGCTAAGCCACCTCAGGTAAGTCATCAACCAAAATGTGCTAGAGATAATGGAGTTCAAAATTGAAACCAGAAGCATAAAACAGCAGCAAGAGAAACAACAGTAACAGATGTGGTAATAATTTCATACAGGAAGTGCATGTGTAGAACATGTTCTGTATTTACTGAACTTAAATTTTCTCTCGTGTTTTCTGTTCTTGACAAGCTATTTTTCTTCCCTTCTCATGTGGCATTTTCACATCAAACAAGTATGTCATTCATTTTGTGAAATGAAGGGATGCAAAGGGAAAGGGGTTGGCTGATCATGACATCATGACAGTTTGAAATGTAAAATACTGAAATATCTATAGGTATGCCAGTGGCTTCCAGAACAAGAAGAGGGTTTGGAAATCTCTATGAGCCCCCTTCTGTATATCATGCGAACCCCAGAAACCAGTCAATGTTCTTTCTCTTAAACTTTGCAACATTCACATTGCTATTCTGTAACTTCTGTTCTAAAGGATCTATCCTTACATACTAGTGACTCAAAGATACATTGGTAATCAATAGAAAAATTATTTGGTGTGCTTATCTGTGCTTTGGTAGACAATGGGTTATATTAATTAGCACACAGTATAGTTGGAGCCACATGCTATGTTATTGCTATTCAGGTTACTTGAGTTATTGAATTTGAGTCTCAGAATAAGCAAACTTTTGCTTTGCATTAGTCTGTTGACACAACAGAATATCCTAAAGGTATTTAAAACTGCATTTATGAGTTTTTAGAGACTAAATTTGGGGTTGTTTGTCTTTTATTTTCAACAGCAGCAGGTGGGGAATCAGCTCTGGCTCCCAGTGTATTTAAACAGGCAAAGGACAAAGTCTCTGTGAGTAAAAAAAGTTTTCCTTGTTCTTCATTTGAAGTTCCTTTGGTATTAGCTGCAACATCGGAATAACTTTTGATATTGTTTAAATATTTACTCTTAAAAGTCATTTTAAATAGTTCACTCACCCAGAAGATTCTCCGTGGCATCCAGGCATGGAAGGATTAACGTCTTCTGGGATGGCATATAATGGTAATTGGTGAGGACACAGCTGGACTGCTTCCTTACTAGTAAGACAGAAACATAGAAAGCAGGACAATGATATGGCAAAAGTAAGGAAGTCCAATTTATTTACTTTTCATAGAATCAAATTAAACCATATAACCAACAGTAACTATATTTTATAATACACTTTCATTGTTTTTGTTGCAAAATAAAAATATGACCAAATGAAGCATTGTACACAAGCAGAAGGAAGTATAAATCAATTATAATCCCCTTATCATAAAGATAAACACAGTTATCATTTTGGTGTAAAATCTTAATTTTTTTCTATAAATTTATAGGCTTAACAACAAAAATGAGAACACTGTGTATCAATTTTTAAATTCAACAGTAAATGTACTTCCATGTCGTTGAACATTTTGTAAGTTTTAATGACTACATAATACTGCATTTTATTTATTTGCAATGATATACTTAATTTCCTATTATTTGACTTTTAGAATTTTTGTTGTTGTTTTAACAATATTACTGTAGAGAACTTTTTGGCTAAGTTCAGTTCATAAATGCGTTTGTGTGCCATTTCCTTCAGATAATTTTCTACTAGTGAAATTAAAGAAAAATGTTTATATTTAAAGTTTTTGCTACATATTGTCAAATTGCCCTCTGGAAAGGTTCTACCCACTTATACATTCTGTATAAGAAGAGTGTTCATATTCATTATTATTACCACGTATTTTATATTGTTCTATATTTGCCAAATTATGGAGATGGCATATGTTATTATTTTAAAGATTTATTTTGGTTGTATTAATGGTGTTAACTTCTTCATATATTTATAAATCTTTTCTATTTTTTTCTGTGAATTTTATTTTTATATTATTAACTATATTTTAATGACCAAAGCCAACATGAAGTATTTTCACTCCTTTATGATTGAAAGAAAAAAATTAAAAGGCTACTAATGAAATCCTAAAATTATAACAAATAATGTGAATGATATTAATTAGTAGCTTATAACAACGTTCTGAGACTGAGCAAACATATATAATATGTAAATCACAATTCTTAGTTTACCCTTCTAAAAACCAGTAAGATTTTACACTTCTACTTTTATTTATTATGAAAAGTAGTGATTCATTTCCTGTGGCAGCCAAATCTTTGATTTTGAACCTGAGGGGTTTTACGTTGATAAAAGATGATACTTGATTTTTATACAAATGTATCAGATATATTCCTGAACATATGGCAAGAAACAAAGTTCATTTATTGCTTTGGTAAATATTAGGCTTTATTATAAACACATTGTGATTTCAAGATTTGTATCTCTTTACCTTCTGTTTCCTAATTAATGATTTATGGTGGTTAGCCATAGGGCTATGGAGCAGACCATGTTCAAATCTTGAACATCTTTTAGTTATATGATCCTTTTCTTCCTATTTCGTAATTTTCTAAAAATAAAGGGGAGGACAAAATTCCTGTATCATGAGTTAGTTATAAAAATTAAATGTAATAATGTTATAAAACAGTATGCAGTATAATGCTTAGAACATAGCATTCATTTAATAAATGGTAATAGTTGTTAGCTATTATTTTAATTAACTGAATGGTGGAAGTTTTCAGGAGCAGATATAAAAAATAAGTCTGACCTTTCCTCCTTTAGGTTGACATAATTTGGAACATTTTTAGGAAATTTTTAAGCCCCTTGGTCTTTGAGTAACTCGATAGAATCAGCACTTGGAACAGAACCATAGGCATCATCTGACACAAAACAAACTTTTTTCCTTGTAAATGCCAATCTTGTCTTTCTGAAGAAAAATTAGGCCTTCATTCTTTCTTTTTTTCTCATTTATTAGCCTTTTTTCCTTCCTAATATGATATCCTTGTCCTATAAGTTTTCTAAAACCCCAAGTAACTTTTATTTGATTTAGCTCTAATATTCAGTCTATCCATCAGAACAGTTCTCTGATTGTTTTTTGTAGTTGTATGCTCTTTTAGATTCACTTTTTTTAACCTAAAAATGTTTTTTCTATGGGTACATATTAGGTATATATATTTATGGGATTCCTGTGATGATTTTTTAAATTGCTCTTTATTAGGAACCAGACCCACCCATAATCCTGCATTTCACTTGGGGTTTTCTGTTGTTTGTTTAGCATTAGTAGTCGTCTTTCTTAACTACAAGCAATCCAATTTATTTTTCTCTTCTATATCACACTTTTGAAATTCACTCTTTTGTGGGTAGCATCAATCAAAAAAGAATGACTTGTGCTGACCCAATTACACTTCCCACTCAAGATACTGGGTCTATAAAACAAGAAGTGATTTTTATAGTCTGTAAATACTTATGTCTCTGTTGTAGCTCCAGAGGTTAAAACTTGAGATAAAAATCTCAGTTTTATCTGTCATTTCTGTAACAGATCAAATTAATTATTTGAAGATAATAATCTCCTTGGCTTTGTCATACTTATCTATATTTTTAACAGTCACCCATGAGATGTATGGCATGCTGGCATAGCTTTCTCCAAAAGTCATACATCCTTCCCAATTATACTTGCAGCCAGTCTCCCCAGGGATTATCAACACCTGTAAATTAAGTCATGATTTTTATTGGCAATCTTTTCAGTCCTGACTTTCCTTTTTAGAATTCATAACACATCATGCAGTCTTTGCATAAAAATGTTTTTAGTTCTGTGGTATAACTTAGTTCACAGTATGTCTTTTAGTTATAAAATGAACCAATTATATATAAACTCTGAAAATTTTCTGTTGAAGTCAGTGTAGATTACCTGAAAATAAGTTTTTTCAATCTTTAAAAATGCTTTTTTTCATTAGGCCTCAAATATGTCTTGTTCTAAAGTTCTTGAAACATGATTAATATATGGATTATATGTATACCTTGAAGGCTGTATTTATTAAAGGAATAATTCCAGCAGTTAGGATATTGAAAGATATTTCCAAATGTGTTATCAGTATAAAACCTGTGAATTAATTAGAGACTATATACATAGAATCCAAAAAGAATATTTTATCTACATTATCCTTAAATGAGAGAACTATGTATAGAATCATTTTTTAAAAAACAAAATTTAAGCAATCAGCATTATTTTTTAAACCAGCAAAAAGAGAGTTTTGCTAGTCACTTGTAACATTCTTTCTATATTAAGGCTTATTCTGTTTTTTAAAAAAGAGAGACTTACTTTGGTCTCAGGATTTCACAAAGCTAATTCCTTCGTATCTAAGCAACATTATTCTTTCTTCTGTCCTTCTATCTATCCATCCACCCATTCATCATTTATTCAACAATTATCCACTGGGTCTTTACTATGTACCAAACATAAACAATCACATTTGGAAGTAAAGAGGAGCAAATAATAAATAATAAACATGGATAACTGTTCTAGACCTGGTTACTAGAAAATAAAATGGTTTAGCATTATTTATGTGTCTTATTTACATAACAGATTTTTTATTTTATTTTTAATCAGGGTGTCCATGTGCAGGCTTGTTACAAGGGTATATTACGTGATGCTGAGGTTTGGGCTTATATTGATTCCATCACCCAAATAGTGAACATAGTTCCCAATAGGAAGTTTTTCAATCCTTCCCCCACTTTTGGAGTCCCCAGTGTCTATTGTTGCCATCTTTATGTCCGTGTGTACCCAGTGTTTAGCTCCCACTTATAAATGAGAACATGTGATATTTGGTTTTCTTATAACAGATATTTTTCTATGACTATTATTAAGTTAGGTTTGGCTAAAGAGAGCTGTTCAATGAAAATCTCATCTAAGTACACATCTCTATCATTGATTATAACCATTTATCATGTGTTCTTATTAAAAAGACTTTGAGTTTCTTATACGTTTATACTTCTTTTTTTATTTTCCTTTTACTTCATAGTTTGGTTTATTTTGTGCTTTTGTTTGTTTTCTTTCATGGCTAGAATTCTACCTTGTCAAAGATTCCTGCTTTACAGGGTAGCACAAAGTCCCCAAGATACAGCTCAGCCTGCCCTAGCACGACTAAAAGGGCTACATTTTCTGACAGTTTATTAATGCAGCCCACCTCAGCAGGCTCCACAGACCGTTTGCCATACTCAAAATCAGGGAACAAGGTAAGGCAGCAGGTCAATAAAATGTGCAGAAAGAAATAGAATTTGGGAGATTATGTTATAGAACCTAATTCAGGAAGTGTATGAAAGCAAATACTTTACGTTCTGAAGTATTTGACACATAAACAGTAGGCCCTTTTAAAAACAGATACAAATTTAAAATTTTGATAAATAGTATACCTATTTTTTAAATGTAGAAAATGTCTTTTTCTGGATATGCTTCCCATTATTAATTGATGGTTTGATTATCTGGTAAAATATCAAATGCAAACTTACAAAATATATTATATATAATATATAAGAAATAATATTGCACAGTACAATAATAACAAATTATATTGTATAGAATATAATAGACAATTGAAACTTAACATCATATACATCAGGGTTTAATACTATCTCTTGACATCTACCAACTCAATTGTCTTGAAACAATTACATAAATTCATTAAACCTGTTTCTTCAGCTTTATCATGTATCATGTTCTGTGGTGAGAAACAAATCATAAAAGAATGTAAACTATAAAGAGTTCCTGTCACATACATGCACAATATATGGTAGTGGTCATTGTTAGAAATATTATGCATGCAGTGAGCTACTCTCAGTCCTTTCTGATTAATAAATTATCATGCTAATGAAGATTTTTCAATAAAATTAGTAATTTGCTGAAGATTGCTTGAGTACATTTATTTTACCCAATTATCATTTAGAACTTGAACTCAGTTATCAGAACTCCAAAATAATGTGTTTTTATAAAACATCTAGGCAACTATACACTCTTTCTAAGTTCTAAAGTAGAAATGCTTATAAATATATGAAATCCAGTAGTTTGTATTAAAAGAAATTCATCTATCAGCACAGGAAGAAAATAGCAAAATCAATATCACTTCGTATAAATTAAAGACTTACAAGAACCCAATGTCCTTTTTGTTTTCTCCAATCAGGATGGAGTAACCAAGAGCCCAGAAAAGCGCTCTTCTCTCCCAAGACCTTCCTCCATTCTTCCTCCTCGCCGAGGTGTATCAGGAGACAGAGATGAGAACTCCTTCTCTCTCAACAGTTCTCTCTCTTCTTCAGCACGGCGGACCACCAGTAGGTTTATTTTGATTTGACTTCCTTTTTAAGCACTTTTTAAATCCTTTAAGTGGAATAGCACTTATATTTATATTTTAATTTGTAAAAATAAAACATGCATTAAGACTAGATTATATTTGCCCTAAGAATCAGAAAATCCAGAATGTAGATGGCCGCAAAATAGCTGTTTGAGTAAAAACAATTGATAGAGGAAATGGTAACATATTACCCTATTATCTAAGACTGAGATAAACTTATTTCTCTAAGAATATATTTTCCTTTTTGCTTCAAATTTAGCGCAAAAACGAAAATTCTAAAGAATGATCAATGTAGAAACCAAGTCAAAGATTTTTAAAAACATACAGGTATAAAAGCTTAACACTTATTAGATTTCCAAGTCGTAAAATCGAACTAGAAAGTCAACAATCAAAACTTAGGATCCTGTTCAACTCGTTAAAAATTTGCATTCCAAATGAGATATAAATATAGTATAGTCTATGCAATAGTTTCAAATTATCTTGATTGATGGCCCATTCATGAACTGATTGGCAATTATAACAGTTTATATAATGCTCCAATCATTACACATTTATATGTTGCATTGTGGCAAACTATCTAGTAAAGCATAGATTCAAATTACTTCCATAAGTATTTTTCTGTTGCAACCAAAATAGCTACCAGTTATTGAGCACATATAGATACTAAACTCTTAAGATACATTGTCACTAAATTTAATTAGCAAAACCAATGAGTAGGTATTAATAAACTCAATTCAATCTACTGATGAGAAAACTGACCCTCTACAGAGGGTAAGTTGTCCAGTGCTTCACAGCTAGTAAGTGGTTGAATTTGGTTTTCAGTCTGCTGATAACTTCACAGCCTGAAGTCTTAATGTCTTTTCTATATTGATTTGGAAGAAATAGTACTAGACAACTGCTCTGCAGAATTATTTGGAGGAGAGTGTCTGTGTCATTTAAAAACCATTTTAAAATGGTGGAAATTGCTACCACTATCACATTATAGTTGGCTTCAACACTTATTTTAATAATAATTGACCCACTTAAATATGACTATTGGCATTTAAACAGTGTTTTGGCCTACAAGAAAAGTGTTTACTGTAATAAGAGTAATTGTGTCCAACATTATTTAGTTTCCTAGAGTATTAGCATTCTTTGAAATATATGCTAAGAACACTGAAATCACAAAAATTATTTTATCATAGCAAAAATAAATTATTTAAATGAATTAGCAGGGAGGGCATTTAAGATTTAGTACTTTCCAGGGAAGAGACTTTAAATATCTAGAGTTGAAATTGAACATCATTAATAACCCCAAGGATGATGAGACAAGACAAAGATACCAAGTACTCTCCAAAAGAACATCTTGAATTATGCTTGTATTTGTTGCTATAAAAGCAAAATGGCACTTTCTCCATAAATCCACTTCTTCAAACCACTGTGTTCTGCCTTTTAAAGTGTATCTGTATATGAATTGATTCATTAAATGTTCAGCACCAATTCTATTTTGACTTTTTAAATTTACTGATGTTTACAAGCATTTTGCATTGTATTATTTGATAGTGAACATAACTGACACGTTGATCATTTTAAAACATAGGGTCTGTCTTACCTCTATATACCAATAGCTGAAAGGCATAAAGATGATTGGAAGAGCAAGCACTCTGCCCACTTCTACGTGCCTACCACCCCCTTAGTGGTACACAGGGATGTTCTAACATTTTGTGCAGCTATTGAAAAGATTTGAAGGAAACAATGTTGTGCAGGAAGCTCATCCACCCAAGAGGAAGGAAATCCATTGTCACTGAGGAGTTGACAAGATAAATAAGAGCACAGTTTAATCAAGTAACTTGTAAATAAATATCTTAAAAGTTGTTTCAGATCTTAGATTTAACCTCTTCAAGTTCAGAACAAATAGGAAACATTCAAATTTATTGTTTTGATGATAAGAACAAATTTATTACAATAAAAATTGATCATATATATTGAACAGCAGTGTGAAGGCCTTAATATTTGTAGTTTATCCTCTTTCTCCAGATGTAACACAAAACCTCCTTTTATGAAGCTTAAAGTGTTTTCTACAAGTATGGAAATGACTCCTCGGAAGTTTAGAAAAAATTATTTCATATAGTAAAAATTGTTATTCACATCCAGAATATTGCTTCAGTTCAGTCTCCATGAAGTCAAAAAAACCCTCAGCACACTTTGATGAATTCTGAATTCAATACATTTTATTTTTTAAAAAATGTTGCCTACCTACTGTATTCAGCTCACATGAAAGTCACCAGGGCTAGATACAATGGCAAAAAATACAGGGACGATCCCTCTCCCCAGAAAATCTGAGCTATTCAAAACTGGTGAAGTAATAGAGAAAATATTTGAGAAAGAAATAATGTTTCTGGTGAAAGTATTCAGACAGACTTAGAGACAGACATCTACATTGAAAACTTAGTCCATAACAAACCAGGACATGGAAGTTACAAAATTCCAAGTTGGATGTGGTTGTATTATCCTAGTCTTGAAATTCTTGTGAAAAGCAATAAAAATCACAGAACACATGCTAATTTCTCACTTTAGACTTCTCATATCCCATTTCATATTATCAGTTGAAGAATCTAACTATCTTGTGCCCTGTGTTAGAAAATCAAGACGACACAGGGCACTTTCATTTGATATGTGAAAACTGTTCACTGAAAGAAGTACAATTGTTCTGTGTTTCTCCAGGAGATAGAACCTATAGCAATGGGTAGATTTACATTTTCCATAGATCACAATTGTCTAAAAAGCTCTCCTGAGCTCACATCTTATAAATATTTAGGCAAAGATTACCTGTCCACTTCTCAGAAAGAACTTCCTATATTTATGAGCAATTGCATTAGGTGACCTCTAAGATTCCTTTCACTTCAGTGGCTTTAAAATTGTTGTGTATTTATTCTCTACAAAATTTCAGAAGATTCATTGATTTTTTTACTTAATCAGCAGTAAAAAAAATGAAAATTATCCCTTTTCTATAAAATATGTTATAAATGAAATTTGCATGCTTAGAAATGTAAATCCTCAGGGGCTAAATATTGTATCTGGCTTAGACGTTAGTAGCATCTGGGTGAATGAGCCTCAATATTCTCATTTCTTAGGAATAATAAGAGCTGCCCCTAAGAACCGTATTGTGCGTGTTTGGTTATCAGTTGGTTGATATTCACATAAGTGCTTTGAAATTTATAAGGTGTTGCATTCTTATTTCTATCATTCTTTCAGAAAGGTATTTGAAATGTCATTCAAAGCACATTCAAAAGATGAAAGAAACATAGTGTAGGAAAATGGGGGGTGGGTAAAATAATAATAGGAGGCTGAGCTCAATTTGAGGCAAAGAAATGCATCTCAGATCCTGTATAATTAACGGGGTCTTGGATTTAACACCAAACTGCCAAACTAGTGATGAAAACAGAGGAGAAAACACAGTCAGGTACGAGGCTCGATGGGAATATACTGGGACATCCCAAGTTTCTAAGGCAAGAAATAGACTTTGTTTGTTTGTTTGTTTGAAGCACTGAGATGATTTTCCTTATGAAAAGAATACATGATATAGTAGAGCAATGTCTGACAGCTTCCATAAACACATTTATATACCTCATAGTGTTCCTCAATATAAGGATAGAATATTGAAATGCAGACCTTTCTATACGGACCGAAACTATGTGTCCTAAATACGTGGTTCTATATTGTATGTTCACCTGGATCCCAGAATGGATTTACTACATAGAGGAATGAATGATCTACATATCATTCAAGGAATCTTCAGTAAATATGGGTCTGCATACAACACTAAGAGTAAATTCTTTTCCAACTAAAGGCAGATCCATATGCCTTAATAGTCACACAAGTAGAAAATAGTTTTTGACACATTTATAATGAAAATTAAGGAGAACAAATCAGAAAAAAAAATCAGGTTTTTTTCTTTGTGTTGATGGCAATGCGTGTTCAAAAGAATGCCACTGAGTTATGCACCTGATTTCAGAAACGAGACTCTCAGCTTCTTGAGCACTCTAGTGATCATTACAATAATTGTTTCTAAATACCTTAGAAATGAAACATATTATGACTTCTAACAATCTATGGGAAGAGGAATGTTTTGAGGAGAATTGTCTGACTCTGGTTTGGTTTTGGTCTTGCTTGTTAATACAGGGTCAGAGCCAATTCGCAGAGCAGGAAAAAGTGGTACCTCAACACCCACTACCCCTGGGTCTACTGCCATCACTCCTGGCACCCCACCAAGTTATTCTTCACGCACACCAGGCACTCCTGGAACCCCTAGCTATCCCAGGACCCCTCACACACCAGGAACGCCCAAGTCTGCCATCTTGGTGCCGAGTGAGAAGAAGGTCGCCATCATACGTACTCCTCCAAAATCTCCTGCGACTCCCAAACAGCTTCGGCTTATAAACCAACCACTGCCAGACCTGAAGAATGTCAAATCCAAAATCGGATCAACGGACAACATCAAATACCAGCCTAAAGGGGGGCAGGTAAGAATTGCATGAACACATATTTGCTGCCAGAAATAATTACTACCTTGCCTTCTTCATGTTGAAAGCTAACAGTTCTTAAAAGGGAAGCAGATGTGTTAAAGAGCTACTGGTTGCAATTTATTGCTAAGAGTTTGGACTTTAGGAAGATAGCATCTGAAATATAATGAAAATCACATAACGTGCCCATTCCTTCTGTTTATTCTTGGGTAAAAAATTTTACCAACTTTTAGTTGATTGACTAACATTTTTTTTCTGAATGTATCTCTATTGCTTTATGGTTTTTAACTTGAGATTAAAGTTATATTTCTGACATAAAATTGAGTTTTCTATATTGGATTCTGACCATGAGCTCATTTGGCTATCTTTTACTGATTCCAATTTTATCTCCTTCTTTATTTCCCAAGGATTTCCTATGACATTTTCTACCATTCCCTCATGTTTACTCCAAAATAAGGATGTTTCACCGAGTTTCAATTCTGGTTACTATTGCCTAAATGTTGCAAAGGGCAGGTATTCGTGTTGATAATAAAAGACACATGGTTCTGATGAATAAAATTATAGACTTTGAACTTCTACTCAAGATTAATTGTATTAAATAGAGCTATTAGTAAAGCTTACTTACTAACTCTTCAGCTCCCCAGAGCAAACATTCATATCTTTTCAAACCAGGGTACTTTGAGTTCTGTCTTGACGTGAACCTTGCTTATACGCTATATGTTTGGACAAAGCAATTAGCCTGGAAGGAAATAATACAAATATTATTTAATGTTTATCTCATAATATTGATCTATTCAGGATAGTTTGACTTTTGTCATTGAAGAGATATAAAACAACATCCTTTTTTGAAAGAAAGATAAAAACAGTAACTTTGTACATAAACTTATAATGCCCTTTCAATATTCCAAGAAAGTCTTTTCCTTTTAACGTCAATATTTTTTTCTGCCACTCTTTTTCTTGTCTCTTGTGTTTTGTGCCACTGCTTTCTGGTATCCCTCCTTCATGCCAAAGAAAATCTATTTTCAGGCAAGTTTAGAAAAAAGATCTTGCCAAAATGTAAAGCTATCAGGCACTCCTACTCAGCAATAAAGCAAAAATTCAGTGTTGCTCTTTCATTTAGCAACAAACTTCTGTGCTGTCTCATTATGGCTCTGTTCAGGAAAGCCCAAAGAGTTAAGAAAAATCAACCAATGGGGCAGGAGGGGAGAGGTCAATATGCCTTTTCAGAACAAAGATAACATTCTGTAATAATAGAGTCGTAGAAAGATACTTTTTCATAGACAGATGCTATGAAAACTAGAAGCTACAAGAAACATTTTTAAGCAAAAAGTAGAATTATAAGCCTATAATTCCTAAAAAACTCAAACTATTCTTGCATTCACCAGCGTTTTGCACATCCAAGAGAAGGAAATATTTTGAGCTTTTTGGAAATATTCAAATGTTGCATCATCTTTATATTTATACATAAATAATTTAAAAGCATAAGGTGAATACAATCAATTTAGTACCATTTGGAAAGTTCTGCATTTTAGCCTTGGACAAGCTCTCCTCTAAAATAGAGTAACCATTACATATATTTAAAATCAGTTCTTTTAAAATAAATATTCCCATGTCCTGTTACTCTCCTTAACTAGATATGGGGTTTACTTAGTTATATTCTGGAAAGCATTGGTACTTAAAAGAATTTGTTTCCTCTTAGAATCACAAGGAAATACAAATTATCTCCAAGATATTTTTTTGAAACTAAAAAGGTAGTTAGAAGAGAAAATTATTATTTTAAGTTGACATCGAAATTTTATATGTTTTTCTTCGAAGGACTCCTTAAGATAGGCACAAAGAATGGTTTTAGCCTCAGCTTTGCAGGAACTTCTAAGATTCAATCAATCCAAAAAACGTGAAGACGTCTGTTTTCTTTTTCTGATTCTTTATCATATCTGGTTTTGAGTATTTTTATGTCTTATTTAAATTGACTTCTACTATATTTGGTAATTCATAAAATTGACACAAAATATCTTATAGTTTTGAGCTGAACTAAAACTTCCCTAGAGATTATGGTGGTTAAGGGCTAGTAAATACATATGACACAAAAATTACTGAAAGAACAAAAATAACTTCAAAATCACAGTGTCATTTGAAGCAAATCTGTTTTTTCATCAGGCAAGTGTTATACCTGCTACACGATTATCCTAGTTCAGCAATGATGACTTTGGAAAAAATCCACAACAGTGGAGTTATGAGGTGACTTTTTGCAGAAGTAGGAAGTATTTCCTCACCAAGATAAGAACCAGATGAAAGATATTTGCCTTCTATTTTGTGATAGATGGTATAAGTTCACTTAAATTAAAGAGTAAAATGAATTGGGAAATAATAGCACATTGCAATAGACCTGTCTGTGTAGGAAAAACCTATCATTCAACTCTTCAGCACTATCTCCTTAAAAGTCTCCTTACAGTGTATGATCTCAGATACAGGGAGTGAGGAGTGGTTTTTTCCATACATGTAAAACTGGAGATCTAATAGAGCGACTGAAGGAAAGGTATTTTAGGCCTTGTTTGAAATTATCAAAATGACATGTTAAAGACCCTTTATTAGATGATTGAGCATCAATACATGCACACTGTTGAAGACATTGAAACCACTAGCACATTGTTCTCAATTGTAAATTGATTTTCCTAAGGCATTTGAATGGATAGTGGCCAACTCAGAAATATTTCAAAAGACAGATCAAGAGCTATGCTTTCTTCAGGGGCCAGATTTTGTAATAGTGATATATGGTCTCTAGGAACTGAGAAAAATATTCATGCAATTCTTATTAATGAAGATGGGAGTAAATTTGAAGATGTAACTTTTAATTCCTCTGCACAGGGTCTATTGTGGTAAAATTTGAAGCCATTAGGTTGTATACAAATGATTTAATTATGACAACTTTATTATTGGGATTTTTTTGTGTGTTTGTTGTTGTTGTTGTTGTTGTTGTTGCTTTTGAGATGGAGTCTCTGTCGCCAGGCTGGACTGCAGTGGCGCAGTCTCGGCTCACTGCAACCTCTGCCTCCTGTGTTCAAGTGATTCTCCTGCCTCACTCTCCTGGGTAGCTGGGACTACAGGCATGTGCCACCACGGCCAGCTAATTTTTGTATTTTTGGTAGAGACGGGGTTTCACCATGTTGGCCAGGCTGGCCTTAATCTCTTGACCTCGTGATCCGCCTGCCTCAGCCTCCCAAAGTGCTGGGATTACAGGCGTGAGCCACCGCGCCCAGTCTATTGGGGTTTTAAAATGTGTGCAATCTCTAAGAATTGGGAGAGGAAATCTATAATAAAGATATATGCATCTTAGGAACTCAACAGCTTCCCAAATTATTTGCCTCCAGTTTGAACATTTATTGTCCTTCTGTTTGTAGAGGTTTTGTGCTTACAGCAGTTATCTCTTCTGTTAAGGACCAATTTCTGTTGGCAGAGGGGCTCAGCTCAGTGAGGCAAGTCAATGCCTAATGGAATAGATAAGCTAGCTGAAGATACAAGGAGCTTTACAGAAGGCAATAAAGCTAATCTTTTCAGTGAAAACAAATTCATTCCATTGGAAAGAATATGGGCAATCATGGATTCAGTGTAGACAATTAGCTTGATTGATTTAACTCAAGGCATAGGGAAGACTATCTTATTAAGTGTATTAATTTGAAGCTGTTCTGTGTAGTTAGCTCCCCAATCTACATTAAATCTAAGTTTTAGAATAAATAATGCTAGCTTTTGAAGAACACAGCTGCTTCAGTTAAACAAAGGTAGGAAAACAAGCAATTTCTCTAAACCTGTAGCATAAAAAAATTTAGGCAACAACTCAAGGAATAGTGCTTTTTACCTTTTCTATCTAATAATCAGATTTTAAAATAGTTACTTGGATTTATATGGAATACTCCTATATGTTTTGACAGATATCTTGTTTTTCTCCATTGGCCTTATGAAGATGAGTATAAAAAGTACAAGGTGGCCAGGTGTGCAGTGGCTCATGCCTGTAATCCCAGCACTTTGGGAGGCCAAGGTGGGTGGATCACCTGAGGCTAGGAGTTCGAGACCAGCCTGGGCAACATGGTGAAACCCCGTCCCTACTAAAAATACAAAAAAAAAAAAAAAAAAAAGCCAGGTGTGTTGGCAGGCACCTGTAATCCCAACTACTTGGGAGGCTGAGGTATGAGAATCGCTTGAACCTGGGAGGCGGAGGTTGCAGTGAGCCAAGACCACGCCATTGCACTCCAGCCTGGGCAACAAGAATGAAACTCTATCTCAAAAAAAAAAAAATAGATAAATAAAATTTAAAAAGCACAAGTTATATGCCTTGTAATAATTGAAAGTTACTAAAGAAGTGACTTCACAGATGTTGTCTTCATTTACTGCTCATTGGATAGGATAATTAGAGCATGATCTCTGCAAGGCCATGTCTGTGGATCTGATTGATTGCCTCTGAATTATGTGCTTTTGCTCCATTAATGGCTACAGTCAGTCATTTTCAGGTTAGCTAGGCTACAAATGATGGCATCATCATGCAAGTCACTCCTTTTTAAAGAAAAAACGGTACTCACCCTTATATAAAGAACTTTGTAAAATTTGTCAGCGTATTGCTTTCCCAGTCAGCATTGCCCTGCCATCTTTTTAAAATGTTTATTTAGATAAATCTATTAAACGAGAACCTGTAAAACACACCATTACATTCTAGAAATAAAGCAATCTTAGTTTCTATATCTCCATTCTATATGGATCTATTAAACTAAAGGATATTAGACATCAGAGATATCCATCTCCTTCTAATCCAACCCTCACATTTTCACAGAGTAAGAAACAGAAGTTCTCACATTACCCGCATCTTGCATATAGGGCATTAAATATCATCCTTCCATGGCTGAGCTATGAAGTCAGAGTCTATACTTTGTCTTTAATGAATAATTAGTCACTCGTGTGCAAGTATGTAATTTTGTATACCTTAGTCTTTTTTGTTTGCTTTACGTTTCATTTCATAACATGAAAATAAATGGTAATTCTATTTAACAGTGTTTTCCATGCCAAAGTTTTTTTATCACATCAGGATTGAAATTTGAAGCTTCTGAACTTTTATAATATTTTCATGAAATTATTTAATGCAAATACCATGTTATATTGATACACTATTAAAATACATGTTATATTAATACACTACATTAAATTTGGAAAGGTGTGTTGCATTTTTATCATATTTTTTGTTTTCTCCTATAATTCACAAGTTATTTTTTAAGTAATTCTAAAAATTAAGGTTTTAAAATAGAAACTAGTTAGCTTTTTAATTTCTATGGATAATATAAAGAATCAATTATGAAATATTGTAATTATAGTATCAATCTTGGCATCTTAAAAATAACATGGGGAGTTGTCTTCTATTTCTTTGGTAACTCCAGAAATACAAAGTTTTACCTTTCTTTACTTGACCATTGAGTCAACAAATATTTATTGAGCACCTACTACACCATGCTATGTTCTACATACTGAAATATAACAATGAACAAAACAGATTTCTTAAATTCTTGACATCATGGAATTTACATTCTAGGAGGAAAGGTGAGCAAAAAAAAAAAAGTGATATAAGAAAAATATGGAAAACAGTATGGCGATTCCTCAAGGATCTAGAACTAGATGTACCATATGACCCAGCCATCCCATTACTGGGTATATACCCAAAGGATTATAAATCATGCTGCTTTAAAGACACATGCACACGTATGTTTAT
The DNA here is from genome assembly GCF_037993035.2 of Macaca fascicularis. Lineage (NCBI taxonomy): Eukaryota > Metazoa > Chordata > Mammalia > Primates > Cercopithecidae > Macaca > Macaca fascicularis. The sequence goes on from NC_088386.1 coordinate 105,570,527, forward strand.
TGCGGCACTATTCACAATAGCAAAGACTTGGAATCAACCCAAATGTCCATCAGTGACAGACTGGATTAAGAAAATGTGGCACATATACACCATGGAATACTATGCAGCCATCAAAAAGGATGAGTTTGTGTCCTTTGTAGGGACATGGATGCAGCTGGAAACCATCATTCTTAGCAAACTATCACAAGAACAGAAAACCAAACACCGCATGTGCTCACTCATAGGTGGGAACTGAACAATGAGATAACTTGGACTCGGGAAGGGGAACATCACACACTGGGGCGTATCATGGGGAGAGGGGAGGGGAGAGGGATTGCATTGGGAGTTATACCTGATGTAAATGACGAGTTGATGGGTGCTGACGAGTTGATGGGTGCAGCACAGCAACATGGCACAAGTATACATATGTAACAAACCTGCACGTTATGCACATGTACCCTAGAACTTAAAGTATAATAATAATAAATAAATAAATAAATAAATAAATAAATAAATAAATAAAAAAGAAAAATATGTTAAAAAGTGCTAAGTATGAAGGATAAAAATAAAGGTAAGAAAGAGGTTCAGGATATGTTAAGAGGAAATTGCATTTCTGATAGGATGACTAGGAAAGGCTTGAGAAGGTGATATTTGAATAGAAGCTCCAAGGAAGTAAAGGAGTAAGCCATATGAATAACTAGGTAATGAGCCTTTCAGGCAAAGGCAGCCACACATCCAAAGACCCTGAGGTAGAAGCAGGCCTCACATGTTCTAGGAACAGCAAGGACATCAGTGTGACTCATGCCACATACATCTTTGAGTGTAGAAATTTTATGCTATTATTACATTTTTTTAGTATTATTACATCTGTTCAAATAACAGGACTTTTATATTGCTAAACCAAAAATCTAAGAATCAACTTTTCCTCTCACTTTCTCTCATCCCATATCCTAACCATCTTTAAGTGCTAATGATTTTGTGCCCTGAATAGCTCTTAAATCTGCCCATTTCACTCAGTCTGCTCTGCACTGTCTTAGCCTAAGCAGAATACATGATCTCTTGTTGATATTGCCACAATGGTAATTAATTTTTGGTTTCCCTACATCTGTTGTTTGCTCTATCTGATGTACTCTCTATATTGTAACCAAACTTTCTCACCACATTTTTCATTAAATATTCCAGTGTATAATTAGTTATTTAATATCTATCTTGTTTCACTTACTAGACCATAAGCTCCATGAAGTCAGAGATGAGGTCCATTTTGTCCATAATGTCCCATACATAGTAGGTGCTCAATAAATATTTATGCAATGAAAATTGAATGAATGTATTATGCCATATTCATGGGGAGGTGCATTATTTTAGTGACACTGTTGATTGATTATGAATGTTTTATGTCATGACAATTATTATCCAAAGAAACTTTCTGTGTTTGTCTAAACGAAACTTGTCCAACCTGTGGCCCTGGGGGCTACATGTGGCACAGGATGACTTTGAATGTGGCCCAACACAAATTCATAAACTTTTTAAAAACATTTTGAGGTTTTCTGTGATTTTTTTAGCTCATCTGCTATTATTGGTTTTAGTGTATTTTATATGTGGCTCAAGACAATTCTTTTTCTTCCAATGTGACCCAGGGAAGCCAAAAGATTGGACACCCCTGGTCTAAAAGAATATTGAAAAATTGTACATCAAATAGAATATTGGATTTAAAAGCTGAGTTAGTGGTTCAGCACTTCTATTAAAGTATTGCATTACCTTTGGTACTGATTTTTTTTTTGTCCTTATCTGTAGACCGGAAGCAACAAAATCATGCTTGTTTTTGTATATCGCACCATTTCATTTAAATAGACTCTTAAGTCATTTTAAACTCTCACATACATGGTACTACTTGGAGCATGATAGTAGTTATGCATTACAGCTCATCAAAAAAACATTCATTTAGGTATTCTAATAGATTGCATATGTGTTTGTACCACAAGGGCAAGCTGAAATTGAGTAAAAGAGCTGTGTTTCTGAAATAGAAGACAGGTGTAACGAGGGAAGAAGGAGCCATAGAGAGGGAGGAAGAAGGAAATAAAATTAGTAAAATGTGAGGTGGAATCTTTTTAAATATATTCTTATAAAGTTTTAGGCATTATCTGTATTAGTCTGTTCTCACATTGCTATAAAGAGCTACCCAAGACTGGGTAATTTATGAAGAGGTTTAATTGACTCACAGTTCCTCAGGCTTAACAGGGAGCATGACTGAGAGGCCTCAGGAAACTTAAAATCATGGCAGAATACAAACTTCCACTCTCTCTCCTGCCACCATGTGAAGAAGGTGCCTGCTTTAAGGGCAAGCAGTTCCACACACTTTTAAATCATCAGATCTTGTGAGAACTCACTCACTGTCACTAGAATAGCAAGGGGGAAATCTGTCCCCATGATCCAATCACCTCCTACCGGGTCCCTCCTCCAATTCAACATGAGATTTGGGCAGGGACACAAATCCAAACCATATTGTTACCCTCGGATCATTTTTAGGCCCTTTAAATGCTAATTACATAGTTTACTTTCAATTTTATATTTAAGAAAATGGATTAAGTCTGGAAGCAACTAATAAATTATAGTGAAACAGGATTTTCCCTCATTTTATGAAATTATAGTAATGGTTACCACTGTGAACGTCTACTGGGTGCGACTAACATGTAAGCATGTTTATAACATATAAGATGAAGAGAGAAAGATTACAATGAGTTTTTTTCCTCTTTCGCATATTTATTCTTTCATCAAACATTTATTAAGATTGCTGGGCACTAAATGACAAAAGAGGAATGGGAGACAATGAGGCATGGTCTCTGCAACCTAGGCAAAAGGGAGGTTTTTTGCTTTTTGTTTTGTTTCTTGTCCTCCTCTAATGTCTTCCCCTTATTTAATTTTAAGTTTTTTTCAAGCCATTTCTTTCCATCTTCTGAGAGCTACAATAAGCGCTAAATAAGAGGAGTCATAAAATACCCTATGAACTTTTAAAAATACTATTGGTCAACCCAGCATGAAGAAATTTATTACAAGGCTTTTGTTTGTTTTGTTTTTTTGATAACAAAGTCATCATTATATCAGAGTGAAAGCTCCCTGAGATCAGGACCCTGTCTTTATGCAACAGAATTTTGTAACTATAATTCAAATGTCTTTTGTGGAGTAATGAAAAGGTTTTGAGTTAGGTTGAGTAAATATTAATTTTTAAAAATTATGAGAAAATTACCACTTTGGGTTTGCAAAGTTGAGGCCTGTTGAGCCTTTTTATCTACTGTTCATTCACAAGCCAAACAAAGACATAGGAACTAATGAGGTTATTTTCAGATAACTGGGCAGAGTATTTAAAAGTTATTTTCTTCACTGATTTGGCCCACTATTCCTTAGAATTTCTTAAAAATTTAAACAAGAACAAACTTTAATGTCAAAAAATTATAGTATACAAATTTGAAAAAGTTCGTTAGCTGTTCATTTTCATGAATCACAATGACTGTTGTACTTATAATGTTTCTTCCAGCGCCCATTGAGAGACCACTTACAAATACTTAATGATGGGTCTAGTGACTAAACTCATTAATGTCTATTCCACTAAAACGTTCTTTCCAAATTATTCAGCATTATCCATTCACCCAGGGTTTTTCAGTGTGGTTCTGCTTACTGTGCCATGTGACACAGCTTGCATAGGAAAATTGGTCTCTCCAACTTTTCTTTTAGAGTTTTGTGGAATTGTGCATTTTGACATAAACTGTTATTTCTTCCTAAATGTGTATTTAAATATACATATTGTTTATATTGGATATAAAGAATTTTAAAGAAACTATTGTTCAATGTAGGCAGGGATGGTTAAAATTCTGATTATAATATTTGTATACATTTTAACCAGAGTGCAAAGTTTTTAACAGATGAATCTCTGAAGAACATCATGTGTGCCAGAGAACTTTCAATCTTCAGGACTATCTGATGTAGTCATAGTTTGTTTTAGTATAGGATACCTGAGGATTTTACAGAGGCCAGATAGTTTTCATTAAAATGAATATTATGAAATAAAAAATACTTTTGAAAGAGAATATTTTCATAATGCAAGAACAAAGGAGGGCTTAATTTTATGACATCCTGAGAAATGAGGGAAACCCAAAGGAAAAATTTAATCCCTTGCAAGGTTAAAGGGAAGTCAGTTGAGTGCCACTGTTCACTCCCCTTTCTCAAAAGCATTCTTTCTGATACAACTTAGATGGAGGAAAAGAGAAATGGTATTGCAACCTAGGTTCATACCTAATGGATGCCTGAGGGGATCTAGACAAATCCAAATTATTTGACTCCTAGTCACCCTCCACATCTCACCACCTTGAGCTGGCGTGTGGGTCTTTTGCTAAAGAGAGCAGTGTCATAGAGTGTCAATTTTAAAAAAAATCAAAATCTCATTGCTCAAGAAATTCGAGTTGACATTGGGATGAATGCCTCCAGCTTACAAATTGTTTTACTAAAAACTGTGCATTGAGAATGTATTTTCTTTCATTTTATATGTTTCTTAGAGATTTTTTTTTTCTTGTCTGCAGGCATATCCTGCATTTTCTGTTTCAATCCTTTCCTAGAGCAACCCTGTTTTAGGGGAACAGGTGTTAATGTATTGAAAGGAATAGTTAAATATATGCAGAGAGAGAGAGCACTGTGGCAGATCACTTCAATTAAACCATTGTGATAAAATCCAACTAAAGTCACACAAAGAATATCCAGAAAGAAATTACAATATTCTTCTCTATCATAGTGGAAGAATAGAAAGAATTAGTCAAAATTAAAATAAAGCAATTCTGATGAATTTTATGTCATTAACCTATGCTTATACAACTCTTCATGCTATATGACCCTTATGTGAATGGAAAGCCAACTATTTGTGCAAATAAATCACCAATGTTTGTATAAATTTCCTGAGACTAAAATCCTTTTTTGCAAGCTCCCACTGGAGGTATTGATTGCACCAAACCTTGAAGAATAATCTGTTACAGACTCAACTTAGAATGAGAGCACCCTAGGGAGAGATAATAACAAAACACAGGGATGAACTTTAAATGTAAACACAGTCCTTAAAGTATAGAATGTAACAGAGTCTGGCCAAAATGTAAAGTAACAGAGAAGTCTGAAGAATCGGAATTGCTGAGGCCTGTGGCTGCCTCACTAAGAAGTTTTGATGTATTTAATAAGAAATAGAGTGCTTGGGGGAATTTTGAATAGGGGAGAGCTATAGGAAGATGACCCACTTGATTGATCTATTTTTCACTGCTATGAAGTATGTAGAAAAAAAGATTGTCACACTCTTTCAAATACCCTACTTTGTATTAATAGTGTAAGTAAAAATTTTACTTGAAATAGGCCGGGCGCAGCAGCTTACGCCTGTAATCCCAGCACTTTGGGAGGCTGAGGCGAGTAGATCACGAGGTCAGGAGATGGAGACCATCCTGGCTAACACGGTGAAACGTCATCTCTACCAAAAATACAAAAAATTAGCTGGGCGTGGGGGCGGGAGCCTGTAGTCCCAGCTTCTCAGGAAGCTGAGGAGAATGGCGTGAACCCGGGAGGCGGAGCTTGCAGTGAGCTGAGATCGCACCACCGCACTCCAGCCTGGGCAACAGAGCGAGACTGTCTCAAAAAAAAAAAAAAAAAAAAAAAAAAAAAAAAAAAAAAAAACTTCTTGAAATAAATTGGCAGAGATTAAAATGTGATTTAGAGAAAATTTTGAACAATTATTATTCAGATTTTTTCCTTCATATGAGCACAGAAAATTAGTTTTTTCGTTAAATAGAAGTTAATTTTTTTTCTAGACAATCTCTAAGATGTTAAAATAATTTTCCCTTGACATAGGTTTTTAGGAAAACAAATGTTTTTCTAAAACTGAAAATCCCTTCCCAAAGAAATAAATATTTATTTAGATGTATCCATAGAACCCAGAGTTAAAACTATAACTCTTGTTGTTGTTTTTTTTTTTGTTGTTCGTTTGTTTTTTGTCTTTCGGTTTATTTTAAAGCTGATCTAGAATATGGCCTTCTCCTTCACAGCAGCCATGTGTTTTTCTGTTTTATGAAATGGTTTCTGAGGACTGCTGTTGTTTGTGGAATGAACTCTAAGATGCTAATTATTTGTAATTGACCCTAGAGATCTTTGGTGTGAAGTAATTTGTACATTTGCTCCGGCATAAATGTGAGTCACGTGGAATAGGCAAACGTTCAGGTGCAAGTTGTCAAACTAGAGTGTAACTCTTCATAAGCACTCAGTGTCCATTATCCAAAGAGGTTTATGCTTCTTTCTACCCTACCATTAAGCGCGATGGAAAACAAAGGTCTGGAGAAGCAGTTACATTTATTCTGTCATAATTCACCTCATTTTAGACAAAAAATATATAATATAAACCTATTGCAATATGGAAATATGTAAAGAAAGTGCCAGTAATGCATGTGAAAGGATAGGATTGCTTCATATTACAAGTTGAGCAGACATAAGTGGAGAAAGTCTACCTGCAAGAGAGGCAAGCAGGTTTTTTTGATAGAATATCTGTGATTTTCTAGAAAATCTGGGTAAAATCAACAGAAGTCAAATTTTAAGTTGTAGGACCTTAAGATTCTAAATAATCTCTCAATAATGCTGGCAATGTGATCATTTAGGATTGACTCATTTGTTTTGGAAATCATAAAAATGGTCAAACAGTTGATTAAATGTTAATGTCAAACAGATTTATGCAACTGAATTTAGAATTTCCAATTTTGTAACAAGTGAATCAGATTTCATGTTTGGCTTGTGATCACTTGGCAATGAGTCACTAGATTGGTACTCTAATGATCTGTAAATTAAATTTTTAAACATAGTATGAAATCCTGTATATTCTCAAGGATTAGTAAAATAGCTCACATCATGTCTATGTCATTGCCAAAATAATTAGATATTTATTGAGAATCCTTTAAAGTATTATTATTAGAAATAATAAGTCAAAATTATTTGCTTTCTCCCATCCAAGTACTAATCAAGCCCGACCCTGCTTAAATTCCAAGACTAGATGGGAATGGGCACATTTATGGTGATATGGCCATAAATAAAATGATTTGCCTTCAACTTCAGAAAATAATTTCTCTATGAGGTTTTACATGTAATGGTCTTTATTGGTTTAAAACTATCTCCATCTTATGTGAAACGTTTATAGTGCAACTACACTTATTGTTAGATACAGACTCTGTGAATATCTACAACCCTGTTTAAGTCACAACTTTTATTATGCCCTAAAGAGTAGCCCAATAATTCTGTCTTCTGAATTCAAATTTTGACAAGAGGCTCTCCCCGTGGGTTGCTGATGAGAGTTGTCAATGATATTTCCCTGCAAGGGACAAGCTATCTTGTCAATGTTAGGCAGGCACTGTGAATTAAGCTTTGCCTCAAAAATAGTCAAGATTCAATGTCTTTTCGAATTTTTTATTCTTTTTTGGAAATACCAAAAGATGTGTTAATATTCTTGCAGATGGTTGTGTATCTAGGGTAAATTTATTTAGAGTTTTTTAATAAGAGGATAAACTGTCCCCTAAAGCATTGAAAATGTTTTTTTTTTTTCTTTAACTATTGCAGAGGTGGGGAAGAGAAGAGAGTAGAAGTAACCAAAGTAAAACAAAATGAACAAATAACAATAACACAATAAAGCTTTCTTTCCATGCTTACATTGCTTTTTTGTCCTCCAAAAGATGCAAGGTTCAAAAGACATATGAAATAAGTCATGAAAGTTGTAACGTTGTACATTAAACCAGAGTAATGTCCTTCCAGATCTGGATCTGCTGTTGTCTTCAAGATGAATGTTTGACTTCTCAAAAATACAAATAAAACACCTAACCTCAAATCAGCTGGCCTCCATCAAGGCCTGACCTATGTCTATATGACCTAGTTACAAGTCAGCTAACCAACGGGCATGGGTTTTCTTGCCTCTAAAAATGGAAAAAAATGCTTCCATATGATCATTAATGGAAAATGACTGCTCTTGAGCAGTTGCCAGAAAGGGGCCTTCAGGAGGCTACTGAACCAAACCTGCAAGGGAATTGTGAAACCCAAACTTTCTTTGTTGACCCTCCTGGGAAACCGGGGGTTCTTACCCTAGATGAATGAGAACTCTGATGTAGAGCATTCACCATGTGTGAGCCCCATTTGTGCTGTATGGACCAACAAAACAGTCAAGTGTACGATAATTGTGATGGCTGACTCTGATGGGGTGAGGGAATGGCATATCCTCTAGGGTCCTGTGCTGAACGAGATTTAGTGTTAACCACTATTGACCCTTACCTAGAGTGAGCCTGAGTCCCAGTGTTGCTGACGACATTGGTAGCCTCCCCATCACAGATGATTCAAGTTTTATTTTTCAATCCGTACAACGGTTTCCAGATCATACCTAAGTACAGTGGGATTTCGAAGCCTCTCTTGCATTTGACCTGTGGGGGTGCAGAAGAGTAGGGGCTCAGATTTACATGACAGAACTGTTCTTCAGTTCCAGAGTAAGATTTTCTCTTAAATGAATGTGTAGGTGGAAGGGAATCTAAAGCCTCTTTGATGCTACCCATTCTGGTTCCCCTTATCCGGCATCTTGATAGAAAAGTGCACAGTGAAGTTACCTCCAATTCCTTTTAGGTTAGGATTTTAAACAAGAAGATCGATTTTAGCAAAGTTCAGTCCAGATGTGGTTCCAAGGATAACATCAAACATTCGGCTGGGGGCGGAAATGTAAGTAGAAGCGCCTGTTAGAAAGCTGTCCTGATTGCGTGGAGCCACCTGCGCAGCCAGCACCCTGCCTTCTTTCCCACCTCTTTCCAACACACTGCTCCTTTCTCACTGCTGTTCCACATGTCTCCCTGGTATGATAGGTTGTAGTCTTGCATTTTCAGTGATGGACTTCCCATCCTTCCCTGTAAGATCATCAGGGAATTTCTTGCTTTGATTTGGGAAAGAAAACCTCGATGGAATGCACCATGGTTTTCTGGAGAATGGCAAAACCACTTCACTTGCCAACTTTGTTGCTGGCCTTCTTGTCTTCAATGTATTTTCTCACGTTGTTTCTACTCCACTGCAAAAGTCAGCTGGGCACATATTTTTCTAGCTCCATATAAATTACCCATGAGGCAAAGACTGATATACTTGTAAATGCCCAAAGTATGTAATGTCAATCTTCAGTGGTTCATTATTCATGAAAGTAAGGATATCATTTAGAATAATACAAAACTAGTGGAGCATGGTTCATCTATAATTCAAAGTGAAAGGATTCAAGTCCAGTGTACACTTTAGTTTGATGGGATTTTTTTTCCTGTCTCTTTCATTTAGTGTAAATAGTATCCTGTGAGAGGAAGGGAACGATGATTCCATGTTTTTTAAGTGTGGTTGAGGCAGAGTTGAAATGGTCAGACAATCTCAAGCTAAAGGAAGGATGGTTCTTTATAAAATAAGAATAGTTTTTCAAAGGTGATCAGGCTAACTGTATCCTACAGATCCTATCTCTTTGAACTTCAGTTTCTGATCATCCGTGACTCAAGTAATTTACAAGGCGTTGAGTCTAGAATCTCACCTGTCTATTAACTCTTGTCTACTTGCTTCCCAACTGGGCAGAAGTAGAATCAAGCAGTGAAAGAGAGAGTGAGAGAGAGAGAGAGAGAGAAGCAAGTGCCTTCTACAAGCAGCTGTTGCCTGATAATCAAAGTAGCTTCACTGAGCATAAAACTGTCACTGTCATTGAAAGTCCATAGCAATGTTTGCTGGCCCCCTTCAAGTATGCTAGGCTAAGCCTCAGGGTTAATCTTTACATTTATGTGGTTGCCACTCTTCCTTATTCCCCAGATAATAAGTATATACCATGTGGTACTTTCATAAAAGTAGCCCCAGGCCTGGTAATTACTTGAGGATAACAGAGGATGAACCCAGCTATCCTTTACACAGGTGCTGCTGGACAAAACACTTAAGTGGAAAAGGATAAACTAGGATAATTAAAGATCTTAAAGTAAGTAGAGGAGCTTTATCTCCCAAAACAATAGTCTTAAATTTTCCTCTAGGAAAGAATCCCTTGTTTAAATATGCAGACATCCTGGCCCTGTCCTCATGATGCCTGTGATTCAGTAATTCCCAAGTACTCTCGTGCAGATGACAATGGACCAAACTTGGAGAAGCACTGCTTCAAATATTGGGAGAGGAAATATTTTCAGTAAAACACAGAGAAGAAAAAACATGTTGCTATCATTTTATAATTTGGTATGAAAGAAAAATTTCATCTAGCTAAGATATGACAATGTAATAACAACTTAGAAAAGCACGTTCAGAACTTCTTGTATCTTAAAACAATGTTGGTCTTCTTGTAACTATGAGCAACATTGGTCACTTTTATGTAAAAATCACTTTATAAAGAATAATGCATCTCTTCTCTTGGCTCTTTGCTTATGGAAAGGTTTAACGCAGTGTTGCTTAGTTCTCTGAGTGGAAGCTTGCCTTGTTAATATGTTTCTATCCTCCTGTGTCATAATCTGCTTTCAACTAATAAAATCTTCTATTCTAGGGTTTTCTTTCACTTGGGTTCTTTCCAATCCAAACATGTGGGAGAATATATGGAAAAATATGTCTTCCTGTGTTTGTGTGTGTACTTCAGTTTGGGTTTCTAGCTATGTTGTTGCATGTTGTGACTTTGGGCATGTTTCTAGATTTTATGTATGAGCTTGGGTTTTTGTCCATGTTTGAACTATTTTAAGCATGTTTTATGTGGTTCACATAGGTACAAATTGTTACCAAGAAAATAGACCTAAGCCATGTGACATCCAAATGTGGCTCTCTGAAGAACATCCGCCACAGGCCAGGTAAATAAATAATTTTTAGTAGTTTGAGAAATATTTAATTGGAATCGAGAAATGAATGAGAAAATTTGTTGTTGTTGTTGTTGTTGTTGCAAAATACCTAATTGGAAGGATGTTTTAAAATCTAGATACTTCACATTTTTATTAATAGAAACTAAAATTGAAATTTTCAAGGCATCTTCATTGGGGAAAAGTGAACCCAATCATACAATGAAGAGGACAAATTTTAATTAAAAATTAAAAGGTACATAAGGTGCATTTATCTTTATGTACTCAACATGCTTATTGGAGCTCCTTTGAAATATGTAGTCTATAAAATACATCAGATCATGTATTCATATATAATAACATTGAATGGAGGTAGCATTTCCAAAGTTTTTTTCCTAAAATTGGCTTTCTATATTATGTAAAATAAGGATTGTGCTTTGCAAAGCTGAAGAAATGTATTTATCTGGTGAATTTCTCAGATTCTTTATTAGGTCAGTAAACACCATGAATCTCCAGCAGAATGCAATGTTTCCTCAACTTACTTGACCATGAACCCCTTTTGGTTTTTCAAAATATCTCATGCGACTAATGCTCTAAAGTAGAATTTATATTCATACTTACTGGGAGATTTTCTCCCTTTAAAGTGTGAATCTAACATTATGAGTCACTTTTCCTGAATATTGTGTATTACATGTTTTTGTTAAATTCTACCTCTGTAGAGTGGGCATGTTGGCTCATGCCTGTAATCCCAGCACTTCGGGAATCCAAGGCAGGAGGATTGCTTAAGGCCAGGAGTTTGAGACAGACTCGGCAACATAGGGAAACCCCTGTCTCAATAAAAAATTAAAAATAAAAATAAGCCAGATATGGTGGTACATGCTTGTAGTCCTAGCTACTTGGAAGGCTGAGGCAGGAGGATCACTTAGTTTCAGGAGTTCGAGGCTGCAGCAAGCTATGATCACACCACTGCACTCCAGCCTGGGCAACAGAGCAAGACCCTGTCCCAAAGAAAAAACTCTACCTCCATAGATATGTAATAAAAGATGACTGTCAAATTTGTAATTTTCTTGAGAATATTTTGACACAATTCATTTATCCCTGAGAACAAAAGGAAAGCAAGTGGTTTTAACTGTCTGTGTTTGGCATCTTAACATAAAAACAAAGTAATAGATTTTTTTTCCCCATGAAACAAGGTATAATAACAGTTGAGCTGTTAGCTGACAATTATTCTGCTAGTCAGGAGAAAATTATTAATAAATTATTGGTTGAAAAGCAAAGATAGGTAGAATAAATTTCAAAATGGATAAATGCATTGAAAACATCTGGAAATCAGGGTTCATTTTGTCAATGGGTGTTGATTATAAAGCAAGTCAAAGAGTTACAAACTATATTTATGAAGTCTTCACTACCAGTTTCAGAACTGCTGCCATGGAATTAGCTTCTCTGTTTTTCATGAGGCAGCAGGAAGGTTGTCCCATACTGCACATCTTCGAAATTCCCCTGTCCACAGCTGAAGTGTACAAACACTGAATTGACTTTGTACTGCTGTGTCAACAGCATGGCTGGAATACTTGGCAACACTGCCTATTTTCTTTCAGAATACAGAAGAAAATGCTGCACTCTTTAACCTAGACAGTAAGGTTATAGTTAGTCAAACTCACCTGTGATCTAGATGTACGGAAAAAAATTTATATAGCCAAGGAACTATTCTGTGTATGATTTGTTGGTCATAAAAGGCTGTTGTCATGGACTCCCACCTATTTCTAAATCTAGCTCTTGCTTCTATTATAACTGAATCAAATGACTAAATTCATAAAGAAGTGTCAGCATAATAATCCTTGACAGCAGCAACCTTTTCACAAAATTATTTTGGAATGTGAAATATCTAAAGAGAAAATAAAGAAAATAAACATCTGGAGGCACACATTGAAATATCTGTTCTTCTCAACTTCATTTATAAAGCTTGACAAAGATAATAGTCTTTCACAATTACTGCTCCTGATGGGTGAAAGAATTATTTGAAAAATCAAAGGCATAGATCTCTGAGTTTAAGATATCTGGATTCTCTAACAGTTGCATAAGAATTTCTAGAGGGACTTCATCGGAAATAGACTTCTTAAGCTTCCTTTTCTGAATATGTTTTGGGTCAATAATATGTTATTATTTTTCCCTCTCAGAAGACAGTTCATAGTGAGATTCCATCTCTACAATAAAAATAAAAATAAGCTGAGTGTGGCAGTGCACACCTGTAGTCCTAGCTACTCAGAGGGCTGAGGTGGGAGGATCACCTGAGCCCAAGAAGTCAAGGTTGCAGTGAGCTATGATCCTGTCACTTCACTCCATCCTGGGCAACAGAGCAGACCGTCTCCAACAATAAAAAATGACATTTTAGCAAAAATTTAGCAAGATTATGTTGACACAACATATAATCAGAAAAGTAAGTGATCTCTATCAGAGGCTACCAAAAATACAAAAATAAGATCACAAAGAAGTTGTTCTTATCTAGTTGAAAGTCCAACATCCTCTAACCTCTAACCAAGATAAGTCTGTTTTATGAATCATTACGAATCATGTTCATCTCATCACAACCAACAAGTAAGACCCATATGGCCAGGTAAAATGTGGGAAGAATAACGCTCTAAAAAATGATGCATATTTTGAGGGAAGGATAACTACATCTCTAAGCATGAGTTAAATAACATCATACAGTTTATAAGCCTTAAAAGAAGAACGAATGGATATTTCTCCAAAATGTAATCTAATTGTGTAATATAATTTCAAGAGGTCCCTGGCCAGGCAGTTGGGTGTTAACATAGATGTCTAGATATTGCATGAGAAAAATACCTCATGGCTTAAGAGACCTGTGAAGCCTTAACAAACCTTCCTCCTTTGTCTACAGAGATACATGAGCAACAAGAGAGATACATGAGCAACAAGATTCCAAAATTGCAAAATCTCTTTCATATTTCCATACAGTCCCTCAGGCTTTGTTTCAAAATCAAACTCCCAAGCAAGGTGCACTTTATGTACTCAACATGTTTGTTGGAACAGCTTTGAAATATGTAGTCTGTGAAATACATCATAACCAACAAGTGAGACCTACGTTACCACTGGCTTTCCAGAAGAACGCATGTGCTCAAAACAAAGCTGCTGTTAAAGTGAAAGCAAATCTCTTAGGTGGAGATGAGTAACTAAGGAGTCTCATTTCACTTTTTATGCAGGTCAAACACATCAGCAGACACTCAGAAATGGTCAAGGACAAGCTCAAGGACAACAAATAACTTAGCCAGTGTAGAACTTTCCATATTTGCGAGCTTGAGAGAGACATGTAGAGACGGGGAAGACTACACTGAAGAGTGCAGCGTGGCCCTGTTACAATCAGCAGATCAGGGTTCTAGACTGATTAGCATTAGGGAAAATGGCGTGGTCAAAACTCTGTCTCAATATTATCAGATCAAGGTCAGCGTCAAATTGGTCCTATGGCATCCACACAAGAAAGAGAGGATGATCTGTCACTTCATATATGAATTAAAATGGGAGGCTTTTAAAGCTTACTAGTCATAAACAACTTAGCTCCTGACTCATTTCATCAGTGAAGCTTTCAATGTTGAACATTTATAAATGAATATATTGCCCACATGTGCACCACTTCCAGCCTAAATCTTCTTTGGATAAGTAACCTGTTACCATGAAGAATAAAGAAGAGTTTCATTTAAATTTAACTTGGTCCCTTAGAAATAAGAGACTAAATGTTCCAACTTTTAGAAAGGATTCAAATAAGATATTTTCATTTTGCTAATTTTTATAGTGTTTGTTATACCAAAAAGAAAAGCCCCTCCGATTTCTTAGGTTAGACATGGGTAAAGGAGAAAGGTATTAATATGTGAAACAATCCCATATAATAGTATAAGAAGGGTTTTATGGTCTTGGATCATCTGACAAAATGATATGGGCTAGAAATTCTAAAAGATTCCATTCACATATATTGTTGGAGGGATGGTAAAGTTAATAAATTTGTGGTTTGCAGCAGTCTATCTACTGCAATCATTTTTGGAAAATAATCACCACAAATGCAAGATATAGTTATATCAAGGTAATTCTTCCCTCGTAGGTGGCGGACGTGTGAAAATTGAGAGTGTAAAACTAGATTTCAAAGAAAAGGCCCAAGCTAAAGTCGGTTCTCTTGATAATGCTCATCATGTACCTGGAGGTGGTAACGTCAAGGTAAGAAACAAGGTTATGAGCCAATGTTGTCTTTTCAAAAAAAAAAAAAAATCTTCTGAAATACTCTTCATCAAAATAGGTCCCAGATTGAAGACCTGGACAAATAAGAAGTAGGGATAACAGAGGTGAATAGAAGTCATTAATATCAGCCCTGGGAGATGGAGAAAGAAGTAGGGGCCAGTTAAGATGCCTGAGTTAACGAGGACTGATGCTTGTCTTAAACAGATTGACAGCCAAAAGTTGAACTTCAGAGAGCATGCTAAAGCCCGTGTGGACCATGGGGCTGAGATCATTACACAGTCCCCAGGCAGATCCAGCGTGGCATCACCCCGACGACTCAGCAACGTCTCCTCGTCTGGAAGCATCAACCTGCTTGAATCTCCTCAGCTTGCCACTTTGGCTGAGGATGTCACTGCTGCACTCGCTAAGCAGGGCTTGTGAATATTTCTCATTTAGCATTGAAATAATAATATTTAGGCATGAGCTCTTGGCAGGAGTGGGCTCTGAGCAGGTGTTATATTCATTCTTTATAAACCATAAAATAAATAATCTCATCCCCAAACTGTAGTAATTGTTACAATTTTATATTTAAAAAATGAATAGTACATGCAGAAATTGACCTGATTTCCATTTGCAACAGGAAGACACTGGCTTTACATGGGTTCAATTGGACAATTATTTTTGCTCTGCTCTGTTTTGCATGGAGTATTATTTTAAAAATTGCATTTTTACCTTTCATGTGCCTGAAGGCTATCCACTACATTCTGAAGGCCTTGTTAAATCCAAGCTGCTCATTTCACTATTCTGTTTCTGAGTGAGAAGATAAAAACTGCCCATTGTAACTTATTTCAGGTTAAATTAAACCAAGGAGTCTGATTGCAGGAAGGGAAGAGCATGTAAGAAATAAGTTTTTTTAAAGTGTTATTTTGTATAAATGGGAAGAAAGATTCAATTAAGTTATTAACATTTGGGACCTGGATAATTATATCAGAGTATGTCAATCCAATAAATTATTTAACTAATTAAAAAAATAGATTGCAAAGCATTTGAGCTGTGGTTGAGGAAGTGGTGTAAAAGTGCATCCCTTAGGAATGATGCACTTTCATTAGGATGGACTCGTGTCTGATTAGAATGTCAGTTGATCAGCTAGATTTGTGTCCACACTACCAGTTTCACACCCCCTTTCCATCTGTTTGATACAGTATTATAGATATAAATATATATATATTTCTCTGTGGCCATTTGTGATACTTCCTCATATACTTGAATATTATACTTCTTTATTCACAGTATCTGTGTCTCCTGCACCCTTTGGTGTTGCAATTTTAGATATGTGAAAGTAGATGTTAGCAGGGTTCTCTCCCTATTTAAAAAAAATACATTAAAAAAGACAAAAAATTTTAGCATGAAGTTGCTTTCTGTAACAACTCAAAGCCGTAACCCTGTTTTAGTGCCAGATACAAGTCTCTCCCGTGATGCTAGAAAAAAATTATTTTTCTTTGCTTTCACCAACATGGAGTTTGTGGGGTGGGGTCCAGTTATACATGAAAGGGTTTACAGATTGTTGGTTTAAGATTATGGATTTATCTCATTTTTAATCACAGGATAGTTTGGGGTTTATGCCTATTATTATTCACGAAACCAACTTAAGATGTTTTCTTTACTTTTCTTTTTTTCCATTTGCTAAAGTTGAAAGTTGAAACTAACAGTAATAGTTTGAAACATGTTTTCTCATTTTTCCAAGTAGTATCTGTTTATTAAATTCTCTAATAGAAGATGTTTGTCTTTCTTACCCAAAGTAAAGATCCCCTGATCCGAAAGAAAAAAATACAATACTTTGGGAAGCTATAGCTATAAAACACTTGAGACACAGATATCTAAATCAGTTTTTTTCCAAGACTCCAACATTGCACTCTGTAAAGTAACACAGTGTGATCTAGTATTATTTATCAGAGATAATACTGTTCTGACTGTATATACAGTCTAGAACTCACAAATCAATTAATTCCTCTCACAAATCATTCATCTTAGACTTACAAATAAGCAATGAAATAGTCAATGGCCTGATTAAGACAAAGAGCTACCAGGCTGGATGGACACTTTTTAGTATTTTATCTTTTCTTTTTCTTGCTCAGGGCTGGTAGGTTGGATCTGAACCATTAAAATCATATGGTCCACTAGGCGTATGATCTCTTTGAGCCAAATCAGTTCCTGAATATAAAGGAGGAAATGATGAGGATGGACTGAGGCAACTGAGAAGTATAGAAACATCCAAGTCAAAAGCCAAGGGATGCAGAGACAGAGACACAGGTGATTTTGGTGACCCAGTGGATATGGCAACCAATGTAACTGCCATACAAGAAACCCTAGGAGCAAACCCACACCACTCATTCTCAGCTAAGAGATTTTACACAGGCAAACATGTCTTAAACCATTTATAAATCAGTTATTTGATATAATAGTCAAAACCTTAGAAACCTTAGGATCATAGATATGTCTATTTTCCGCCTTTTAATTGCTGTGAGGTTTGATTTGACCAATCTGGGCAATTTATTCATCAGCTTCCCTTGAAGTGCACCAGAAAATAGAAGAAAGGTGTGTGGAGACTTAGGGTATTTTATTACATGTTTTGATAGTCTTAAATAGTGATTAAATTTATCTAGAAAGAAGTTAACAGCTCATTAGAAAAGTTTTAACCTGTGAAATAAGTATTTTTCTCAACATTCTTTAAAGTTTTTATGTAAGTTAACACTAGGTAAACATTCTACATACTAAAAGTCAGTTTATTACAAATACATATCAAAAATAAAGATTATACAAGGCACCAAACTACTAGATTTGGCATTAAAACAAATGTTTATTTCTAATCACAACAAAATTATAATGAATAAATGTTCTTGCTTTGTATGGAAATACAATTCTTTATTAAAGTTAACAGAAAGGAACTGATCATTTGTGCCAGTCAAAGAGAGAAACACACAGGTTAAATGTCTTCTTGTGGGGTTAAGGGGTAGAACCTATCTTGCCTTCACTCTCAAGATAACGACTCAAATTAAGCTTTTTGAGCACCACTCTTGTGGGGACACACATACGCTGATCTAGGAATGAAATCTTCGTGGTCTCAATTCTAGATCTACTTTGCCAGTTTCTCTCTGGCTTTAGCCTTTGAGAACCTGTATAAGAATACATAAGTAATCCAGAGCTATGAAGAGTTAAAAGGCCTACTTCTCCAGTGAACTCACCCTCTGGGTCACTTGCAACCAAAAATTGGATACCTCATAATGATGCAGGAAAGACCTGAGTTCTTGATGAGTTCCAAAGGCCACGTTCATTTAGGAACCAACTCTCTCTGGATTCACCTGCTGAATTCCAGCAGCGTGATGGGCTGACATCCCACCTACAAGCATGACACCTGTGTAACACCAGCTAGGTATGGCTGAGGAAGGCTGAAAGAAAGCCATTAAATGGAAGAATGTACTGATTGTAGTGACCTTCTCCACACACACACACACACACACACACACACCCCTAGAGTAATATAGCAAACATGGAATAATCAGCCAATATATAACATCAGTATTTTATTAAATAATCTGAATGTGGTTGATTTTGACATCGCTGCAATTACAATTTTCTTCTATTTTTCAAGTCACAATAAGGAAAATAAACTACTCATGGTCTAAATACCAGAGATAAAGTAGACTCATGGCTTGGTAAGGAAATTTTAAGCATTTCTTCAAAGATTGACGTGCTAAAATAAGTATTGATGTTTTGGGTTTTTTTACACCTAGGATTTTAGCTTGGGTGTGTAGGTGAAGGCCAAGACCCTCTGCAGGAAAAAGCTTATTTTCAAACTCAGAAAATAAAATGTCAATCATAAAAATCTACTTCAACTTTAGCAAAAAGAAAAAAAATCAACAAAAAGTATACTCTGTATGCTGGGATTCCGAGGTTCCAACACACCGTTACAAATCTGTGGGGGGTTTCTTTCTTCTGATAATTCTAGAGCCTGTTACCATAGAAAGGCATTTCTTCAATGGCTGGTTGTAGTTAGTTCATGTTTTTCAATCAAATTTGCAAATGTATTTGTTGCTGTATAGTGATTGTTTTGCAAAATAAAATTGCTTGTCACCTAACTGCTAGTTTTGGTTTCAGACTGTTTAATTGCTTCTCCTCTGGGAAAAAAAAAAAAAAATTATATATATATATATATATATATATATATATATATATATATATATGTATTGTGTGTGTGTGTGTGTGTGTGTGTAATACAACCAAAGAAAAATTGTGAAAACAAGGCTATTATTATGGCTGAGTTTCTATTATGTGTCAGGCCCTATACTAAATGATTTTATATCAGCTCAATTAATAAGGAAATTTATTTTTATCCCTACTGTATTAGCAGGATGCTATCTTTTGCAAGTGACAAAAACTCTAATTAAACGGGCTTCAACATAAAGGTGAATTTGTAGGCTCAAGTAACTGACTACCCAGGTGTATCTGCCTCAGGCATGGCTGGATCCAGGCCCTCAAACAATGTCATCAGGAATCTTTCCTTTTCCAACTTTCAGCTTTGTTTCCTCTGTGTTGGCTTCCTTCTCAGTCAGGCACCCCTTCCATACTGGGCACCAGAAACTCCAGATTTCACAACCTACCAAAGAAAGCCCCTTTGTAGTAGCTCAAATCCAGGGTCTGAAAATCACTGAACTATTAATACTTGGATATCCTGCCTACTTATGCTAATTGACCAGGCTTGGCTCACATACCCAAGTCAATCACAGGTGGTTGGAATAGTAGGAGAATAAGAGGAGAAGTGGCTTTATTGTCCTCCATACTACCTGAGCTAATCACGGAGAGGAAACATTTCCTCCAAAGTTAATTCAGGCTACTCCTGCCAGAAGAGAGGAATTGATACTGTACAGGCCACAAAAACATATATGTGGCATAGCTGCACCCCTGCTCATCTTTTAGCTCCTTACAGCTCAGATTATGCCCAGGCTTCACCAGGGAGCTTGACAGAAATACAAATTTCTGGGCTCCACCCCAGACCAACTTACTAACATTCCCCCAGGTGATTCATCTGCACTCAAAAATTTGGGAAACACGCAGCTCATTCAGTCCCTGCTAATGTGTTTAAGGAGAAAGAGCTCCATTGCAGGCCTCTAATGGATAAAAATTATCCCAAAGACTATTTGAGACAGCATCCCTACCTCTGATGTCAAACTAGGAACCAAGACATAGAAAGCTGTGACTGGTAAAGGAAATACTTCTGTCTGTATTAGAGGTTTTCCAACCCTCAAGACTATTTTAACTTGACTAAAACCTACTAATCTTATTAATGGCATCACTTCTCATTCAGTCTGCCTTTGCTAATAATGAAGATTTTGTAGAACCTAGCAAGAATTATTAGTGTATGTCTAATAATTCCTTAAAATCAGCAACATGTTGTCACTCAAGAGTCTTCAAACCACGAGGATTAAATTTGTCCAGTAGCATGAATCACCATAAAATTGTTGGTTTCTTTTTTATTAGTTAACAAGGCAAGGAAAGGTTTATTTGCCTTGACAAGAGACAAATAACTGATAAATAATGGAGGACGTACAGAAAATCAATGTTCCTCTTCTTGTTTATGATGTGGCACTTGCTTGTAGACCTGAGACTTCAAGAATTTAGGGCTAGAAAATTGTCAAAAGTATAGAGTCTAGCAACATAAAATTGTTTCAAAATATTAAGCCCTTCACTAGATTTTCTTGAGCATGATGAAGCAATATCATAGACACACTCTTTAAAGCCCCTTTTTCCACCTCTCATGCCTTTCCCTCACAAATATGCGTCAGCTGTTCCTACTTCTACTCCCTTAAATTCCGAGACAATCTGTGTCCCAGGCCTCAATTGAGGTAATAAATCTGTGGCCTCCAAATAGGCTTTATTTGGCCTTCAAAGTGTTTTCAAATTTCAGAAAGTTCACACACACATCCCAGATTTGGATCTTCACTCTTGGTGACCATTGATCAGAACTGTCCATGGGTACCTCTGAGATGGGGTTTCTTCACTTGACTTGGCCGCTATGCCTAGCTATGCTTATTGTTTTCTCCCACTCCTCTTCTTTCACTCATTATGATAAGCATTAAACTACAGATCTAGAGTTTGTAACCCTTGACCTAGGCACACTTGTCTTTCTCTCCAATACTGTCCTCTTCCTATGAAACAAAAGTCCAAAATCCTAGAGCCCCTAATCCTAGAACCAGGGAGTTAGGTAGGTTTAGACTGGGATCCTCAGGGTGACGAAGAACTGGGAACACCAATATTTATAGCTTTTGTCCTGTCTCAAAAAAAAAAAAAAGGAACATTTATGTCATAGTAGCAACTGTTAACATCCATGATAAACATATCTAAGTTTCTGCACACCCCTTATGTTTATCATTGAATCAAGGAAAAAAAAAAAAAACGGCAGTGGAGTTTGTTTCCTTGTCATGCCACTTATGGTAAAGATCTCATTGTCAAGTGAGAAATGATAAAAACTATCATCTTACTCAGTAGGACTGAACATATAGGATACTTGCCTATTCCTTTTAGGAACAAAGAAAGGCATAGATAGGAAACACTCTAGCCTAGACAAGCCAATGTTCTTGAACCCAAGGCTGATCTTCAGGCAACTTACATGTTAATTGAATAAGTTGCTTCAATATTGAAAGACTTGCTGCCCAAGCCTCCTCCCCCTTACCAATGCCCACGTTGACCACCCAAACCTATTCTTCTGTGCTCTACAGACGTCCTCTGATTCCAGCATATACAAAGGGACAGAAGAAGGTCTTCAAGATCCTGCTCCAGTCCCCACAAAAGCCCTGGCTTCCAGGCATCACCGGTGGCTACTGTCCCCCAAAGGCTCCTGAGAACTAGCTTGTGCCTTACAAACTGTTGCAGGAAGCCCAGGTGGGCAGCACAGGAGGTCTATACTGACACCTAGCAGCCTGCTTTCCTGCCAGACAGCCTGCCACAGCTCTTACTTGCCTACCTCATCCCCGCATTACAAGTCAGAAGGAGATTGGAACCCCCCAGAGGAGATAGTGCCTTTAGTGACATGTTGGTAGGCAGATACCTCATGCACATATAACCATATCTTAACTATGGTCACCTGTTGTCAGTCACTAATCCCCTAAGAACCTCTCTCATGTGGTTGCTTATGAAAACTAGTCACCACAGGGCTTGAACTCTTAGCATGGTATAAAAGATAGACAACAGGAACTAAGGGGGTAATACAGGTTCCTAAGGCCACAAACAGAAGGATGTTGTAATAGATAGGCTAGCCTATGGGATGATTCGGACTAACAGATGCCTAAGGTAAGGAGTTTCTTATGGTCCATATTCATAGTCACCTCCATTTTAAACCTACCCAAAGCCCAACTGATGTGGGTATTACCAATTTTAATTTTATTCTTATTTAATGATTGTGCCAGGCATCCTTAAAAACATGCGTTAACTCCTAATTGTACTGTATTTATCAATATCATCATTTTACAGATGAGGAAACTGGGGCTTAGGTCATTTAAAACTTAACGGCAGAGCCAGAATTTTAACCCAAACAGCCCAACAATAGATGTTTCATCTAATGGATTAGGTTTAACCTAATTAAATATTCTAATAAAACATTTTTATGACAGTTAATGATATCAAATACAAGATATATAATACCTTATTATATTTCAGTATTACAAGGGCTAGAAAAATGTTTATATATTTGCTATTCAGCAAAGGATAAAACAGGTTTATGAATAATAAATATCATTTACGTAAACAGAAATGCTTTTTTTTCAAATAAATAAATACAAGTCATCCAATGACAATCAATTTGAAGTCATTGGAAGCATTTTTATGCGTTTCTCTGCATCAAGTCATGGCTTGTACAAAAAAAATCCAGCAAGTGACATCTAAGTCAAGCAAAGATCAACCAAAAATTTCTAAAATTCAACAATTTATTTGGAAATTTCCAGGAAAATTGTATACGCTATTTGTACTGCAACACACAGCACTCAGTAAGCAGTCTTATAATTCATATTGTTTAGAGAATAAAAGCAAGTTTTCTAGTATATATGTTAACTTATAATAGTGTACCAGCCAGTAAATATTTTAACATCACCCTTGCTTCCAGCCTCATTATAAGCATGACATGTCACTTAGATTTTCCTTATGAAAACAAGGATCTGCAGTTCACAGCACAAAATATGAGAACGCCCTATTAAGCCTTAGATGTGGAATGCACACTTCAGACATTCTCGTTGAATTTTGGGAATATTAGTAAACAAAAATATGCTGATGTTCTTTAGCATCAGTAAACTAAGACACAAGCCAAGGGGACTTCTCAGCCATTTTTCTGCTTCAAAAGCACAAAAAGCAGAAAACACTCATTACGTGAATACCGGAGTACCAATATTTCATCTTTTCCTGTGTAACCAGAATGTTGAACAAGCATGACTCATATGAATTTTGATCAAAACACAAATTTATTTTTGTCTCTCACAGTTCCTTTAAACATCCTACTGAATGGTGAAAGAAATCTTCCCCTGCCTCAATCCTAAGACTTGGTCAAACCCATGACTTTTTAGTCATTCTCAGATCATAAAATTATTTTGATTATACAAAGAAGTCTCGATTATAAAGAGTCTCATTTCAGACATTAAAACGTCCAGTGCATGAAATAATGAAAATGCTGAACGGATGGCGTTAAGATCTGTACCATGGATTTGCCTTCAGGCTGCAAGCCTGCATTGAGGTTGTGGCATAGTTATCTGTTTCCTTCTCTATGGACTCACTTTTTTCCCTCCTGACAGGCGCTGGGTTTGCTGGGTTAGAAAAAGTAAGGAGGGGTCTTACTTGATTGGGGATGGTGCACTCCATGACTGTGGTGGCTTAAGCAGATCTTTTCTCTTTTTCCGTGGACATCCAGTGATACACCTCCAGCCTCTTTCTACTGAGGCATCTAGCCCATCTAGGCAGTCCTACTGGACAGGACCCACGATGTCTCTCTCCAACTCTCTCTCCCACCTATCTCTCACGTGGCCTGCATGTATCACCTACCCTAATAACTCTATTGGAGGCAGACCCAACTCAGCAGCACTCCTCAGACCTGCCAATCAGAGGCATCAGCTTCCTCTAGCCACTAGATTTCTCCAGCCTGAAAAATCTAGTGTCTACCAACATCTGTGTCCCCCAACACCATGGAACACATTTCAGTGCTTTCCAAGTAGTCCTTTTAAATCACTTTATTAAACTTAGGATAGGAAGGTAGCACCCCCCTACACCTCCCCCAAAAGAGAAGTGTGACACACAGACAATGTGGGGAATCCCTTATCAGTCTTCTCTCACCAAATCCCACTCTGTCCCATTTTTATATCTTTTATCTGATAGAAACAAATCTTCGATATCATCTCCTGTGTCCATCTATCTGCACATGGGAAGGGGCCATTTTTCACTCTCATTTTTGTGACCTGATGTTAATCAGGCCAGCCCCTCAGTAGATTCTCATATGAAAAGAATATTGTTTTAACATCTTGTTGCAGTTGTCTTTTCCACACTGTTGGCTGGAGTGGCCTCATAGTGTCTGGACCCTTTTAAACAGAAAACAAATAAAAACCATAAACACTCATTGAATGCTACATCTTCATCTGCTCTAGTGCCCTCAAGGCATTCAGAGCCAAGTGAGGGAAGCAGATCATACACAACTAACCATAGCCCAAGATAAACAGTGATAAGTGGTGGAAGCTTAAGTCACACAAAGATCCAGGGGACAAAAGGGGAGTCAGAAAGGACAAGGAGATAAGGGACTTCAAAAGCAAAGGCATAAAGGCATGAGTGAAGGACACATTCTGAACATAAAAATCACCTGGTATATCTGGAGTAGAAGCAGGTCCAAAGAAAGGAGGCCAGGAAATAAAAATAAAGGAGCTTGGAGACAGATTTTGGATCTTCTGTCATATTCATATTCAAAAGCTTGATTTCTATTGTGTAAGCTCGCAGAGTTATTAAAGGTTTTGAGGAGAAATGACGTGATCAGATCTGAATTTTAAAAGAGTAATTTTGGCAACAATGTTGAGATTGTACTTTAAAAAAGATTGTTAGGGCCGGGCGCGGTGGCTCAAGCCTGTAATCCCAGCACTTTGGGAGGCCGAGACGGGCGGATCACGAGGTCAGGAGATCGAGACCATCCTGGCTAACACGGTGAAACCCCGTCTCCACTAAAAAAAATACAAAAAACTAGCCGGGCGAGGTGGCGGGCGCCTGTAGTCCCAGCTACTCGGGAGGCTGAGGCAGGAGAATGGCGTAAACCCGGGAGGCGGAGCTTGCAGTGAGCTGAGATCCGGCCACTGCACTCCAGCCTGGGCGACAGAGCGAGACTCCGTCTCAAAAAAAAAAAAAAAAAAGAATGGCAGTGGTGGCATGGAGGAAGGAATAAGCTTAACACCCTTTTGAAATAAAAGTGACAGAACTTAGTGACCATGGAATATGAGTTGGTTAGTCCAGAAGGAGAAATAAACCTGAGGCTTTTCACTTGCATAATCAAGTAGATGATGATGCAATTAACTAAGATGCAGTATGCAGGTGAAGATGAGGTGTCAATGGGTTATCCAGAAAGATAAGAAAGAGAGAGAGAGAGGAGAGAGAGAGAGAGAGAGAGAGAGAGAGAGAGAGAGAGAGAGAAAGAAAGAAGAAAGAAAGAAAGAAAGAAAGAAAGAAAGAAAGAAAGAAAGAAAGAAAGAAAGAAAGAAAGAAGAAAGAAAGAAAGAAAGAAAGAAAGAAAGAAAGAAAGAGAAAGAAAGAAAGAAAGAAAGAAAGAAAGAAAGAAAGAAAGAAAGAAAGAAAGAAAGAAAGAAAGAAAGAAAAGAAGAAAGAAAAGACTGTTACATCTGAAATTGAGAGAGCGTCTTTTTCTTCTAGTTGCTTTGTTTGTTCTTGGTATTCGCTCATTAGACACCAGGTATATATTTACCTTAGCTCTATTTATTTTGTTTAGAGAGAAAACATCTGATCATCGAAGAATAACATTCTTAAGTCAGCAATGGCCAGAACAAAGTTATTAATTTTCTGTGGTCCCAAAATATTTGACATTTATTCTAATGTTCTCGTTTGCCAAAGTTCATAGTATCTTACAGGAATTTCAAAAATTCCTGTAACATATAAATGATGCCAGTTCTAGGGAATAGATGAAGTCATTCAGGCTGAGCTCACAATTGAGAGAATTAAAAAGTCCAAAATGAGACTTAGTGTAATTTTCATATTGAATGACAAGTAGAGAAAAAGGGTGATCAGAAAAACTAAGGACCAGTCATTGGAGGGATGTTCCTAGGAGAAAATGTTACAAAAGCCACAGGAGTAGATGTTGCACAGGGTTAAAATCTGCATCTGCCAAATGTGAGAAATGAGAAGCTGTTGAGTTTTAGAATGGATCACTCTGACTTTGCAGAACAATGGTGGATGCTGAGGATCTTGGGGTGTACTTCTTCATTTCACTTGTATATAACAGTGGCAAATTGCAATATCTTCTCCAGCTCCAGAAGGACCATCTGAAAAGAATTTCCCTACTCATAGCTTGGAGAACGTTGAATATAAATATTTTCCTCTAGAAATGCCTTTCGTCCAGGGCACACAATGTTTTATCAACATCATCCATGATAAAAAGGCATCTCTCTGTGCTTTGGCCTCTCACCTCGTCACTCCTACAGCTGTTTTTGAAAGCCAACTTCTACTTTTATTACTGGTTCATAACCACCTGGATTTGCTGTCTTGCTGGCTCATGGATTCTAACTGACACTAGCTTCTAAATGAATATAAATCGATTTATTTGCTTGTATAATGAAAAGTCAAAATGCCATTATTCAAAAGGGTAAACAGGCTTTGGTAAGTATATGAAGCAGCTTCACCTCAATGGAATGTTGGGTTAAAATAAAGTGATTAAAGTCTGTTTCATTACTTATTCATCTGTTTATCTTAGATTAAATCCTTTAACCAACCCTTCCAGTTACAAAAAAATGATGATGGTAACCTCGCTTATGTCCTTGTATTTTAGCCAATTAGATTTCCAAAGTGATTTGTGATTTTCAAATGATAATTTTTGAGTTTTCTCATTTATACATTATAAGAATAGTGGATGATGAGTTGATGAATTTAAAATCTGCCTTCAGGGCCAGTCTGGAAAACCACTGTAGATTAATTCTGGTTACATAATTTATTGTGATTTCTTCTGCAGCTACACTTGAATGTATTATACAATCATGCAATCATAAAACTGCCTTTGAATTATTTTCTATTTTGATCCAATTCCTATGCTCTCATATAACACGTGTGAGCATACTCTAAATAATCTACATTTTATGATGTGCTCATTCTAAAATTAAGTTAGTTTTTAATTTCTTAGTTAGTGGGAAGTGTTTCTGACAACTCCAGCATGAAAAGGAGGGGAGGAGACTGGGTTTGCAGGCTAGCTCTTAGAGAGAACTTGTAATTCCTCCCAGTTACATCGCCTGTGCTTTCATTCCTGGTGCCAGAGGATCAGTCATGCTTGATTAGAGAAGCACATTCACAGCAACACAATTTGTGCAAAGCAGGAAAAATTCAAGAGGAGATGGGGCATTTACCTTCGTATTGGAAGGAAATTTTGCAGTAATATAATAGTAATTTAAAAATTGGTGACTTCCAGTCTTTTTAGAACATAGTTTAAGTATAGGAAAGCAAGTAGAATACTTCTTCCTGATCATCAGATCCACATTCAATGTCATTCCTTCCCTTTGTATAGCAAAATTTCTCACCAGTTTTCTCTAGAGAATCATCAAAGTTTAACACAATTAATTACATTAATTTGACAGGAAGAACCTATCTGTAATATAAGTGAAAAAAGTAAACATTGAAGAAAAATTAGCAAAAACATTCACACACTAGAAAAATAAATTCAAATTACCAACTGTGATACAGTACAAATCATGGAACAAGATGAGATATCTTTATTGTTGCAAAGGTGTTTCAATCACAAGGGCCATTATTCTCTATACAAGACACTTGGCTGAATCTTCTTTCTTGTGTTTGAACTAATAGCAAAGCTTGCGCTCAGCTATTTCTAATTCCCCAGACATGACACCTAAGAGGAACCCATAACACCTATTCCCTGCATGGTGGAATTTTCCTAACTCCCTAAGCTATGGTCCTAACACTACTAGAAAGGAAACTTCTCAAATTCTCCTTTTGAAGAAATGTATATTGTTCTTGCCAGCTAACATATTTTCTTCAGCAGACAAACGTAATTCTTACACAGGTTGGGTAAGGGTGCTTGTCTGTAATTCAATAACAATATGAATTTTACAGCAAGAGCTTATGGATTGGTATGGGTGTGAGAAATCAGTCTTTTCCTTGTGGAAAAATGATCTTTAGGATCATTCCTTGAAAAAAAGATTAAACCCAAGAATGATCTCTTATGTAAATTAGAGTTTATAAACAGAGAATAACCAGTTTTAAGAAGCAGAATTAAATAACACTCACTTGTTTGGTATTTTCAGCAATTTATATACAGACACATAATGGTAAATTATGGTTCTTACTGCTTATAATGTATTTAATGGAATCAAAATGTATTGCTTTTCAAATACGCCTTAAAGGTTTTGATACATTGCCTCTTTTAATCTTCACAATAACCGTATGAGATAAATATTATTATATTCATTTCATGTTAAAGAAATGAGAACCCATAAGGCTAAATAACTTGTCCAATATCACACAGATAATAAATGACTGAGAAGTGAATTACATCCTTATGATTGAAAACCCATCTAAACAATGCTAATTATAAGAAGTGCATCAACTTCTTATACTCAAGAATTTATTGAAATTTGCAGTTATATTTTTATTAAAATAAAACCCTCAACCTAATCCTGAAAGGAGAAACTGTGCAGTTGCATACAAAGAACATGAGCTTTCTCATTCTGACCTCACTGTTTCTTGGTTATGTAACTTTAGGCAACTTACTTTTTTCTGTGCCTCAGTTTCCATACTTGAAAAATTGAGACACTGCTAGGTACACACAAAAAAATACAATTAAAAAGTGGGTGAAATTCACAATAGCAAAGACATGGAATCAACCCAAATGCCCATCAATGATAGTCTGCATAAAGAAAATGTGGTACATATACAACATGGAATACTATGCAGCCATAAAAAGGAAAGAGCTCATGTCCTTTTCAGGGACATGGGTGGAGCTGGAAGTAATCATCAGCAAACTAACACAGAAACAGAAAACCAAACACCACATGTTCTCACTTATAAGTGGGAGCTGAACAATGAGAACACCTGGACACAGGGAGGGGAACAACACACACTGGGGCCTGTCGGGGGGCGGGGGCAGGGGAAGGGAGAGTATCAGAATAAATAGCTAGTGCATGCTGGACTTAATAGGTAGGTGATGGGTTGATAGATGCAGCAAACCACCATGGCACATGTTAACCTGTGTAACAAACCTGCATGTCCTGCACATGTATCCCAGAAAATTAAATTAAATTAAATTAATTTTTGTTTTTTAAAAAGTGAGTGCATAGTTCACAGGATTGTTGTGAAATTCTATTTTATTATTTTATTTTATTTTTAGAGACAGGGTCTTGCTCTGTCACCCAGACTGGAGCACAGTGGCACAATAATAACTTACTGCAGCCTCAAATTCCTGGACTCAAGTCATCCTCCTGCTTCAGTCTCTCAAGTAACTCGGATTACAGGCATGCACCACCACACCCAGCTAATTTTTAAAACTTATATTTTTTGTAGAGATAAGGTCTCATTTTGTTGCAGGTCTGGTCTCAAACTCCTGGCCTCAAGCAATTTTCCTACCTTGACCTCCCAAAGCCCTGGGATTACAGGCATGAGCCACTGCAACTGGCTTGTTGTGAATTTAAAATAAAATAATGTGTAGAGTTGTCTAATAAAATACTTGATAGTAAGTGCTACATTTTTCTGCTGTTCCACTTTTTATATTTTTATAATGCTTAATAAAATATCACAGCATATATTTTTACCAGAAGAATATACTATCATATTTTTTGTACCATGCTGTTCATTAAACGTGTATTATCTTTGCAATTCAATATAGGTTTGCATTATTTTTTAAGACTTTATTGCATTTCATTTTGTGAATATATGATAGCTGAATAAATTATGTTCAAGCCTTTGGTCTGTTTTCAAATTTTCACCATTATAAGTGGTTCTGCTTTCCCATATCCTCACACAGATTTTCAGTTATTTCTTTGCAAAATTTTCTAGAAATGAAATTGTTGAGTCAAATGGTATCCACATTTACAAGGGATTTTTATATATGTAGCCAAATTGTCTCCAGAAACTGTGTGCTAAGTTTTATGTTCACAATAGAGGGATACTTCCCCACTTCAATTCGTTTTCAATTTAAATCCTTTTGATGACAATTGATGAAACACCATTCTCTTATTAAGTTTAAAAAAAATTAAAAACAACCTATGATTTAGATTAGGGATTTGCACACTTTGTCTGTAAAAAGCCAGGTAGTAAATATTTGAGATTTCACTTACCATACCCTTTCTGTCTACTCAGGTCTGCTGTTGTAACATGGAAGTAACAATAGACAAAACATAGATAAATGAGTGTAGCTGTGTTCCAATAAAAATTCATTCATGGACACTGAAATCTGAATTTCATATAATTTTCACATGTCTCAAAATGCATTCTACTTTAATTTTTGTTCATTTAAAAATATAAAAACATTATTGGCCAGTCATGGTGGCTCATGCTTGTAATCCCAGAACTTAGGGAGGCCAAGGAAGGAGGATCACTTGAGCCCAGGTGTTCGAGACCAGCCTGGACAACATGTCGAAACCTGTCTCTACAAAAAATACAAAAATTAGCCAGGTGTGGTGGCTCACACCTGTTTTCTCAGCTGCTCAGGAGAATGAGGCCAGAGGATTGCTTGAGCCTGCAAGGTCAAGGTTGCAATGAGCCAAGATCGTGCCCTGCACTCAAGCCTGGGTAACAGCATGAGATCCTGTCACAAAAAAAAAAAAAAAAAAAAAAAAAAAAAAAAAAAAAAAAACAGGAAAGAAAAAATAAATAAAACCATACCCATATGTAAAAACCATCATTAGCCAACACAAACAATGAACCTCATTTGGCCTAGGCTGTATTGTAATGACTCCTGAGTTGGTTAGATGTAGTGAGATTTCACGTGGTTCATACTTCCTGATTTTTACCTCAGGAAGACAAGGGAAGAGGTAGTAGCATAGATGGAAAAATCAGCCATTAAAGAGACGGGTACCCTTTACTCTAAATAAAAAACTATAGCTTTCGTGATTCTAATGACTTCAAATCCTGCTCTATAATTTACTACCAGTGTAAATTAGCCTTTCCAAACCTCAGCTTTTCCTCAACAATAATGAAGTCAGAATCATCCATATGATCCCCCTAATTCATATGGAAGTAGTTAACTTTATTCTTCAGTGTTCTGGAAAACTCATGCATGAGGTGATGCAATAATATATTAGATACATGTGTGAAAATGGAGAGTGAAGCTGATATTTATACATAAGCAGCTATCTTGCATTGCTTTCCTTGCAGCAACAATTAACCTGACACTCTGGTACTTTGAAGTAATTATTCCTTTGCTTTTGTCTGATGCTTTTAGTTTTATTAAACATTTTCAGCCTTTGATTTATTTAAGTCTTAAAGTAATCCTCTGAGATATATATTCTTGCCACATTTTATAAAGAGGAAACTGATATGAAGTCATTTCCCAAGATTATGCAGAATAAATCTAGTTAATAAAAGAGCTATATGTTGAACACAGGTGTTCTAACATCAAGTTCAGGCTTTTTCTACATCCAGAAGGATCCGCTCACATATGAAAAAACTAGGTAACTACCTTTACTGCTGGCCTCCTATCCTGGAGCTGCCACTCATTGCCTGGATCTCACAAAAATTCAAAGTGAGTCTGCCCCATTCTTCATAGCCCCTGCTGCCATAAATAGTCATGGTTTAGAACATGACTTTTCAACTTTAAATAACATCACAGTTTATCAAACCACTAGGGATTCTGTGTCAAAAGCAGCTGTAGTATTATAAAATATATCTTTGATCTTTGTCCCTGTTTACTGACATAAAAACCCTAAAATCCTTGGAATTTCCAAAGTGATGTATATTTTTGTGTGCTCATGAGTTGACAGATGGCTGGCAGTCCCTTGGTAACTTCAGGATAGGGGCTGGTCACAGGAAAGACCAAGGCATGATTAGAGAGTTGAGACTTTTCAGCCCTACCCCTCAACTTCTGGGGAGGTGAGAGGGGCTGAAAGTATTGATCACCAATACCGAGTGACTTAATCAATCATGCTTACATAGTTGAGTGTTCATAAAAGACCAAAATGACTGTATTCAGAGAGCTTCCACATAGTTGGACATGTGGAGGTTCCTGGAAGGTAGTGCACCCAGAGAGAGCATGAAATTCTGCATCACTTCCCACTTGCCTTTCCTATGCATCTTCTCCATCTGGTGCTCATCAGTATCCTTTGTAATATCCTTAAAATAAACCAGTAAATGTTAAGTGTTTCCTTGAGTTCTGTCAGCTGCTCCAGCAAATTAATCAAACCCAAGGTGGAGGTTGTGGTGGCCTCAATTTATTCCCTTCCATGAGAAGCACAGAGAAAACAATCTGGGGCTTGCAATTGATATCTGAAGCGAGGGGAAGGCTTGTAGAAATGAGCCTTCAACCTGTGGGATCTGATGCTATGTCCGGGTAGATAGTGTCAGAATTGATTTAAAGTAGACAAGGTTAGCTGCATTGTGGGGTGTGAGAGTACAGGAAAAACAAACTGTTTGATTGTTTTTTCTACAGACTAGATTAAACCCTGGGCTAGGCAATTGGAGGGCAAAATGATCAGAGATGAACAGACCCACAGAGTGAAGCTGACTCACATGAACAAGGAAGCTGTAGTGAGAACTGCTGCTGTAGTCCATTTAGCATCTTTGTTTCATCCACAGTTCTATCTCAGTAGGGTCACAGCATAACTTCCATGTTTGTGCAATTTCCCTCCTTATAATACTCCCCTTCCTTTAAGCTAGTCTGAATGGGTCTCTGTTTCTTCCAACCAAATAAGCTCCAAATAAAACATCCTGATTAAGCCATTGAACATTTTTATTTCTTTCCTACAATAGGTAAATACCTACATAGGTCCATAAAATTTGGGGGAGGAATTCAAGAGTAATTAAATATGTTGGAGAAGAGCCAAGATGGCTGACTAGATGCAGCTAAGAGGAGCTTTCCCCACCGAGAGACCAGACCAACAAGATTGGCACACTCCAAGCAGATCTTCAGAAGGAAGGTATTGAGAATGGACAGAGGGAGAGTGCAGACCCTGGGGAAGGAGTGAGTTAAACAGGCAAAGAGTGGCCCACTCTCACCACAGACCTCTAGAATCCTAGCTACAGGAGACCTCACAACCCCCGCAGACACTTGAGCTCGCAGGAAGATCTGTTTGGAGAGTTGTCAGGGACAGGACTCTAGTCTGTGAGGAGCCCAGAAGGTTTGATGTGGGAATAGCTACTGTGGAGTATGACCAGGGGCACCCTTCCCTCAAGGCTCGCCACACTCCTCTAAGTGGCTTTGGCTTTTGTTGACTATTGGATCTGTCTTGCCCATGGGATGGCCTACAGCTAAAGCAGTGCTAAGAGGAAAGTTTAAAGTGCTAAACACCCACATCAGAAAGTTAGAAAGAACTCAAATTAACAACCTAACATCACACCTAGAGGAACTAGAAAAACAAGATCAAACCAACTCCAAAGCTAGCGGAAGAAAAGAAATAACCAAAATCAGAGCTGAACTGAACTAAATGGAGATGTGAAAAACCACACAAAAGGTCAACAAAATCAAACATTGTTTTGTTGAATGAATAAATAAGACTGATAGACTGCTAGCTAGACTAATAAACAAAAAAGAGAGAAGATCAAAATAAACGCAGTCAGAAATGACAAAGGGGACATTATCACTGACCCCACAGAAAAAAAAGCCCTAAAGACTATTATGAACAACTGTATGCACATGAACTAGAAACCCTAGAAGAAATGGAGAGATTTCTGGAAATATACAAACTCCCAAGATTGAACTAGGAAGAAATTGAAAACCTGAAAAGACCAATAGCAAGTTCTGAAATTGAACTGTAATAAAAAGTCTACCAACCAGAAAAAGCCCTGGACCAGACTGACTCACAGCCAAATTATACCATTTATACAAAGAAGAGCTGGTACCACTCCTACTGAAACTACTCCAAAAAAACTGAGGAGGAGGGCCTCCTCCCTAACTCATTCTATGAAGCCAGCAGAATTCTGATACCCAAACTTGGCAGAGATACAACAAAAAAAGAAAACTCCAGGCCAATGTCCCTGATGAACATAGATGGAAAAGTCCTCAACATAATACTAGGAAACCGAATTCAGCAGCACATCAAAGAACTAATCCTTTATGATCAAATAGGCTTTATTCCTGAGATGAAAGTTTGGCTCACCATATGCAAATCAATAAATGGATTCATCATATAAACAAAAACCACATGATTATCTCAATAGATAGAAACAACTAAAAACAAAAACCACATGATTATCTCAACAGATAGAAAAGAAAATGCTTTGGATAAAATTCTACAATCCATTCATGTTAAAAACTCTCAACAAACTAGGCTTCAAAGGAACATGCCTCAAAATACTAAAAACCATCTATGACAAACCCATAGCCAACATCATACTGAATGGGCAAAAGCTGGAAGCATTCCCCTTGAGTACCAGAACAAGACAACGTTGCCCATTCTCACCACTGTTATCCAACATAGAACTGTAAGTCTATGTCAGAGCAATCAGGCAAGAGAAAGAAATAAGCATCCAAATAGGAAGAAAGGAAGTCAAACTATCTCTATTAGCAGATGATATGACTCTATGCCAAGAAAACCAACATAGTCTCTGCTCAAAGGCTCCTAGACTGATAAATAACTTTAGCAAAGTTGTAGGATACAAAACCAATGTATAAAAATTAGTAGCATTTCTATACATCAATAACATCCAAGCTGAGGGCTGAATAAAACATGCAATTCCATTCACAATAGCCACAAAAAGAATAAAATACCTAGAAGTACAGCTAACCAGATAGATTAGAGATCTCTACAATGAGAATTACAAAACACTGCTGAAAGAAATCAGCAATGGCACAAACCAATGGAAACATATTCCATGCTCATGGTTAAGAAATATCAATATTGTTAAAATGACCATACTGCCCAAAGTAATCTACAGATTCAATGCTATTCCTATCAAACTATTACTAATATTTTTCACAGAATTAGAAAATAAAATTCATATGGAACCAAAAAAAGAGCCCGAATAACCAAAGCAACCCTAAGCAAAAACAATAAAGCCATAGGCATCACACCATCCAACTTCAAACTATACTACAAGGCCACAGTAACCAAAACAGCATGGTACTGTTACAAAAACAGACGTAAACCAATGGAACAAGCTAGAGAACCCAGAGATAAAACCACACACCTATAGCCATCTGACCTTCAACAAAGTGGACAAAAATGAGCAATGGGGAAAGGACTTGTTATTCAATAAATGGTGCTGGGATGACTAGCAAGCCACATGCAGAAGATTGAAATTGGACCACTTCCTTTCACCGTATACAAAAATCAACTCAAGATGGATTAAACACTTCAATGTAAAACCTAAAACTATTAAAAGAAAGCCCAGAAGAAAACCTAGTCAATACCATTCTGGACACAGGAACAGACAAAGATTTCATGACGAAAACTCTAAAAGCTATTTCAACAAAAACAAAAATTGACCAGTGGGACCTAATTAAACTAAAGAGCTTCTGCACAGCAAAAGAAATTATCAACAGAATATATAAACAAATGACAAAATGGGAAAAAAGGTTTGCAAACTATGCATCTGACAAAGGTCTAAGATCCAGAATCTATAAGGAACTTAAACAAATTAACAAGTGAAAAGCAAACAATCCCATTAAATAATGTGCAAAGGACATAAACAGACATTTATTTAAAGAAGATGTACATATTGGAAGCAAAAAAGTATATATACACACACATATATTTACACATAAGATTGTAAAAATATTAGAAAAGAAAATCAGTACTTACAGGTTGAATCAACATCAAACTCCATATCTATGTAAGCATTGAGCACATTCAAAAAATATAATTAAAGTAGGCAAATTAGATTTTGAATTACTTCTCAAAGGAATCAAAGAACACTGACTATTACACACTATGATACATACTTTGTGTTAGTCCTGTTCCATGTTCAAATGTTAATTAAAGGCTTAATGGTAGAAATTGGTAGACTGTCTGCACTTTGATGGCATGTTTTTTCTGCTTTTCCTAGTGGGAAAAAAAAAAAACTCCACTTTCTTGGCTAATCCTTTTTATACAACAGTTAGGATTGTTTAAGTCTACCTTTCAATTTTTTATGTAGCCATGTTTTCTATACTA
The DNA here is from genome assembly GCF_037993035.2 of Macaca fascicularis. Lineage (NCBI taxonomy): Eukaryota > Metazoa > Chordata > Mammalia > Primates > Cercopithecidae > Macaca > Macaca fascicularis. The sequence continues at coordinate 105,607,119 of NC_088386.1, forward strand.
AAATAATAAAAATCAGATAATTAACATTTTGTTCCTTTAACATATTCAGCCTTCACCTTTGGGTGGGGCTACTTACCTGCTTTTACTACTGCACATCTATTTTGGATTCAGTTGGATTTAGGATGCCATGCTTCATTCTGTTTGCACATTAGAATCATCTGCAGAGCTTTGGAAAAATATTCAGAAGCTTGCCCTCCCACCAAAAAAATCTAATTTAATTGATCTGGGCTAGAACTCAGATATTCATACTTTTAAAATTCCTCTGGTAAGATTCTAATAACTAGAATTTTAAATCATTAGTTTTGAGAAGCCTACCCAACCTCTTCTAGATACCTAGTTATTCAACATGAAGATTGATTTGTGGCTTAGTTCTCAATGACATAAAATAATATTGATCCAGGTGCACACCACTTTGAATCATGAAACAGAAAAAGAGATGGGTCTTGGTATATTGGTAACTCAGAGGTGCCATGTGAAATGTCATTTCACAGAGGGACTTAGGAAAGCTTATGAGATCTTGGTTTCATCAATTGGAAGGATAATGCTGAAAATAAAGAAAATTAAAGTATTCCAAACCAATTAATATTTACTTGTGTTAGTAATACTGCCCAATCATAATCACTACTGTTATTCACTTTCAATGCCAGCTACCCTCAATTAGTTCCTTGGTTCTATTAATAGATATTGCTTGCCTCTTTAAAAGAGGAAACACTAACTTTCAGAGTTTGATGATATTTAAAATCAAATCGCAAATGCTTCTGCAGATTAGCTTCCCCTCCTTTGGGGAGAAAGTGCTTCCCATGATTATACTGTTGGGTTTTCTGGAAGCAGACTCCTGGATACACTTGTGGGTACAAAAAGTAATAGTCATATTCACTGTGGAGTGAGACATTTCTCTCTACTAGGGAGAGGTCAAGGTCTGAGGTCAGCACTGCTGTCCTATGGCTGAGTCATGGACAGAAGCTGCCATTCTGGGAGAGAGCACAAGTGAAGAATGAGGAATAAAGAGACAAGAGCAGCAGCAAGGAGGAAGCACTTCAGCAATACCTTCTCTCCCTGTTTCACAAGGCAGCTTAAGCATTACAGCCTCTCTTCACCAATTAAGGTATTTCTGAAATTTCCAGTCAGTCACACACAAACAAACATTTCATGAATAGAAAAATGTCAATAGAATATTTAAGTGCAAATGTTGCATTTCCACATTTTACAAGAATACACTTTTTAAAATAAACTATTTAATTTTTTATAAATTGGCTCCTCTGAAGAAATGGTTTAGAAGCTAGGAAAACATGAATTGCAGTATTGTTTAACAAGTGGTAGTATAAAGAAGGTTTTTAAAAATTTTTATCTATACTTCAAGGAAAAATTAAAGATATGTTGTTTTCTAAAGGGCAGTTCAGCATTTTTCACCTTAATAAAATGAAGCCTCCTCCATTATGACATAATATGAAATGAAAGCTTGAACATCTTCATCATCATCATATGACAAACAGGATTAAAAATATTTCAAACCATATTTGTGTCAAAGGAAAATGAATACTGGGTGACTCAAAAAATATGGCTTCTAGCACCACGAACCTTTTATACAATTTAAACACTGAAAGATGTGATTGTCTATAAAACAAGAAACAAATTAAGGAGGCTTTAAGATATTGAAGTCTACCTGAAGTACAATATATACATTTCTTTCTGCCTTCTTAAATCTCTGTAGAAGAATAAGATTTTGTACTCCTGAAACAGACTGTGAGACAATTGATAGGAATCAGAGAACTGGTATAATTTTTTTCGGTGAAGCCACTGAAATTAAAGTTAAAACGGATATCTGGCCAATTAAAGAATTGACCATTAGTTAATGGTCACAATGATTTCAAATATGTGAATCTAAAATGGTGTCAGGAACTAGCATCTACCTCTGTACTGTGCAGGCTTCAGTGTGTGATGCTGAGTCACTTAACCCTGTGCTTCAGGGATGTGTTGACTAATAAGCCCTAATAAGAAGTCAAGTGAAAAAAAATGTAAGTGCATTGGATTGCAATATTGAGACAGGATGAAAAAGAAGACTGAGCTACAGAAGAGTTCATTTGAAAGGCTAAAAGCCTATGTCATCATGTGAAAAGAATGTTACTAATGATATAGTAGAACAGGCACTGTTCCAAGTGCTTTATCTATATTGTAGTAATTTTAAAACTTTCCAAAATTTCTTTGATACTCCTCCTCATTGAGATTTGAGGTTTATATCTCTTCCTCTTGACTCTGGAGCCACCTTGGCGACTTGCTTATAACCAATAAACTGCAGCAGAAATGTTGTTATGTGACTTTTGAGATTAGATAAGAAAAGACTGTGCAACTCCCTTCTGGTACTCTTGGGATGTTCACTCTGAGTGAAGTGAGCTGTAAAATGTCAAACCACCCTGAGACTGACACTTAGGAGAGGCCCTGTGTATTCACTCCAGTGGACAGTCCAAGTTGAGCTCCCAGTTGTCAGCCATCATCAACTGTCAGCATGTGAGTGATTCATCTGCTGTACATGGTCCATTCAAGTCTTCAAAATAACAACAGCCCCAGCCACATCTTACTGAAATTGCAGGAGAGACTCTAAATGAGAACGTCTTGCTGAGATCTCCCAAATTCCTGACCCATAAATCGTGAGCACAACAAAATGGTTGTTTTATGCTGCTAAGATGTAGACTAACGATTTGTTATAAAACAATGGTAACCAAAAAATATATTAACTCTAATCCTCATAACAACCTTACAAAATAGCTACTCTTATTCCCATTTCTTGGATGAGGAAATTGATTCCCATTGATATTAAATGGAATTCCCAACGTTACATGACTTGTGGGCAGCAATGCTGATATCTGAACCCAGGTAGTCAGGCTCCAGAGTCATTTCTCTTAAGTATCTTGAAATGAATGTTGTCATGTCTGAATTTATGTGCCATTTCAGATCCTTTTGGCCTCACCTGTCTCTGGAGCCAGTCACCACTTGTTTCAGCTGCAGTCACCTCTACAGAGATTAATGCTAAGTGGACTCTTGCCAACTTCATCTTGCCTAATGCCCCTGCTACCTACTGTCAACTAGTGACCCAGAAATTCCCTATATTGATGCTACGACATGAGATGCTGTAGTACCCTCTCTGAGCCCACACATATGTGTCTAGGCAGTGTGGAGGAGCTAACACCCCATAAAGCAAAATGTACCTCCAGAAAGAACTCTTCTCCTTTTCTTCTGTAGACAAACTCTCCTAAGAAGCAGTAGTTCCAAAAGTGGGCTCCTAGAAGGTAGTCTCCAGATCAAATAATCAATTGCATTTGATATCAAGTAGTACTCAGTCTGGTAATGCACCATCCTATTAGCTGTGCCTTCTTTCCCACTTCTTCTGCTTTTCTTCACTCCTGCCGCCTTAGATTGTACTCACCAATAAGAACTAACAGATAGGCCAGTGTTTCAAGTCCTGCTTTTTGAGAAGCTTGGACCAAGATAATGTCTAAACATGTTTTTATCAAATTATTATGCCTATATATACCTAAAATATATAGCATTGTTTTGCATATTTTAAACTAAAATAAATATTATTATACCATAAGATCATTTCACAAGTTGTTCACTCAACACTGTATTTTGGAAATTTCCCTATGTAGCTATATGGAGCTCTAATTCATACATGTTAAATGTTAAATATTATGTTATTGTATACATATGTTACAGATAATTTATGTATTCTCCTGTTTATGAATATGCATAGGATCCCTAGAATTCACTACTAAAATATTAGTGTAATGAACAATTATTGTTCTTCTTTGTTTGTGTGTGCATGTGATAAGTCCTCCAGGGGCTACTTAGAAAGAGAATTGTTAGATTGAAGTACGCAAATGTTGCAATTTTACTAGATATTTTAAAATTGGTTTCCAAATGATTTTATAAAGTAAATCCTTACTGGCACTTCTGCAAATTCTTAGTAAAACTCGGTATGAGTCTTTTAAAACTCATTTAATTTTGTGGAATTGGAAAATAGTGAAATTGTTGGTTTTATTTCCCATTCCCAGATTATTATTGAACACACTGATTATTATTGAACACACTGATTATTATTGAGGCTACTGATGAGATATGAGCATGTTATCATTTCTCATTTTTTTTCACTTTTTGTCTTTGCTTTTTGATTTTGCAGTAATTCTTAATATATTCGGGGTCCTAGTTCTCTGTCGATTGAATGTATTGCAAATATCTTTTCCCAGTATAGAATATCTATTTTTATTTATTATGGGTCTTTCATTGTAGAGACTACTTAATATTTTAAAAGATCTATACTTTCTTATGTAGCTTTAACTTTTTTTAGTCTTTTACAAGAAAAATTCAATTTATAAGAAACCAGGAGTTTAAACAATCTATGTTTAAAATTAAATTTTACTTTTCAAATTTAGGTCTCTAACTCATCTTAAACTTACTATTTGGTACAGTTTCACATAGAAATCTTATTTTTTTCTCAATAGAGACAACACATCCCACTGTGTCACGTGATTTTCTTAGATTTCATTGTTGGACATTTTATTCTTTTCTACATGTTAATTTTCTATTCCTATGTTATTGTCACATTGTCTTAATTACTATACAGCATTATAATTCATCAACTAGTTTCTTCTTTTTCAAACCTATCTTAGCCATTTTTGATTCTGTACTTTCCTATCTGAATTTTAAGAACAGTTTTTTAAGGTTGCATTAAAAATCACAAAAAAATAGATTTAAAGAATATCAAAATATGTCTGTATTAAAATGAGTCTTCCTCATTTTTGCAAGTCTTTATACCTTTAAACAATTTATTATGTTTTTTCCACAAAGGTATTCAATAATTTTTGTTAGACTTATTCCTGGTTACCTTACAGACTATTATGCTATTCTCTAGGCTTAACATAGCAAACTTTAAAACAAATAAATATGATATATTCAGAGAATGATGAATTTTATGAAGTAAAACACAGAAGAATGTAATAGAACATTTCTGGAACATGATAGGGTAGACTATTTCAGGCAAATTAAGAAATAGCCTCATATGAGGTGAAGAAGTTATAATTAGACTGGTGCCAAGCCACATGAAGATATGAAAGAAAAAATGCAATACAATGTCCTCAAGAAGCCAATGTGTATAGAGTAAAATGGAGCAGAAAGAGATGTATGAAATGACATCAGAGCATGGAGAGCCTTATCAGCTGGTGTAAAGAGCTTACATGAGTATAGGCCACGGGCTTTGCAGCTTTATTCTGGCACTGAGGTATTACTGAGACTGTCGTCTTTGAACAGATCCGCTATTTGGGCTAAGGATGAACAAGACACATGGGATGTATCCACTTCCACATAGTGGGAATGACCCCAAGGTAAGTGTGCCCTTTGTAATCATGCTTCACCTTCAACTTCTAATGGGTTGCCACAGAGTAATCATCATACACTCCTGACTGACGCATGATACAGCAATCATACTTCACCTTCAACTTCTAATGGATTGCCATGGAGTAATGGTAATGGTAGGCTTTTTTCAAAAACTGCTTTCATTAACTACTATGACTATTAATATTATTAGTAGCTTTCATGTACTTACAAAGCATTCCAGATTCTGCCTACTGTAGCAATATTTTCCAAAACCCAGCCAGAGTTCTCCTCTGTTCAGCCTATCTGCCAAGAATATTTTTATACACATCTGGCAACTTGGAATCTGGTCACTATGAAAGTGTGTCCTTCTGTTAAAAAAAGAAGATAACCTTGAGGGTCGACATACCTTTAGTTACACCTGTCTAAATCTTAGAGTTTCCTTTCACATGCTTCCTAAGGTCCAGTAACCAGTTTTCTCTCCTGGCTCAAGGTCACTACGTCACTGGGCACCATCAATGGGAAAGATCCACATCCAATCCAATGTCTTGCACAGTGAGATGGTAATAACATGTAGTGATTACCATAGAGCTGGTTCATTGGCTGTGGTGGTGTAATTTACCACACAAATTCAGTTCTTAACTTTCCTCCAAAAGTGCTTACCTGAATTCAAAATCAGACGTATGACAGAAGGCAGTGCAGATAAACTATTTAGATAGGACAGGTTTTTTCTTCACACATGAAATATTTGGGGGTTTTCAGTGAGTACATGAGAAGTAAACCACAATGGTAATATTGATTCTTCACTGAAAAGTTATTTTAAAATCTGATATTAACAATGCTTATTATTATAGATTTCCCCACAAGACTCACTGCCTCAAGGGAACTTGGGAATGGAAAGGGACATTAGCTCTTCTTTATTTTTTACCATCAATGGAGTAATTCTTTCCCATGTCCTTGAGCAGTTTTCATTCACATGACTTACAGCACTTCGTCCAAACCCTCACAACTAACAATATGCAGTATTACAGTAGAAAGTAGGAAGAGAGCTTTGAAGTCAGACTTCCCAGTTTCCTTCATTTATTGTATAACCTCAAGCAGGTTGTAAAACCTTGCTATGTCTCAGTTTTCTCCTCTTTAAATATTGTTTTAATTGACTAATGTGCTTAAAACAGACCTTGACATATAAAAAATATTCAATGTAAATTATCTGTACATTATCCATTAATATTTTTCTGAAAAATGCCCTACTCCTCTGCCTTGAAATCTCACTCTTACAAAATTACCTTGTCAATTCCTTTACAGTTTACGTAGGACATTAAGCCTGAACTCTTCTATTCTTATCCTTCCCCTTTTCCTGCTAACTTAGCCTCTACCATTATTACTTTTTAATTTCCCATTGTAGGAATTATTCCTGCAGTCAAGGATGATCAATCCAACTATGCCTAAAATGTAGTCTCTTTCAGAGTCTTGTTTGTTAATTATTTCCCTCTCTGAATTATTCTTAGCATTCCTTTTTTTAATGACCCTCTATTTCTGACCCATAAATATGTCCAAGTCTCTTAAAAAATATGTGGTAGAGCCATTTGGAAGATATTTTGGCATTTTCTACAAGGCTTCTCATAGTCTTAGCCTACAATTCGGCTATTATGCTACTAGGTATTTAACCAAATGAGTTGAAAACTCACATTCACAAAAAAACCTGCACATGAACACTTGTAGGAGCTTTATTCATAATTGTCAAAAATTGGAAGCAACTGAGATGTCCTTCAATAGGTGAATGGATAAATAAACTGTGACATATACATATAATGGAATATTATTCAGCAATAAAAATAAATGAGCTATTAAGCTACCAAAAAACGTAAAGGAAACTAAAATGCATGTTGCTCAGTGAAGAAGCCTGTCTGAAAAAGCTACATCCGATATGATTCCAATTATATGATATTCTGGAAATGGTAAAAACTCTTAAGACAGTAAAAAGATCAGTGGTGGCCAGAAGCAGGCAGAGACAGGGAAAGGGGTGACTTGATGGAGCATAATAGACTTTTAGGGCAGTGAAACTATGATACCTTCATGATGGATTACATTATTTGGCAAAATGTATAGAATTATATATTACAAAGAGTCAACTCTAATATAAACTATGGACTTTAGTTAATAATAATGCATCAATATTGCTTCATTAGTAATAACAAGCATACCACACCAGTGCAAAACTGTTAATAACAGAACAGACTATGGCTAGAGGAAAAAGAGTGTTTATATACTGCAAAGCTGCCCTAAGAAATAAAGTCTATTAATAATATTATTAATATTTAAAAACTCAAGAAGATTAATACAAATCATTTCCCAGCAGCACTTAGATTAGCATTTGCTTGAGTAATTGGAGGAAGGTGTGTGCATATAACAGGACATGGGAATCTTGGGGGCCGTCTTAGAATTCAGCCTATCCCACTATCCTATTCTATCCTGTCATCCATCAACAGCATTTTTTGTGACAATAAAGTTGATGTCCCCTACACTTCCAAATGGGGCCTTTCTTTTCTCTTTCCATTTATTTGCCTGGATTATTTTATGTACTTCCAAGGTTTTAACTACTTTTTATACAATGTTAACTAAAAAATCATTCTCTTCTACCCAATTAACTCTTTTAAATTCCACACAAATATTTCTAGCTACCTCCATTTCAGATTTCCAAAAAAGACTCAAGGAAAACTCATAAATGCCATTGTATGCACACATAAAATAAGAACACGATTCTTCTTGTCAACTCTTTCTCTTTGAATGAGATCACCACTTACTCAGTTGCTCAAAACAGAAAACTTGGAGCTTTTGCTGACATTTATTGAAAGCTTAGTATAGATCTGAGACTCTTAAATTCTTTTTTTAAATTTTTATTTTAAGTTCAGGGGTACATGTACAGGTTTGTTACATAGGTAAACTTGTATCATGGGGGTTTGTTGTATGGATTTATGTATGTTATCACTCAGGTATTAAGTCTAGTACCCATTAGTTATTTTTCCTGATCCTCTCCCTACTCCCAGATTCCACCCTTTGAAAGTCACCAGTGTGTGTTGTTCCCTTCTATGTGTCCATGTGTCCATGTGTCCTCATCATTTACAAGTATTAACATTCAGTCCTCACAACATCTCTATGGGGGAAGGTATTCTTTGAAAATCTTAGCAGAGTTTTTTCACTTTTCTAGGATATTATATTTAGTTAATGGTAGGGCTAGAGCCAAAACTGTCTGGCTCAAAACCTAAGCTCCTCACCAATGTGCCATTTTTCTTTTCCTATACCCACTTGGTCACACGTCCTATTAATTCTACCTCTGCAATATTCTTCAAACTCACCCCCTTGTCTGTAGTTGCTATTATGATCAGGGTTCAGGATCTCATAAAACATTTCTCCAATCTCTATACTGGTGTTCATTAATACAAGTCTTGCCTGTTTCAAACAATCCCTACGTTCCTGTCATGTCATTCACACTTAAATGGATATGAAGTTTCTACTTCTCTGCTTAAAGGTCTTCTAGGCAAACTTTCTAGCCTGTCATAGAAAGTCTCCATCTGATTCCTGCACATAATTTCTGCCTTGACCCTTTGTTCATAACTGAATCTGCATTCATATCTCCCATGATTCTTTTCTCTTTTCATGTCTGTCTTCTCTTAATATTCAGACTTCCTTGTGAGCAAGAGTCCATGTAATTCCATATAGCTATATGAGTATATAAAATGCACTCAACAAATATGCCTTGAATAAACTATATTTAGAATCTTTCTTTGTTTCAAGATCCATATTTGAGATCATAAGATCCATATTTTTGAGTTTCATAATAAAAGATATCTTCAAGAAAGTAAATGAAGAATTTATTTCTATGGTGAAAAGTATCAATATTTACTATGTTGTTAATTATATATGAAATATTACATCTGTTGAGATTACGACCTGGAGTCTGATTCTTCACTTCATCGATTACACAAATATCTTTGCTCTGAAAGATGAGGCCAGGCATGGTGGCTCATGCCTGTAATCCCGGAACTTTGAGAGGATTGCTTGAGCTCAGGAGTTTGAGACTAGCCTGGGCAACATAGTGTGACCCCCCATCTCTACAAAAATAAAGAATTAGCTGGGAATAGTGGTGCACACCTGTAGTCCCAACTGTTGGTGAGACTGAGCTGAGAGGATCTCTTGAGCCTGGGAGGTCAAGGCTGCAGTGAGTCGTGATCGCACCTCTGCACTATAGCCTAGTTGAAAAGTGAGATTCAGTCGAAGAAGAAGAAAGAAGAAGAAGGAGAAAGAGAAGGAGAAGAGGAGGAGGAGGAGGAAGAAGGAAGGGGAGAAGGAGGAGGAGGAAGGAGGAGGAGGAGGAGGAATTGCAGGTAGTTACTATTCCGATTGCTTCACCCCACCTCACCCTCCTCCCCGGCCTACTTGTTTTACTACTAAATAATATATCTAACAACAATCCAAATATATATATATATAAAACATATAGGCATTTGACTATTACAACTGAAGGAAAATGGTAGCTATAACTGTGGGCGAACAGGATCACCCAATTGCATTTAATGGACTGTAATAAACCGCATTTCCTCACAGCATGATTCAAATGTTCTTCCTCACTTTGCAATTAACTGATATCCACAACTGGTTACTTTGGGAACTTTGTATTCCTGCTTTAAGAAAACAAAAGGTTTATTTCTTGTGGTTATCATATAAAAGTAACTTCTCACATGTGAGATCTTTCAAGCTTCCTCTCACTTGCCAAGCCTGCCTCCCCTTCCTGGTTTACACATTTAATAATTTTTATGTGTTCCTCTGGCTAAACCCTGGACTCCTGACCTCCTTGTTAGAGGTGAGAATGATGCCAGGGTTAGTGACTGCTCTGCGGTTCCCCAAAGCTCCTCCTACCCAGACGGTGACAGTTTGGATGCTGAGGTCGGAAAGCAGGACAGGGGACACTCCTGAGTGCAGCTCGGAGCGGGGAAAGCCGAATTCCAGGGGCTGAAGAGGCCACGCAGGGGACCAGCGCCTGCGATGCGGAGCGCGGACTTCTTGGGCCATACCTCTGAGGCTCAAGCTGCCCCGGATTCGCTTCTCCGGCAGTGCAGCCCGGCGCGGGCCGCTGTCCACAGTGGGAGGTGCTGAAAGCAGGGAGCGGGTGCGGGGGCGGCGAGGCGGACGGCTGCTCCGAGCGCCCCCCTCCTCGCTCCGCGGCTCCTCCAGCCCTCCCCTCCTCCCGCAGCCATGTTCCACGCGCGGGGAGGGGTGGGGGGAGGGGAGAGGCACGGGGGATCAGGGCGGAGAGAGCCGGCTCTGCCTCGGGGAAGGAGGGGATGAGAGTTGGGGGGAGCAACGGGAGGAGGCGGCGGCGGCGGCTAGCGAGGAGACAGAGCTGGGTCCTGCAGTAGGACTCCCGGGAGCCACCATCATGGTGAAGAGGAAGAGCTCCGAGGGCCAGGAGCAGGACGGCGGCCGTGGCATCCCCCTGCCCATCCAGACCTTCCTGTGGCGGCAAACCAGGTGAGGGGCGCAGAGGGCGCGCCGCGGGCCGCCCTGGGCTGGGGGCGCTCCCGGGGCCGCCCGGGTCGCCGCCGCCGCCGCCGCCGCCGCTGAGGCCGCGCCACAGCCTGCAGCTCCCTCTCTGGGGCTGGAAAACAAGCCCTCTGCACCCGCTTAAAAACACGCATTAAAATATGTATATATATATTTCAGTGAAGTTTGACGACAAGCAGATTGGCAGTTGTCGAATAAATGTATACATTATTTTAGGGGGTGGGAGGGCAGAGAGCCTGGGAAGAGGGGGCGGGGAACTAGGAAAGATAATTATGACTGGTTGTGCTCCTGCGTCCAATTCCCCCTCCGTCTCCTGCTGTAATTCTAGCCCGGTGACCTGTTGTTTTTCCAGCTCCTGTTTGGCGAATATCTGCTATGCCCACTTGTTAACCATTTTGCTCAGATTAATCTCCCCAGTTAAAGCTCCTGAGGATCTGTGATAAGGGACCCTCCCCCCTAACCCTGGAAAGGCCTCACACCTATTCCAATAAACAGAAAAGGTTTTTTTTTTTTTTAATTATTATTGTTATTTTAGAGATTTATCAGGTAAGAAATTAGATTCTGGAAATCGTGACCCACAAGCCGTGTTCAATTTTCAGTTTTTATTATGGCTGTACATGTAAGTAATGCACCACTTCTGACCACTGACGATTTAAAATCTTAAAAGTCTTCAGAATAAGAGTGGATACCAAAAACCATCGAGATCCACTTCTCTTTCATATATGCAATTACACGCGTAAAAGAAAATGTCATCAGCTGTTCAACACCTGCTCATTAAAAAGCTATAAGGAAGCATGAAATTTGAATTTCATAGCACCCTGTCTTATTCATTGAAAAATATGTCACAAGGATGCTTTAATAATAATTTTACTTATGTTTATTAACAAATATCTATTAATTTTTCAGTGCATTTTTGAGGCCCAAACTGGGGAAGCAATATGAAGCTTCTTGTGTGGTATGTGATTTTCACCATTTAATAATTATTTCCCTATTCTGTGTGGTGGTTTGAACCCAAAGACAGGTTTTAAATCAAATGGACTATATATATTAATTCACTTGGCAAATATTATTGATCACCCACTGTGTGCCAGGCACAATTCTCTGTGCTGGAACAAAGCAATGATAAAAACAAATAGAGTGTTTACATCCTAGTAGAAAGGGGACAAGCCACAAACAAATAAGTATATACATAGTAAGCCAGATGGTGGTAAGCACTATGGAGAAAAATTAAGCAAAAAGAGATACTAGGTAGCACTAGGGAGGGGAGTTTTATAAGCAATGGATAGATAAGGCTTATCTATCTATTAATGTGAACCTTGGCCAAAGACACAAGGGGAAGGGAGGGAAGGACAGCTGAGGGAAGAGCAGAGGAAACATGTTAAAGGAAATTAGCACCTACTGGGGAATAAGTGAAAGGGTGAGGAGGGATCCAGTGGTAGAAGAGAAGGCAGAGAGACAACAGAGAACCAGGTGGTGGAGGGTTTTTTTGCCCCCTGCAAGTGTGAAGTCGAATCCTTAATCAACAAAACTGAGACTTACAGTGGAAGTTCATATGATAGAGTGCCTGTGAAAGAACTACTTGAACAAAATATATGCATCTCTGCACTTTTATGTCTTGCATATGTTTTCCAATTCTAAAAATGAATAATATAAAATAATTGTGAAAATAATACTGCTAATATTTATACAAAATAAAATGCATTTGTCCTGAGATTCTAAGGGAATCTTATATCCCTATAAATTCTTATTTTACAAATTGAGAAAATAAGACATGAAATCATGAAGCAAAATTAAAATGGACTTTTCACAGCCTTCATTAATATTTGGAGCTTACCTAAAAGTCTTTACATTGCATATATTATAACCTAAAAATGGAAATCTACCAATTTGGATATTGCCATGCATATTTACGAATAGCTACGTGGATGACCTTGTGGTAAGGAGCTCTGAGATGTGTTAGGGCAAAAAATTCTGATGGAAGCCAACTGGAAAGTTAAACACATACCTGCCCATGCAATGTAGGAATTTGTTTCGTTGCATCTCCTGTCTTTCAATGTTGTCACAAACACATTTTTTTTTTAAATATAACTTTCTTATAAGGACCTTTTAATGGAATTTGTTGTTGAACTTAGCTTGTTAGAGTAATTTGACACTTGAAATCTCAGACTTTCTTAACCATGCTGACAATTATACTAGCTTAAAATAATCCTGACTTTTCTCTGTTCTTGGCACAGATATTTCTGACATTTTTAATGTAGTCACACAATATCAAATAGTAAGTTACATTAATGGATAGATAGATAGGGATAGAGATACATAGATCTCAATATAGAAAATAATTTCCCAAGTTTAAAAAAAAATATTAAAAGTTGTATTAGTGACACTTAAGGAGAAACTGACATTACCCAGAACACTCTGAGATTATGAAATGCATAACTCATCCTCTACAGTATAGTCATTAGAGTGTATAGATTCTTTATAATCTTTTAGTCTCTAATATACACACCCTTTACTTAATGAATACTTAGATACCTGAGGACTGGTGAATTTTATAATATTTGTATTTATATCACCAACATATCTAAAGGCCTTTATCTAGTTTCTTAAAGCAAAATATTACATCTCTCATTATGCTCTTTGCCAAAACATCAGTGTGCCCTTCATTATAAAGGTGAATTTTTTATTTTTCTTTTTTTGAATCAAAAAGTAAAAAGTTTTCTTTGGAAATCTCTGTAGTAAGCCATATTAGGATACCTGTCTTTCTCATAGGTATTGTAATAATTCCAGTAATACAGTTTGAACACTTGGTACTTGTATTGTGATTATTATATAGAACATTTATATAATTTTCTTGACTGGGGCATCAAGTGCCAATCATGTTCTTACAAGTCAAACGTTTATTAAATTTATTCTAATATTTGGTAACTACATTTTCTCCAACACCTTACAGTGATATTCTCTCCTCTCTCAAAAGAAAAAAAAAATAATTGAGTAGGTCAGAGTTGTTACTTGTTCTGGAGTGCTACGCTCTCTGATACTCTCTGAGTATCTCTGGCAAGGATAGAAAATTTAATAATCAGCGAAGTAAAGATGGCTTATTTTCCTCCTCCCTCCCTCCTTCCTGCTCTCCCTTTCTTTCTTTCTTTATTCCACAGATATATTAAGTATCTTTTATTGTTCCAGGCATTAGGTAGAGAGTGTTCTGTGCCAGGTCATTGTCAAGCCATGAGATAAATCAGGGATTCCAAAATCAGAATCCTTGAAAAAGTTATATCTTAGTTAACACCAGTTGAAGAAATTGACATAAATTCTATTTCTCAAGACACTTTGACAAAAAACTCATTTTGGTCTGCAGTTGTGACAGCCTTTTGGATGACTCAGCAACATTTTATAAACTATACATCCAAAAATCTCATAAGGTTAAATGTTTTGTTCCTATTTGTTAGAGGAAGCTTACTTTAACAGAAATAAAAATCATTTGTTAATTCAAGCCATTTACTTTGGCTCAAAAGCCTGCAAATGGGTAGATAATAGAAAATTATTACTGACCCATTGCACATCAACATATACAAGAAAATGCAATGAGTTCTCCCTAAAGAATTTGGTCCAGTAATTTGCACCTTTTAAGGGGTACAGTACCTTGCTGTTCATTTTTTCACTAATCAGAATCTTCCGTTTCTTAGTTTACATGGTTTTGGATTTTGGCTTTTCTTATTGTTTTTGTTTTTGAATTTACAGTCCTTTGAGCGAGTGTTGGTAGAAAACAAGCTGCATGGCCTCTCTCCAGCTCTCTCTGAAGCCATTCAGAGCATTTCCAGATGGGAACTGGTGCAAGCTGCTTTGCCTCATGTCCTCCACTGCACTGCAACCCTGCTTTCAAACCGAAACAAGCTAGGTTGGTGCCCTGCCTTACTTCTTTATTGCATGTCATTGCCCTTTGTGTTCAACACTCATCATAGTAACCTGTATTGAGTAGTTTCTCTTTTCTTAAGCACTGTGCATACATTATTATCTCATTTAATTATCACAAAATCCTCCTCACACTTATACTATCATTATTTTCGTTTTACCAATAAAGAAACTGGCTGTCTTGTTTTTAATTTTTTAATTTTACAAGTAATATATGAATATTTTCTCCTCTTAAATATTGAAATATGCTGGTTGTGGTGGCTCATACCTGTAATCCCACCACTTTGGGAGGCTGAGGCAGGTGGATCACATGAGGTCGGGAGTTTGAGACCAGCCTGGTCAACATGGTGAAACCCCGTCTCTACTAAAACTACAAAATTAGCCAGGCGTGGTGGTGCGCACCTGTAATCCCAGCTACTTGGGAGGCTGAGGCAGGAGAATCACTTGAATCTGGGAGGTGGAGGTTGCGGTTAGCTGGGATCACACCACTGCATTCCAGCCTAGGCGACAAAGTGAGACTCCGTCTCAAAAACAAACAAACAAACAACAACATCAACAAAGTTAAAATATTAGAGGTAAGCTAAGACCTTCACCTGCCCAAGATGAGTCCTAGCCAAGGTCATCCTTTTTGTTCTCTCAGTTCCTAAAGCAACCACTCTCATGAACTGGGCATATTTGCCTCACACATTTTCCAACTTTGTAGTACTGTGTGTGAGTATGTGTGCACATGTGCGTAAGAACTATTTTTTATAATATTTTACAGATTGCTATTCTCATCTGGCAATGTGTCCTACCCATGTACCCCACGTTAGTGTACATACTCTTCTCCACCCCATTTCCTCCCCTTGTTTGAGCCTCTGCTCAAATATTACTTCATAGAGGGACCTTTCTAGGTCACATTGTCTAAAATAGGATCGCTTTTATCTTCAGAGCCTATATTTTTAACCACTATGCTGCCTATTTGGAAATATATTTGGGTACCTAACTGAAGAAAAGTGATTCAGCAGTTTCTGCCCCCATGGCAGCATATCATTCTGCGGAGATTACAGCCAGTAGGGGAGTCCAAAAAACAAGAACGAGCCCTGCTAGCAGTGGTTGTAAGAAGTGTAGAGAAAGCAGGGATATTCTTCCCAGACCCAACGTTGACATCTATTGCTCTGGTCACAGAGTTTGCCTTAACCTGCCTGTGTAATTGTCCCCTGCAGGCCACCAGGATAAATTGGGTGTTGCTGAGACAAAGCTCCTTCACACTCTACACTGGATGCTTCTGGAGGCCCCCCAGGACTGCAACAATGAGCGATTTGGGGGTACAGACCGAGGCTCCAGCTGGGGTGGAAGCAGCAGTGCTTTCATCCACCAGGTTGAAAACCAGGGTTCTCCAGGGCAGCCTTGCCAAAGCAGCTCTAATGACGAAGAAGAGAACAACCGAAGAAAGATCTTCCAGAACTCCATGGCTACCGTGGAGCTCTTCGTGTTTCTGTTTGCTCCCCTGGTACACAGGATCAAGGTAAGCAGAAACCCAGTGTTAGAGCTGGAGTGGGTGGAGATGTGGTGAGGATAGACTTCAAATGATATTTCCATATTTGGTTGGGCATGTCTTTGTATGACCTTACAGCAAGTCAGGGCATGGAGAACTTTATTTCTGTGTTAAACTACTGAACATTGCTTCAAAAACACAAATTTCCACATAGCTTTTACCTACTTAAAAAATCCTCAGTGGTTCTCCCTCTGCCTCACCATAATGCCTAACATATTAAACATAAAATAAAAGATCAACTATGACGTAGGGTTTAAATTGCTTTCTTGATTTATAGACTATTGGTCCCTACTGTCCACCTCATGATCCAGCATTTGAAACCATGGCAGCCGTTCTCTGAATATGCCCTTGCTGATTGCTGTACTCTCCTTTCACCCCTCTATTCTTGTCATAGTGTTCAAACTGCAACTTTAATGTCATCTTTAACATGAAGCTATTCCTTGGACCTCACCATCTAGACTTCATTACTACCTCCTTCGCATTTTTATAGCACCTTGTAACTACCTCTCTTATAATACAGCGTCTAAATTTTAGTGGGGTGTGGTGGCTCACGCCTGTAATCCTAGAACTTTGGGAAGTGGAGGCAGGTGAATCACTTGAGGTCAGGAGTTGCAGGCCAGCCTGGCCAACATGGCAAAACTCCATACAAAATTTAGCCAGGCGTAATGGTGCACACCTGTAGCCCCAGCTACTCAGGAGGCTGAGGCAGGAGAATCTCTTGAACCTGGGAGGCACAGGCTGCAGTGAACCTAGAACATGCCACTGCACTCCAGCCTGGGTGACAAAGCGAGACTGTCTCAAAACGAAAAAAAGTAAGTTTTAACTTGTTATGTTCTGTAGACTTTTAGACAGTTGGGTATAGCCTAAGAATTGCTTTTTAAAATATTTTTAAATGCTTAAAATACAAAACATAGGATTACATGGAAACCAGTTATCTCAAAATACAATCATATCCACTTGGAGGAGACAATATAATTTGAAATCACTGTGCCACCACTTTTTAGCTGTGTGATTTTGTTGATATTACTTAACCCCTCAGTTGCTGTAACACAGGGTGAGTATATGTAAGACAGACACGGCAGTTCCAATGCATGAAAAGAAATCAAGAACTATTTGTTACTTCTGTGAATGAATAAATTAACAAATTTCACTTAAGTGCTAAGATAAGAATTGATATGTTCATCTACTCTTTAATAGAATATTATAATCCAGTGAATGGATCAAGTTAACTGTGGTTCAAGTTAGCAATGTATTTATGAAGGTGGTTCTGAACATTAACAGTCACCATGAAGGGAACAGACTAGAGAGTATTTTCATTCATTTTTAGTTTCCTAAAAAATTCACTTTCCGTTAACTCTCCCCATTGCTAGGAGAAATAGATTTGAAACTACCTATAAATTCCCAAAATGCAACACATACACTGACCGCATTGCCCATCAAACATACTAAACTCTTTAGGTGTCAAGTCAAATTAAATTGCCATTTTAAAATCTCTAGCTTTCCATTTTAAAGTATTTTATACAGGTGATACTTAGTAAGAAGCTCTGCTTTAATAGGGACTGTCCACCTGGCCTGTGAGCCCTGCAGGACCTACCCCTGCGTACCTCCTGGGCCTCAACTCCCTCTATCTCACTGGCCTTTCTCTCATTCACTAACCCCCTTCAGGCTTGTGGGAGGCTCATGCTCAAACTTGACAAGTGCATTTTTGTGTTCAGATCCTTGCACTGTTTTTTTCAACTTGAAACACTGACCCTACCTTCTACACTCAGATTTTCACATGGCCATGTACTTGTCATTGGTTTACTCACAACTCAAATGGCAACACTTCAGAAAGTACTTCCCTGGCTACTCTCGAGCAACTAGCAAGCTATCCTACATTTTTTTCCTTGTTAGCACTTACCAGAAGCTGGAATTATTTATGCATTTGTCTGCATGTTTGTTGCCCTTCAGCCTCACTGAACAGAAATCCTTGAGTGAAGGGAGTCTGCCTTTCCTGATGACAGCTGTATCTCTAGTGTCTCAAATAGTGTCTGTCGTATATGAGGCTCTCAATAAATATTTAATGACTGACACACTGAGTAGACTTGTCATTATCAGAAGCTGATCCAAGTGCTAAAAACAGCATATTTAGAAATGAAGCCGTTAAAATGGAGAGGACAGGAGAGAAGTCTTCTTAAAAAGTAGCCCCAAAAAGATGTTTATATGTTGACAAATATCACCTGGAAAAATGTGGAAATATAGGAGTGCCCAGGGTGGCTGTAATTTTATTTTTAAGACATGGATGGGTGTCTAAGTTTTGGAAACAGATAGGCCTGTATTTGAATCCAGTGCCTGCTGCGCTCTATAAGAGATTGTGCAAATAATTTCTATAAACCTCCATTTTCTCAAATATAAATTGGACCTAAGAATAAATGTATAGGGCATTGTGAAGATTGAACAAGTTATAGTATTCAACCTGATACAAAGAAAGTCATTAACAAATGTTAGTTGTCTTTAGTGTTGGTATTTTATTGCTGCTGGTATTATGTATTATTAGTAGAAAAGAAGCAAGGTCTCCTTTCAGGAGAGACTACTCAAATAATTGGAAAAGCTGGCTGAAGATCCTCATGTTTAACTTATAGCTTGGGAATGGAGCATTTAAAAAGGAGTAAGACAATTCATACAAAATACTACACAGTGGTTGATATACATAAACAATTATTGTTAGTGGTATTAATAACATTTTTATCATTTTGTATTATATTATTATATTATCATTATAGTTTCATCATTTTGTCATTGCTATGAGGAAAGCATTGTTCTTGATGCTGTAGAGAATAAAAAGTATTCATTTGATAATTTTTGCCATAAGGCCTTCTCTGCTTGAGAGATATCTGGTTTTTTCAAGTTGTTGGGAATGTACAGTCTCTAGATCAGGATTTCTCGGCCTTGGCACTGTTGGCATTTGGGGCCAGATAATTCTTTGTTGTGGGACACTGTTCAATGCATTGTAGGATATTTAGTAGAGTCTCTGGCCTCCATCCATTAGATGCCAGTAACAACCCATTGCCCCTGAGTTGTGCCAACCACAGATGACTCCAAATGTTGCCAAATGTTCACAGATGGGTGTGTGGAAGGGAATTGGTCCTGATTGAGAGCCACTGCCTTACATCTTTCATTTGCCTGCCGTTATCAGGCTCTGTTGGAGCCTATCGTCTTTCCCTACCCATGTAAACTTCCCCTCACCAGCATCATTAACATCCTTTTATCCCTATGCTTCTTTGCAGTTGTCTTTCATGACTCCAACTCCAGATCAAGACCAAAATTCACATTTTTTTTTTTTTTTTTTTTTTTTTTTTTTGAGACTGAGTCTCTCTCTGTAGCCCAGGCTGGAATGCAGTGGCCGGATCTCAGCTCACTGCAAGCTCCGCCTCCCGGGTTCACGCCATTCTCGGGCCTCAGCCTCCCGAGTAGCTGGGACTACAGGCACTGCCACCTCGCCCGGCTAGTTTTTGTATTTCTTAGTAGAGACGGGGTTTCACCGTGTTAGCCAGGATGGTCTCGATTTTCTGACCTCGTGATCCGCCCATCTCGGCCTCCCAAAGTGCTGGGATTACAGGCTTGAGCCACCGCGCCCGGCCAAAATTCACATTTTCTATCCCCACCCAGAAATCTGCATGCTGCTGGGGAAACCACACAACCATCCAGACTAATGTTTCTGCAACACCGTGGTCTCTAAACCCAGTGTGCCGTGCTGCCCCACTTGTCAGTCCTTTCCTTGATTTTCCCCCTCAGGTTCCCACTCAGCACTTAGTGTTGCAGGATGGGGCTTGTATAAGACATGGTGCTGTAGGAGGCATGGGAGCCCAAAATTTAATCAAAGCATGAACCCATGCCTCCATATCCTCACCTCCCATTTATTTACTCTTCAATCTTTTATTCTTGCTTCTAGTTGCTTTATTATGTGACAGAATATTTTCACTATCATTTCTAATTTTTACAACTACCCACAGGATGTGTGTATCTTTTCTCCATTTTACCAGAAGGGAAATTGAGGTCCATAGAGATAATAGTAAAGATTGTGAGTAACCAAGATGGAATTTAAACCCAATCCCATCTGATTTTGTATAAAACTACAGTTTTTTAGGTTTCTGTACCAGAGGTTTTTTTTGTTTTCTTTTTTTTTTCCACTCAGGTCATGAACAACCTCTGAGTTGTTGAATCTAATCTCTATTTGCAGCCCTCATTTCATTAAACCTCAGCTGCATTTGAAATTACCATCATGCCCTTTTCTTTCAGTTCTCCTGATGACACCACACCCTTCTGGTTCTTCTTGCATCTCTGACTCTGTCTGCTCTATCTCTATTGAGAGCTCATCTTTTCTGTCTGCCCCTTTAACACTGGGGCTCCCCAGAGATGCATTCTTCACGCTTTGTTCTTTTCACTCTCCTTTCTCCTAGGAAGACTTCCTTCGGCTTCATTTACCATGTGTGTCCTGCATGCTGAGGTCACCTAATTATACATTTCAAATCCAGGCTCCTATCTTTGCCTGTTAGACCAAATTGTCAAATGACTTTTCCAAATAGATAATCCATGGGAAATTCAAACTGCACCTGTAATGAGCCCCGTCCCTAGATTCTATATTTTAGATAATGGATGTATTCACAAAAACTCAAACTACCTTTCACTATCCCTCATCCTTACTTGCATATTCCACTAATCACAGAGTCCTACTCATTTTTTATCCTAAATATTTCCCAAATTTATTACATATTTTTCATTCCTACTTAACTACCTTAACCCAAGCTTTTATCATATCTTACATGGACTGTTTACTTCGACCATTTTCTTACTAGATTCAGTCTCCTGGCTTGTCTCATAAAATCTAACCTCAACACCAAGGTGACCTATCAAAAATGTAGACAATATCACCAACATACTTAAAATAATTTGGTGATTTCTCATCATACAGAGAGTACAACTCCAGCTTCTTAGTCTGGTAAACTGGGCCCTCTATGACCTGTCTGACTACTTCTCCTGTCTGTGAACTCCAGACGTTTGAAGTCTCCCCAAGAACATAGCATACTTTTTTTCAGATCTTTTCTCATGTTGGTCTTGCTGACTGGAATGCCCTCATACCTGACTTCTCTTTCTAGAAAACTCCTACTTATCCTTTAGGACTTCATTTGAGATCCATCTTTCCCTCTTTCTCTACTTCCATAATATTCTAGGTACAGCTTTATTTTTATACTTTGTTTATTATCATCTCTTTATGTGGCTGTCTCCCCCACTAGATTCTAAATGGTCTGTTTGTAGGAATTATCATTGTACACATGATAACTAACATAGTATCTGTGTTTAATAGGTATTTAAATAATATTAAGTGAATAAATTAGTTCACTAATTTGTAAATAAACCTAATATAAATGACTAATGCTTTTGTAACACAGTGTATTATTCAATGCATATTTTATATTCTTTTAATTTATAATTAGCTAAAATAGTTTATATAAAATTCACAGTCTGAAAATCCTGTGTAATATATTATTAATTTTAGACCAAATTTAATTTTATCAATGAAAAATGATGAATGTTTGTTAAACTAAGGCATCTTCTTTAAATATGGTATCAACGTTGTCATGATTTTGTCATGTTCACTTATTTTTTCAACAAATACTTATCGAGTGCCTGCTATATGCTAACTATTGTTCAATGTCCTGGAGTAACAGCAAGAAATAAAATAAAAAGCAAGCCCTTCAGGAGATTTTAACAAAATCCATATGTGTAAAGTAAACAACTTTAAAATAGAACTTAAAATAATAGTTGTTTCTTTAAATCTCTCAAAGCTACTAGTAAATACATTCAGAATTGCTTTATGTCATCATGGAAACAGGTTCTCAGTGAAAGCAAGAAAAGTATCTGAAATGTGGGGATATTACCTCTATATGTGCTTACATTTCTGGCTTTTCTCAGGACCTTCTAGACTACCTGCTTCACAACTGTTTGGATGATAAAGAGTGTCCTCTCCAGTTATTGAGTTTCTGCTTGTGTATGTATACATAGCATTGTGTGTTCTATTAAAAGAAACTCTAGAAGAGACATTAGAGGCCCAGAGTTTATACATTCATCCAAGTTAGGAAGACTTACAAAGGAAGATACCAGCACAAGAGAAGGCCACAGGTGCTGCAGGCATTCAGGTCTGAAGAGTGATTGGATTTATTTGGAGAAGGTAAAACATGTTCAATTAATGAACATGTTAGTTTGGTATTGTATTGATGTTCGAGGAAGTGCACAGAA
Organism: Macaca fascicularis; assembly: GCF_037993035.2. Lineage (NCBI taxonomy): Eukaryota > Metazoa > Chordata > Mammalia > Primates > Cercopithecidae > Macaca > Macaca fascicularis. The sequence continues at coordinate 105,629,767 of NC_088386.1, forward strand.
GAAGGAGATCTCAACTTGTATTCAAGAAATATACAATCTACTTGGAGATGTATCAAGTAAAACAAAATGATGGCCATGACCATCAGTGAGTGCTGTGTCATGCTAATAGATCAGATGTTAAAGCCCAGGATTTCAGTACAAGAGAGATCACTCCCTGCTGCAGTTTCCACTGGAGTTTTACTTGTGTTAACATTTCTCATGAGAAACATGGAAAAGGACTGAGCTCAGAAACCAATAAATCATTAAAACAAGGTCAATTGAGGTTTGGTTTCCTGTATTTGTGGAGACAAATCTAATAAGATTTGCTTAATGTTAATTTCCTGTTTCTACATACAATACCATGCATACTTCGTCGTGTCCATTCCAAGGGAATTTGGGTTACTCTCCTCTTAACTTCACAGCTGTCTGTCTAACTGCTTACTCGGTATCTCTAGCTTAATGTTTAACAGAGATCTCAAACTTAACATGTCTAAAACTAGGCTTCTGAAATCCCCAAACCTGCTCCTACTTCATCTTACCTATCTTTCTTAATTGCAAAGCCAAAAATCCTTGACATCTTTTTCTCTCACACTCCACATCCAGACAATTAGCAATTTCTGTAAGTTGTATCTTCAAAATGCATTGAGAATCTACCACTTATCATTTTGCCCTCTATTAGTACCCCTGTCTAATCATCTTTCACCTAGATGATAACAATAGCTTCCAAAATAGTCTCTTCTTTCACTGTTGCCCTTTCTCAAACTATTTTCAACAGCCTGAGTGAACCTATTAAAATATACATCCAATCATGTCACTCTGCTACTTGAAACCTTCCAGTGGCTTCCCATCTTAATAATTGCTAAAGTCCTTATCAAGACCTATCAGGCAGTATATTATCTGGCACTCAATGACTTCTCCCATTTTTTTTCTACTTTTCTCACATTCACTTGACTCTAGGCACACAGTCTCTTGGCTATTTCTGAACACACTAGGCACATTTAGGGCCTTTGTGTTTGCTGATCCTCTTTCATGGAATACTTTTCCTGGAGATAGCCACATGACAGCTCCTTCATTTCATTCCGAACTTTACTCAAATGTCACTTTCTCAATAAGGCTTCACCTGATTCTCTGGTCTAAAATGACAACACTTTGTCTGAGACAGCCCTTCACTTCCTCTCTACACTATGAACAGAGATTTTTGTATGCCTTGTTCACTGTTGCATTTAAAACCTAGAATAGTACCGGGTATATGGTAGGTGTTCTATAAATATTTACAGAATATATGCAGAATGAATTTAACCAAATGCTTTATGTGCTTTTCTAATACTTCCACAGGGAATTCTAGAGACTTTCCCATTGTGGGAACTGTGTGGCTCTGTTGCCAAGTGGTGTCAGAATCCCAGTCTAGCCTTTAGGTTTCTTTTTACTAGGTACAGAGTTGCTTTTCTTTTTCTATTTTTCCAGTTGCTTCTGAGTTCTTTTCCTTCAATCTCAATGGTTTCCAACCCCAGCTATGTGTGAGAGTCATCGGGGGATATTAGAAAATCTCACAGGATTCTAATTTAATGGGTCTGGGTAGGAGAGGTAAGTGATACCTAGGCCTCTTAGGTTTAAAAGCTCCCCTGGTGATTATAATATGCAAGCTGGGGTTGCAAATCACTGCTGTAAATGAGCTCCTGGATCTCAGCTGTATTCGTTAATCTGGGATCACATTCTCTACTTCTATCTTTACATTGTTTTGAGAGACTGAGGTGTTTAAGATATAATCTCAGAATGTCACATATTTGTACTTATACAATATGATAGCAGAGGATATGCTCTTGAAAGATACTTTGAATCACAGATAAATTGAGTGAGTATGGGTTATAAAGTCAGCCCTATTCAGCAAGTATTTATTGAGTATCTGTTGTGTACCCAGTTCCTAATGCTATGATAAACATTGTGATGATGCTCGAGGCTGAGAGGGAAGGAGAATGCTTGATTTATCCTTGCCCTCAAGAAATTAAAGGTTATTAAGAAGACAACATTACAAAATAATACACTATGAAGGGTCAAATTATATGTGCCTGATTCCCTAAAATGTAAGAAAAGAGATGGACTGGATAATAGAATGTCAAAATAGCCATTATCTGAGTATTTTGCCTTATAAGGGAGAAGTAAGGACAGTTAAATAATTAAGAGGAATGATAATAATAACCAAAGTGAAGAGATCTGCCAAGACTCCTGAAAAAAACAAGTTTCAACCACTGCAAACAAAAAACAATAGTTTGTGTATTCAATGCTTTGCCCAAAGCTATGTTTTGATTGGTCATTAGTTTTGGATAAAGCAGACAACTGGGATTTTCATAGTAATTGCAGTGATAACTTTTGGTCATTGGTTTACTCTAGAAACATTCATCTGACTGATGAGAGAAGGTTTGGCAGATAAATCCACTCTGAAAATAACCTTATGAATGATATTAATCCTTGCATTGATTGGTCCCTTTAAGCAGTTGTTACATGTCAGTTATTGGACATAGATCTTCTCTTCCCCCCTAGGAATCTGACCTCACCTTCCGTCTGGCCAGTGGGCTTGTCATATGGCAGCCCATGTGGGAACACAGACAGCCCGAAGTCTCTGGCTTCACCGCACTGGTGAAGCCCATCAGGAACATCATTACAGGTTTGTAACTTGGACACTCAGCGGGACAGTTTTAGCGGATTCCCTCACACGTAGTAGTTAGAGTGATGGGATAATTTGCCTCTAAGAAGTCAAAAAGAAGCAAATATCTCCATGGAGTTATTTAAGTGTCCTGATATAGGGCTTATTCACATGAGGAAAAACTACTCTGAATCAAGTGCATGGACTTTGGGCAATTCATTTAGACTTCCTGTGCCTCAGCTTCCTCATCTGGAAACTGAGAATGTAAATATCATATTAATACTACTTCCAAGATCGTTACGAAATGGAGCTAATATATGTAAAACTGCCTAGAAGAATGTCTGGCACATAGTAAGTGGCAGCTGCGATTATTATTATTATCATTGTTATGTTATCATCATCATCATGGTAAATGGAATAGAGGCTCCTTAACAAAAATCATCTTAGTGTTGTATTGCTATCTAAGCATTTCTCTTCAGGAATTGTCTAATGACATAGTCCCATTGTTCAATTGTAGAAAGAACACAACATGATAGATTGAAAAGTGCATGGCAGGCTCACACTATCTCTAAATCTCCAAATCTATCTCTTACTATGTATATAACCTAACTGTCCTAAGCATTTCCATGTATGTAAAATTGAGGTGATAATGCCACCTTATAGGGCTTTTTAGTAAGAAGTAAATGAGAGTGCATTAAGTGCCTGCTTTATAGTAAGTGCTTAATAAATTGTAGTCTTCTATTCCCAAATCTATTTTTAGCATTAATAATAAAATTTAAAAAGAAATAAATTATGTGGAAAATCTACAGAAGCATATATATACATACGTATATATTTTTAAAATACACCATACACACACACACATATATAATTTGCTTAATTCATAAGGGTTTTGTGCAGATAATAAACAACCTTTTTATTAATATATAAGCTATAATTTAACACATATATAAAAACTACTAAGAAACCATGTCCCTCCATGGAAGTACTTGGGCTTTTTACCTCACCCTCCTTTGGTTTCTGGATGATATTCACAGTGGGTTTCTTTTCCCTCTGCCTGATGCCTGTGGACTTGAAGCAGTACCCAGCATCTGAGGGGAAATTAGACTCAGCTTAGACAGCATGGCCAGAAGAAAAAGCAATGGCACATGGTGACCTTGATAAATCACCTTCCTTCTCAGCACCAGTTTACTCACAATTTGAATGAGACATTGCCGTCTTAGTTTCCCGCTGTTCCTAGTCCTCAGGTAAAGATGTAACTGATTTGAATTTTACCTCCAGGACAGCTTAATGTAATAGTTAAAGCACAGACTATAAAGTCAGTCTGGGCTATAACCTTCATGCAAGGGTCAAGTGACCTTGGGCAAGTTTAGCTCACTGTATCTTAGTTTCTTCCCCTGTAAAATTGGCATAATAATATGGTAGTATTGTTGAGTTATTTTAAGGGTTAAATGAGTTATAGTTTTGTTCCACATAACAGCATTTTGGTCAATGACAGTGTGTATGACAGTGGTCCCATAAAATCATAATGGAGGTGAAAAACTCCTGTCACCTAGTAGTTTCATAGCCATGGTAACACAGTACAAGGCATTACTCATGTATTTGTGGTGATGCTGGTTTAAACAAACCTACTGCACTGCCTGTTTGATAAAAGTATAGCCTATACAATTATATGCAGCACATAATACTTTATAATAATAACTGACAACTATATAACTGGTTTATGTATTTACTATACCATACTTTTAATTGTTATTTTAGAGTATATTTCTTCTACTCCTACTATCCATTTTTATGATTTTAAAAAAAGTTAACTATAAAACAATCTTAGGCAGGTCTTTTAGGAGATGTTCCAGAAGAAGGCATTGTTATCATAAAAGATGACAATTCCATGTGTGTTATTGCCCCTGAAGACCTTCCTTTGGGAAAGACCTGAAGGTGGAAGAGAGTGATACAGATGATCTTGATGCCGGGTAGGCCTAGGTTAATGTGTGTGTTTGTGTCTTGTTCTTAACCAAAAATGAGAATGCCTGGCACATAGTGAGTAAGCAGTAGCTGCACTTGTTTTAAAACAAAAAAGTTGCCCAGGCGCAGTGGCTCACGCCTGTAATCCCAGCACTTTGGGAGGCTGAGGTGGGTGGATCACCTGAGGTCAGGAGTTCGAGACCAGCCTGACCCACACGGAAAAACCCCATCTGTACTAAAAATACAAAATTAGCCGGGCTTGGTGGTGCCTGCCTATAATCCCAGCTACTTGAGAAGGCTGAGGCAGGAGAATCTCTTGAACTTGGGAGGTGGAGGTTGCGGTGAGCCGAGATCACGCCATTGCACTCCAGCCTGGGCAACAAGAGCAAAACTCCATCTCAAAAAAAAAATTCTTTTTAAAGTAAAATAAATATATGAGTATAAAATAAGTGTATAAAAACCATAAAATATACTTTTATACTTTTTAATACATACTATACATACTACATACTAGTATATGTAGCAATATATACTATAAAATACATTAAAAGTATAAAAGATAGACGGGCAGATCACGAGGTCAGGAGATCGAGACCATCCTGGCTAACACGGTGAAACCCTGTCTCTACTAAAAAAAATACAAAAAACTAGCCGGGCGAGGTGGCAGGCGCCTGTAGTCCCAGCTACTCGGGAGGCTGAGGCAGAAGAATGGCGTAAACCCGGGAGGCGGAGCTTGCAGTGAGCTGAGATCCGGCCACTGCACTCCAGCCTGGGCGACAGAGTGAGACTCCGTCTCAAAAAAAACAAAAAAACAAAAAAACAAAAAAAAAAGTATAAAAGATAAAAAATATATAAATAAAAGTAAAATAAAAATACAAATTTATAAATATATGACTATATTAAAAAACTTATAGAATAGTTAGAAAGAAATTAAATATTTTTGTGCAGCTGTATGATGTATTTATTTTTAGCTTAGTATTATTACAGAAGAGTCAAAAAGTTTAAAAAACTAAAAAGTTTATAAAGTAAAAAAGTTATAGTAAGCTAAAGTTAATTTATTATTAAAGAATAAAAACTTTTAAAAAATAAATTTAGCAAAGCCTTCATATTCACTCACTACTCACTCACTGACTCACCCAGAGCAACACCCATTCCTGCAAGCTCCATTCATGGTAAGTGCTCAGTATAGGTGTATAATTTGTTGTCTTTCATACCGTATTTTTACTGTATATTTTCTGTGTTTAGATACACAAATACTATTGTGTTATGATTGCCTACAGGATTCAACACAGTAACACACCGTACAGGTTTGCAGCCTAGAAGCGCTAGGCCATGTAATATAGCCTAGATGTGTAGGTGGCTATACCACCTAGGTTTGTGTAAGTAAACTCTATGATGTTTGCACAATGATGAAATTGCCTAACAACACATTTCTGAGAAAGTATCTTTGTCCTTAAGTGATGCGTGACTGTATATGTAAAATGCTTAGAGAACTTTGTATATATAAGGTGCTGAGTAGGTGTTACCTATTATTGTTATTTTTAGTATTGCCAACTTTTTAGCACCTTAACTTACTGAGTCAGACTGAAGAGATGAATATCTACATTGATAACCCAAAAAAATGCTAATATTTTTGAATTGGTTATTTGAATTTCTCTTACAATATGCATTAATGTCTTCTTTTAAAGTAATAATGTTCTATTAAAATAGCTTTTCTATTTGAAAATGAAATGCACTTATGAAATAGAATGGAACTTCTTATAAAATGATGGAACTTCTTCCATCTTTTCAGCTAAGAGAAGTTCTCCTATCAACAGTCAAAGCCGGACCTGTGAATCACCAAATCAAGATGCAAGACACTTAGAGGTTAGTTTATTATAATTATAAGAAGAAGGGAGGCAGTAAGTCCTTGGACATAGTGTAGTGTGAAGGTAAAGACATGAGTTCTAGAATCATACTACCAGGCTCAAAGCCACTCCTCCTTTCTGAATGTGCAACTTTTAACAGTCTCAGGTTTTTTTATCAGTCGTGTATGAAAATTAATTTTCTGTATCTCCTCAAAGCGTGGAGGTGCGGAAACAAGACAATATACAACTAGTATTTTATCTCAGTGCTTAGTGTGTAATGAGTTGTGCTTTATATCAGTGGCTTACATGTAACACTCAATAAGTGTTAGTTATCATTACATCCCAGATTAAATAACATATCACCTTGTTCTCAATTATTGAATCCCCTAATGTTTGTTAAGTAACTCTAATGTAGGTAGAATAATGCTGCCGGAGGTCAGGAAGAGGGAGTTGGAAGGAGTTATAAGATAGTCCTACCCCTTAAGGAATCTTAAAGTTTAATGAAGGGTCAAGACTAACCCACATAAAACAGAAGGTGCAAAATATGATATAAGATGCAGAATATAATTCAGTGCAAATTTGTCATGTTTGATCAAGAAAAGAAAGAAATGAAGGCCAGAGTAATTGAAAGCTACATAGAAATCGATACTACCATTAACTTATGGCATTAAATGAACTGCTTTGACTTTCAATTCAACATGTGCAAAGTGAAACTTGCTGCCTTCCATCAAAATTGGATCCTCTTTCCAACTGTTACTGCTGCCAGGAAGATTATCACTCTTTTTACCCTTCAACCTAGAAATTTTGGAGTCCTATTACATCTACCATTTACTGAGCAATTACTAAGTACAGACACTGTGATTTATATGCTGTAAGATGTATATATTTTTCACATTTAACATATTTGAAATTGAGTATGCTTAACAATCTTTGGCCTTTTATAATCTCCCTACTGGTAGCTGTCTTGATATGGTTGTAATTCTTGTGCAGCATGAATTTGGTCATTTCCAGCATCTAAATTTGCATCATCAGGGTCAGTGAATTATAAGCATATGTCAGAGGGAATAGTGGAGAAGTATTTTAAGAGATAACACTCTTGATACAGAGGAGGTTATTCTTTGGAAAAACTCAAATATTAACAATTCGGGGTTGAAAATTTTAAATGTGAAGTAGTTTTAGGAATACCTACACCAATTTATTTCACTTATACTTTCCTCTTACATATACACAGGATGGAAATATAATAAAAAAGCTGTGCCTATAAATAAATGTAAAATAGCTCTTTCAACAAGTATAAAATTAAAAATCCCCAATGATAGAAATAAAATGTCCTAGTTTAATTAACAGGGTATTTTTTTCTTAACGTTACATAAAATAATGGTGTGTCTTCTAAATGATGACATCTTAGATACAATGAAATACATACATCTCATATTATGTTATACTTAATCCTCTTGATTTGATTTCCTGGTAAGTCATATTGTCTTCTTTTCTTTATGTTGCTCAGATGTTTTCTTTATTCTTTATGCCCACTGCTATCCTCTAAATCCAGGCCCTCATAACTAAATTGCAGTTGAACCTACCTAATTGAATTTTCTACTTCTAGACTGTTCTTCTTTGCATAAATACCACTAATAATTCCTGACTAATTTCCTAATATATCATTTATTTATTAACTCACCATTCCACGTAAGGCATTTTATGCAAGTGCCATCCTTTTATCATGTCCCTTTCTCCTTAGGAACCTATAGTGGATCCTATTGACTGTCGCTGCAAGACCAAATTCCTCTCCCTGTTTTTTTGTGCCTCCCACCACTTGGCACCACCTTTGCTAAGTGACCCTGTTTCTGATTATCCCTTCAGTCAGTTATCTATTATCTCTTAACTTACAGTGCCTGCTCATTTTAGCCTCCAAATCCTTGCTCAGATTGTTTCCTCTAACTAGAATCTTCTCTTTCTTTCATCTAAATTTTATCCTTTTAAGGACCAATTAATATCTCAATTTCCCCTAAACTCTTGTCCAATTAGTCTAAGCCTGCACTGTCCAATATGATAGCCTCTAGGCCTGTGTGGCTATTGAACACTTGAAATACAGCTAGTCTGAATTGAGAGTGTAGAATGTACATCAGATTTTGAAAATGTAATATAAAATAGAATGTAGACTTGGCGCAGTGGCTCATACCTGTAATTCCAGCACTTTAGGAGGCTTAGGCAGGTGGATAGCTTGAGCCCAGGAGTTTGAGACCAGCCTGGGCAATATGGCAAAACTGTGTCTCTACTAAAAATAGAAAAATTAGCGGGGCATAGTGGCACACGCCTGTAGTCCCAGCTACTTGGGAAACTAAGTGGAGAGGATCACCCAAACCTGGGACATGGAGGTTGCAATGAGTCATGATCACACCACTGCACTATGAATTGGGTAAGCGAGACCCTGTCTTAAAAAAAAAAAAATAAAAAGTAAACATCTTAATAATTTTTGTATTGATTCTATGTTGAAATGATAATTAGGGGTCAAAAAGAATATATTATTAAAAACAATTTCACCCGTTCATTTTCACTGTTTTTAATGTGGTCTCTACAAAATTTAAAATCAGATATGTGGCTGTTTGTGGCTTGCATTATTTCTATTGGACATGTTTCTCTGACCTATACTTACCTGTCTTGAGACATAACTGTAAGCTCATGAGCTTAAGGGTCAGATTCATCTAATTTTTTAAATCTCTCAAATCACCTAACATGAGGCACAGATAGTATGCTTATGCTAAAGAATTTTATGGTCAAGTGCAGAAGACTTAATTCATGGAATTTCTAGCTGTATTTGTCTCTCTTTCCATCATGATTGAATAATGCCTTATTTTGGTGTGTAAAAATTAAAATTGTAAGGGCTAACCTTCCAGATAGACTGTTGAGGGTCTTTATACTTTAGTAAAGAATTTCACCTATAATATCTATGGAAAAATATCTCACATTACCTGGGCAGAATTACATTTATCAGCTAAATGTAATTAAAATAAGCTACCTGGTAACAGAACTGCTGAATTGTACTTATAAATCAGAATAAAGGTCATTGTGTCTGATTAGGAAAGTGTATTGCATCTCTCCACTGATGAATGAAGAAAAAGTTAACCTTGTACTTCTGTTCTCATGTTCTGGCTTCAATTTGTTTAGCTCCTAGTAACCTAGTGCTTCTATTTTAGCCTCATGCTTCCATTCAGTTCACCTCAGTATGATGAATTCTTGATGTGTAACTCTCCTGTAGATACTGGGTACGGAAATGAAAAAGAAAATAATTAAGAACAAAATGAAACAAAATATATGAAATTACTTTGCCTGATGCTTGAAATGACACGGGTGATCCCTAGAAGTCTGTTTCTATTCTCTCTGAGATGAAATCAAAATCCCTTGGCCCATAATATCATAATTAACTATGGTGAAAAAAAAAACCCATATATGGAACCATGTTGTGGTATGGTAGCTAATTCTAGAGGATATAGCTACAGGGAAAACAAAAAACAAACAAAAAAAACCAAAACCTAATCTGCTATCTCTACCTCCAAAAGGGACTCCAGGTGGTTTGTGAAACATTCCAGTCAGATTCCATCTCACCCAAGGCCACCATTTCAGGCTGCCACCGAGGAAACTCCTTTGATGGAAGTCTGTCCTCCCAAACTTCCCAGGAAAGAGGCCCATCACATTCCAGGTACCTGATTGCAATGGTAGGGACAAAATGTGTCACTGGTCACCAAAAATCAAATATGCATTTTAACTACTTTTATAGCCTCTGTTCCTTACAATATGTGTTTGCATAATATGTGTATACATATTCTTGGTCAAGGCATAATTAATAATTGTAGAAATATGCTATGAATGGCTTTTTTTTAAACAAACTAGGGCAAAAGTGGAAAGAAGCTTCTAATTAATGAGATGTCTGAATTAGATATTAGTTAAAATGTTTAAGTGCAGAACTCAAATGATTTTATCAGAAGATTATGTTGCAGAGATGTTAAAGGATCTGTTTTAATATATAAGGATATTTTATACTGCTAGATCCTTGTATTAAAATTAATGCTTCTAAATTACATAGGAATTTAAAAGTCTATTCTTTGTAAATATTCTAACCCTGCCCCTGTTATTTGGTGTACGTAGTGAATTTGCTTACAAACACCTTCCCCAGAAACAAGAAATAGTCTATTTATTCTTATTCCCTGTTGAAATTACAGACACCTGGAGTCATGAGGTTTGACACTCTACCTATGGGGCAAGAGCTCCTGAGACCATTTGTATATCCCTATTTTCAAATAAAATTATAGCCTAGTAACGTATAGTATTTTAAAAAGGAACATTTTTAAGACTAGTTTTATTGAGATGTAACTTATATACTGTAAAATTAACCTATTTTAAGTTTACAGTTTGATACGGTTTGGCTGTGCCCCACTAAATCTCAACTTGAATTGTATCTCCCAGAATTCCCATGTGTTGTGGGAGGGACCCAGGGGGAGGTAATTGAATCATGGGGGCCGGTCTTTGCCATGCTATTCTCATGATAGTGAGTAAGTCTCACGAGATCTGATGGGTTTATCAGAGGTTTCTGCTTTTGCCTCTTCTTCATTTTTCTTTTGCCACCACCATGTAAGAAGTGCCTTTCACCTCCCACCATGATTCTGAGGCCTTTCCAGCCATGTGGAATGGTAACTCCAATTAAACCTATTTATGTTCCCAGTTTCGGGTATTTATCAGCAGCATTAAAACGAACTAATATAGTAAATTAGTACCAGTAGAGTGGGGCATTGCTGAAAAGATACCCAAAAGTGTGGAAGCAACTTTGGAAGTGGGTAACAGGCAGAGATTGGAACAGTTTGAAGAGCTCAGAAGAAGACACGGAAATGTGGGAAAGTTTGGAACTTCCTAGAGACTTGTTGAATGGCTTTTCCCAAAATGCTGATAGCGACATAGACAATAAAACCAGGCTGAGTGGTCTCAGATGGAGATGAGGAACTTGTAGGGCACTGGAGCAAAAGTGACTCTTGTTATGTTTTAGCAAAGAGATTGGTGGCATTTTGCCCCTGCCCTAAAGATTTGTGGAACTTTGAACTTGAGAGAGATGATTTAGGTTATCTGGCAGAAGAAATTTCTAAGCAGCAAAGCATTCAAGAGGTGACTTGGGTACTGTTAAAGGCATTCAGTTTTAAAAGGGAAACAGAGCATAAAAGTTCAGAAAATGTGCAACCTGACTATGCAACAGAAAAGAAAAACCCATTTTATAGGGAGAAATTCAAGCCAACTGCAGAAATTTGCATAAGTAAGGAGCAAGGAGCCTAATGTTAATACCCAAGACCATGGGGAAAATGTCTCCAAGTCATGTCAGAGACCTTCACAGCAGCCCCTCCCATCACAGGCCCAGAGACCCAGGAGGAAAAAGCAGTTTCGTGGGCTGGGCCCAGGGTCCTCGTGCTGTGTGCAGCCGAAGGACTTGGTGCCATGGGTCCCAACTGCTACAGCTTTGGCTGAAAGGGGCCAATGTACAGCTCAAGATGTGACTTCAGAGGGTGGAAGCCCCAAGTCTTGGCAGCTTCCATGTGATGTTGAGCCTGCAGGTGCACAGAAGTCAAGAATTGAGGTTTGGGAACCTCCATCTAGATTTCAGAAGATATACAGAAATGCCTGGATTCCCAGGCAAAAGTTTGCTGCAGGTCCAGGGCCCTCATGGAGAACCTCTGGTAGGGCAGTGCAGAAGGGAAATGTGGGGTTAGAGGCCCCACACAGAGTCCCTAATGGAGTGCTGCCAGGTGGAGCTGTGAGAAGAGGGCCACCGTCCTCCAGACCCTAGAATGGTAGATCGACTGACAGCTTGGATCATGCACCTGGAATAGCTGCAGACACTCAACACCAGCCTGTGAAAGCAGCCGGGAGGGAGACTGTACTCTGCAAAGCCACAAGGGTGTAGCTGCCCAAGACCATGGGAACCCACCTCTTGCATCAGCATAACCTGGATGTGAGGCCTGGAGTTAAAGGAGATCATTTTGGAGCTTTGAAATTTGACGGTCCCGCTGGACTTTGGACTTGCATGCCCCCTGTAGACCCTTTGTTTTGGCCAATTTCTCCCATTTGAAATGGCTGTATTTACCCAATACCTGTACCCCCATTGTATTGAGGAAATAACTAACTTGCTTTTGATTTTATAGGCTCATAAGCGGAAGGAACTTGCCTTGTTTCAGATGAGACTTTGGACTGTGGGCCTTTGGGTTAATGCTGAAATGAGTTAAGACTCTGGGGGACTATTGGGAAGGCATGGTTGTTTTTGAAATGTGAGGACATGAGACTTGGAGGGACCAGGAGTGGAATCATATGGTTTGGCTGTGTCCCCACTAAATCTCAACTTGAATTGTATCTCACAGAATTCCCATGTATTGTGGGAGAGACCCATGGGGAGATAATCGAATCATGGGGGCCGGTTTTTCCTGTGCTATTCTCATAAGTCTCAGTGAATAAGTCTCACGAGATCTGATGGGTTTATCAGTGGTTTCCGCTTTTGCTGCTTCTTCATTTTTCTCTTGCTGCCACCACATAAGAAGTGCCTCTCACATCCTGCCATGATTCTGAGGCCTGCCCAGCCATGTAGAACTGTAAGTCCAATTAAACCTCTTTGTATTCCCAGTTTCAGGTATTTCTTTATCAACAGCATGAAAACGAACTAATACACAGTTTAATGACTTTTAGTAAATTTACAGAATTGTGCAACTACCACTGCAATCCAATTTAAGAATACTTTCATCACCCAAAAAAGTCCCTTGTGCCCATCCCTTGTGTCACTCCCATTCCCATTCCCACACCCAGCCCCAGGTAACCACTAATACACTTTTTATTTCTATTGGATTGCATTTCTAGACATTTCATATAAATGGATTCATACAGTCTGTGGCCTTTTGAATCTGGCTTCTTTCACTTAGCATAACGTTTTTGAGATTTACCCACATTATAGCATGTATTAGTAATTCATTCCTTTCTATTGTTAAATAATATTCTTTTTTTTGCTTTATTTCTTCTAAAAAAAACCAAACAAACAAAAAACCAGACACATGTGCAGAACATGCAGGTTTGTTACATAGCTATATGAGTGCCATGATGGTTTGCTGCACCTATTGACCTGTCCCCAAAGTTCCCTCACCTCATCCCCAATCCCACAACAGGCCCCGGTGTGTATTGTTCCTCCTCTGTGTCCATGTGTTCTCAGTGTTCAACTCCCACTTATGAATGAGAACATGTGGTGTTTGGTTTTCTGTTCCTGTGTTAGTTTGCTGAGGATGATGGCTTCCAGCTTCATCCATGTCCCTGCAAAGCACATGATCTCTTTCCTTTTTATGGCTGCATAGTATTCCATGGTATATATGTACCACATTTTCTTTATCCAGTCTATCATTGATGGGCATTTGGGTTGGTTCCATGTCTTTGCTATTGTAAATAGTGCTGCAATAAACATATGTGTGCATGTGTCTTTATCTTCCTCTGGGTATATACCCAGTAATGGGATTGCTTGGTCAAATGGTGTTTCTGGTTCTAGATCTTTGAGGAATCACCATGCTATCTTCCACAATGGTCAAACTAATTTACATTCCTACCAACAGTGTAAAAGCATTCCTATTTCTCCACAGCCTCACCAGCATCTATAGTTTCCTGACTTTTTGATAATCGCCTTTCTGACTGGCATGAGATGGTATCTCATTGTTTTGATTTGTATTTCTCTGATGATCAGTGATGTTGAGCTTTTTTTCATATGATTGTCAGCTGTGTAAATGTCTTCTTTTGAGAAATGTCTGTTCATATCCTTTGCCCACTTTTTGATGGACTTGTTTGTTTTTTTTCTTGTAAATATGTAACTTCCTTGTAAATTCTGGATATTAGACTTTTGTTAGATGGGTAGATTGGAAAAATTTTCTCCCATTCTGTAGGCTACCTGTTCACTCTGATGATAGTTTCTTTTGCTATGCAGAAGCCCTTTAGTTTAATTAGATCCCATTTGTCAATATTGGCTTTTGTTGCAATTGCTTTTGGCATTTTAGTCATGAATTATTTGCCCATGCGTGTGTCCCAAATGGTACTGCCTAGGTTTTCTTCTAGGGTTTTTATGGTTTTAAGTTTTACATTTAAGTCTTTAATCGATCTTGAGTTAATTTTTGTATAAGGTACAAGAAAGGAGTCCAGTTGCAGTTGTCTACATTTGGCTAGCCAGTTTTGCCAGCACTATTTACTGAATAGGAGATCCTTTCCCCATAGCTTGTTTTTGTAAGGTTTGTCGAAGATCAGGTGGTTGTAGATGTGTGATGTTATTTCTGAGGTCTCTCTTCTGCTCCATTGCTCTATATGTCTGTTTTGTACCATGCTGTTTTGGTTACTGTAGCCTTATAGTATAGTTTGAAGTCAGATAGTGTGAGGCCTCCAGCTTTGTTGTTTTTGCACAAGATTGTCTTGGCTATATGAGTCTCCTTTGATGCTTCTTTGATACCATATAAAATTTAAAATAAATTTTAAATTTAATTTATTGTAAACTCATTATTTTATTTTAAAAAAATAAATTAAGGTTTTTTTTTTTTCTAATTCTGTGAAGAATGTCAATGGTAGTTTGATGGGAATAGCATTGAATCTATAAATTACTTTGGGTAGTATGGTCATTTTCATGATTTTGATTCTTCCTATTCAGGAGGATGGAATGTTTTTCCACTTGTTTGTGTCCTCTCTTATTTCCCTGAGCAGTGGTTTGTAGTTCTCCTTGAAAAGGTCCTTCACATCCCTTGTTAGCTGTATTTCTAGCTATTTTATTATCTTTGTAGCAATTGTGAATGGGAGTTCATTCATGATTTGACTCTGTGCTTGCCTATTGTTGGTGTAAAAGAATGCTTGTGATTTTTGCACATTGATTTTGTAAACTGAGACTTTGCTGAAGTTGCTTATCAGTTCAAGAAGTTTCTGGGCTGAGATGATGGGGTTTTCTACATAACAATCATGTTGTCTGTAAACTTGAGACAACTTGACTTCCTCTCTTCCTATTTTAATACCCTTTATTTCTTTCTCTTTCCTTATTGCCCTGGCTATAACTTCCAATACTATGTTAAATAGGAGTGGTGAGAGAGGGCATCTTTGTCTTGTACTGGTTTTCAAAGAGAATGCTTCCAGCTTTTCCCCATTCAATAGGATATTGGCTATGGGTTTGTCGTAAACAGCTCTTATTATTTTGACATGTATTCCATTAATACCTAGGTATTGAGAAATTTTAACATGAAGGGACGTTGGGTTTTATCAAAGGTCTTTTCTGTGGCTATTCAGATAATCACGTGCTTTTTGTCTTTAGTTCTGTTTATGTGATGAATTATGTTTATTGATTTGCATATGTTAAACCAACCTTGCTTTCCAGGGTTGAAGCCAACTTGGTTATGGTGGATACCTTTTTTGATGTGCTGCTGGATTTGGTTTGCCAGTATTTTATTGAGGATTTTTGCATCAATGTTCATCAGGGATATTGGCCTGACATTTTTTGTTGTTGTTGTGTCTCTTCCTGGTATTGGTATCAGGATGATGCTGGTTTCATAAAATGAGTTAGGGAGGAATCCCTCCTTTTTAATTGTTTGGAATAGTTTCAGAAAGAATGGTACCAGCTCTTTGTATTTCTGGCAGAATTCAGCTGTGAATCCATCTGGTCCTGGGCTTTTTTTTGGTTGGTAGGCTATTAATTACTGCCTCAATTTCAGAGCTTTTTATTGGCCTATTCAGGGATTCAGCTTCTTCCTCGCTTAGTCTTGGTAGGGTATATGCATCCAGGAATTTATCCCTTTCTTCTATATTTTCTAATTTATTTGCATAGATGTGTTTATAGTATTCTCTGATGGTAGTTTGCATTTCTGTGGGGTCATTGGTGATATCCCCTTTATCATTTTTTACTGTGTCTATTTGATTCTTATCTCTCTTCTTCTTTATTAGTCTAGCTAGTGGTCTATTTGTTTTGTTAATTAAAAAAACAAACAAACAAACAAACAAAAAAAAACCTCCTGGATTTGTCGATTTTTTTGGAGAGTTTTTCATGTCCCTATCTCCTTCAATTCTTCCCTGATCTTAGTTATTTCTCGTCTTCTGCTAGCTTTTGGATTAGTTTGTTCTTGCCTTTCTAGCTCTTTTAATTGTGATGTTAGCATGTCGATTTGAGATCTTTTTAGCTTTCTGAAGTGGATATTTAGTGCTGTAAATTTCCCTCTTAACACTGCTTTAGCTGTGTCCCAGAGATTCTGGTACGTTGTCTCTTTGTTCTCATTGGTTTCAAATAACTTCTTGATTTCTGCCTTAATTTCATTATTTACCCAGGAGTCATTCAGGAGCAATTTTCAATGTTCAGTTTTCATGAAATCATGTGGTTGTGAGTGAGTTTCTTAATCCCAATTCCTAATTTGATTACACTGTGGTCTGTGAGACTGTTTGTTATGATTTCAGTTCTATTGCATTTGCTGAGGAGTGTTTTACTTCCAATTATGTAGTTGATTTTAGAATGAGTGCCATGTGGCACTGAGAAGAATGTATATTCTGTTGATTTGGGGTAGAGAGTTCTGTAGACGTCTACTAGGTCCACTAATTTAGAGTTTAGTTCAAGCCCTGAATATCCTTGTTAATTTTCTGTCTCATTGATCTGTCTAATACCGACATTGGGGTGTTAAAGTCTCCCACTATTATTGTTTGGAAGTCTAAGTCCCTTTGTAAGTCTCTAAGAAATTGTTTTATGAATCTGGGTGCTCCTGTATTGGGTGCATATGTATTTAAAATAGCTCTTCCTGTTGAATTGTTCCTTTCACCATTAGTAATGCCCTTCTTGGGCTTTGTTGACCTTTGTTGGTTTAAAGTCTGTTTTGTCAGAGATTAGGATTGCAACCCCTGCTTTTTTTTTTTTTTTTTTTTTTTTTTGACAGAATCTTCCTCTGTTGTCCAGGCTGGAGTGCGGTGGCATAATCTCGGCTCACTGCATCTCTGACTCTTGGATTCAAGCAAATTCTCCTGCCTCAGCCTCCCAAGTAGCTGTGATTACAGGTGCCCCCCACCATGCCTGACTAATTTTTGTATTTTTAGTAGAGACAGGGTTTCACCATGTTGGCCAGGCTGGTCTTGAACTCCAGACCTCATCATCTGCCCACCTTGGCCTCCCAAAATGCTGGGATTACGGGTGTGATCCACCATGCCTGGCCAACCCCTGCTTTATTTTTTTATTTTTATTTATTTAATTATTTTTGCTTTCCATTTGCTTAGTAAATTTTCCTCCATCCCTGTATTTTGAACCTATGTGTGTCTTTGCATGTGGGATGGGTCTTTTGAATACAACACAGAGGTGGGTCTTGACTTCTTATCCAAATTTGCCAGTCTGTGTCTTTTAATTGGGGCATATAGCCCATTTACATTTAAGGTTCGTGTTGTTATGTGTGAATTTGATCTTGTGATCATGATGGTACTTGTTTATTTTGCACATTAGTTGATGCAGTTTCTTTGTAGTGTCATTGGTCTTTATATTTTGGTGTGTTTTTTCTGTGGCTGGTACCGGTTTTTCCTTTCCATATTTAGTGCTTCTCTCAGGAGCTCTTGCATGTCAGGCCTGGTGGTAACTAAATCCCTCAGCATTTGCTTGTCTGGAAAAGATTTTATTTCTTCTTTGCTTATGATGCTTAGTTTGGCTGGATATGAAATTTGGGGTTGAAAATTCTTTTAAGAATGTCGAGTATTTGCCTCTGATCTCTTCTGTCTTGTAGGGTTTCTGCTGAGACGTCCGCTGTTAGTCTGATGGGCTTCCCTTTGTAGGTGAACTGGCCTTTCTCTCTGGCTGCTCTTAAGAGTTTTTCCTTCATTTTGACCTTGGGGTATCTGATGATGTATCTTGGAGTTGATCTTCTCATGGAAGATCTTAATGGTGTTCTCTGTATTTCCTGAATTTGCATGTTGGCCTGTCTTGCTAGGTTGGGGAAGTTCTCCTGGATAATATCCTGAAGTGTGTTTTCCAGCTTGTTTCCATTCTCCCCACCTCCTTCTGGTACTCCAATCAATCATTAAGTTCAGTCTTTTTATGAAGTTTCGTATTTCTTGGAGGCTTTGTTCATTCCTTTTCATTCTTTTTCCTCTATTCTTGTCTGCATGTCTTATTTCAGTAAGGTAGTCTTCAAACTCTGATATCATTTCTTCCACTTTGTCGATTCGGCCGTTGATACTTGTGTGTGCTTCATGAGGTTCTCATTTTGTGTTTTTCAGTTCCATCAGGTTGTTTATGTTCCTCTCTAAAGTGGTTATTCTAGTTAGCAATTCCTCCAACCTTTTATCAAGGTTCTTTGCTTCTTTGCATTGCATTAGAACATGCTCCTTTAGCTCAGTGTAGTTTTTTATTACCCATCTTCCGAAGCCTACTTCTGTCAATTCAACCATTTGATCCTCCATCCAGTTCTGTGCCCTTGATGGAGAGATGTTGTGATCATTTGGAGGAGAAGAGGCACTCTGGCCTTTTGAGTTTTCAGCATTTTTTGGTTGATTCTTTCTCATCTTCGTGAGTTTGTCTAGTTTCCGTCTTTGAGGCTGCTGACCCTTGGATGGGGTTTTTGTTGGGGCCTTTTTGTTGTTGTTCTTGTTGATGCTGTTGTTGCTTTCTGCTTGTTTTTCTTCTTCAAGAGTCCGATCTGGTCCCTCTTCTGTAGGGCTGCTGCAGTTTGCTGGGGGTTCACTTCAGGCTCTGTTCATCTGATTTGCTCCCGTGCCTGGAAATGTCATTCAAGTAGCCTAGAGAGCAGCAAAGATGGGTGCCTGTTTCTTCTTCTGGTACCTCTGACCTCGAGGGGTACCAACATGATGCCAATAGGATCGTTCCTGTACAGGATGTCTGAAAATCCTCTTGGAGGGTCTCACCCAGTTGGGTGGCACAGAGGGCAGGACCTCTTTAACAAAGGACTTTGTCCCTTGGTGGAGAGGGTGTGTTTCACTGGGGAGAAACTCACTCGTCTGGACTTCCCAGATTCCTCAGAACTACCAGGAGGAGAGGCTAAATCTGCTGGTCCACAGAGACTGTGGCCACCACTCCCCCTGGAGGGGATCTGCCTAGGGAGATCTGAATTCTGTCCCTGAGCCTCTGTCTAGAATTATTGGAGATGCTGCAGGGAACCCCCACCCAATGAGGATGGATGGGTCAGGTTTAGGCCTGAAGAGGCACTCTTGGCTGCAGACTGCCACAGCCAGTGTGTTAGGCTGTGGGGACAAGTCTTGGGACCAAGCCGTCCAGCCACCCTGGCTCCAGCAAGGAAAAAGCACAGCCTGGAGCTACAGAAATGGGTGCCTCCCTTTCCCTGTTCAGGCAGCTTAGTGTGTTAGGCATTTGCCAGTCCAGGTGCTGGCTGCTGCCCCTTCCGCAAGGAACTCAAATGGCTTAGACAGCAGGCTGCCACAGCCGTCTGGTTGCCCCTCTCCCTGGGAGTTCCTAGGCTTAAGCAGATTCCAGCTGAGAGGCTGTAAGTATCTGAGTGTTCCGGGGTTAGGACGCTCAGGCCCCAGTGGCATGGGTTCGTGAATGGAATCTTCAGATCCGTGAGTTACACAGTTACACGGGAAAAGCACTGTCGCCCTGGCTGGTAGCAAGTTCACTCACCGCCTCCCTTGGCTGCGGGGAGGGAGTTCTGGGACTTCCCCATGTGACTCTCAGGTGGGCTGCTGCACCACACTGTTCTTCCTTCTCTCCATGAGTGATGCCAGCCTTCTAGTCAATTTTGATGAGAGAGCCTGGATACCTTGGTTTCCAGTGAAGGATTCACACGCTTATGTTTTTTTTTCAGCGGGAGCCTCCGAGCACCACGGCTTTTAGCCAGTCATCTTGGCCCATGTTGTCTTTAAATAATATTCTATTTTATGGATCTATCTTATTTTTTATCCACTCATCTGTCAATAGATATTTGGGTTATATCCACTTTTTATCTGTTATGAATGATGCTGCTAAAAGTGAGCACTTATGAATTTTTCCGTGGACATAGGTGTTCAATTCCGTCGGTAGATACCTACGAGTAGAATTGGCGGGGTGCATGGCACATTCAAGTTTAATTTTTTAAGAAATTACCAACCTGTTTTCCAAAATGGCTGTACCATTTTACATTCCCTCTAGCGATATATGAAGGTGTGTTCCTTTATATCCTCAAAAACACTTGTTATTGTCTCTTTCTTATTATAGCCATTCTAGTGATTATGAAGTGGGATCCAATTGTGGTTTTAATTTACTTTTCCCTAATGAGTAATGATAAATATATTTTCATGTGATTATTAGCTATTTGAATATCTTCTTTGATGAAATGTCTGTTGAAATATTTTGCCCCTTTTTAACTGAGTTGTCTTATTATTAAATTTTTGAGAATGTTTTGTATATTCTGGATACCAGTCCTTTATCCAAAAAAAAAAAAAAAAAAAGGGTTCACAGATATTTCCTCCTAGTATCTGGCTTACCTTTTCATTTGATAATTTTTAAATGATCTACCTCCAACTGGCACTAGAATCAGGCTACATGGGTGCATTGTTTTTGAAAGATTTCTTAGAATTGTTGAAAGCACAGTCATATTAACACGATTTTAAACCAAATTACTACTATCTTATGCTTTAAAAAATAATAGGTAAATAATGTATATGTCTTTGTGTCTTTCTTTGGACCTTAAAAGCAAGTGGCCCAGTTGAATAATCTTCTGCTGGTAGAGAATATGAAACTTTGATACCAATTTTGGTTGTATAAACAGGGTTGTTCGTATTTATCCACTGATTCACTGTCCCAGGTCAATAGTGATAAGCATTTAAAATTATACATGAAATCTTAAAAAGTGTTGAACTCATAGAAGTAGAGTAGAATGGTAGTTATCAGAAGCTGGGAGGAGGGATGGGTGGGGAAAGGGAGATGTTGATCAAAGGGTATAAAATTTCAGTTAGATGAGAAGAAGGAGCTTTAGTGATCTGGTGCACAGAGTGGTGACTATAATAAACAATAAAGCATTGTGTATTTCAAAGTTACTGAAAGAGCAGGTTTTAAATATTTTTACCACAAAATCGTATGTGAGATGATGATGAATCTGTAACTTAGTTTGAGTTAATCATGCCACAATGTAAACATATATTAAAACATCACAATGTACTTCATAAATATGTAATATTATCCATCAACTTAAAACAAAAATTTGAAAGTCAAAAATATTAAAAGGTAATATGGAAGGGACTCTGTGAGGATAGCCAATCCAGTCTCCTATAACTTAGCTGATGTGCTAACAACTTTAAGCAATGATCAATTTAGTGCTCCCTTATGAAGCTTGTTTTATTTTTAGGTAGCTCTATTTAGTGGAATGTTCTTGTAGGTGATCAAAATTTGCTTTTCTGTAGTTTCTATGATTCTTGCATTTGTTTTTACTGCTGTGTAACAAATTACAACAAGCTTAGTAAATGAAACAGCACACATTTATTATCTTTCAATTGTAGGGAAAAACCCAGGCCCAACTTAGTTGGGTTCTCTGCTTCAAGGTCTTACCAAGCTGAAATCTAGGTGTTGGCGTGGACTGCAGTTGCCTCACAGGCTTAACTGGGGAAATATCCACTTACAGTTTCTCTCAGGTTGTTGACAGAATTCATTTCCTTGCAGTTCTAGGACTAAGATCCTTATTTTCTTGCTGGATATTGGCTGGTGACTGGTCTTAGTTTCTGAAGCCTGCCCACGGTTATTTTCCATGTGGCCCTCTTCATAAGCTAACTCAAAATATGGCAGCTGATTTGTTGAAAACCAGCGAAGGAGAGAAATCCTCTTTAATTCCAGTCTGCTAATACAGTGTTTATAATGTGACATAACCACAGGAGTGATGTCTCATTAACTTTGTCATATAAGTAACCTAATTATGGGAGTAACATCCCTTTGCCTTTTCCATATTTTATTGGTCATAAATAAGTCACAGGTCCTGCCTACACTCAAGAGAAGATGATAAAGGGTGTGAACACCACCAGATGGGAATCAAGGGTGTCTCTCCTAAAATCTGGCTACACAGTGCTTTTGAAGATGTACAAACTCTTCCCATATTAGCCTTCCACTGATTCAAAAGTAAGCATTATGACCACCACCACCTCCACAAGGGTTTCATTTTATTTGATGATAACAAAGTTATCAGTGACATAATTAAATCAGATTTGGGGAAAGGTAGTTACTTAGGACACGGACTAAGAGAATAACAATAAGAACTACCTTTTTGGATATCTATGTGTGCAAAATCGTGCTAAAGTCTTTACATTTATTGTATTATTTAAATATTCATATACTCATTTATTTCTATGTCAGTATATGCCACCACTATTGGCCTAGATATTCTAGTCAAAAATGTGAGGTTCACTCCACACCAAGTCCTTTACATTCTGCCTTCTTAATGTCTGTCAAATCTTTTTTCTCCAACCTCATAGTCACTGGCTTAGTTCATATCCTTATCATGTCTTACTTGGATTTCTTTTTTTCATTTAATTTTTTAGGGACAGGGTCTCACTCTGTCACTCAGGCTGGAGTGCAATGGCATGATCACAGCTCACTGTAACCTCAGACTCCTAGGCTTAAACAATCCTCCTGCCACAGCCTCCCAAGTAGATAATGTGCACCAAAGTCCTACTATTTTAAAAAACTTTTTTTTTTTTGTAGAAACATGGTCTTTCTATGTTGCCCAGACTGGTCTTGAACTCCTGGCCTCAAGTGATCCTCCTGCCTCAGCCTTTCACAGTGCTGGGATTACAGGTGTGAGCCGCCATAGCCAGCCTTTACTTAGATTTCTACAACTGCTTCCAAACAAGTATTTCTACATTAATCATTACTTCCTACTCATCTATTACCTATGAGATGTTACCAAAGTGATTTAAAATACCTGTGGACTAAAGAGATACAGTTATCTGCACCAAACACGCCCAATATACAATGGTAAAATAGGCATAGGATACCTGCTCTGGACATGTCTATTCAAAGAGAGAAAATGAGAGACACTGGTCTTTATTAGCTTTGAAATTAAGGTGGAAAATTGTTGGAAGGTCCTTGATTAAAACTCAGTGCTATTCTTGCCCATGGCTCTTGGCTCCACCCTCTGGGCTATTAATTCTATCCTCCAAATCAGCTTTCCTTTTTCAAAAAAGATAGCATGCGTTTACAGCTGAGTAGTTTCCTCAGCTTGCTTCCTGCCAGTAAAGTTTTGGGAGTCTAATAGCCTCTTTTTTCCTCTTGTACTGACTCTGGAAGTGTTTTTGCTGATATAATTATTTTTAAAACTTTGTGGGTTCACTGTGAATATTTTTACAGTCCAATAGAATGGAAAAAATCCACATCTACAAATCTCTTTGAGATAATCTCGTTTCTGTTTTGTGCTTCTGTTGAACCTCTAAGAAACTTAAGGGCACTTAAGGGCACTTAAGTTTCTTAAAAGTTATATATATATATATATATATATATATATATATATACACACACACACATACATATATATGATATATATGTAAAAGAAGTGATAACTATTTGGATTTGAATCACACTCTCAACGTTTAATTTAGAGAGGGCTTTTTTTTTTTTTTTTTTTTTGAGACGGAGTCTGGCTCTGTCGCCCAGGCTGGAGTGCAGTGGTGCGGTCTCGGCTCACTGCAAGCTCTGAGAGGGCCTTTGATCTAATGGAACGGCATTCTTGGGTATGGTCTAGGATCATTCTGAAGCCTTAACAAACGACTGTACAACTCCCACCCTTGGCTTCATCTTTAGACCACGTTTTTCCAAAAGTTCTTTATATCTGATATTTTATTGGAAGCCATTTCTTAATTTTAGAATTATTTGCCATCTGGAGAAGCTGAGATTTTTCAAAATCAAGTTCCAGCTCATTAGTCTTTAACAGTTCTTCCTTTAGTTCATAACTTTTCTCCCTCAACTTACTATAAGCAGCAAGAGGAAATTAGAAGGCACCTTCAACACTTTATTTGGAAGTCTCCTTTGTTAGATCACCCAGTTGGTTAGGCACTTATTTTTTAACTTTCCACATCACAGCTAAGCAACTTTCTGTTAATATATAACAAGGATTCTCCTTCTCCAGTTCCCAGTAGTACACCCCTTACTTCTTGTTAAGAAACCATTTTCAAAATTAGGGTTTTATCTTGGTTCCAAAGTCTGTATTAGTTGTCAATTTCTATATAACAAATTATCCCAAATCCTAGCAGTTTAAAACAAAGGACATTTATTTTTTTGCATAGTTTCTGAGGATCATGAATGCTGAAACAGCTTAGCTGAGTGATTGTGGCGCAGAGTCTCTCAAGCTGTTGGCCCGGCCTGCAGGATCTGAAGGCTTGACTGGTTTGGAGGCTTTGCTTTCAAGCTCACTCAGACGGCCGTTGGCCAGAGGACATAATTCCTCACAATCTGTGTTCCATAGGGCTGCTCGTAACACAGAAGCTGGTTTCCCCAAAACAAATTATTCAAGAAAGAAAGGGAGCATCCAAAATGGACGCTTTTATAACCTAATCTTTCATAACCTCATCTTCTATAACCTAATCTTTTATAACCTAATCTCTGAAATGACATACCATCACTTCTGCTATACTCTTTGGATCACACCAACTAACTTTAGTGCAGTGTGGGAGGGGACCACACTTAAATGTGAATACCAGGAGGCAGGGATCACTGGGGGCTATGTTGGAGGCTGGCTATAATAATGATAATGTCACCATCATTTAATATATTAAAATGTTTATGGCTCTTTCTGTACATATTTTTTCACATCGATTCTTGAGCATTCCTCCTCCACTAATTGTATCTTATACAAATTCCAAAAAGTTTAACTTAATTTCAAATAAGAATAAGTAATCTTTTACTTCAAACACTATGCCTCTGTCTGACTTTCAAACATGTCATAAAAACCAAGATCAGTGTAAAATCCTGAGGTCATAAAAGTATTCATTAGCTAATATTTCTTACATAATTTTTCTCATCCATAGTAAGCATAGAAATTTAGAAATATAGACATATAGACAGTAAATGATGTTTCTTTTCTCTGGCAAAATCAAGTGTTAATGGTTCCATTCTGATTTGCCAGTAAAAACAAAGCCAGCTATAATGTTCAAGACTACTATTTGTGAACATTTTTTTCTTATTCTCTGATATGTCTACACTCAAGCACTATATATATATATATATATGCATATATATATATATGCATTCCCTGACACATATATATATATATGCATTCCCTGACACATATATGTGCATAGTCACCCACAGCAACATACACTCACGTGTGTTAATTAGATATGAATCAGTGGCACTTCGGAAAAATGAGTTAGCTTTTTTCTCTCTGCCCAGCTGCAGTGGTTGGTTGCCATGGAAATGATGCACAAAGTAGAACTTTCAGAAAATACAAATGTTAATGTGTCTTTATTGGAAGAGCTCATGTATTGATCAGAAAAGAAGAGAACTTTAATAAGAAAGCAATGCAAATATCCTAGTAACAAAAGCTGTCTACTTGTATCAAATACAATTCATTATCTCTTTTGCTCTGAACTTGAATGAACTACACATCAGTCTTCTCTGCACTCTGCAATAAGTAAACAGGTAGCTAGTTTTTAAATTAATGTTAGATTTCATCTTTAATTACTATATGCAGAGAGTTAATTTATGCTTCAGTAAATACTGCATAGAGTCAAGACTGACAATTCTTTGCTTCCATAGATTGGTATTTCCCAAGTGCTTATCTGCCTTCAATACTTTCTGCTATCAGATCTCAACCCTAATTAACAATAACTTGACTTTCCAAAGCCATAGTTGCTTGGAAAATAGACTAAAGAGATTCTTGCCAGTTTTGAAATTCTTTTCTGTCATAATATGTTGTTTATTCTACGCATGTAATTTTTGTATAGAATCAATTACAGAAAAAAATGTAAATATATAAAATATTTTTAAAATAAGTGAACATCATCCATGAGCCATCAGGTAGCTATAAACATTATTAACTTTTTATATATGTGCTTTTCTTCATTATTTTTACATATATCATTTAGAAGAAAAGTTGTGTTCATATTCTTTTATAACATTTTTATTTTTAATTTTTTTCCAGGAAATAACTTTTAGATTCAGAGGATATTAGAGTTGAAAAGAACTTTTCTATCACATGATCTAAGAAGCTTCCCTCATGTCATTTTTTTTTTTTTTTTTTTTTTTTTTTTGAGACGGAGTCTTGCTCTGTTCCCCAGGCTGGAGTGCAGTGGCACTATCTCAGCTCACTGCAAGCTCCGTCTCCCAGGTTCACACCATTCTCCTGTCTCAGCCTCCCAAGTAACTGGGACTAGAGGTGCCTGCCACCATGCCTGGCTATTTTTTGTATTTTCAGTAGAGTCAGGGTTTCACTGTGATAGCCACGATGGTCTCGATTTCCTGACCTCGTGATCTGCCTGCCTTGGCCTCCCAAAGTGCTGGGATTACAGGCAGCAGCCCCCTGGCCAGGCCTCCTTCACGTCATTTTTATCCAGTTGTGAAAATGTATTTCTCACATGTCAGTCTGCTGGTTAATTAAAATGACTTTATTGGATGGTGATACTTTGATCGTACCTGATAATGCTGTCTTAAATGAAATAAAAATATTTATTGATAGTTCTTGCTTTTTACTGAATATTAAGTGCAGCACAGCTCACACATTAAGTCAAAAAACTAGTGATTGAATAACACCTTAAAGCGAGGTACTTAAATATTTGCTACCAAACGTCTTGTTAATTTATTGATATTTTCAAATGGAGTCTCTTTCAATATCAAGCAATTGAAATGTGATTTTACTTAACAAATTTTGATTACGTAAGATACGGATACATTTCTGCTCTCTGATCACAACCTTACGTTGTTGGATTCTTGCTGTTCTGCAGCCCATCATTTGCTGAACTAACATGCCCTGTTAGAAAATAGTTAATGCTTATGGGACTCAACTGTACAGTTGTTAATTACTTTCAGTCGATAAATTCTGTATATAGAGAAAGATACCAATTTATTCATCTATTGCCCTCAGGGACAACACCGTCAGCATATCTTCTCAGTTACAGCACCTCCATATGGGATTATTAAGAGTGTTCAAGGCGGGGCGCGGTGGATCACGCCTGTAATCCTAACACTTTGGGAGGCCGAGGCGGGTGGGTCATCTAAAGTCAGGAGTTCGAGACCAGCCTGGCCAACATGGAGAAACCTCATCTCTACTAAAAATACAAAAGTTAGCTAGGCGTGGTGGCGGGCACCTGTAATCTCAGCTACTCGGGAGACTGAGGCAGGAGAATCGCTTGAACCCGGAAGGGGAGGTTGTAGTGAGCCTAGACCGCGCCACTGAAAAAAAAAAAAAAAAGTATTTAAGGAGGGCACGAGCTGCTCCGGTGCGAGCCCAGCCCCGCCCGGCCCACTTGCTCAGAGCGTGGCCTTCGGGGGAGGCGCGCCTCCAATTGGCGCGAAAGTGATAAAGAGGCGTGGCCGGAAAGGTTCCGCCCTGCTCGCCCCTGGAGTACTTAAGGGAGTTGGCTGGGCGGCTGCGCTCATTGCTCCAAAACTCCGCTTAGCGAGTGGGTCGCCTGCACTACTTCTGTGCTACTCAGCGACCCCGGTGCCTCGCCACCATGCCGCGCTCTTTCCTCGTCAGGAAGCCCTCTGACCCTGATCGGAAGCCTAACTACAGCGAACTGCCGGACTCTAATCCAGAGTTTACCTTCCAGCAGCCCTACCACCGGGCCCACCTGCTGGCAGCCATGCCACGTTCGGAGATCCTTAACCCCTCTGCTTCGCCGCCAACACTCATCTGGGACGCTTTCCTGGCGCTCCAAGCCCAACCAACTGCCAGGGCCTCCCTCCAACTGGGACTCTCCCAGGAGAGTTCCAAGGTGGCAGAACTGACCTCGCTGTCAGATGAGGACAGCGGGAAAGGCTCCCAGTCCCCCAGCCCACCCTCACAGGCTCCTTCGTCTTTCTCCTCCACTTCAGCTTCTTCCTTGGAGGCGGAGGCCGATGCCACCTCCCCAGGCTTGGGCCAAGTGCCCAAGCAGCTGGCCCAGGTCTCTGAAGCCAAGGATTCCCAGTTTCAAAAAGCCTTCAACTGCCAATACTGCAATAAGGAATGCCTCAGCCTGGGTGTCCTCAAGAGACACATCCGAAGCCACACGCTGCCCTTCGTCTGCGGAACCTGCGGGAAGGCCTTCTCCAGACCCTGGCTGCTGCGGGGCCATGTCCGGACCCACACCGGTGAGAAGCCCTTCTCCTGTCCCCACTGCAGCCGTGCCTTCGCCGACCGCTCCAACCTGCGGGCCCACCTCCAGACCCACTTGGACATCAAGAAGTACCAGTGCCAGGCGTGCACTCGAACCTTCTCCCGAATGGCCCTGCTCCACAAGCACCAAGAGTCGGGCTGCTCAGGGGGCCCCTGCTGACCCTAGAGGCTCCCACTTCCTCTCCATACCTGACACCCCACCCCGCGCCAACCAACAACCTCCCCAAGCTCCAGAAGGAAGGAGGTCACCATGTCCTCATGCCACAGAATTCCCTCTCGAGCGCCCCCATTTCTGGATGCATCAGTCGCACGAGACTTTCATGAAAACCATTTTCTGGTTCTGTTTCCTCTGCCTGGATCCCTCAGTGGACTCTAAAAAAGGACCTTCCGTGGCCATGTCTGTGGATGGCTGGCGGGAGGGCAGCTGGCAGCCCCAGCTCGGGGGCATTCTTGAACTGGCTTTTCTGCATGTGTTTGTGTATTCAGAACTGTTTGGATGCAGCTGTTTCAGCTACAGGACAAGAGCTGACAGACTGACTGGGAAGTATCCACCCCAGTCAGGGGACCCTCCCCACTGCCTCCTCGAAGGAGGCCTCAGGCCACCCTCCACCAGGTGTGACTATGCAATAATCCACCCCCAGGTTCAGCCACGGGGCCTTCCAAGGCGGTGACTGACACCAGGACATGTCTAGAGCCTGAGATGCCCTGAGCCCGGACAGCTATTTCAGCTTCCTGTTTGGCGCGGTTGGCACCTGTTTCCCAGGCAATTTAACAATGTCTCAAAAGGGACTGTGAGTAATGGTTGTCACGTGTCGGTGGCCTAAGTGGGGTGTTCTGGTCTGCCCGATGTATCTCCCAAAACTCTTTTGGGAGCCCAACAGGTAGGCCTGGGAGGAAGATGTTTACATTTTTAAAGGTACATAGGTACTTATATTTCACACATTTTGTATCAAGGAAACGTTTTGTATAGTTATGTGTGCAGTTTATTGATATCCAATAAAGCAATTTTTGTATTTTTAAATAAAAAGTATTCAAGAGTACCTGAGAATATTGTTTAAAATAAAGATTCCAGGACCATGTCCTCTGAAATTCTGGTTTAGGAAGTCTGGGGCAAGACCTGGTGCCTGCGTTTTTAACAACCTCCCTCCTTCGTATCCTTGGAAGGAAGGATTCCCATGAACGTGGTTCATGGTTATCTTGTGTGGAGCACTGCTCTAGGGATTTGAAGTAATTTATGGAACTCCCTGATCTAATTTACTAACTAGAAACATTTGGGGACTTTAAAGTGTGGGGCAGAGGGTAACGGGTGAAGAATAACTACCAGCTATTCCAATGGGGAGGAAATAATTTGGTTGAACTAGTAATAACTGTCTTAACCATAGCAGCCTAGTCAAGAAAACAACAGTTTCACAGGCTCTTATAATAAACCAAATGATTGTCACAAAGCCTTGAGGACCTAAAATTACCCAGCTGGTAGCCAGCCAACCCTATACTTTGTCTTTTGTTTATAAATCCAAGATTACAGCATGGGGGCGGGGGGAAAGAAATCCTATCATCTGAGGTATAAATGATAGGCTGAGAGGAGTGGGTTGCGTCATGAATCTTTAAGGAGAAATGGGATGGGTGGGGGAAGGGAAGAGCAGTGAAAGCCTTTTAGGAAATGGGTAGAAATGAAAAGGTTTTTAGTTTCCTTCAAACTGGGTCACAGGAGTAAACAAGTGGCACTCAGGGTCTCAGGAGTAAACAAGTGGCATACTGGACAATTTGAGAAAATATTAAAACAGGACTTTTTACCAAAAAATGTATCTGGGGCTGAGAGGCAATAAATCAATAACTGGCACACCAGGGCAAGCATAACAGAGAGTGAGTTTGGAATGGTAAACCCAGCCAGACTATTCAGGCCTGGTTCACTACTGTAAGGGAGCTTGCATTTTATTCTAAGGGGATTGAATAATGTACTGAAAGGGTTTGAGCCAGGGAGTGGAGGAATAAGAGGAGAAACTAGTAGATTAGTAGGAGGTAATTGCAATAAGCCTGATGAGAGATGTTAGTGGCTAGGATTAGGGTGGTGTCTGTGGAACTGATGAGAAGTGGTTGGAAGGAGATTCTATGAGACTTTATGATAGATTAAAAGTTGTCACAAAACTGATGTCCAAAGAATATTCTAGGTCTCTGGAAAAAGGATAAACTCTGGCATAGCACATATGGGAATTTAGGGGATTGTAGAAGGCTTCTTTTCATATGACTGCCAACTCACTTTTGTGTTTAAACTTCAATTTATATTTATTTCCTACTTGTCAAAATATTCAAGAATATTAGACTGTAAGATAGCTTTGAAATTCAAAACCATTGTGTACATAGGCAATTGCACCTCAACCCATCAGACAGTGCTATTAACAAGAGAAAAAATAATAAAGTATGGTATGTGCTTCGATAGGGAAGTGGAAAAGCTGTAAAAATAATTTGCAAGGCACAGATATGGTTTGGGTTTGTATTTTTGAACTTTTTACTGAAACCCACAGTCAGAAATGTATTTTATCAATGACTCATAACAAACGTATCAAGTGAGACAAAAGTTTCACCAAACATCCAAGTCCTTACTCCATAGTTTTTATTCTAGTTAATAGGTTAAAATAGTAGCTGTGTCCTATGGAATTATTTTCTTGAACCACTAGTGAGCCGTAGACTTTTTAATTAAAAAAAATATGAGCCTAAGAAGTTTAGGAAAATCCCTACTCACTCTCCGTGGCGGCGTCTTTTGTGAGAGCACTTTGTGTGTGGGTAGCATCATTTGCTAGTTTATGGGAGGGTACGAACATCTCTCTTTTGCATCACCTAAATCAGAAGGAAATTTTGCTTGGGAGTTAAGTTTAGATTTTAGATTTAGGATACCATCTTGGATCCCAGAAGTTCTAAGTTTATATTTTGTTATTTATTTCCTGTCTTTCTCACCAGGCCATATGTTCTTCAAGGTGAGGAAGTTAAAGTTACCTTTAAATCTGAATTTTTGGGGACACAAATTTTCAGTTTGTTGCACCTAAGATACATAGGGTGATGTATTAATCTGAGTAATTTCTTAAAACTACTTTGTAGTAGAATTAAATTGAACACTAGGTAGTGAATATATTACGTGTTTAAATTGAATAATAGAATCCCAGGAACTTGAGATTTTTAAAAAATTAGTCTTGCTCTCTTGCAAGGATATATAACTTTAGAATTCTCAAAATTATTTTATTTATTTTCCTCATAGAAAAACTTCAGTTTCTTATCATTTTGTAGCTTTTCTTTAGTTATTTTACATAGTATTTTCACAACTGAAGTTAAAATAGCTCAATGAAGTAGGCAAGGCAAATATCATTTCTATTTCTATCGGGGTAAAAGTCATACCTGATCTTAGCATAAAGGAAGCATTGTAATCTGAACCTCATCTATTTCTATAGCTCTCACTCTCATCATTGTCCATCACCCAGATTACTCACCAATTACTTAGGTAATCAAACTCATGATTTTAAAAATTCATACCTTTGTAGGCAACGTTCCCTCTAACAGAAACGCCAATCCTCCCTCCTGCCCAAACCTCAACTTTGCCTGGCTAATTCCTATCCATCCCTCAAAATTCTTTCAATATCTCTACTTTCAAGAGATGTTTAGTGAAAATGGAATGAGAGAGACCAGTTGGAAGGATATTAGAGTAAACCACATAAGAAACAAGTAAATGAATAACTAAACAAATGAGAAAAGTAGAGCTATAAGCCATGCTGTGCTGCCCCTCTGAAAGCTTGATTGCCAGTATAATTATCTTCTTTCTGCCATTGGGAACAGGGCCTCTCTTGTGATACCTCCGTGCCAAAGGTCCCGCTATGCCACCTACTTTGACGTTGCTGTTCTGCGCTGCCTACTTCAGCCCCATTGGTCTGAGGAAGGCACTCAGTGGTCTCTGATGTACTATCTACAAAGGCTGCGACATATGTTGGAAGAGAAGCCAGAAAAGCCTCCAGAGCCAGATATTCCTCTCCTGCCCAGACCCAGGAGTAGCTCCATGGTGGCGGCAGCTCCCTCACTAGTGAACACCCACAAAACGCAAGTAAGAAAAACTCAGTTCATTGTCATTCAAACCAGCAACTTTGCCATAATGGATTCTTTTTTTCTCTGTGCATCCAGCTCTTATATACTCTAGTGCTGACTTTTTGGTTGGTGGGTTACACTGTTGCTATTATCTTTTGCCTTCCATCTTGCACGCTTGACCTTTGCTGCCCTTTAGCACTTAATCATTTGAAGAAGTGCACCTCTTACACATGCTAATTTAGTATAAGTCTTTGTTTATCTAGAATAGTGGAAAATTGGGTCTAATGGATAATCAAAGTAGTAATTAACAGAGAGTTCTGACATTTAATCTGTTGATTACCAATATCATAAAATCTGTGACATAGGATTTTACTAAACATGGTGTAACCTCTTTTGCATAACTCAACATTTTTTAGTGTCTTAATGTCATTATTAGGAATACTGCATTTTGATAGTCTTGCTATTTATTATAAATGTTTGGAGAAGTAAACTGAATGTGTACTAATATGATGATATCCTCATGACAATTGCTTTTTGATAAATGAATGACCTAATATCAGCTTGAACACTTGTTCTTGCCCTCTTTCTCATCAACACCAGGTGTTGAAAATATAGAGAAAAATGTGACTTGTAGTGTGTTCCAGTTGTTTGGATTTACTTAAATGTGAATTGGCTGAGTCTGAAATTTGCTTCTGCATATTCTGAAAACAAACATGAGCAATAGCAGAGGTAAAAAGAAATATAATCTGTTTAGTAGTAGATATTCTGCCTAGGTGGATATCTGCTTTACTGAATCATTCAATGGAAAAAAAACCACTCTTTTTAATTAAAAAAAAAAGAGAGAGAGAGAGATCCATCTTCTCTCTATTTTCTTAGCATTCTAGATCTGGGGCTACATGACCTCACTGCCGAAAACTCCAAACAGGAATTACAATTAATATGAAATACATATTCTCACTAGCAGAATTTGGATTCCAGAAGTCCAGACATACAAGTTCAATTGTTCAAAGGTATCAAAGCAGTAGCGCATCCCTATTAAAAATGTGACATTTCAATAAGAAAAGTATTTGGATGTAAAGTCCTAAGTCCTTGATCATTGTCTTCCTTTATTAAGGATCTCACCATGAAGTGTAATGAGGAGGAAAAATCTCTTAGCTCTGAGGCCTTTTCCAAAGTTTCACTGACCAATCTGCGTAGGTCTGCAGTCCCAGATCTTTCTTCAGACCTGGGCATGAATATTTTTAAAAAGGTGAGTAGAAATGCTTATGCTCTTTGATATTTTGGTAAATAAAAAATGTCAGTGGGACATGAGATGTTTCTGATCATACTGCGGTATGGGGTGGGGTGGGAAAGGGACCTTAGGAACCGAAGTCAGCTCCTAGATGTAACACTGACTTGCAGCATACCCCTGTGCAAGTCCCTCTGTGTGTATGAGTGAACTTCCTATTCTAAATGCTCCACAGGGTTGTCGTGAAGCTCAATCCTGATCATATGCATAAAGCAGTGTAAAGCAGTGTGGTGGTGGAAATAATTGTGGTAACATTGATGGTAACTTTCATTTGTATGGTTCAACTCATTTTTATCAAGTACTTTCTATAAATAGTTCTCATTTAATCCAATGACATCCTTATTCTCCTCATTTTGCAGGTAAGAAATTGACCCTTAGAAATTTTAGGTAGCTTGCCCAAGATTGAGTCCAAACTCAAAAGTAGGTCTTCTAGTTAAATACTTCATATTTTTCTGCCATTACTCTGCCTCTTTTTTGTAAGTATATGGAGATAAACAGAAAATAATATGTGTAGACCTATGTATATGTGTATATATAGTGGTTTGCTTTCTTTTTTCCAAAACTGTTAGTTTAATTATGCCGACGAAGAACAAATAACACGATATTGACCTATTATGAGCTGGAAGTGTTACTAAGTAAGCAGTTTTCTGCCTTTGTTAATGATGCAACAAAAGACAACGGCCATCAATTTTCTTAAAACATTGATTATTTGAAAGGAAAAAGTAGTTTTCAATACTGGCTGCATATGATAATTTTTAAGGAGCTTTAAAAAATCTTCAGGCTCAATCCCAGACCAATTAAGCCAGAATTGCTGAAGGTAGGCTAAGGAATTGTTATATTTTAAAAGCTTCCCTAGCAATTCTAAACTTTTAGTTGCACTTGGTTCTGAACTTGTTTGGTAGGAATAATGAGTTTGTGGCAATGTATGGTCTGTATCTTCTTTGACTCTTTATTAGTTAGTTTCTGTTATTAAACTAACAGTTTTGGAAAAGAGAAAGCAAACCACTATATATACACATATACATAGGTCTACACATATTATTTGCTGTTTATCTCCATATACTTACAAAAAAGAGAGGCAGAATAATGGCAGAAAAATATGAAGTGTTTAACTAGAAGACCTACTTTTGAGTTTGGACTCAATCTTGGGCAAGCTACCTAAAATTTCTAAGGGTCAATTTCTTACCTGCAAAATGAGGAGAAATTACAAACAGTGGCACACATTTAAAGTTGGCTAATTGGAACAATGGATCACTATCATGAAAAATGGAACAGAAAAAGACAGGCTGGTCCAAGTAGTGACTCTAACCATGTGATTTGCAAACTTTAGTGTGCGTCAGAATTACCTACCAGGCCTGTTAAAACACACATTGCTGGACCTCAGCTGCTGAGGGTCTGATACAATATGTCTGAGAATTTGCATTTCTAATAAGTTACCAAGTGATGCTGATGCTGCTGGTCCAGGGACCACACTTTGCAAACCACTAGTCTAACCCAACCCAGGAGAAAGACCCATGGAATAAGTGACCTTTTACTTAGTTTCTTTCACTGTTTTAACATGAAACTTCTCCAATTTCTATTGGATGATATTCAGTGACTTTCTGGGTCTCCTCTTCCTGGAACATTTCTTATATTTTATTGCAGATCATGGAGCCCCTTGGGAAGCAGATTGTAACGTTTTCTTTGCCCTGTCTCTAATTCTACACCTTTCATCACTGTAGTTCAAGAGTCGCAAAGAAGACCGAGAGAGGAAAGGCTCCATTCCATTCCACCACACAGGCAAGAGGAGGCCACGGAGAATGGGAGTGCCCTTTCTGCTTCACGAGGACCACCTGGATGTGTCCCCCACGCGCAGCGCATTCTCCTTTGGAAGTTTCTCTGGGCTCGGAGAAGACAGGCGAGGAATTGAGAAAGGAGGCTGGCAAACCACCATTTTAGGTGACCACGAGTCCTTCCAAAATAGGGCAGAGTTTAAGTGGCCTGTTTAGAACTGGATCTAGGGCTCCTGGGCAAATTTGAATCTTTCTCGAACAGTTCAGCCAAGAAATCTGGGGCTCAAATGCAGGTTCTCCAGTACCAAAATTATGCTGTGTTTTCACAGCTGAATAAATCCAGATAATTGAAGTAATTATGCAAGAGTTCTGTGAAATTAGACAGGTAACAATCTTATTTCTTATATCATTCTAGACAAAGAAACGTGGCCTTAGGGCGCTCTGTGCATTAATTTCCATTGTGAATCTAGACAGCAGATATTTATTAAACTTGGATTTATTTTTCAAAAAACAACAAAGATATATATATATATAATATATATAGCTATATATATATATATATATATTTTTTTTTTTTCTTTCTGGATTGCATATTAAATAGGCCAGTTTAAAGTTGGGAGCTGACAGCTAGCTGGGCCACAACAGATGTTTTCTGACATTTGGCTAAGATTGGGGCTGACCTTATCACAGGCAGCTTCATCAATCATCCTGACCCTGAGTATCCCCATGGCAAGTTCAGTTCTTGCTTTGTTGTCTGTGTTTCACACTTTTCCTAACAGCCCCGCACTCTCCCTGCTGTCCTTAGGAAAGACAATATCTTGGCAGAAAACCTTTCAGATTTTAAAACTCTCTTGTGGGGTGCTCTTATTCATCCCAGGGAAATTGACCCGGCGAGGCAGTTCAGATGCAGCCACTGAGATGGAGAGTCTGAGTGCCAGGCATTCCCACTCCCATCACACCCTGGTAAGCGACCTGCCGGACCCCTCCAACAGCCATGGAGAAAACACCGTCAAGGAAGGTGGGTAGGAGGTGAGGCCTACGGGCAGGAGTTCAGATTTCTTTTCTTGTTTTCTGTCCTTACACCATGTTACTTTCCCATTGTAATCTGCTTCCTGTGTTTTCTGAAAACTGGCATTCTTGTGCTGTATTGCTTGGTAATTTACTTGTTAGCCATTCTTAGCATATCCTTAGCAGCAAGAACTATTTAATACCGCACTGTAAACACCATACCTCTCAGAGGGATAGCAAGGACAAGCCATTCATATTTGTTCTCAAAAGGTCATAGACCCACAGGGCTGAAAGAGACCTTGGAAGACATCTAGATTCAGTGCTTCAATCCCCTCTATGAGATCCCTCTGAAGGGCTTGTATACCTTCAGCAGGAGGAAAGTCACTGCCTTCCAAGGCCACCAATTTTTTTTTTTTTTTTCAGACAGCTTCTATTTTAGATAAGTTCTTGTGTGTTTTATGTGGAACAAACATGTGTCTCTGGGTGTAATCCAAGACAGGTTCTCATTCTGTACTTTTAACAGAATAATTGATTTTTTTCTTATGTTCTCATGGAAGCATAAATTTAGTCCCTCTTTGATCTGCACTGTATTTCAAATATTCAATGACATCTGTTAGTTACCATGACAAATTTATATTCAGTTACTTTTAGCCAAAGGAGAAAAAATTATTCATGTTTGTTGTTCCTTAATATACTAGATAAAAATGCTATAAACAAATAGTTTGTATCAGTATAATCTATCATCTAACAGTGGGTAAAATTCATCTATTCTGATCAACTAAACTAAGTCAGTGTTAGCAGAAGTTAAATCCTAATCTCAGCCTTAAGGAAGCTAGTTATAATTCACATTTTTCTACAACTTTTAATATTTTCCACACATCATATGGCCTTAGTAGCTTCAGTAGTCCCATGAGAGTTGAGAATAACTTTGAGACTATAAGTTAAATATTTTCAAAAACTCAGCTGTTATTGTGGTCATGATTGAAGTAATAGTATAAATGTCTAACTGATATTGTAGGTTAATGTAGGAAGAGCTAAGACATTGCTTTCATTTTATTAGTGCGATCTCAGATCTCCACCATCACAGTTGCGACCTTCAATACCACTTTGGCGTCATTTAACGTAGGCTACGCAGACTTTTTCAATGAGCATATGAGGAAACTCTGCAACCAGGTGCCTATCCCGGAGATGCCACATGAACCTCTGGCATGTGCTAACCTACCTCGAAGCCTCACAGACTCCTGCATAAACTACAGCTACCTAGAGGACACAGAACATATTGATGGGACCAATAACTTTGTCCACAAGAATGGAATGCTTGATCTTTCTGTAAGAAGCAAGAATTTTTCTTACCAAAGTTAGACAGATATTAATTATTTGGTGCATTTTTGCAACGTTGTATAAAATGGGCATATAGATTCTTAGAAATTATCAAACCTTGAAATGAAAAAGCCACCCATTGAAAAAATTCACCAATGTGTCAACCATCATAGGTGCACCTTACTTTTTTTTTCAAGCATTGCATTACATTTGATCAGATCTCAGAATATTTTTATAATCCAAAACCATTAGTGATTCCTGAATATACATGTGTATGTGTTTAATAAGTCTCTTTTGTCTAGAATGAGGGCAAAAAATTATTCACTTATTTTATTTTGATATCAACAGGACTAAAAACCTCCTGTGTAGCCAGAAAAAAAAATGAATAAAAGTTCTTAAAAGATTTAAGCTTGCATTCTCAAGAGTGCCTATCTTGAGTATAGTTATTAGCAAATGAAGGGGTTGTTATATTTTACAATTATATTTCACAAAATTTTTATTGCACATTAGGAATCCTGGCTTAGCAAATAATTTACTGTATTAAAACCAATAAAGGAACATAATTTAAACATGCAAATATTTTGTACTTTAAATGAAGTATGAATAATGATACAGTCATGAACGAGCAAAAGGAAATCACTGTTCTTTATCCATTATTAGTAATGAATGAAAAGCAGGGGATTAAAACACTTTTATTTTAAAAAATCAATAGAACAAGTTTCCATTTGGACAAATAATTACTCTCCCATTAACTCACTATGCTTCAATATCCTCATTAATTGTTGATATCATAGCATGTTTTGGAAAGTTTACATGAGATAATACGTGTATATCTTTTTAATACTTTGGGTGACTTATACTCTCTATTAAGAAAATACACAAGATTCCATGGCAACTTTTATAGGAAAATTTGACAATTGTCTAAATTATTTCTACCCAATTTCATAGACTAGCCTAAGGAAATGTATTAAACATAATAACCAAATCTCTTTAGGAAGAGGGAGTGCAGGTAACTTAATCATGCAGTGTTTATATTGTCTTCCTCAGGTAGTTCTGAAGGCTGTTTATCTTGTCCTTAATCATGACATCAGCTCTCGTATCTGTGACGTGGCGCTAAATATTGTGGAATGCTTGCTTCAACTTGGTGTGGTGCCGTGTGTAGAAAAGAATAGAAAGAAGAGTGAAAACAAGGAAAATGAAACTTTGGAAAAGAGACCAAGTGAGGGAGCTTTCCAGTTCAAAGGAGTATCTGGAAGTTCCACCTGTGGATTTGGAGGCCCTGCTGTTAGTGGAGCTGGAGATGGCGGAGGAGAAGAAGGAGGAGGTGGAGATGGAGGAGGCGGAGGAGGTGATGGAGGAGGAGGTGGAGGAGGTGGAGGCGGCCCTTATGAGAAGAATGATAAGAACCAAGAGAAGGTATGACTGAACCACCTTATGTGTCCTCATGAAATGTCATACTAATTTCTTTCTAAAGCTTGCTTGCCAGCAGTTTATTGACTCTGAACAGCACCTAGTCACTAGAGCAAAAAAGTGGAGAGTGGAGAAATCTCTTCATTAGGTTCTCAGTAGGCATTAGTAGAAACAGTTAGATGAAACTATACTCTAAATCCAATATCTATTGCAATCCAAGCAGTGTTAGAGCTAATTCTCTAGTCATGTTATTTCTGCAAGAGAACATTTCAGTTATGCTATATTGCCATAATTCTCAGTCTGACATCAAGTATAACCTTTCTCAAAACTTTTAGACTGACCTGATTGAGGAATGTCTTAGTTTTCTCAAGCTGCCATAACAAAATACCATAGACTGAATGACTTAAACAGTAGAAATTTATTTCTTATGATTCTGGAGGCTGGGAAGTCCAAGTGCTGTCAGGTTTAATTTTAGTCGGAAGCCTCTTCTCTTGCTTTAGAGGTGACCACTGTCTTATTGTGTGCTCACATGGCCTCTTCTTTGTGCATACAGAGAAAGCAAAAGAGAGAGCAAAAGAGCTTTCTTGTGTCTCTTCTTATATGGGCCCAATCCCACTAGACCAGGCCCCACCATCATGACCTCACTTAACCCTAATTACCTCCCAAAGACCCATCTTCAAATACCATCAGTTTGAGGGGTTACAGCTTCAACATGTAAATTTTGCGAATGCACAAATATTCAGCCCATAACAAGCAATATAATTTTTCCTCAATATAAAGTTTTTTCTTTTAAGTAACACATTTATGGCAGCCAGCTTCAACCACAGTTAAGGAGAAAGCAAGGGAAGAATTTTGCTTGATTAGTTGGTGTTGGTTTGAAGTGGGAATAACTCTCTTAGTCTCACTCAGTCCTCTCATGTCTCAATGTGGCACATCCTGGTGGCTTTAGTCTTTCTATTATTAATTGTTCCTAAATTTAATTCCCTCTGCCTCGTCAACATCTGGTATATGATTTCTTAACATCAATAATTGGTTTTCTTCTTTAATTTTAAATACAAATTACTACAGCTTAAGTTCACATAACTTACACTAATCTCAATTTGTGGTTTTAGCTAGAAAATGATATTCAGAAATTGAAATCAACAAGATTTTAATCTCTAGCAAATACTGTACACATCATGTCAAGTGTTTACACATGTGAAGTTATATTGTGTAGAGTTCTAGATATATACCATCTAGATATATATTGTATAAAATATAAATTGTCCATTTTTCTTACATGCGATAAGATTTTCACATCTGAGCAAGCGTTGCAATACTCCTTCCTCTTTCACGATTTCTTCCTCATTTCTTTCGAGTCCCACTTGACACGTGTTTAATATGCATTTATCATCTGGTTTCTTCATTTTATTGTTTACTTCTGTCTTCCCAATATTCATGGACTCTGATCCAAATATTCTTGCTCCGATAATCTTGGTTGTTGAATCTTTTCTTTAGGATTTTCTTCTCCTGCCTTAATCATATTAATCATAAGGCAATTCTAATAAACTTTATTGATTTTTAAGTTTCCCAACACTTTAGCACCTTATCCATCACTGAGGACAATGCGAGGAACCTCAGATCTGACTGTAAATGAAAATTATCTAAATAATGGTACAGATCACAAGAGATTTGATTAGAGATGCTAAGATCTAAAGAATCATTCAGTGATCAATTACTTAGGAATTAGCAAACAAATACAAGTTATAAGGACCAAATTTACAAACACAGAAACTGGTGAGATTCCTACTGAATTTCCATTCTTTACCTATCAACTCTGTCTCAACAAAGAAATTAGAAATGGTATTTTGCCCATTATAATATTCAAGGGAAATTAAAAAGAAAAAAAGAGAATATTATGAAATATTGATAAGCTTTTATCAGCAAAGCTTAGATGTTCCAACTAAACTGATGAGGTTTTGTGTGTATGCTAAGGATCTCTGAGGTTCATAATTAGTGTTTCGTTTTCATTTGTGCTTTTCCTTTTTTAGTTTTGAAATTTTATCCAAGTGGCATTTTAACCACATTTTTATTGAAAACCTACAAGTATCTTGACTATTTAGAACCTATATATAATCTAGAATCTATAGCTTGATGTAATAGATGTTATTCTGACCAAAGTTATCACTTTTCATCAGTATGGGATTTTTAAAGTCAGATTATGTGGTCTCCAATACAGCCACCAATATATATATGTTTCATAGTTAGTTCCCAAAATAATATTCTTTTTAGTACAAATAGTTTATAAAATAAAACCTGATGGTGGGTCAAGTGCCTTCTGTTTGTGATTCACAAAGGTCTGTTCTGCCCCAAACCCATCTGTTATCTTCAGTGGAATCAGAAGGTTTATCTAATTTTGCAACTTAATAATAACAGAAGCATAGGAATTGATTAAGACAGAAAGGAAGATCTAATTTCCATTTCTATATTTGCCACAACTTGTACTGAGTGCTTGGAATGTTATTTAATATCTTCAGTTTTTTTGCCTGTAAGTTGCTACATCTTTCTGAATTCTCCTATGAAAGCAATCTGAATTCCAAGGACATCTGAAGGTCTAAAGAAATAAAAACCTGAATAGATATTTACAAAGAGCTTTCAGAGCTAGAAAATTTTTAAAGGAGCTTGTAATAATTTTAAAATATGCATAAATCAGTCTTCCAAATAAGCCCTTGCTCAGGATAACCTTTTCTGAGGCACTGCTGCATAAGGCTTTGTAGCCTGTACAGAGCCCCGTAAACAAAGTCTGTTGACTAAAGAGGCCAGTGAGGATTGAAATCCAGCCCAACCTCCACTTTTGGAACCACTCACCAAAGGCTTGCATCCATTCAGAGGGCTCATCTTCTTCTAATTCTCCACCTAGAGGGGTGCCTTTTCTAATTTGCATAAAGGTGCTCCAGAGGAAAGCAGTGCCCCACACTTTTATTATTATTTTTAATTAATATTATTTATTAAAATAATAATATTATTTTTAATTAATATTATTTAAATATTATTATTATTTATTAATATTTTTTATTAAAATAATATTAATTATTATTTTTAATTAATAATATTAATCATTGATATTAATTAGTTTTGCTATTATGTGCCTTTCATGTTTTGACTCTAATTCTCACAACTCTGTGAAACAGATATTATGATTCTGATTTTGTAAGTCACAGGTAGGTTAAGCAGTTTGTCCAAGGTTATATAGTTAGTAAAGGTTGAAACTAAAATCAGAATTCAAACTAAAAATCCAAAAATCTGAAACCTAAAATTCTCCAAGATCTGAAACTTTTTGAGTTCCAACGTAAAGCCACAAGTAGAAAATTCTATACTTGACCTCATGTGACAAGTCACAGATAAAATGCAAACAAAACTTTATTTCGTGCACAAAATTATTAAATTATATAAAATTATCTTCAGCTTGTGTATGTAAGGCCTATGTGAAGCATAAATGAATTTTGTGTTTAGACTTGGGTCCTATTCCCATCTCATTATATATATGCAAATATTCCAAAATCTGAAAAAATCTGAAATCCAAAATATTTCTAGTCCAAGCATTTTGAATAAGGATAGTCAACCTATATACACACAGAAGTTGATAAGTTTGAGTCTTCTATTTGCAACCTTCTGAGCTATCTTAAGTAGGGCTCCCTGGAAACAGACTCCAACATGAAGATATGTGTGCAGGCAATTTACGGGAGTGTCCTCACAGGATTAACCTCTGTTAGATATGAAGAAGCAGGATGGGGCATAGGGAGAAATTGAACTGCAGTGTAGTTGTAATAGAGGCCTAAGCTAATCACAGAGAGCTCTGAAGCTGGGATGGCTCTTTAAGTAGTCCCCAGGTGATGCAAAGAGACCTTTTTAGCAAACACGTCTGGGGTCCCTTTATGGCCCTGTCCAGTCATTAGAGGTAGACTGCCTCCAGGAAGAGAGTATCATGTTGGGTGAGGCAGCTCTCTAGCTGTGGCCTTCAGAGGCACTCATCTGAGGGCAGTGAGCCATCAGTATGTTGAATAGCTCAGAGAATGAATGCTGCAGTGCCAAGGGGGAATATCTGGAGTTCAGTACCACCTCCACTACAAAAGCTTACAGATAAGAAAAGGGGGACCAACTGGATAACATTAGGGAAGGAGAAAGTCAATCTTATAGTAAAGCCCATGCTAATGTATAGATAAGCCCCTATTCCTTCCATACCACATGCACATTTGAGTACTTATATCTGGTTCCAAAGTTTATGCGTCAACCCAATCATGTGGCTATGGAAAAGTCCCTTACAATTTGCAAAACAATTCTCATCCATTATTTAATTTGCCCTGCATAGTAAACCTATGAAGTAGGAAAGGCAGCTATTAGAATCCTTAATTCATAGGTAAGGAAACAAAAACACAAAGAGATTAGTTAACTTATCTAACATCATGTGCAGTTAAGGACCAAGTGCTGGAATCCAGGTTTATGGTGTACATGCTGATGATAGAATGTGGTAGAAGGACTGAGACAGGCTGCAGCTTCCTAAAGAAAGTGACTCTTCCACACTGGGCTCTGCATCATTTCTTGGCAACTGCTTCTTTATGCTTCTTCGGAAATAATTCAAGGAAGTTCCTTTTATGGAAGCCATGTTCTCCGCTAACAACAAAGATTAAATTGGGCAAAAAAGAGGATGATATCAATTCTCATGACTTGTCTCAGGGGGTCTTCCTATTTATCCTCAAGGGAAGAATCAAGCTGAAAGTGTTTATAAAGTTCTGTATATTCTCACTTTGCTTGTGCATGTGTATTATAATACAGTAAAGTATACAATTAGAAAAAAAAAGCCCTCAAAAATGTCAGAAGTTGCCATGAA
Source organism: Macaca fascicularis (assembly GCF_037993035.2). NCBI lineage: Eukaryota > Metazoa > Chordata > Mammalia > Primates > Cercopithecidae > Macaca > Macaca fascicularis. Next base: position 105,674,224 of record NC_088386.1, read on the forward strand.
ATTTCAAAGTTCCAGACTTTGATCAGTTCCAGAAACTCGGCAGTAATCCTTGCCTGGTGTATGAGAAGCCTACCAATGAGGATAGTTTTTAATAAAACTTAATTGCTTTCATCACTGATAGTCTCCACTGTCTCTCTTTAGGTGGTTGTCTGACAGCAGTCAAGGATATAAAAAGCATATCTTCTAACAAAAAGGTCTCTACTGATATTCTCTAGCAACAGGGGGTGTTCAAAATACATAGATTTTTTTTTCTTTTAAATCATATGCTAAATTTTGGAAAACTGAGCCTGTTTGTTGAGCCCATTACAATTCTGTTTTCCAAATTGCAAGTGCTCCCTGTAAAACATATAAACTTGATTTAATCATACAATAGAACCTTAGTGAAAGGACCTCAGTGACAAAGTAAACAGACTTTTCTTTCTTTCTTATTTGTGGGTACCAGGATGAAAGTACACCTGTAAGCAACCATAGGCTTGCTCTAACAATGCTCATCAAAATAGTGAAGTCTTTGGGATGTGCCTATGGTTGTGGAGAAGGACATCGAGGGCTCTCTGGAGATCGTCTGAGACACCAGGTATTCCGAGAGAATGTAAGAGAATTAAAGTAGACTCCATTTCCTCTCCCTCTTCCTTCCTTTCTGTTTAAGAATGAGTCCTTTGACAATGAGGGTCAGTGTTCCCTGAAAAATATTATATTTTGTAGGAGTAATTAATGCTGTTTTGGTGTGAGGAGATTCTCATGAGATATCTCAAGATATCTAAAACCCAGGCTTAGGACAGTTTAATTGGGAAAACATTTCTGCTTCCTGCCTAGGGCAGACCAAATCCCAATTAGTGAAAGTATATATAATTGGAATGTGTGAATTGCAGCTTGAAAGAACTTTTGCACAGATGAACACATTTAGCAAGCTTTTGATGGCCTGTAACAAATGACTCTTTAATCATCTGCCTGGGTACTGCAGAAGCATATTGCATATTGGAGAAAGGGGTCAAAGTTTTAGGACCTGGTTTGTTGTCCTTCCTAAGACATGGAAAATGGCCCTTATTGGGACAAAACAGGACTGTAAAAGTAGCCAGTCATTTTCTGGCTGCTTTATTTGAGAATGAACCTTGCCTTCTGAATATTTGAGATCATGTCCTTGTCAACTGTGTGAAACTTGAAACTCTGCATTTGTGCTTGCCAAACATAATTCTGTACTGGAAATGGTCTTCCAGCTCATTTTTATTTGCCTCTGCTGACTGTTAATTTTCTTTTTCAATTTGAACAATAACCTACTTCCACAGTCTAAGCTGGGATGGTTGCTTCATATGTATGTTTGAATTAAAATAATAAGAAAATGTTCTCTTAAAAATAAGAGTTTGATGCAAATTTGAGTCCTGGAAATCGTTTGGCATATCTTGGCAGAGTTTTAGGATCATGTCAAAATCTAATGCCAGCCCGTTTTTCCTTGATACTAGGTTTTGTCATGAAATGTTCACACAATATTAGCATGCTGACTTTCTTGCTTGATTTATCATCTCTCATCTATCCATCTATCTATCCTTTTCTGTTTTACTCTTTTATATTATGTTGTGTTATTTTCGTTTATTATGTGTATATGGGGGTTATATTTGCACTATTAGCTTCTAAATTTTGAAACTTGAAAATTTTGACCAAGATCTAGATTTTGAGGCCAAAAATTGAAAATAATAATTAATAAGGCTATAGAAATCTGGCATCTTCCCCATCTTTGCACATGTGTATTTGATTTTTTATCTTTGATTTTAAATTCTATTACAGTATGAATAAATGCCTTCAAAGACAAATAAACCACATCACTCCCCATACAGAAGACCAATTTCATGACAGGAAACACTAAAACATAATAAATAAACATAATAAAAAGTGTCGTGCTTTAGTTGGAAGTATAAACTGGCTCTGATATCCAAAATTTGTCTTTCTGGATTCACAGAAAGCAGGGTGAGTTGGATCAGAAGCCATTTGAGGAGTTGTTGTTATCACTTAGTTCATCATACTTTCCTCCCCTGAACACTTCCTATGAGGGCATCCAGCCAGTGTTCTACCTGTCTATTGATTTGACTTATGGGACAATTCCTCTATTATCTTATTCTGTTCAATGCTCATTATCGATATTATATTTGCTTATTTATGTTCAGCAAACACATTGTCCAAGAGATAGAAATTCGGGAAATTTTCCTTGAGAAATGTCCAGTTCCAGAAGCTAAATATTTTCAGATTTCTCTACCAATGACCTTTCAGAAACTACTTAACTTTTAAGATACTAAGAATATTTCTCACCTTTACCAGACAAGGTCCTCTACGTAGCCTTTTTTCTTCCAAGAAACAGAAGGTTATTCCAACGATATTTGTCAAAGTGCCCAGCAATTTCATCATATAATGCCTCAACGTATCTTACAGTATTAACCTAATCATTAGCTGGTAGTCCCCAATTATTGAAAAGGAATTCATTTCTTAGAAGTTTTATATCTTTTGAAGAAATTCAGGATATTCTTTCAGAATTTAAGTATTTAAAGTTTGATATTCTTATGCTTGCTTAAACTTCCCACTGAACTCATACAGACCATACAAACATTTTAATATCCTCTAAAGAGAAGATTTGATATTATGACTTTCTTGGTGTATTTTGTAGAAAACACAGAATAATTTGTACTTCAGGGCCTGCCAACTCAGGGTTTTAAAGAGCTTTATAAATGCTACAATAAACATCTTCACAAATTCTTTATGGAATGACAATTAAATACCTCTTCATGCAAAATATATTTTACCTAAGTGCTTTGCAAACTTCATTTTATAGCTAGCAGCATTTATTTTGCAATAAAAAATGAGTTTGTTCAATATCTGGAAACTTGTAAACTCCCTGGGAATAAAAATACCTAATTTCAAATCTAGGACATAATAAAGGAAAAGTGAAAAACGTATCAATCCATCTGACTTTTCAATACAGATGGAGAGATTATAACAAGGTTATACCAAGAAGCCTATTGCTAATTCCAAGTTTCAGTCTTTTATAATCTTTTTTCTCTCTCTCAAAATTTCCAAGGCTTTTTTCCTGGGCCTTGATTTGTCAAAATGATCATATAACTAAATTTTCTTCTGGACCACACTTAAGGGCACTAATAAAATCCTAATTCTCAGGAATTGCTTTCCCTAATCTGACTTCAGTGCCTGTGCCTGGTTGTCCAAAGTTCTCCATCTGTAATTAAGGTGGCCCTCACTAAGCCACCCCTTCTTTCTTGATCCTTACCCCTTTTCCCCTCAAGCCAGAGACTTCGGTCATTGCCCCATTTCATTCCATTGTATAGACATTCTTCTATCTCTTTTATTCAGATGTAGTGTGGTACACATCTTCCCACTGCACAAAGCCTTTGAGGTTTTCTAAACATGGCTTGTCAATTCTATCACTTACCTATATTTCAAACTTTGAGGTTTTTTTCATTAAGATCTTAAAATCTCGATCTTGGTGAAAATACTGAAATATTTCTGGGACCAGCATTAGACCTTAGTTTTGAGCTTTGGGGTTTTTCCTATGGAGCAGTTGTTCTCAATGTAAACACCCTCAGACTTCTCAGTCTGTCTCTGCTCACATCTTACTCACACAAGAGGGGCTAGCAGAGTTGCCTGTCACCGGCCAGTGGGGTGGTTGGAAACCCTTGCCTTCTGAAGGCGTCTGTCTCAGATTACCTGTATCCGTAGCTTAAGCTGGTACTTGTGACTTTTTCACTTTTCTTCCTTCATTGCAGGCCCAGAACTGCCTCACTAAGCTATACAAGCTAGATAAGATGCAGTTCCGACAAACCATGAGGGACTATGTGAACAAGGACTCTCTCAATAATGTAGTGGACTTCTTGCATGCTTTGCTAGGATTTTGTATGGAGCCAGTCACTGACAGTAAGTAAAGCTGCACCCAAGTTCTAGGAGAAGTCGTTGTGAGGTGAAGCAGGTAGTGTTTCAAGGGGACACTAAATTTGTGGAGGTAGAATTTAGAGGAAAAGATATGTATGTGTCCATGCATGTGTGTGGGTGTATGTATAGTGTATAAACAAGAAAAGCTTGCACATTATCTCTGATGACACATTTTGGAGGCTCTCTGAGGACAACTTACCACAGTAAATGAAAGTTTGGTAAAGCTTGTGGAGTTCTCATCTAGCCCCTCAATTTTTATACTACCGCTTATGGGACTCCTCTCTCTCATATAACCTTCTGTTGTATGATCTCTGAGACAGTGATCATATTGCAAAAAGGAGGTGGCTCTGAGGAAGGTGGGAGGTTTCCCCTCTCTACCTGCCCAAGAAATCTCTGGAAGAACTCTGAAATTCTTGGCAGGACTCTGTCTTTCCCAGGGCCTATGTGAACTTCACTGCAGGGCTCCTGCCTGACTTTTCCTTCTCTCTTCCCAGTTACCTGGTTGGCCTCACCTTATTCCACTTCAGACAGACTGAACAATTTCCATTGAGAAAGTAGCATTTCTCACCACCAGAAAGCTTGAAAATGAACTCTCCCTTGAGGGGTGATTTAGGAGCTTTTTTTTTTTTTTTTTTTGTAAGTAATCACCTATTTAAAACTACTCTAAGCCTAAAAGTGTTTCCTAACGTTAAGAGTTGGTTTCCTTTCCTTTGCTAAGATTTATCAACAAAACCATTCCGGAAATGTAATTGGTTGTATCATAGTAAAGGCTCTGAAGGACACTGTGATTCATTTATTTCCAGGTCTGCCTACAGATTATTAAACCAGGGTCATCTTTAATTCGTTGTTTCTGTATTTCATGTAGCACTTCACTAATTCCTGGGTGTCAAGCACTGCCTTACTCCTACCCATTGTGTAGCTTAAAGGAAACATTGTCTTTAATTTGTGCCTTTGCATTCCAGACAAGGCTGGGTTTGGAAATAACTTCACCACAGTGGACAACAAATCCACAGCCCAAAATGTGGAAGGCATTATCGTCAGTGCCATGTTTAAATCCCTCATCACACGCTGCGCTTCAACCACACATGAATTGCACAGCCCTGAGAATCTGGTGAGAAGCTCTCCTCTCTTCCCACAGGAGGTCTCAGTCTCTGCCCTGAGAAAAGTAGTCATTGTCATGGCTATAAGTAAGAGAAGTTGAAATCTAAAAGTCTACACCTTAAAGTTTAAATATCTATTTTCCCTTGTGTCACCAGTAAGTCGTAATGGAGCCATAACACTTTTCTTCTCCTTGTTACTCATTATCCTATTTGTAAATTAACCTATCTTCCTCTCCCATTTCAAAGGTTATGGAGTGTTTGGTGAAATAATTATGAAGTATGTTGAGCCCTTCAGAAAGAAGCTTCTAGAGCACAGTTTGTTGGCTCATAAAATACTGAAGAATGTTATCCCAAGCATTATTTGAAACCATATTTACTTTAAAAATTAATGCAAATATGTTGCTGAAATTGGTTTTGTTTTCTTTTATTAAGCACTGTCTGTAATCTTTTAGCTACTTGTCTTGAAAGACTGTTAATTAAACCACTAAAGTCACAATAGGATAGGGAAGAACCAGGTTATAAAAGGCTAGCGCTAAAGGCATAAGAATGACACGATAGACTTTGGGGATTCAGGAGGAGGGTGGGAAGGAGTTGAGGGATAAAAGACTACAAATCTAGTTCAGTTTTTACTGCTTGGGGGATGGGTGCACTAAAATCTCACAAATCACCATTAACGAGCTTACTCATATAACCAAATACCATCTGTTCCCCAAAACCTATAGAAATAAAAAAATTAAAAGGCTAGTGCTTAATTACCACCAAGAAGATTGTGGTTTGGGATACTAAAATGTAGATTAAGGCTGAAAAACCTGACACAAACAGGTGAATTCAGGTATCTTTGGGAGGCAAAGTAGCATTTCTCTATCCTACCAGTCTGTTAGATATTATGATATCCTATGCAGAAATCAGCCCATTTGCACATGTGGACCCTATCAGCTAATGTACCCAAATCAAGGAAATTATTTTAAGCTATTATAACTATTGAAACAATTCATTTAACTTGAGATAAACAGGATAAAATCCCAAACTAAAGGAATTGAAATTTGCTGACAGCCAAAGCCAACCCAGCAAGTTTCTTGGAGCTTGAGTGTAACACAGGTACCATCCATGCATGCAATTTGGTCATAGCAAAAGTAATTTAACAGGTTGATTATGATATACATGACTGCTTATACATCTTTTTTTTTTACGAACTCATGTATAGAAAAATACTGTATTTCTTAATTTTTTAAAAAAGGAATCTTCTTAAGTTTGACTTTGAACTCCCATCCCGTAAGAACAGTGGGACATCAAACTTCTGTCATTCTAGGGGTTTCCCACTTCACAGTGTTGTGTAAAGACCCCCAAGTCTTAGGTAGCATCTAGAGACTGGGGAGGTTCCACAGGTCTCAATTATTAGTCCACACCTCTGGTTTCACATAGTACTCTTCGCTGTGTGCTTAGGGCTGTGCACCCTCTGGTGAGTTTGGAGTCTTTCCTTTTTGGAGTCTTGCCCCATTCCTAGAGGAACTACTGCAGAGCAGAGTGAGGGGCACAGGGCCCTGCTTCCCACCGAACCCAAAGGGTTCTCCATCCATGTTTTCCCCAAGGGTCCTAACCTTCTACTTTCCTAAAAATTATGGACATAATTGTCCCAGTGGTCTTAGGTTTTGAAAACCAAAACTATTGAGGTAAGTGTTCTTTAGACTTCTGCATTCTGCCTTACCATGAACTTTTCCTAAGGCAAAAAAATACAGTAACTGCCTTCTTAATGAGCAGAGAGAGAGGAGAAATGCTGGATACAAAGTTTAATTTCTCAAGTAAAAGTCCAGCATATATTTTAAAATATTGATTCACCAATATATTGGTTTTAATAGCCCTACATCACCTTGAGTTTGTAGTCAAGTTCATGTTCAAATGGGCTACAACATATATGTAATTTGCTAAATCTGTCCAGCAAAACGCATCATCTTTTGATTAATCTGTCTTTGGTAGAAGTGTCTAAAGGACTTAATATATTTTGTCATAATGGTGCAGAAAATTTGGAGAAGCTGAACAGGGACCAAAATCTCTAATGTAAACAAATTTTTGACTACCTTTTTCTTTGCAGGCATCTCTTCAGAAGTTATAATTAAAAGAGAAAATTAAAGCTTGGGAATCCAATAGTTTAAAATGTAAATTAATGTATTCTAATGATGCAGCCAACTTTCCGAATGAAGCGTGATAACCATCCTTTTTCATACCAAGGATGACCAGCAAAGGCCTTGGTAATGTTCTTCTATAGGAACATTGTAGAGGGAGTATACCACCAGCTTCACCAGTAGTAAACTGTCCTGTCTTAATAATTCCAATGCTCATCTAAGCCTAAGGAATTACTTTCTTCCTCTCTACCTGGAAAAACTATTTAATCGCACAGCTATCTTTCTTTCCCCAACTTCCTTCTTGCCTCCAAACAGGGACTGTATTGTGACATTCGTCAGCTGGTCCAGTTTATCAAAGAGGCTCACGGGAATGTCTTCAGGAGAGTGGCCCTCAGCGCTTTGCTTGATAGTGCGGAGAAGTTAGCACCAGGGAAAAAGGTGGAGGAGAATGAACAGGAATCTAAGCCTGCAGGCAGTAAAAGGTTGGAAGCTTGAACTCTCTGAATATGAGTGTTTGCCTTATGTTAGTAGAATAGAATCTGCTGTTGTACTGTCTGTGTGGTTCCTGTGGTGAAACTTCAGTATAGGAATGGTAAAATTATCTTGCATAAGTGGTTTCACTGGTGTGGTGCAGCTGCAGCTTAGAAAGGGAATGAATTTACTGTCAAATAAATGCCACCTGTAATATGAATTAGAGCTCAGTTGTTCTTGAATTTTCATATACTTGAACTTCACGTCGTAGCTCTTAATTAAATGGTAAAATGCTACCTGTTTTAGTCTCTTCTGTACATAATTTACACTTTTATTCAGAAAGGAAAAGCAATTACTGATACCATATGATCCTGTTCAGTAAATTCTGTTCTAAATGTGGCAAAAGACAAATGGCTAAGTAATAGCCTGTTGTTTTTCCTTCTAGTAAACATATTTATTTTATGCCTATTGTATATTAACTCCTACCTAAAAATTAAAATAAACTCCTAAACTTAAAATCCTGCTTGCAGTTAATGACTCTGTTTGCAATAATGGTGATATTGTGAAGCAAAAAGGCTGCTAGGTCTGAGTTAATGGTGCGGTATAAATTCTAAACAACATAGATTCCTGGTGACATAAAGTTCACAAGCAGCAAAGTTGTCTACAACAGAATGTTTTTGTTTATGAAGTGTATGAAGTATTAAGAGTTGCTAACCTGCTCTGCTGTAATTGTTGGAATGCACCATTTGCGTAGGTCAGAGGCGGGAAGCATTGTGGATAAAGGCCAGATATCCTCTGCACCTGAGGAATGTCGCAGCTTCATGTCCGGTCGCCCCTCACAGACTCCAGAGCAGTAAGTAGCGTTGGCTTTGTCTCCATTGCAGAGGGCTGTGCACTTCACTGTGGAAGAATTTCTGTTTTCCAAACTGCTATTTCTTTGTTTTTCATCTCCTTTGAACTTTGCCTTGTTTCTACCCTTTACATTTCATTCCCAATGCCACTAACCTCTCCAGGCCAAATCACAAATAACCAGTCTGTACCTATGAGAAGCCTCCCTAACTACATTTCCCATCTCCAATCTCTCCCTCGCTTCTGCTTTTCATGCACACTACTGAAGATACACCTTGAAAAATAGTATATATACCAGGTGGGCTGGGAGTGTCTTCCAGTTTCTTGCTTAAAATCTCTTATAATTTTTAAAAAAATTAAATGTATGAATGGCTGTCAATATGCTTAATGAAGCTTTTCTCAAAAGAAGTAACAAAAACTTTTCCAATGCTTACATTTAACTGAAGCATAGACTGTACCCCATTATACCTTGGTCCTCTCTTGAGATCCATTCCAGTGTCCTCTGACATCAGTTAGTCTACACTTTTCGTAATGGAAAAATAAAAAACATATTTAAATTAGTGTCCTCGGAAAATATAAGGGTTAGTGTAGACACTAATTGTACAGCCTAGTTCTATGCAAGTTTTATTTGTATTTTTTCTCTGTTTGAGAACTACTAATCCACAAGTGGAGTGAAAACATGTACTTCGTTTAAGGTATACCATTCTGCTTCCCCAAACCTTACTCAGTATTAAGTGATTTTTCTTCTAGGGATCCTACAGTATATTCTAGGTATTATGGTATCCTTTCTTCACAGTCAGGGAAATCAAAGTGAGAAGCAAACAGCCATCAGATAGGACCTTAGTAATCCATAGCAAGTGAACAAAATCTTCAAAGAAAAAATGCCCACACAGTTCTTGGGGCACTTCAAAATCTTAGAGATTTTGTAGTAAACACAAATTTGTGATATTTAGTGTTTTGTGTTTTGTGTTTATTTAGTGTTTAAGTAGATCAAGTCCATGGGTTCACGGTACATGTGAGTTTTTGCATATGGCTCTAGCCCCAGTATGGAGACTGGGCTTGCTCATAGTAGGCACTTAATCTATATTTCATGATTGAATGAATGAATGATTCAATCAATGAATGAAAGGATAAAAGTGTCAGATTATTGTTAAGCTTTCGTTTTCTTTAGCTTCCTTTCTTAAAATTCAGTTTTAGTTTTCCCTTTAAGGTAGCCTTTAAGGACATGGTAAAAAATCAAACATAAGCTCTAAGGAAAAAAAAATCAATGTGAAAGACAAAGTTCTGTGATTGAATAGCCATGAGACTAGTTAAAAGGCTTTATACACAGAAAGTCTGCCCAAAAAAGAAGAGATGATTTTCTTTTCAGATAACACTCAGATAACACCAGCAACTATTGAGCTAATCTGATCAATGAGAATGATCAACTAGGCAAATTGGATTTAAAAAATAAAGCCATCGACTGAATATTTCTAGGTTATTAAGTTTTCTAGATTCCAAAATATTCTCTTAGTTCAGTGTTCTGTAAATACCACCTAATTTCTTAGCATTTAGCACATCTATTCTTTCTTCTTATGTGAAGATACATGTTTTAATATGCCTCTACATAAATATTTCCACTTAGAGTGATGTCATAAAATGTCAAACATGGAAATTTTCATGATCTCAATAGGCCCAAAAGGTAACCATGTCAAATGTCCCCTAGTTAGCACTGGAGAAAGATGGGTGGTTACTTCAGATGACACTGGCTCCTCCTCTAGCTTCTCTTTCTGTTTCCTTCTCTCCCCTTGTGGCCCTGTGTCTTCTTCTTTCTTAAATAATAGTCACATTCCCTGAGTCATATTAAAGCAGTTTTATGTACTCATTTCTCTGAAACTCAATATTGATACACACCACTGAACAAAGCCAATGTAACATTTTATTGAGGAAACTGAGAAATTATAACCTCCCCAGATGTTTTTATAGCCAGACCACATAGTCATACACATATCATTATGCCATGCATTTACCAAAAGTCAGAAATGCTTCATACCCTGTGATTGTTTGATAAAAAGTAACTAAGAAATCAAATTTTAGAAAACTAATTTAAATTCATACCATATTTGATAAACAGAAGGCCCTATTTTTAAAAAAAGAATTTAAAAATATTTAGTACTCTGATGAGATTTTAAGAAATTCTGGATACCCATATAAATATCTATAGAAAATGATTGCTGTACACAGTACTGTCAAATTTTGGGTTGATTCAGCCCCAAAGCTTGTAAGAAAATCAATATGTAAAACCCCATAAATAAGTTTCATTATGTATTTTCTATACCTTTTCCTTTCCAAATTACTGGAGTAATATATGTTGCTCAAGCTGACAAATGTAGAAAACACAGAAAAACATAAAGGGAAAGTAGTTTAAAAATGGAAATACCACCAACTAGAGATAACCTCTGTAAACTCTTTGTGTATTATGTTGGAGACATTTTTGAGCATGTGTGCACACAAAACCACACTCAGACACGTGGTCACATGTGTACTTTCTTTCCCAACTAACCTGGTGATGTTTTTTTAAAACCATTTGATTGTTGCCTTTTCACTTCGCAGTATATAGTGAATATTTTTCATATAATAGTCCTCTAAAATAAAAGTATAATGACTACAGAGTATACCACCATATGGAAATCCCATAATCTATTCAACTGTTTTCCTGGTTTTGAACATTTAGATTGTTTCCTCCTTTTGTAAGTTGACCAATAATAACTCAGTGAGTATTTGACCTTCTAGTACCTACATCTTAGTATGTTGTCCCATAATTTCCATGAGATTACTTTCTGGAAATTGAATTTCTCTGTTAAGGGCGGTGATATAAGCATTGGATATCGTATTGCCAAATTACTTTAAAGAAAGGTTGGATCATTTTACCTCCCCACTGGGAGTATGATAGGAACTATTGCTTTCTCTCCTCCCCACCACCGCCCCCCCCACCATGAACTCCCTTAATCATTGCTAATTTATTGAGTAAAAATAAAGATCTTACTTCAGCTGCCTGTTTTTTAATTTCTCGTGAGATTAAATTCTGCATGTTATTGACCACTGGTCTTTCTCCTATTGTGGAATGCCCTAATCAAAAATCCCCTTGCAGGTGTTCCTGTTTGCCCTACTGAGTTGTACTTATTTTTTACTTTCAAGCCCTACCTAAGTTTCTTTGACTTACTGGTTGTAGGATGATGCATTTCCCGGGTATGGTGTGATGGCATTCCATTCATTTAAATATTTTTTGTAAGTTTATTTGGTGTTCAAGTATGATACTATACTGGGGTGATGGGTGGGGAATGAGGAACAGTACTGCACAAACCTCAGGGGTCTTTAATAAAAAGTTAAATATTGGCCGGGCGCGGTGGCTCACGCCTGTAATCCCAGCACTTTGGGAGGCTGAGGCGGGGGGAATCATGAGGTCAGGAGATTGAGACCATCCTGGCTAACACAGTGAAACCCCATCTGTACTAAAAATACAAAAAATTAGCTGGGTGTGGTGGTGGGTGCCTGCAGTCCCAGCTACTCAGGAGGCTGAGGCAGGAGAATCACTTGAACCCGGGAGGCGGAGGTTGCAGTGGGCCGAGATTGTGCCACTGCACTCCAGCCTGGGCGATAGAGCAAGACTCCATCTTAAAAAAAAAAAAAAAGTTAAATATTTACTGAAATTGTAAGTGCTTCTGGTATTATGACTCACACCTGCAGATGAATACCTGCAATAATATTTAATGTTTTTATTAAAGTTGAAAAAAACCGACCACCTCAAATTATAGCTGAGACATGACTATTTTCAAGAAGAGCTCAGAAGATGAACCTTGATCTCTTTCCTCCCACTTCAATGCCCACTCTTCCCACATTTCAGTCCATCAAAGATTGTTTTGCATGATTTGCCTAAATATCATTGACAGGAAGTTGAAAGAAATTTAGGAGAATTTCTCAAGTGTTGTCAGAAGTTTAACTCTATCCTCTGCTTGCTTACAGTGATGAGCAAATGCAAGGAGCCAACCTGGGGCGGAAAGATTTCTGGCGTAAGATGTTCAAGTCCCAGAGTGCAGCAAGTGACACCAGCAGCCAGTCTGAGCAGGACACTTCAGAATGCACCACTGCCCACTCAGGGACCACCTCTGACCGACGTGCCCGCTCAAGATCCCGCAGAATTTCCCTCCGAAAGAAGCTTAAACTCCCCATAGGTAAAAGTATGTCTGTATTTGTTTATGGATTATCTTATTACCAACCGTGTCCTCAGATCAATTCAGTAATGCATAGTAGGGCTGAAAAAGAAGATCTTCATGTCATAAGACCTAAACTGACTTCATTCATTCATTCATTTAATTTTTTCCACATGTATTTTTTAGTGCCCTAGTATATGCCTCTTCCATGAGCAGTCACTACACTAGCCATCAAGGATTAAATAGCGAACAAGTACACACACCCTCCCAACTTTGCTAAACTTGCAATATAGTAGGAGCCCCAGTCATTAAAGCAGATAATCATACAACTAAGTATAATTGCAAACTATGAATTTTATGAAGGAAATATACATAGTTCTATGAAAACATGCAACAATGAGACCTGACCCAAATGTGGGGGAGGAGGCAGAAATCAGGGAAGGCTTTCTAGTGATAGTGGCATTACGATCTCCAGGATACTTGGGAGAAGGAACGAGAGCACTCCAGGTAGCCATTATATGCAAAGATATTAGAAGGCCAGAGGGAAGTGAAGGAACTGAAACAAGGGGACAAGTGGCTGTATGACTATAGTAGAATGATAGAGGCCAGGTCAGGTTGACTTCTCATTCTACATCCCTGGATAGCCAAGATGCGATGTTGAACAGGAGGTAACTCAAGCAAGTAAACTTTTTCCAAAACATCACTGAGTGGAAATCATACTGGAGGGAGCTTGAGTAGATAAGGGAGACCAGATGGAAAGTTAGCTAGTAGGTTAGGTATAAGTAAATGGAAGCTTGAACTGGGTGGTGGCCATGTAGGCAGAGATAAATGAACACATTTGAGAAATATTTAGGAGGTAACATTCACAATCTTTAATGAGAGATGTGAAGCTGGATAAATGATGGTTTCATCTCAACCCAGATTCTTTTTGTCCTGGCCCCACATGCTCATGTAATTTTATAGTCTAACACTGAACATCTTTATTCAAAGCATGTACATTGAAAACACTTTGTTTTTCTATTTGTCCAAGTAATGTAACTTTCATCGCTTGTTGGGCTTATGCTGACATTTCTGTTTAATTGATTGGGTAGAAAATGCTACATTGATCTAAATGATTTAACTATTAAATAGGGAACTGGCTGAAAAGATCATCCCTCTCAGGCCTGGCAGATGGTGTGGAGGACCTCCTAGACATTAGCTCTGTGGACCGACTCTCTTTCATCAGACAAAGCTCCAAGGTAAACAGGACATAACTTGTGTAAGTGAATGTTGAAGTCGCTGACAGAAACATGTGAAGGCTGAGAAATAGCAAACACCTGCAGGAACCAAATAAGGAAAAGCTGAAGAAACTCTCCAGATGAACTAACTTTGGAAACTTAGATAAGCAATGGAAACTAAAATGTTTAAGTAGTAGGCTATCATAGGAAAGGAAAAAGGAAAAGTGTGGTCAAAAATTATGTAAAATTATAATGCAGATGTGGAGATGTATATAGACATTTTTTCCAGCCATTTTTAACTTTTGACACACCTATGAAATGACTGACATTTCAAACTCCTATCCAAGAATCCGGTAATTTTACAGTGATTCCTTTTACATATTAAGACACATATAATCCATTCTTTTTCCACTACTTTTGGCACCATATGAACCATTTTCTGTATTGAAAAGAAGAAGGAAACTCAGGATGACTGTTTTCACTACACTCCTCCTTCATAATACTGTGAAGCATTGGAGTAGCATAAGATTTCTTCCAAGAGTCTTCTCTGTGGATGCTCCATGGCCTGGTCATTTGTATACCTAATTTTCAGCAAATGTAAGAGTTATGTTTCCTTATATGTATACAAATTATTTGCTTACATTCTTTTGTTTTCTAATCTCAGTAAAACCAGGGGCTTTGTTTTGTTTTGTTGTGTTGTGGGTTTTTTTGTTGTTGTTGCTGTTGTTTTTGTTTTTGTTTTGTTTTTGACAGAGACTCTATCTGTTGCCAGGTTGGAGTGCAGTAGGTGATCCTGGCTCACTGCAACCTCCACCTCCCGGGTTCAAGCGATTCTCCTGCCTCAGCCTCCCAAGTAGCTGCGACTAGTGCGTGCCACCATACCCAGCTAATTTTTGTATTTTTAGTAGAGACGGGGTTTCACCATGTTGACCAGGATGGTCTCGATCTCTTGACCTTGTGATCCGCATGCCTCGACCTCCCAAAGTGCTGGGATTACAGGCGTGAGCCACCCTGCCCAGCCAAACCATTTTCTTTTATCTAGTCTGTTTTAAAAGTGATATTTTGAAATTATACAAGTAATATGCAAGACTATTGGATATTTAGAAAATATATGTATCATTCCTTCCTTACCTTCTATTTGCTAGAAAAGCATAAGTCAAATATTGGAGTTTGTGTGGCTCATAGCTTCCTTGCTGTGCAAAAAATTTTGAGTACTGCTGACCTAAAAGCAAGATGAAGAACATATTTTAATTCTTAGAAAGAGAAACATGTTATTACATTTTCATTATAATGCACTCTATAAATTAATTTATACTGATTATTTCAGAGATTTAAAGTATTCTATTTGGCTATCTTTCACTTTGGTCTGATTCTCAGTTGTGATGTTTGTAAAGATTAACTATGTCTTGCTATTCATTATTTCAGTTTGGACTTTACCAGATTTAAACTCTAAGAATATCTCAATTATTTTTATAGCACCAGATTATTTAGCTTTAGTTACCTGGGACCTGGTTCCTTTTTGTAGTTACAGTGATATCTTTTTTGGCACATGAGAATGAACTACACTGATGACTAAACTAACCAGATGTGGGACCCAGAAGAGCAAAGTAATCGCATGAAAATGAGTCAACAACTCATTTTCAAGTCAAGGATTGATCTAACCACAAAGATTTACCTTTGAATCTTGTTATCTCTCTACTTTCCTTTTTCTTTTTTTTTTTTTTTTTCAGGTCAAATTCACCAGTGCTGTGAAGCTTTCTGAAGGTGGGCCAGGAAGTGGAATGGAAAATGGAAGAGATGAAGAGGAGAATTTCTTCAAGCGTCTTGGTAAATGTCATGCATCCTAAGAATTCTATTCAATGTTCATCAAACAGAACAAAAACTTGATTAGATTAAGTGTTCCATTTTCTATTTTCATTGGTTTTTCATTCATTTCTTTCTCATACACGCTTTTACCACTATCTATAGCTTCTCTTTTTGCAATTTGATTCAACAGACATTTACGGAAGCCTTACTATGTTCCTCACTCTGTGATGGGCACTGGGTTTGCAAAGAGTAAGATCCAGCCTCTTCTGCTGTTCTATCCTTTATTAAAATCTGAGAACTTTACAAAACTTCCAGAGATCCTTTTATCCACCCACCTATCTACTTACAAATTCTGCTCAGTATATCCCTGACAGGTGGCCAGCCGCCCTCTGCACACTTTCACTGAGGGGGAGTTTATAACTTTACAAAGCAACCTGTTCCAGAGCAAGACAGCCTTAATTATTAGAGAATTTTTCTTCACATTCTGAAGACATACTTATCCACAAATTTGCTTCATTTGTCCTAGTTATGATGTCTGTACCAAGATGCACACACATACACATCACATACACTCTCACACACACATACCATGCAAACTCCATATGTTATCCATTTCATGTTCTCTCTTTTGATCTCACTGCTGCTAGCTAAACATCTTTGATTTCTTTACTTTTCCTTACGTGGAAGTGTCTCTAGATCCGTCACCATTCTGATTCATTTTTATTATGTATTTTAGTTAGATGATATGCTTTTTTACAAAATGTGGAACTTAGGATGGAATGCAGTATGCCATATTTAAAATTAATTAGTATAGTGGATAGTGTGACTATTAAGCTTGAGGACCACAGGAAGTATATGAACACAATTTAATATTACATTTTCTATTTTCACATTACGTAATTGGTTTGTATTGATTAATTTTTTGCTGGCTTTTTTTCACATGGATGAATATTTTGTGGTATATTTTGATGTAGCCATTATTTGTTCTTCATTTCAAAAATGATGAAAATTTATTATTTCATTAATTTAAGAGGTAGTTAAGTCACTTCCCCAGGAAGGAAATTAAGAGACAGAATCCATAATTTTGAGAAGTATCCATTTTCAATCCTTTTACACTCTTTCCACTCTTTATAATCCATAATATTTGAGATTTTATATTAAAATATAAATAAATAAGCAAATGAATGAAAAGAGAATCAAAACTAAATCAAACTCTGTCTTTTCTTCTTTCTACTATAAAGATCTGTCTGCAAAGACGTGCACATTTCCCTGTTCTCGTCCAAGTTGTTCATACTATTTCTGAACAGGACAAATGCAAAGATATAACTCTAAGAATACTTCTACTTGACTTTGATTAATTAATAATTTGTGGGTACAGATTTTTAGTGAACCATGCACATAATTTTCTAGTGATCAGAGAACTTTCCCATATCACTACAGAAACATCATCAGAATTTTCCAGAACATGCCTATGATATCCTTACACTCTATCAAAAAGAAGAACGTGACTTAGTTCAGCATAATGAAGTTACAGTGACTCCAATGATTACTTCTCTTTTGAAAATGTTCCTATCTTATTTAATTGTCTCTTATAGAATTTGGCTAGGGCAAACATCAAGTTTATTAGTCTCTGTGGTTTTAAGAATCTTCCTAATAACCAGGACATTCATAATTTTCAATCCTTTTACACTCTTTCCACTCCTCACAATATTTTGGAGACAATATGTCTCACGTTCAGACGTCAGTATTATAAAGAAATTTTTGTTGTGCTTTTTTGAGAATGAAGTGTGGAGCTAAAGTGTGTTCTCCAGGTATGTGTCATGCTAACTGGATGTCATTTGACTGGAGCTGCAATCACATCTTTAAGTTCTCTTTATGCACTAAAGTATAACTGAGGCTTAAACTCAAAGAATGTAGGGTCTCTCACATTTGGTGAATATTTCTTCTTTTTTCAAAATTCCTTCCTTCCTTCCTTCCTTCCTTCCTTCCTTCCTTCCTTCCTTCCTTCCTTCTTTCCTTCCTTCTTCCTTCCTTCCTTCCTTCCTTCCTTCTTCCCTCCCTCTCTCCCTCCCTCCCTTCCTCCTTCCCTTCCTCCTTCCCTTCCTCCCATCCTCCCTTCTTTCTTCTCTTTCTTTCTCTCTCTGTCTTTCTTTCTTTCCTCTCTTTCTTTCTTTCCTTTCTTCCTTCTTTCTTTTTGAGACAGGGTCTTCCCCTGTCACCCATGCTGGAGTGCAATGGTACAATCATAGTTCACTGCAGCCTCAAACTCCCAGGCTCAAGTGATACTCCTGCCTCAACCTTGCAAATAGCTAGGATTACGGACATGCAGCACCGTGCCCCACTAAATTTGTTTTACATTTTTTGTAGAGATGGGTGGGGGGTGGGGTGTCTTGCTATGTTGCCCAGGCTGATCTTGAACTCTTGGCCTCAAGTGATCCTCCTACCTCAGCTTCCCAAAGTGCTGGGATTACAGTCATGAACCACCATGCCTGCCCAAATATTTCTTCTTAAGTGAACTTTTTCTGTCTACTGCGAACTGAATGTGTATATCCCCAAAAAATTTGTCTCAAAGCTCTAATCCCCAAAGTGATAGTATTTAGAGGTGGAGGCTTTGGGAGGTGATTAGGTTTAGATAAGCTCATAAGGGGGGCACTTGTGATGGGATTTTAATGCCCTTATTAAAAAAAAAAAAAGAGGAGACATAAGGTCTCTCTGCATGCATACACCAAGGAAAAGCCACGTGAGGACATAACCAGGAAGAGAGCCATCACCAAGAACCTGACCATGACGACACCCTGATCTCAGACTTCCAGCCTTCAGAACTGTGAGAAATGAATGTTTGTTGTTTTAAGTCACCCAGTCTATGGCATTTCCTTATAGCTGACCTAACTGATTATGGCACTATACTCCCCCATTTGTAGATTTTTCTTCTTGGTGGAAAAGATAAAAGCATAATTAACTTGTTTCCACTCTCCTTTTAATTCTCTTACATTCTCTTCTTATTCATGTTCCAAACATGTTATCATTAGCATTTCTTACAAACATTAGTTCATTCTGGAGTTTGTGGTTTTCTTACCACGATTCCTATGGATTTTAGCCATTGTTTCGTATATTCTTTGTATTCCATTCACAGATTCAAAAGATCTGATATGGAATATTCATAGAGCCAGATTCTACAATGAGTTTGTGTCAACAATACCTGAAATATCGGCAGTTTATTTTTGCATGTCTGGAAAACAAAGCCATAGTATTTGAGATTGTTATCTGGAATATTTTATGTGCTTTGGGCTGGCAAGAGAATATAGCTTATATATCACTATTCTTTGCCTATGTTCTCTTGCTTGTTAAAAATTATAAAAGATATGCTGTGAGATTATTCCTTTGGAATTGCTTGCAGAAAATAAGTATCTCCAGCTTAAACAACATTATCTGCTAATCTAAGTACATCATATTTTGCAACAACTACTTCCCTTAATCGTGCAAACATCATTGTATTTTTGAGCCTGCTTTTTTCCTTACTTCCTTTTCTCCTTCCTTCCTTTCTTTCCTTCTCTTTTCTTTCTCTTGCTTTCTTTCTTGCTCTCTCCTTTCTTTCTTTTCTTTCTTCCCTTTCCTTCTTTTTCTTTCTTTCTTTTGCAATCTATGTGTACAAATGATTTGTACCCAACCATGATAGATGTGTTGTCTTTTCTCATCTAAATTATCTTAATTACAGAATTTGTTTCTTTCTTTAAAGTTGTTAAAGAGAACAAACGTCAAACCTTCTTACCCTCAGTTTAAACGCATTATTTCAACTTCAGTGATTTGAGATGAAATGCCAATAGAATTTCTTTAAAATTTAAAAGTTATTCAATAAATGAAAACTGTATCTGGTGAATGTGAAATAGAATTGAAATTACATTCAGAAATCAGCTATCTTTTTCTTTTGTGTTTTCATATTCACTGAAATTATTTCATTCTAAAAATCATGTTGTCTCTATTTGAGGGAAGGTGTTTGATTAATTAAAACAATTTTTTTCAACTAATCAACACGTTTACTGCATATCTTCTATGTTCTCAGCTGTGCCATCAACACAATGGGAAATACTGCTTAAAGAAATACTAGATTTTATATGTCTGAAACTTTGTACCCATAAATGTATATGATAATGATCTGCCAATTAAAAATAATATTAAAAAACAAGTAGGATATTTTTATACATCCCTTCTTGGATTTAAAAGCTTATAAAAATGCATTCTATGTAAATAGAATTATAATTACACCTCAATATACACCTCAACATAAAAAATAAATATTAAACAAATGCAACTAAAATATACTGAGGCTAAAAAAGTAATCATTATGTCTAAGGAAGCCAAGAGGCATTCTCACATCCTAGTGTATTGCTATAAAAAATTGATAAAAAATACATTTTGCAGCCAAATTACTTTTTGACATTTCTTTTAGTAGTACAATGTGGAATGCCAGCAGGATACAATTTTATCGTCAGTTTATCATTAAAGATACAGGAGAAAACCCAAGAAATATAACATGTACAATGAGGAATTATTTCTTACATTAAGTTTTTCTAACATGATCACTACCTTCAGCAGAGTATAAAAGTCTGACCTTCTTCCATATAAACATTTGGTATTTTAGAGATTACATTGTGGCATAGTGGTAAGAGTGCAGGTTTGTGGTCAGTAGATCTGGATTTAAATCTTGCCTTTATAACTGTCCATTGTATAAACAGATTGGGCTGCTTAACCTGTTCCTTCTTTATCTCTCTGTCTCTGTCCACCACTATCTCCTCACCAACAGACCCATACATCCCAAAAATACATTCTCTTTTAAAATCATTTGTAAAAACTTATCTTATAGGGCTATTGCAAAAAATAAAGAAAATTAATTATAAAACATTTCATACAGTACTTGGGATCTACTAAGTGCTCAAAATAGTACCAAAATTATATCAAAAATATATTATTATCTATTAATGCTATATAAATACAATGGAAAATTTCCATTATAATTAGCTTTTATTAATAACATGACTCTTATGTCCTGTGCTTATAGGATTCTGCTTATCTTCTCACCTGTAACAAATACATATTATTCTGTGAAGCAAAGAATATAGGTTCTTGCTGTCAGTGAGTGTTTTGATGACTTCTGTCTTCGTTATTTTACTTACGTTCCTTAACTGCATTATTTTTGAAATTCTTGCAATTAAAATGACACTTCTTTTAGCAATAAAGAATAAAATTCTTTTGAAATTAGTAATCTTGTCAAATAAAAGTTGAAGAAAACTGTGAAATACATATTCTTAATGCTTCCTTAAATAAAATAATGGCAACTGTTCTTACTAAATTTGATAAATAAGAATAACTTCATTGATCATCTATCTGGTCTTATGTATTAATTCCATTACAAATTTTAGGTAGTTATTACCTAATGTATTTTAAATCTTAATTATAGTAACAAATAATAAAACAACTGGATTCACAAAAAAGAAAAATCTTATTATTTGGGATGTCTCTTCAATTCAAAGTTTAAGGGACTGTTTATACTTTTTAACAGATGAGAATCCTTTGGTATACATATTAGTATACTTTATATACTATTAAAGGGGTATATATAAATGATTAATGAAGTGACATATAGTTATAAAGAATAACAGGAATATACCTGTTCTAGTAGCTTTGGTGGTGTCCGGTGAGGAAATAGAGTAGCATTTTGAAAGGGAGCTGCCTGAAAACAAGGCTCTCCTGGAATTGTTTGTTCCTCATCTATAGCTTTGTATCATTTGAGATTTTGTCTTTTGAATTTTTTCCACCATCAAATTCTTCTCATGGTAGTTCTTTTTGCATATGATAAAAAATAATGCTATACTAACTGGCAAAAAAACACTGAAGGTATTGAATTTTGAATTTTTGAATATGGAATATTTGTATCTGAAAAAGAAACAAAGCCATAAAGAATGAAATATAGGAAATTTCACTAATGATACTTTATCTTCTGAGGCCATTTTTGAGCTTATGAAAATGTTCAAACATAGGCAAAAAGTAAAGAGAATGGTTCAATGGATCCAAAATATTCATCACCCACTGGAAAAATAATTTAGAAATTGCCATATTTGCTTCATCTATCTTTCATGCTCTTTTAAATGTATTGTAAAACAAATCCCAGACATCATGTTATTTCATACTGACATAGGTCAATATGATTGAGTCATTGTGAAAGTTGTAGACCAAGGCTGGTAATTATTTTTATGCCTTGCCATAATTTTTAAATCTGGTGATAATAAAGTCTAAGTGAATCTGTGTCCCAGGCTTAAACTGCTTCCAAATGATGTGTTCCCTGATAGAGTAGGTTCCCGCATTTTTACATTAGTGGATATGGTGGCTGACATCCTTGTGTGTGGCACACTGTCATGATAAACCCAGGCCCATAACTGTAAACACCCCGTTTTATCTACTATGAATGCAAATTGTTAGAGTGGTAACCCTAATTCTGGACCTCCAGTAGCCAGTGATTCTTTGTGCTGTAACTGATAAAAGGTTTTTCCTTTCACTACAATGCTTTCACCACACCAAAATGTACCAATTTGTACAGCATGCTGTACACAATGTACACATTATACGCAATGCTGTACCAATGCTGTATCAATTTGTTGTAACAGATTGGAAATTGCACAGTGACTGCAACTTCCATAAAAACAGAAGTTGTTGATTACAGGAAGAATAATTTTAAATACACCAAAAGCTCTTACTAGTAGTCAAAAGAAGACCTGCAAGTAAAATGATCAAACACTATATTTAAATATTTCGGTAAAATCTTACATTTTCATATGTCACGTGTTACCAGATTCCCAAAAGTCAGGATGTGTTTAAATCAAACATTAGGGTGGAGAGCAAGGAAGTGGAGTGAAGGAGAAAGTTTTCTGGCCAACACTGTAGTAAATACACTGTTGTATCTTTGAAACTCTTTTTAAACCTGTGATCCATTACATTCTCTCTCTTTCGTTCCTCCACCATGGCACCACTCCTATAGGTTGCCACAGTTTTGATGATCATCTCTCTCCCAACCAAGATGGTGGAAAAAGCAAAAACGTGGTGAATCTTGGAGCAATCCGACAAGGCATGAAACGCTTCCAATTTCTCTTGAACTGCTGTGAGCCAGGGACCATTCCTGATGCCTCCATCCTAGCAGCCGCCTTGGATCTAGTAAGTTGGTGAAAGAATTTTCCCACCCTACCCCGCATCCCAAGTAATACTATTAACAGAGGTAAGCATGAATCCCCAATTGTAATCCTCCTGTGTTTGTTTGTTTGCTTTTTCAGAATTAGTGATAAAAGGGGGAAGAAAGATGGTGAGGTGAGAGAAAAGAAAGGGAGAAACATCCTAATTAATATGCCCTTGGAAATAGACTGTCTAAATATGTGAGGGCTCTGGAGTCAGACTAACTGAGTTAAAATCACTCTGACATTTACCACCTGAACCTCTGTAAAATGAGTGTAAGATCAATAACAATACTATAGCTGCCTTCTAGGGCTAGTGTGAAAACTAAACGAGGTATTAGATATAAAGCCCTCATCACAGTGCCTGAAATATAGGAACTACACAATAAAGTGGGCCATTATTATTATATTATTGGTCCTATGTCTGCCATGTATTAGTCCTTTAAATTTGCCAAGCCTTGATTTCATTATCCATCAATTGGAGGAAAAATATGAAGCAAGGATCAATTGAAATGAATTGCACAAAAGCACTTTGAACATTGTATGGTATTATACACATGTAAGGGATTAAAGAGTATGAAGTGGATCTTGGTTAGAAAGTGTTTTTGTCTGGTAAATTAGGCCCACATGTGAATTTTGAACTCAGCCTCTCAATTTATTTACCTTTATTTATAAAGTCATCATATGCCGCATAAACACGGTACAAAATACCAAGTAAACATCAATAAATAAAAGTATTTTATTTTAACCTTTTAAAAAGACAAACTGAAATAGATTTTTATTAGAACAAAAAATTTTAAGCCTGCCAATAAATGATCTTTATTTCAGGTTTTATGACACACAAATGAGTGACCAGTGGTTACTCATATTTTACCTTGGAAAATAATACAAACCTTATAATATAATTCATGAAATTTCTCTGTGACATTTGCAGCTTTTGCTCTCAGGATATTTAGTGACCAGCAAGGTATGTGGCTTCACTTAAGGCTGAAACATTAGTACCACTTATAATCATCCAAAATGATTGCTTTCCATTATATAAGATTTTTTCAGGCTGGGCGTGGTGGCTCATGCCTGCAATCCTAGCACTTTGGGAGGCCGAGGTGGGCAGAGATCAGGAGATCGAGACCATCCTGGCTAACACGGTGAAACCCTGTCTCTACTAAAAATACAAAAAATTAGCCAGGCGTGGTGGCGGATGCCTGTAGTCCCAGCTACTCGGGAGGCTGAGGCAGGAGAATGGTGTGAACCTGGGAGGCGGAGCTTGCAGTGAGCCAAGATCGCACCACTGCACTTCAGTCTGGGTGACAGAGCAAGACTCCGTCTCAAAAAAAAAAAAAAAAAAAAAAAAAAAAAAAAAAAAAAAGATGTTTTTTTCAGTCAGTTTCTCATTATTGAGTAGTGACCATTGAGATTTTTTTAAAAATTGCAGCATGTTCAATGTGTATTGATATGTGCCATGGTGACTGTAAAATGTAGAGAATCACAGGTCTCCAGGAGAGCTGGGGTTTGTGGCAATTAAACAATCAAAGTACAGTGAGATGTCTGCCTAAAGCAGGAGAGCTTAACAAGGCAAGGAGCCAATCCCCTGTTTTCTAGGTGGGACAGTGGAAGCTTAGCTGTCACTCTTTTGAGTCATGCATGGTTTGTCTTAATCACATCTTGCTCTGTTCCCTAAGGAGCAGATTAAAATAAATAAATGCAATAAATTCATTAGAAAAGAATAAACAATCAAACTCTTAAATAATGGAAAAGTGTATGAACAGCCAGTCACCAAAAATACTAATAGTCAGTAAACTATACCACATCTTATTTGAACTTAAGAAATGCTCTGTTAATTTACAAGTTTAAAAAAAAGTAAAAGAAATGCCTATTAAAATATCCAAGATTCCTACTTTATAACTCTCAGGTTGGCAATGATTTGAAAGTGCTGATATGAGTAGAAAATATCAAACACCACATGCAGGGTCAGTAGTGGTGTAAGCAGCAGGATTTGATTAGGAAACAGAAGGAATTCTTGGACTAACTGGGTGATAATGAGAACAGTGATGGTGAGTGGAGCACTCCTCAACTCCTCAACTCCTCCCTGAGTAGTAAGTAATTTTGGACTGTATATAGTCAGACAGGAAGAGTTAGTAGTTCTTTACATACCAAATACATCAAATGGAAAGGGTGGTGGTATTAAAAAGCCCAGAGTCAATGTGAGTTATAAGATACTCACCATATAATGATTAATTAACTCAGCAAATGTCTTCTGAGGGATTCCTGTGTGCCAGACATGGTTCTGTTAATGATAACACAACAAAACTCAACTGGAGGACTGCACCTATTTTTCACTTTTTCCAGTGAAGATTGTGTTTGTATAGTGATCTTTTTTCCAGATGTCTTAGTCTACAGCATTCTAAGGTTGATTAATGAATGATTAGTATTTATTGTATGCCCACCCTGTTGCCAAAGGGAAAAACTGAAGCACGGAAAGACCGATTAATAGGCAGGGCTACTAAGTCAGCAAAGGATGGAGCCAGATTGGAACCTGGGTCTATCTTCCAAGCCCTTCTATTTTGTATTCTACCATACTGACTCTCTTATTAAAATATTATGTGAGACCACTTACTTTAAAGCATGCAACAATAACAAATTCCGTATTTTATACCCAATAGCTTAAATGTGGTTAGGAAAGTGAAGGTGACAGAAGCTGATCAAACAATTATTCAATACACAGTAATATTTGCCGCTTTACAGATGGTTGAAGCTGAAGTGCTCCAAGGGTACTATCATGTCCATCGTTGTCTCAATCCTAAAGTCACAGCTACTTTTGGAAAATTTTTAGACAAGTGAGGCGTCAGAATTTTCAGGTAACTGACTAATGAAATTAAGGACAATTGTAACAAGTCATCTTATTTCAACTTGTTGAAAAACTGAGTGAAAAATATAGGCACAGCTTGCTGTAGAAATTGGAAAATGATGGAATAATAGTAGAGGATAATAATAGTAATAATAGGTCAAGTAATTTTCATTATACTTGACCATTTTTAAAGTAAAATAAGCACCTGATGAGAGTTGACAGATTGTCCTTCATTCACGGGAAAGGTCTAGGCCTCACATTCTTTCAGAGGTCCTGAGCTGAAATTTCTGCATAAATATGGATCATGCCATGTTAGGGGCTCTATCAAGTGGTCTTTTCATTTGCTTGTTTTCCATATGAGGGAACAAAAGCCCCAAGAGCTGAGGTGAGTTTGCTCAAGGTCACATGAATTAGTTGTTGCAAAAACTGGCATCAGAGCAGATTCTTCTGCTTCCATTCAGGACTCTTTTAGCAATGCCATATGCTATCACTGTAAAAAAGATGACTTAAATAAATCAGAATGGGTATCTCTTTGACATACTGAAAATGTGCTTAAATGTATATGCCCTCCTATAATAAAAAAGAATGTGAATGACTTTTAATGGTCACAAAGCATTTGAATCCTTAAAAGTGTTCCTTATCATATGAACACATGATGAATTAATAATAGAAAAATGTAAGATTTTCAATCTTAAAGATTCATACCACACATTCACTCTCTAAACTGGTGACTCTTAACATTTAGGGACATAGAGTCTTTCAAAATTGGATAAAGTTATGGAAATTCTCTCAAGAAAAGTACATTTATAGACAAAATTTAATTTATAATATCAGAAAGTTTATGGAGTCCCCCAAAACCCACCCATGAACCCAAAAATATTGAGAATTCAACCTCAATGAATGCATGATTACTGTCAAAAAGAGACTCTTTCATTAAGTAATGGAAATTACTTTATTAATATTCATTGGTGATATAGAAACAGAAGGAAACCTGTCATAATTACTTCCTACATGGAAAGCTTTTAGACTTTATGTAAGATATGTGAGCATGGGAGAAACAAAAGCCTTGTCATAAAGACAGCAACACACTTAGAGATTTAAAAAATAATCCCAATAAAACAA
The DNA here is from genome assembly GCF_037993035.2 of Macaca fascicularis. Taxonomy (NCBI): domain Eukaryota; kingdom Metazoa; phylum Chordata; class Mammalia; order Primates; family Cercopithecidae; genus Macaca; species Macaca fascicularis. The sequence goes on from NC_088386.1 coordinate 105,701,085, forward strand.
ATTAATACTGGCTTTATGGGGGTTATTTTAAGAAGAATATTGATGAACAGTTAGATAATCAGGTATCTGGGGTATCGGGACTTCATTCCCTTTCATCAAACGATTTTATACCTATCTGATATCCAACTGCTGTACTACTTAGAGTTTCTGATATGATGTCATACCAGAGTTCCCAGTTCTAAGTACACTCTGTTTCTGACTGAGGCTTGACTCCTACCATTAAATTGGGCTGGATCATGTAGAAAACTTAAATTTCTTTTTAACTTCACCAAAATAAGGCTATAACTAGATGATTACCACACCGCTAGATTCTCCTTTCTTCTTTTCCTGTGGAAGCTATTCTGGCCCTGCTGGGCCTTCTCGATCTCATAAGTCTCATGGTAAGAAAGAAAATGAAGGAGCGCTGGAACTTATAAGCAGTGTCTTTTGAGCCATCAAGTAAAGAGGCATTTTCTCATTAACATACGTGTCCACTGATTGAGTAGCCTGCGTCTGGAAATACCGAGGTCTTTGTTACTAGACTGGATCCAGTGGGGGTGAATGTACAGGAGGATCAAGCAGTATGTGGGTAGTAGGAGTTCCTTTCATACCTGACAGTCTTTGATTCGAGGTCAGGGTCAAGCTGTGTGTAGCATTCAGAGGTCAAAATTCCAGAGGTCAGAATCAATCAAGGGTTAAAGGAGCTCAGTAGTTTCCATTATGAGGCAAAAAGAGAGAGAATCTGGGTAGACATGATTGGTTGGATAAAAGGCATAGATGATGATGGTGGTGGTGGTGGTTGGCAGAGGTGTTGGTAGAGAATAATAATCGTAACGTTTTCATTATGCTTGATGGTTTATAAAGCACCTTCACATTCATTATCTTATTTGTTGGTATGAGAGCAAAAGGATTAAGCCAAGAGATGAACCCCAAATAAGGACACACTTACAATCAGTTTCTCAGCTATGGAAAGTGAAGGAACTAAAGGGGCTGGTGAATTCTGACAGACTGAGAGGAAGGTAATGCAGCTCCATGTTGTATGTGCTTGAATCAAAGTAGCATTTGGTGTTTACTGTCATTTGTACAGATGTGACAACTGCAATTGCTCATACCTATTGATATGGGTTAGGAGTTCCTCAGGGTTATGCCAACTTTCACTGATGTTATCTGCGAAAGGTATTTTTAGCTTTTGTTTCCTCTGTATTTGGTTTCATCCAATATCTGATTCACCTGCTTCCAATCTTGCAAGAATGCCTCAGTTTTTAAGTATGTTTTATGTGTTTTCCAATGCATTGTGGTTTCATTTAGATACATGTATATAATATAAATAGATATAAACATAGAAATAAACACAGATGTAGATATGCTAGGTAGATATGTAAATGAGGTACAGATGTGGATCTAGATATAGGCACAGATACAGATACAGATACAGATAGATATAGATATATAGAGATAGATAGAAACATAGATTCCGCCATTTCATCAAATAGAATTTGGAGGAGGAGGGGAAAAATAAATGTGCTCAATTCATCATCATATTTCAATCCTGCATTTTCTCCAACCTCTCTTTTATTGTTTTGCTTTGTTATATTTATTTTTAAGTGCAGCTTAAATATAATTTTTGCATTTTGACATAATTTTTATATTACAATGGTTTCATTGTTTTATGTCCTTAATAATAGAATTTAAATGTGATTTTTTAAGATTGTAATTTTCTTCAGAATTAAAAAGTATTATTAGATGGAATAAATATTGGAAATGTTAGTGTTCAAAGTTTTGCTGACCTGTTTTTCTGTTGGTTCTAAACAATCCTACTTTTATTATTGCTACGACCACTAAATGTAGGGATAATTGATTCAATTTTAAGTCCAACGCAGCTTTTCCTCACAATCTGTCTCTTTAGGGTTAATTTAGCAGATGCAACTGTAAGGCATCTTTTAAAAGACATGTTTTAGAAAGGATTCATTTCATCTCTAGGTTTATATAATCTACAAATACAAAACTAAAACAAAAAGAAAAAGAAAAACAGTTCAAGCAAAAGGTATTTCCATTTCCTTTATTTTTCAAGTGAAATAGTCTATCCTTATTTATCCAGGTGAATTTGTAACATGCACAAGCAGTGATTTCTAATTTACTGGTAATTTATTAGCATGAAAAACACTAATAATAATGCCAGTTTGCTTTAGGAACAATTCCATAAATATAGGACCATCCATAAGATCATGGAAGGGGAACATCACACACCGGGGCCTATCATGGGGAGGGGGGAGAGGTGAGGGATTGCACTGGGAGTTATACCTGATGTAAATGAGGAGTTGATGGGTGCTGACGAGTGGATGGGTGCAGCACACCAACATGGCACAAGTATACATATGTAACAAACCTGCACGTTACGCACATGTACCCTAGAACTTAAAGTATAATAACAATTTTAAAAAAATCATAGAATTATCCCTAGTCTATGAATGGAGGAAATCTAATGTTAAATTGTTTAGCCTCATAAATAGACAGCTTTAGAAGAAGTGAATATATAATTCTTTTTCAAAATAGGACACTTTCAAGAGTGAAAGAGTTTTCAATAATTATGTGAGGAAAACAGACATAAACTGGTACTCTCCTAGGAAAAGACCTTCAGTTACCATAGGCCTAATTCACACGTACTTCCAGGCTTATTGCATGAAGTATAATTCATATTGGGGCTTAACATCCAATATATTTAATAATCAATGCAAATTAGGTCCTTTCAAGGAGACATGAATGCATGAAAGGAAATACCTTATGATTCTCTTTTGAATCATAAGAAAATTAGAAATAATTTAGTAATAACAAAACTAAACTATCAAATTATCCTCTTAATCTAGTGGTAATGAATGTTGTATGTGCCGCATTTTCTTTTTATTTTTACAATAAAATAATTTTTTCATTATACTTTAAGTTCTAGGGTACATGTGCACAACGTGCAGGTTTGTTACATATGTATACATGTGCCATGTTGGTGTGCTGCACCCATTAACTCGTCATTTACATTAGATATATCTCCTAATGCTATCCCTCCCCCCTACCCCCACCCCACGACAGGTGTGTGATGTTCCCCTTCCTGTGTCCAAGTGTTCTCATTGTTCAATTTCCACCTATAAGTGAGAACATGCGGTGTTTGGTTTTTTGTCCTTGCAATAGTTTGCTGAGAATGATGGTTTCCAGCTTCATCCATGTCCCTATAAAGGACATGAATCATCATTTTTTATGACTGCATAGTATTCCATGGTGTATATGTGCCACGTTTTTCTTAATCCAGTCTATCATTGATGGACATTTGGGTTGGTCCCAAGTCTTTGCTATTGTGAATAGTGCCGCAATAAACATACGTGTGCATGTGTCTTTATAGCAGCATAATTTATAATCCTTTGGGTATATACCCAGTAATGGGATGGCTGGGTCAAATGGTATTTCTAGTTCTAGATCCTTGGGAATCGCCACACTGTCTCCCACAATGGTTGAACTAGTTTACAGTCCCACCAACAGTGTAAAAGTGTTCCTATTACTTCACATCCTCTCCAGCACCTGTTGTTTCCTGACTTTTTAGTGATCGCCATTCTAACTGGTGTGAGATGGTATCTCATTGTGGTTTTGATTTGCATTTCTCTGATGGCCAGTGATGATAAGCATTTTTTCATGTGTCTGTTGGCTGCATAACTGTCTTCTTTTGAGAAGTGTCTGTTCATATCCTTTGCCCACTTTTTGATGGGGTTGTTTTTTTTTTTTTTCATGTAAATTTGTTTGAGTTCTTTGTAGAATCTGGGTATTAGCCCTTTGTCAGATGAGTAGATTGCAAAAATTTACTCGCATTCTGTAGGTTGCCTGTTCACTCTGATGGTAGTTTCTTTTGCTGTGCAGAAGCTCTTTAGTTTAATTAGATCTCATTTGTCAATTTTGGCTTTTGTTGCCATTGCTTTTGGTGTTTTAGACATGAAGTCCTTGCCCATGCCTATGTCCTGAAGAAAACTCTAGGTTTTCTTCTAGGGTTTTTATGGTTTTAGGTCTAACATTTAAGTCTTTAATCCATCTTGAATTAATTTTTGTATAAGGTGTAAGGAAGGGGTCCAGTTTCAGCTTTCTACATATGGCAAGCCAGTTTTCCCAGCACCGTTTATTAAATAGGGAACTCTTTCCCCATTTCTTGTTTTTGTCAGGTTTGTCAAAGATCAGATGGTTGTAGATGTGTGGTATTATTTCTGAGGTTTCTGTTCTGTTCCATTGGTCTTTATCTCTGTTTGGCACCAGTACCATGCTGTTTTGGTTACTGTAGCCTCATAGTATAGTTTGAAGTCAGATAGCGTGATGCCTGCAGCTTTGTTCTTTTGGCTTAGGGTTGACTTGACCCTAAGTGGGCTCTTTTTTTGGTTCCATATGAACTTTAAAGCTGTTTTTTCCAATTCTGTGAAGAAACTCATTGGTAGCTTGATGGGGATGGCATTGAATCTATAAATTACCTTGGGCAGTATGGCCATTTTCATGATACTGATTCTTCCTATCCATGAGCTTGGAATGTTCTTCCATTTGTTCGTGTCTTATTTTATTTCATTGAGCAGTGGTTTGTAGTTCTCCCTGAAGAGGTCCTTCACACCCCTTTTAAGTTGGATTCCTGGGTATTTTATTCTCTTTGAAGCAATTGTGACTGGGAGTTCACGCTGTCTGTTATTGGTGTATAAGAATGCTTGTGATTTTTGCACATTGATTTTGTATTCTGAGACTTTGTTGAAGTTGCTTATCAGCTTAAGGAGATTTTGGGCTGAGACGGTGGGGTTTTCTAAATATACAATCATGTCATCTGCAAACAGGGACAATTTGACTTCCTCTTTTCCTAATTGAATACCCTTTATTTCTTTCTCTTGCCTGATTGCCCTGGCCAGAAATTCCAAGATTGTGTTGAATAGGAGTGGTGAGAGAGGGCATCCCTGTCTTGTGCCAGTTTTCAAAGGGAATGCTTCCAGTTTTTGCCCAATCAGTGTGATATTGGCTGTGGGTTTGCCATAAATAGCTCTTATTATTTTGAGATACGTCCCATCAATACCTAATTTATTAGCATGAAGGGCTGTTGAATTTTGTCAAAGGACTTTTCTGCATCTATTGAGATAATCATGTGGTTTTTGTCTTTGTTTCTGTTTATATGCTGGATTGCATTTATTGATTTGCACATGTTGAACTAGCCTTGCATCCCAGGGATGAAGCCCACTTGGTCACGGTGGATAAGCTTTTTGATGTGCTGCTGGATTTGGTTTGCCAGTATTTTACCGAGGATTTTTGCATCAATGTTCATCAGGGATATTGGTCTAAAATTCTCTTTTTTTGTTGTTTCTCTGCTAGGCTTTGATATCAGGATGATGCTGGCCTCGTAAAATGAGTTAGGGAGGAGTCCCTCTTTTTCTATTGATTGGAATAGTTTCAGAAGGAATGGTTCCAGCTCCTCCTTGTAGCTCTGGTAGAATTCAGCTGTGAGTGCTGGTCTGGTCCTGGACCTTTTTTTTGGTTGGTAGGCTATTAATTATTGCCTCAATTTCAGAGCCTGTTATTGGTCTATTCAGGGATTCAACTTCTTCCTGGTTTAGTCTTAGGAGGGAGTATGCGTCCAGGAATTTATCCATTTCTTCTAGATTTTCTAGTTTATTTGCGTAGAGGTGTTTATAGTATTCTCTGATGGTAGTTTGTATTTCTGTGGGATCAGTGGTGATATCCCCTTTATCATTTTTATTGCATCTATCTGATTCTTCTCTCTTTTCTTCTTTATTAGCCTTGCTAGTGGTCTATCAATTTTGTTGATCGTTTCAAAAAACCAGCTTCTGGGTGCATTGATTTTTTGAAGGGATTTTTGTGTCTCTATCTCCTTCAGCTCTGCTCTGATTTAGTTATTTCTTGCCTCCTGCTAGCTTTTGAATGTGTTTGCTCTTGCTTCTCTAGTTCTTTTAATTGTGATGATAGGGTGTCAATTTTAGATCTTTCCTGCTTTCTCTTGTGGGCATTTAGTGCTATAAATTTCCCTCTACACACTGCTTTAAATGTGTCCCAGAGATTCTGCTATGTTGTGTCTTTGTTCTCATTGGTTTCAAAGAACATGTTTATTTCTGCTTTCATTTCGTTATGTACCCAGTAGTCATTCAGGAGCAGGTTGTTCAGATTCCATGTAGTTGAGTGGTTTTGAGTTCCTTAATCCTGAGTTCTAGTTTGATTGCACTGTGGTCTGAGAGACAGTTTGTTATAATTTCTGTTCTTGTACATTTGCTGAGGATTGCTTTACTTCCACCTATGTAGTCAATTTTGGAATAAGTGTGATGTGGTGCTGAGAAGAAAGTATATTTTGTTGATTTGGGGTGGAGAGTTCTGTATATGTCTATTAGGTCCACTTGGTGCAGAGCTGAGTTCAATTCCTGGATATCCTTGTTAACTTTCTGTCTTGTTGATCTGTCTAATGTTGACAGTGGGGTGTTAAAGTCTCCCATCATTATTGTGTGGGAGTCTAAGTCTCTTTGTAGGTCTCTAAGGACTTGCTTTATGAATCTCCGTGCTCCTGTATTGGGTGCATATATATTTAGGATAGTTAGCTCTTCTTGTTGAATTGATCCCTTTACCATTATGTAATGGCCTTCTTTGTCTCTTTTGACAAAGAAAGCCATTTTGTTGGTTTAAAGTCTGTTTTATCAGAGACTGGGATTGCAACCCCTGCCTTTTTTTGTTATCCATTTGCTTGGTAGATCTTCCTCCATCCCTTTATTTTGAGCCTCTGCGTGTCTCTGCACATAGATGGGTCTCCTAAATACAGCACACTGATGGGTCTTGACTGTATCCAATTTGCCAGTCTGTGTCTTTTATTTGGAGCATTTAGCCCATTTACATTTAAGGTTAATATTTTTATGTGTGAATATGATCCTGTCATTATGATGTTAGCTGGTTATTTTTCTCGTTAGTTGATGCAGATTCTTCCTCATATCGATGGTCTTTACAATTTGGCATGTTTTTGCAGTGGCTGGTACCGGTTGTTCCTTTCCATGTTTAGTGCTTCCTTCAGGATCTCTTGTAGGGCAGGCCTGGTGATGACAAAATCTCTCAGCATTTGCTTATCTGTAAAGGATTTTATTTCTCCTTAACTTATGAAGCTTAGTTTAGCTTGATATGAAGTTCTGGGTTGAAAATTCTTTTCTTTAAGAATGTTGAATATTGGCCCCCACTCTCTTCTGACTTGTAGAGTTTCTGCTGAGAGATCCACTGTTAGTCTGATGGGCTTCCCTTTATGTGCAACCCAACCTCTCTCTGGCTGCCCTTAACAATTTTTGCTTCATTTCAACTTTCGTGAATCTGATAATTATGTGTCTTGGAGTTGCTATTCTCAAGGACTATCTTTGTGGCATTCTCTGTATTTCCTGAATTTGAATGCTGGCCTGCATTGCTAGATTGGGGAAGTTCTCCTGCATAGTATCCTGCAGAGTGTCTTCCAACTTGGTTCCATTCTCCCCGTCACTTTCAGGTACACCAATCAGACGTAGATTTGGTCTTTTCACATAGTCCCATATTTCTTGGAGGCTTTGTTCATTTCTTTTTATTCTTTTTTCTCTAACTTCTCTTCTTGCTTCATTTCATTCATTTGATCTTCAATCACTGATACCCTTTCTTCCAGTTGATCGAATCGGCTACTGAAGCTTGTGCATTCATCACGTAGTTCTCATGCCATGGTTTTCAGCTCCATCAGGTCATTTAAGGACTTCTCTACCCTGGTTATTCTCGTTAGCCGTTTGTCTAATCTTTTTTCAAGGTTTTTAGCTTCTTTGCGGTGGGTTCGAACTTCCTCCTTTAGCTCGGAGAAGTTTGATTGTCTGAAGCCTTCTTCTCTCAACTCATCAAAGTCATTCTCCATCCAGCTTTGTTCCATTGCTGGCAAGGAGCTGCGTTCCTTTGGAGGGGGAGAGGCGCTCTGATTTTTAGAATTTTCAGCTCTTCTGCTCTGTTTTTTCCCCATCTTTGTGGTTTTATCTACCTTTGGTCTTTGATGATGGTGACGTACAGTTGGGGTTTTGGTGTGGATGTCCTTTCTGCTTGTTAGTTTTCCTTCTAACAGTCAGGACCCTCAGCTGCAGGTCTGTTGGAGTTTACTGGAGGTCCACTCCAGACGCTGTTTGCCTGGTTATCAGCAGCAGAGGCTGCAGAACAGTGAATATTGCTGAACAGCAAATGTTGCTGCCTGATCATTCCTCTGGAAACTTCATCTCATAGGGGTACCCAGCCATGTGAGGTGTCAGTCTGCCCCTACTGGGGGGTGCCTCCCAGTTAGGCTACTTGGGGGTCAGGGACCCACTTGAGGAGGCAGTCTTTCCATTCTCAGATCTCATACTCCGTGCTGGGAGAACCACTACTCTCTTCAAAGCTGTCAGACAGGGACATTTAAGTCTGCAGAGGTTTCTGCTGCCTTTTGTTTGGCTATGCCCTGCCCCCAGAGGTGGAGTCTACAGAGGCAGGCAGGCCTCCTTGAGTTGTGGTGGGCTCCACCCAGTTCGAGCTTCCTGGCTTCTTTGTTTACCTACTCAAGCCTCAGCAATGGCAAGCGCCCCTCCCCTATCCTCACTGCCCCCTTGCAGTTCAGTCTCAGAATGCTGTGCTATCAATGAGTGAGGCTCTGTGGCCATGTGACCCTCCGAGCCAGGTGCAGGATATAGTGTCCTGTTGTGCTGTTTGCTGAGACTGTTGGAAAAGTGCAGTATTAGGGTGGGAGTGACCCAGTTTTCCAGGTGTTGTGTCACAGCTTCCCTTGGCTAGGAAAGGGAATTGTCTGACCACTTGAGCTTCCCGGGTGAGGCGATGCCTCGCCCTGCTTCGGCTCATGGTCAGTGGGCTGCACCCACTGTTTGGCACCCACTGTCCCACATGCCCCAGTGAGATGAACCCGGTACCTCAGTTGGAAATGCAGAAATCACCCATCTTCTGCGTTGCTCACGCTGGGAGTTGTAGACTGGAGCTGTTGCTGTTTGACCATCTTGGAACCGCCTGTATGTGCTGCATTTTCTTTATTCATTCACCTGTTGATTGATACTTGGGTTGAATCTATGTCCTGGCTATTGCGAATGGTGCTGCAATGGACATGAGAGTGCAGATTTTAAAAATGAATATACAGCAAAAGAAACTATCATCAGAATGACAAGACAACCTACCGAACGGGAGAAAATTTTTGCAATCTATCCATATGACAAAAGTCTAATATCCAGAATCTACAAGGAACTTAAACAAATTTACAAGAAAAAAAAAACATTAAAAAGTGGGCAAAGGACATGAATGGACTCTTCTCAAAAGAAAACATTTAGGCCAGGTGCAGTGGCTCATGCCTATAATCCCAGCACTTTGGGAGGTCAAGGTAGGCAGATCATGAGGTCAGGAGATTGAGACCATCCTGGCTAACATGGTGAAACCCTGTCTCTACTAAAAAATACAAAAAATTAGCAGGGCATGGTGGCAGGTACCTGTGGTCCCAGCTACTTGGGAGGCTGAGGCAGCAGAATGGTGCGAATCCAGGAGGCGGAGCTTGCAGTGAGCTGAGATCACTCCACTGCACTCCAGCCTGGGTGACACGGTGAGACTCTGTCTCAAAAAACAAAACAAAACAAAACAAAAAGATAAAACATTCATGTGGCCAACAAACATATGAAAAAAAGCTCAACATCACTGATCATCAGAGAAATAGAAATCAAAACTACAATGAGATACCATCTCACGCCAGTCAAAATGGTGATTATTAAAAAGTCAAGAAACAACAGATGCTGGTGAGGCTGCAGAGAAATAGGAATGCTTTTACGTTGTTGGTGGGAATGCAAATTAGTTCAACTATTGTGGAAGACAGTGTGGTGATTCCTTAAAGACCTAGAATCAGAAATACCATTTGACCCCGCAATCCCATTACTGCGTATATACCCAAAGGACTATACGTCATTCTACTATAAAAACACATGCACACGTATGTTTATTGCAGCACTATTTACAATAGCAAAGATATGGAATCAACCCAAATGCCCATCAATAATAGACTGGATAAAGAAAATGTGGTACATATATAACATAGAATACTATGCAGCCATTAAAAGGAATGAGATCATGTCTTTTGCAGGGACTTGAATGGAGCTGGAAGCCATTTTCCTCAGCAAACTAATGCAGGAACAGAAAACCAAACACCACATGTTCTCACTCATAAGTGGGAGCTGAACAATGAGAACATATGTACACATGGACTAGTGGGAACAACACATACTGGGGCCTGTCAGCAGGGTTAGTAGGGCAGGGGAAGGGAGAGCATCAGGACAAATAGCTAATGCATGCTGGACTTAGTACCTAGGTGATGAGTTGATAGGTGTAGCAAACCACCATGGCACAAGTTTACCTATGTAACAAACCTGTACCTCCTGGGCATGTACCCCAGAACTTATAAAATAAAATAAAATAAAACAAAATGAATATGTATCATAAATAGATAGAATTTAAAGGAAAAAATCTAAAAGTCACATATCCATGACACAAATAAAACATTTCCAGTTTCTGTGTTCCCTTACCTAATCAAACACCCTTACCTCTGAGAAGATGCTCTTCTTCTGAACTTTATTTTAATATCTTTCTCGTGCTTTACTTATTTTATCACATTGGTATGTGTCTTTAGAGAACATATTATTTTGTTTTGTTTTGCTTTGTTTTGTCTGGTTTTGAAATTAATTTATAGGAAGTCATGCTATCCGTTTTCTTACTTGTTTAACATTATGTTTGAGTTCCTCCTTGGCAACGCATTTAGTGTTAATATGTTAATGTTTACTCATGAATGGTATTCATTTGTTTGAACATACCACAATTTATATATCCACTCTATGTTAGGTGGACATTTTAATTTTTTCAAAATTCTGGCTAATTTTTTAGCAATATCTTTATAAATATTTTTGTGTATGGGTCTCGATTCATATATAGTTTCCTAAATAAACCTATGAGTAAAATTATTGACTCACACTTTTACTATATGATACCAAATTGTATTTCAAAGTAGTTGCAAAAATTCCAAATAAGTGCCAACGGTATAATGAAAACTCCTGTTTCTCTGTATTCTTGCCAACACTGTATTGCCCAATATTTTTATTTTTAACAATGTGGTGCTTTAAAGTAATAACCTGTAATCTATATTTTAACCTAAAGCTTGAGAAGTCTTGTCATCAGTTTATTTACCATTTCTGTTTCTGCTTTGGTAAAAGATTTCATTTGTGTCTTTTGTTCATTCTCTTATTGGAAGATTATTTATCTTTTATTGCTAATTTGTAAAAGATTATAGGTGATGTCAATTTTAATCTTTTTTCTCTTCTTTGCATTGCATCATCTGCCAGTGTTCAGCTTGTTTTCATCTTCAATTTTTTTCATATATTTTAATGAAGGGAAATTTTAATTTAATATAATTCATAAAAATTATCCTTCATGACTAGCACTTCTGTCTTGAAATTCCAAGGTAGCAAAGACATTCTTATATTTTTCTCTAAAAGTATTAAAGATTAACTTTCACAATTAAGCCTTTAATGAAAATGTTCTATGTGAATAGTATAAGATAGGAATTCATTTTCTTTATTTTCTTTCATTCCTGTGGAAAAATAACTATCCTAGCACAATATATTGACTAGTTAATGCATTCTTCTCAGATGTGCATTTCCATCTTAATCAAATGTCAAGTGTCCTTACAAACATGATGTAATTCTGGGATTTTTGTTTGTTTGTTTGTTTTTGTTTGTTTGTTTGTTTTTGAGATGGAGGCTTGCTCTGTTGCCCAGGCTTGAGTTCAGTGGCATGATCTCAGCTCACTGCAACCTCCACCTCCTGGGTTCAAGTAATTCTCCTGTCTCAGCCTCCCAAGTAGCTGGGACTGCAGGCACCCACCATCACGCCCAGCTAATTTTTGTATTTTTAGTAGAGACGGGGTTTCACCATCTTGGTCAGGCTGGTCTAGAACTCCTCCTGACCTTAGGTGATCCACCCACCTTGCCCCCCCAAAGTTCTGGGATTACAAGCATGAGGCATCGCACCTGGCCTGGGTTTTGTTTTGTTCCATTTCTATGTATCCTGAGTCAACCTACTCTGTATTAATGTTAGAACTTTAAACATCACTTAAAAACATCACTTAGGCTAGTCGTGGCTCTTCATTCTTCCACATGAATTTTATAATTAGCTTATCAGAGTCCATGAAAAATCCTTGATTTATTCTTGGAATTGCCTTGAGTCCACGGATATATTTAGAGATGATTGAAATTCAGATCTGAAATGATTATTCAAAAGTTCTATTTCTTCCTGAGACAGTTTAAGTAATTTTAATTTTTTCAGTAGTTTATCAATTTAACCTATATTTTAAGGTTTGTTGGCATAAATTTAATTAGAATACATTCTTATTAGTTCTAATCCTTGCAGTATCTGTAGTTATCTATTTTTATTTCTAAAATTGTTTCCAGTTTTTTTAACAAGATGTACCAGTCATTTGTCTATTTCATTATTCTTTTTTAGTCTTTCTATTGTATGTTTGTTCTCTAATTTATTAATGCTTGCTCTTATTTTTATTATTTTCTCTCATGCTTTGGGCTAATTGCATTATTCTTTGGTTAAGTTGATTACTTAGTTCATTGATATTCTTTTCTCTAAGAAACTAAGAACTTAGCTATTAATTTTCCTCTAAGTACTACTTTAACTGCATACCATAAATTTTGATAAGCAGTATTTTTGTTTTAATTTACTTTTAAGTATTTTCTAATTTCTTTAATTATTATTTTTTGACTCATAGGTATCTAGATATGTGTGTGTTTTAATTTATAAAATCCAGGGTTTTGTTAGAAATCAATTTGTGTTATTAATTTCTAAGTTATTGATTCTTTAGAACTAATTTAGACTTCCTTTATGACCTAGAATATTATCAGTTTTTATAAATGTTCCATGTGTTGTCAAAAAGAATTTGTATTCTCCAGTTGTAGAACACAGTGATTGATATACATATGGTCAAACTTGTTAATTGGGTTATTTGAATCTATATCCTTATTGTTTTCTCACTGTTTCATCTGTCAATTACTGTTAGTTATGTTGAAATCCCTCACAATGATGGCAAATGCGTTCATTTACATTTACAGTGATGACATTTTTTGTTTTATTTATATGGAAGCAAACAGATCTAGAAATATGACAAGTTTCTAATGATTTGAACCTTTTATTATCATCAAGTGGCATGCTGATTTTTAGTAATACTTTCTACCTTAAGATATGTTTTTCTACAATGGTAATATAGCTACAACAATTTCATTAGGTTAGTATTGGCCGGGCATGTCTTTTTGTCAATCCCTTACTTTCAACTTTTCTGTTTGTTACTTAGGTGTATGTCTTATTAAAAGGAAGTATTTGGGCTTGGCATGGTGGCTCACACCTGTAAGCACAGCACTTTGGGAGGCCAAGGTGGGCAGATCACTTGAGATCAGGAGTTCAAGACGAGCCTGGCCAACATGGCGAAACCCCGTCTCTACTAAAAATACAAAAATTAGCCATGTGTGGTGGCACATGCCTGTAATCCCAGCTTCTTGGGAGGCAGAGGCACAAGAATAGTTGAACCCAGGAAACAGAGGTCGCAGTGAGCCCAGATCACACAACTGCACTCCAATCTGGGCCACAGAATGAAACCCTGTTTCCAAAAAAGAAAGAAAGAAAGTTTATATTGAATTTTGTTCACCATTTAAACAATTTTTTTTCTAGAAAATTTAGTCTATTTGTACAGATTGTGATTCCTGATACATTTAGATTCACTTCTGTCATTTTTGCTTATTTATTGTACTTTTTGTTATTTCATTGTGTGTGTGTGTTTGTTTCAATTTCATGCCTTCTTTTAGATTGTGTTAGGGTTTATTTCTCTTGCTTTGGTATAGTTTCACATTTTAAAAGTTATTTTCCTTTACTAGTTTGTAGATTATTATATTCCTTTTGTGTTTATAGAAATCACATACATATTTAACTAAAAGTCTAAAATCAACGAATTTCTTTTTTAAATTTTTTTCTTAAAAAAAGGGATACATGTGCAGAACGTACAGGTGTGTTACATAGGTGTATGTGTGCCATGGTGGTTTGCTGCACCTATTGGCTCATCCTCTAAGTTTCCTCCCCTCACCCCCCATCCCCTAACAGGCTCTGGTGTGTGCTGCTTACCTCTCTGTGCCCATGTGTCTTCATTGTTCAACTCCCACTTATAAGTGAGAACATGCAATGTTTGATTATCTGTTCCTGTGTTAGTTTGCTGAGGATGATGGCTTCCAGCTTCATCCATATACCTGCAAAGGACATTATCTCATTTTTTATGGCTACATACTATTCTGTGGTGTATATGTACCACATTTTCTTTATCCAATCTATCAGTGATGGGCATTTGGGTTGGTTCCATGTCTTTGCTATTGTAAATAGTGCTGCAATAAATATATGTGTGCATGTGTCTTTATAGTAGAATGATTTATATTCCTTTGGGTATATACCCAGTAACGTGAATCCTGGGTCAAATGACATTTCTGGTTCTAGATCCTTGAGGAATCGCCATACTGTCTTCCACAATGGTTGAACTAATTTACATTCCCATCAATAGTGTAAAAGTGTTCCTATTTCTCCACAGCCTTGCCAGCATCTATTGTTTTCTGACTTTTTAATAATCTCCACTCTGACCAGCATGAGATGGTATCTCATTGTGGTTTTGATTTGCATTTCTCTGATGATCAGTGATGTTGAGCTTTATTTCATGTTTGTTGCCTGTACAGTGTCTCCTTTTGAGAAGTGTTCATATCCTTTTCTCACTTTTTGATGGGGTTGTTTTTTTTCCTGTAAATTTGTTTAAGTTCCTTGTAAATTCTGGAAATTAGACCTTTGTCAACTGAGTAGATTGCAAAAGTTTTCTCCCATTCTGTAGGTGGCTTGTTCACTCTCACGAGTTTCTTTTGCTGTGCAGAAGCTCTTTAGTTTAATTAGATCCCATTTGTTGATTTTTGCTTTCGTTGCAATTGCTTTTGGCATTTTTGTCATGAAGTATTTTTTTGTCATGAAGCCTGTGTCCTGAATGGTATTGCCTAGGTTTTCTTCTAGAGTTTTTATGGTTTGGGGTTTTACATTTAAGTCTTTAATCCATCTTGAATTAATTTTTGTGTAAGGTGTAAGGAAGGGGTCCAGTTTCAGTTTTCTGCATATGGCTAGCCAGTTTTCCCAGCACCATTTACTGAATAGGAAATCCTTTACCTATTGCTTGTTTTCAGCAGGTTTGTCGAAGATTATATGGTTGTAGGTGTGTGTTGTTATTTCTGAGGTCTCTGTTCTGCTCCATTGGTCTATAAGTCTGTTTTCGTACCAGTACCATGCTGTTTTGGTTATTGTAGCTTTGTAGTTTGAAGTCAGTCAGCCTTGTAGTTTGAAGTCAGGTAGCATGATGCCTCCAGTTTTGTTCTTTTTGCTTAGGATTGTCTTGGCTGTATGGGGTCTCCTTTGATTCCATATAAAATTTAGAATAGTTTTTTCTAATTCTGTGAAGAATGTCAATGGTCATTTGATGGGAATAGCACTGAATCTATAAATCATTTTGGTCAGTATGGCCATTTTCACGACATTGATTCTTCCTGTCCATGAGGATAGACTGTTTTTCCATTTGTTTGTGTCCTTTCTTACTTCCTTGAGCAGTGGTTTGTAGTTCTCCTTGAAGAGGTTCTTCACATCCCTTGTTAGCTATATTCCTAGGTATTTTATTCTCTTTGTAATGATTGTGAATGGGAGTTCATTCATGATTTGGCTCTCTGCTTGTCTATCATTGCTGTAAAGGAATGTTTGTGATTTTTGCACATTGATTTTCTATCCTGAGACTTAACTGAAATAGCTTATCAGTTTAAGGAGTTTTGGTGCTGAGTTGATGGTGTTTTCTATATATAAAATCATGTTGTCAAACAAAGACAAGTTGACTTCCTCTTTTCCTATTTTAATACCCCTTATTTCTTTATTTGCCTGATTGCCCTGGCCAGAACTTCTGTGTTGGCTAGGAGTGGTGAGAGAGGGCATCCCTGTCTTGTACTGGTTTTCAAAGGGAATGCTTCCAGCTTTTGCCCATTAAATATGACGTTGGCTGTGGGTTTGTCATCGATAGCTCTTATTATTTTGAGATATGTTCCATCAATACCTCGTTTATTGAGAGTTTCTAACATAAAGGGATGATGAATTTTATCAAAGGCCTTTTCTGCACCTATTGAGATAATCATGTGGTTTTGGTCTTTGGTTCTGCTTATGTGATGGATTACATTTATTGATTTGTGTATGTTTAACCAGCCTTGCATCCCAGGGATGAAGCAGACTTGATCGTGATGGATAAGTTTTTTGATGTGCTGCTCGATTTGGTTTGCTAGTATTTTATTGAGGATTTTTGCACTGATGTTCATCAGGCACATTCTTTTTATATTGTCTCTTCCAGGTTTTGGCATCAGGATGATTCTGGCTTTATAAAATGAGTTAGGGAGAAGTCCCTCCTTCTCAGTTTTTTGGAATAGTTTCAGAAGAAATGGTACCAGCTCCTCTTTGTATTTCTGGTAGAATTCAGCTGTGAATCCAACTGGTCCTGGGCTTTTTTTGGTTGGTAGGCTATTAATACTGCCACAATTTCAGAACTTGTTATCGTTCTATACAGGGATTCAACTTCTTCCTGGTTTAGTCTTGGGAGGGCGTATACATCCAGGAATGTATCTGTTTCTTCTAGATTTTCTAGTTTATTTGCATGGAGGGGTTTATAGTATTCTCTGATGGTAGTTTGTATTTCTGTGGGGTCAGTGGTGATATCCCCTTTATCATTTTTTATTGTGTCTATTTGATTCTTCTGTCTTCTTCTTCTTTATTAGTCTAGCCAGTGGTCTATTTTGCTTATTTTTTCAAAACACCAGCTCCTGGATTCATTGATTTTTTTGGAGCATTTTTCGTGTCTTTATCTCCTTCAATTCTTCTCTGTTCTTACTTATTTCTTGTCTTCTCCTAACTTTTGGATTAATTTCTTCTTGTCTCTCTAACTCTTTTAATTGTGATGTTAAAGTGTTGATTTGAGATCTTCCTAGCTTTCTGATGTAGGCATTTAGTGCTATAAATTTCCCTCTTAACACTGCTTTAGCTGTGTCCCAGAGATTCTGGTACATCATCTCTTTGTTCTTGTTGGTTTCAAAGAAACTCTTGCTGTGTGGTGCTGAGAAGAATGTATATTCTGTTAATTTGGGATGGAGAGTTCTGTAGATGTCTATTAGGTCTGCTTGGTCCAGACCTGAGTTCAAGTCCTGAATATCCTTGTTAATTTTCTGTCTCATTGATCTGTCTAATATTGACAGTGTTGTGTTAAAGTCTCCCACTATTATTGTTTGGGAGTCTAAGTCTCTTTGTAGATCTCTAAGAACTTGTTTTATGAATCAGACACCTGGAAACATTATCAATCTAAGAACATTTTTTAAAATTATTTTTGGGGGTTGGGGGGCATGGAATTAGCCCATTCCTGGTGCACCAAACTGGTACGAGAATGTGGGATTTTGTTAAGCATTCTCATAAAAGACTTTTTCCTTTTATTCCCCTCCTCTGTCCTACCCAGAGCCAAACCTTGTCAGGCAAACCAACTTCTTTGGGGCAGATTTTTTTCTTATTCATCCACTGCGGGTGGATCCTGGCTTTATGTCAGATGAGTATATGATCTGACCACCAACCCACTTGTGCCAATTTTTAACTTGTGGCCCATTGGAAACCCATCTGGTCTCTCTACAGTCAGCAGAAACCTTCAGGACAAATATTTCTATCTAGTTTATCCCTACTCCCACCTCCAGAATTGCACTTTCTTGTAATTTCTACTTTCCAGTTGTCTTCAATCTCACTTTAGAAATAAAAGCAAAATAAAAATAGACATTTTTTGATATTTTACCCACCATTTCAGGTGTTCTAAATCAAATGAATTCTTCACTCTTAATTCATCATATTGTCAGAAACAGAAGTCCTCATTTGGTTTTTAAAATACCCAAAATATTAGCATGATCTGAGTAAGTGCTAAAATGACTAGCCTTCCAGACCTTGTGCTAACCTATAATGTTGATCTTCGGCCTACCCACAGCTACTGTAGAAATGGGCAGGGAAGGAGGCAGCCTGTTAGCTAGCGAGTCAGTTATTTATTGATCCAAGTCAGGCAGAGAATTCAATGCAAACTAAGTAATAAATACTGACTCAGAAGTATATGTCCCCTAGTAAAGAACTTTCCAATGCTTACTAAGACCCAAAATAACTGCTTATTCCCATTGGTTGTAGATAAACAGGTATCCTGCACCAGCAACAGCTTTATATTTTATTTTGTAAGGCAATAAAAAAAATATGTAATTCCCTAGGGGCCCACGTAAAATATTTAGTCTTTAAAAACAGTTTCTATCCAGTGTTATATGAGTTTTCAGGATCAGTCAAGGTTTCTTTGCACATCATAAGCTTAGATATAGTTCTCCAGGGAAAGGAATGTATTGCAATTATAAGCTTCAATTAACCATCATATCTTGGCAACAATATTTTTTAGGTCCCCAGGCAAAATAAAGCACAGCTGCCGAAATTAGTGTCTCAATTCTCTGCCTCACTTTCATAAAGGAAGTATTCAATATACATAATGATCTTATAAAATTCAAGGAAAAAAAATGGCAAAGAAGTCGAGGAAAGTAGCCAGACTCCTGACGTTTTCTAGCTGTAGACTGTTAGAGACCCCCCATGCTGTGCATTGACATTCATTAACTTTTTGTAATTTCAACTGGACAAGCCTGTAACCCATGCAGAGAACACCTCATACAAGATTGAACTATATGAAATTGCTGATATGACTATTTCTGACCTTCAAATTTAGAAATTTCATAGGTTCAATCTAATATTTTGCCTTCTCAGTTAAAATCGATTCTTGCTTGTCTGGAAACTACAAAGTTATAATATAATGGAATAGAAGCCTCTCTGTGACATTATGGAGCATAAAAAGGGATCTGGGCAGACATGTTAATAAGAAAGAAGAAATTTAAATATGCTTACTTTTCTTTTAGGACCACCAGCAAATTCTCTGTGGTATTCCAATGGTGTCAAATTTTGTTTAGATGTTCACCTGTAACTGTGCCTCTGATACTCTGTGGTTCTTTTCAGCTATGCAGCATTCTTCCGATTCATTTTTCTCCATTTGTGCTGTTTTTCTCTGTGATGTGAATCCATCCCTATCCATTATGTCATGCCTCCATCTTTTGCTGCTTCTTCAGATTGCACTGAGCCATAAGAGGTAAGCTCCATCAAAAGAGGGAAAATTGACTTTCCTTTATGCTCAGGAGGAATCCTTTGTCCAAGGTATTCCATAACCCTGCCCCTGAAGTCAATACTTTCTAAACTACATTTTAAAAGGAACTGAATGAAAACGATTCCACATAGCCACACTCACACCAGAATTCCTTGAATGCTGTTGCACACACATTGCAAACTCAGCAAACTTAATTAGCTGCTGCTGACTAATGATCTTGGACATCAGTACCCTTGGCTTTGAACCTTAGCATCACCCTCAATTTTCAGTATAGTAATATATATACTAAAATACCCCATAAATTAGTATTATTTACTGCCATCTTGAATATAGAATTTCTAAGACTGACATCATCCACTAGGCTAATAATGATTATAATAAAAAGGCAATATTTGAATGACTCTATGTCATCTTCCTTGATGCAAACAGTGACATTTCCAAACATTAATGGATTTGGCTATTTACATGCATAAAATTCATCAGACAATAACCAACCTCCCCCTTAATATTTTACCATATAGTTAATGAGAATTATTTTTATATTGATATCAATTTCATTTCCAAACTTGGATTCGAATTTCCCACAGCCTGTAACTCATAATATCTCAGTTTTATCATGAGAAGTTTTTGAGAGCAGGAGAAATGAAGTTGGTTTAGATTCAAAAATGCCTTGGGCTTCTTAAGCAGCTAAAATAATTTTTAAGTAATATTTTTTAAGAATTATTTTATCTAAAGTAGGCAAACTAATCTATATAGGAAGCCTCACATATTACTATTTAGATTGTTCATTCATCTATTGTTAATCCTCTCAGTTGCCATCTAACACTTAGAGGCAATAAAATGATCCTCTACCCCATACATGTGGTCCACGTTAAGTTTCACCCTTGTTAATCCTGAAGGAGCCAGGGTTCACAATATAATGCTATTTCAGGAGTGTTACTTATGTCTTCCTGTCATTAAGCTTTGAATCCACATTGCTTTATATTGGGAATGTGTCATATTGTGACAGGCTAAGAATAAATTTGCATCACTTGCCTGACCTCTAAACTGACATTCTGTTTTAGAGACAAATGTTCCAACCTTTTCCAGACACAGATTTGCATATCTGAACTGTTTAGTGAAATGAATACTTAATACAAGAAAGAATATAGATATTTAGTCTATATGGTATGGCACTGCAATACTATTGGGTTTAATGCAGAAGGTCATCTGACTCCTTGCAATCTCAAGTTTTTCTATCCCTGTGACCTGCTTCCTAGTCTTGATCCCATGCAGTTGATGAGATAGACTCTCATCATTAGTATCCAGCTTTTGTTAAGGATAAATTCTCACCATTAGTGTTCATCTTGCATTCTGTCTTTCACATAGGTTAATTTTTCATGTTGTGGTAATACATAATATTCTTTGTAAAATTAAGTACCTACATAAATATATTTTCATTGTAATTTTTGATGGCTGCATTTAAGACATATACAATGAAGAAAGGCTTAAGGAACTAACTTACTTGAATCATCCAGTGTGTTTGGGATACTTTGGTACCCAAAAATGTAAAGTAACCAGCTCTGCCTGACCAGGGAAGGGATTTAAGAAGGCTTCTCAGAGGAGGTAACTAACTGAATCCTGAATCTTAAAAATGGGAATTTTCTGGGTAGAAAAGGAGTTTCAAGGCTCTGCAAGCCACGAGACAACATATGGAATGGTAGAAGATGTCATATCTGGGAGACAGCAACTAAGTTGAATAATTGGATCATAAAGCACTTGGGATGGGCATAGAAAAGGAGATGACCCAAATCACAAAGCTTGGATATCTTTGTTTTATGGTTGAGTATGGAGCCTGTAATAGATCTCAAATGGGGAAATGATATGTTTATATATTTATGTTTTAGAAAACAATAGTACATGGAACTAATGTCCCACTTTAAATATTAATAGTTAATTTCTACTTGCACTCTAGAAATTATCTTTTACTAAGATTTATGGGAGTATAAATTAAGACAATGTAAATGCCAAAGAGAAACTGGCATAGGACTGGCATCAGTGAGACTTGGGTTGAATCCTATGTTCCTATATTCACCCCTTTCATGCTATATGATAGTGAAAAATTATACCTCATTTTAAAAAATCTTAAATGAGGGACATTATTTATAGATCACAGGGATGTTATATATTATAATTCTAAAAGTTAACTGACATGTAATTGACACTCTATATTAGCCTCTATTTTAACTTTATGGATTGATACATTGCTTACAATGGTTATTAAAAATTATTTCAGTTTGAAAATCTGTGGTTACTGAGTAACCCTAAAATGATAAATAATATTGTGATATATTTTTTAAAAACCTGACACAAGTCAAAATACACATGAATAGTTGATACATATTTTCTTATGATCTATTGACCTTCTATGGAAAACTTCTCATTACTTCTTTCCTTAACTTTAAAAAAAAAAAACTTTCAAAGATTTCAGTAGAGTATTTGATTCTTACCAGATTCTGGATATCAACTAAAAGATGTTTCTTCTTTTTTCCTTTTTTTTTTTCAAGCACATCGTGACATGACAAGGTGGAGTGATATTTTTCTGAAGAAATGCTGTATCATTTATCAATTAATCTCCTCTTTATCAAATATTTTCAATGAAAACCATGCCTATTTAAGTATAATCCAGTCAGTTATTTATGACAAAAGAAAAAAAAAAGACTAACTCAACAAGATTGAGCTTCCTTTTCTTTTTTGTTTTTTGAGATGGAGCCTCACTCTGTCTACCAGGCTGGAGTGCAGTGGCATGATCTTGGCTAACCGCAACTTCCACCTCCCGGGTTCAAGCCTCAGCCTCCTGAGTAGCTGGGACTACAGGTGCACTCCACCACGCCTGGCTAATTTTTTGTATTTTTAGTAGAGATGAGGTTTCATCATGTTGGCCAGGCTGGTCTTGAACTCCCTTTTTTTAATAGCCAAAATGTGCAGAAGCAATTTTACCTCTTTGGAACATACGGATGGTTATAGACAAAAGACTATTGCTGGTACAAAATTACTTCTGACGCTCTTGGTTAAAATAGGACTAATTCTAGAAATGGAATATTTGTTTGCTTCATGTAAAATTTTAGGGTTCAAAAAAAGGTTCATATTTAAGACCTCACTAAAAGCTCTTTCACTCTACACTCAAATCGCTGCCACCCTTAAATATACAAAGTTGGAGACATGTAATTACTTGAGAT
Organism: Macaca fascicularis; assembly: GCF_037993035.2. Lineage (NCBI taxonomy): Eukaryota > Metazoa > Chordata > Mammalia > Primates > Cercopithecidae > Macaca > Macaca fascicularis. Next base: position 105,723,639 of record NC_088386.1, read on the forward strand.
TCTTGAGAAGAAGGAGAAAGCAACACAGAAACCTACTTAAAATGTCTAATTCTTCAAGATCCACGTTTTCTTTGGGGATTTTACTTTCCAGATTTCTCACTACTGTCTTGGCTGTACAGACACAACCCTAGGAAATATGGTCAAACTAAATCAAAACATGAAGAGGAAAATAAACTAAAAGTACACAGTCATTCCCTTTAAGACCAATTTAAAGTTATTGTTCATTAATCCCACATTATTCTTTCCTGAACAACCCTACTCAGGAAGCACCTGTGGTGGCCAGAGCAGCCTTGTTCCTGGAATGTGCTCGTTTTGTTCACCGCTGCAATCGTGGCAACTGGCCAGAGTGGATGAAAGGGCACCATGTAAACATCACCAAGAAAGGCCTTTCCCGGGGACGCTCTCCCATTGTGGGCAACAAGCGAAACCAGAAGCTGCAGTGGAATGCGGCCAAGCTCTTCTACCAATGGGGAGACGTGAGCTTTCGGTTTTCTTCTATAACAATTAGGATGCTTGAGTGAAGTGGAGTCATTTTTTGATTGATTGTGTTGGTTTTGAAGACAATTTGTTGAGTGTTTGATATGTACCAGGTACTGAAGGGAACCCTTTGGGGGAAAAATAAACAACTCATTTAATCGTCCCAATAAATCTATGAGGTCAGAAATTACTCTCTCTGTTTCACAGTTAAGAAAACTGAAGTTTATACAGGTCAAGCGCCCTACCAAAGTTTACATATATATTAATAGTAAGTAGAGGAACCAATATTCCATCTCCCAGATTAGATTTCAACGCCTTGCTTCTAATTGCTGTATTCATCAAGAATTGTCTTTTTGATAGTTGTTGTTATAATTGTAAAATACACCCTTATTTTGGATTCTATTCTAATTTATGTTTTGTAGGACATGATTTTTTCTTTTTTTTTTAAAATTTATTTATTATTATTATACTTTAAGTTGTAGGGTACATGTGCATAACGTGCAGGTTTGTTACATATGTATACTTGTGCCATGTTGGTGTGCTGCACCCATCAACTCGTCATTTACATCAGGTATAACTCCCAATGCAATCCCTCCCCCCTCCCCCCTCCCCATGATAGGCCCCGGTGTGTGATGTTCCCCTTCCTGAGTCCAAGTGATCTCATTGTTCAGTTCCCACCTATGAGTGAGAACATGCGGTGTTTGGTTTTCTGTTCTTGTGATAGTTTGCTAAGAATGATGGTTTCCAGCTGCATCCATGTCCCTACAAAGGACACAAATTCATCCTTTTTGATGGCTGCATAGTATTCCATGGTGTATATGTGCCACATTTTCTTAATCCAATCTGTCACTGATGGACATTTGGGTTGATTCCAAGTCTTTGCTATTGTGAATAGTGCTGCAATAAACATACGTGTGCATGTGTCTTTATAGCAGCATAATTTATAATCCTTTGGGTATATACCCAGTAATGGGATGGCTGGGTCATATGGTACGACATGATTTTTTCTAATTTCTTAATGAAATTTTCTCTTTTGTTGATGTGCCTCCTTTAAGTTGCCTGAAAGCCTTTGGAAATTGCACACACACATACACACATATGTATGTATGCATATGAGTAAGTGAATAAATTTAAAAGTGAATGAATGAAACTTCTTTAGGAATTCTAACAAAATGGACCCTTAAAATAAGTCTAACTTCTTTACCATAGAAGGAAAAAAGGTGAAGAATAAAAAGAAATTCAAGAGGACCAAGTTGTTTCTGTTAATTTTAGGCAGAGCTGAACATAAACATACATAAAGAGGTTCTATATATTCCTCTTTTCTTAAAGATTACTTGGAATAACTATTATAATTTCTGTTAATAATTCAGCTGAATGTGTCTACCAATGTGCTTACCAACTAAGGGTATTCTTCCTCCAGTTTTACCCACATCTTTTTTGTGAAGTGCCTGAGTTATTCAAAAGGCATGAATTGTATTCAGTATATGTGCAGTCTTTCTACAAGTGTATCAGTCTTTACTTCATTTGCTGTTCTTTGGATTTTCTTATAAAGACATCCTGTTTAATTTTCTATATAAAGACATCCTGTTGAAAAGGATACATGAGTGTGTGTGTGTGTGTGTGTGTGTGTATTTATATGTACATATGATACAATGGAGTAGAACACTTTATTAATGCTAATGTCGATGATCAAGACTTAGCACTGCCCTTTTCAGGCTTCTATTGCACATTATATATATGAGAAGACACAGTTTCTCCTATGTAATATCTGTTTTTGTAAATAATTGAGCTAAGTTATTATGTGATTCCATTGTACTTATCCTGCATTTAATTATATTTGGTTTTAACAGCACAAGAGTTTATACAAGTCAAGCAGTGTCAATGAAATGCATATCATGAGATACATAGAGACACCAATAATCTCTTTAATGTGGAGAGATGTTTCAGCCCCTCATTTATTACGTATCTCATTCAAGGAAGGTCTTATTGAAAGGCTTCTCTGAAACAACAGTCACAATTGATAATCCCATTGGCTTCCTTCAGGAGGGGAAAACCATGAAGTGCTGCGCATTTGAGAGTTTCAGGTTTATAGGGAGATTGTGACTGAGAGATTTCACAAACAGGTGTTTTCAGGAGAAGTGTCTTCTGACTTTCTTGCAGCATTTGACACTGCCAACTGCACATATCTTTGTCTTTTTGAAACCATTATGCTCCAGAGTTTCCTTGCATCTCTGTGCCTAATTCTCTGTGTCCTTTCCTAGTCCTCTGTCTCCTCCCTCCTCATAAACAGATATTCTCCAGGATTTCTCTTAATTTCTTCCTATATAACTTACTTTAGGGTTACGTTTATTTTTATATTTCCAACTATAACCCGTAAGTACAGACTTCCCTAACCATAGCAATTTTCAGATCCCAGGCCCACATTGCCAGCTGCACTTTGGAAACATTCAGTTAATATACTAGAACTCAATCTTCCAAAATAAAACCCTTCTCCTCAAGTAAACACATTGCCACCTACAACCCTTCTGAGCTTTCTATTCTTATTGACACCACCGTCATCTGAGATGCCAACCTTTGAGCATATCCCCATCTCCTCCCCTATTGATCCCCCCTCTTCCGTGTCACTGAAGCCCCTTAGGTCTGATTCCATGACTTCTCATCTGGATGATTAAACTTTTTTCCTATTTGGTCTTCTCCTCACAGTCTCCTCTCATTTAATGCATCCTACACAATCTCAGTGGAAAAGTTCTTCCTATAGCCCAGCCCACCCAAGATATGACATTCATTCTGATCTCCCAGCCTCCAGACTTGCCGCCTCTAATTCATTCTCCAAACTGCTCTCAGAGTAATTAGGCTACAATGCAAATTATAGTGTGTTTCTGATTCACTTAAAATGTTTTCCGTGGCCCTCCTTTTCCCTCAGAATAAAACCCAAACTGCTTAGCCTGGCATCACTGCCCTCTCCATGACCTTCACTCAAACCATTCCAAGATTATGGGTGATGAACTCAAATGAGTCAATGTACCCAAAGAATATGTATTTAAATACTTTCCTCCTACTATATGTTCAATAATAATAGGTTCTGACATGAATTTTTGAAAGCAGAGTCCATACTTGTCTCAGCATTCCTGGGCAGCTAGTACAATGTCCCTGGAATGAGAGATCAGGTTACTTCCCCCACTCAGAAACTACCTTTCATCCTTCTCAAGAATGTAAAATGAAGTTCAACTTCAAGAACTGTAGGATCTGATCCAAATCTACCTTTTCAGCCTTCCTGTACATTATTTCCTCCTTCAAAATTGAACTTCAATTCAGTGGCCCCTCTGGCAGTCTCTGAGCACATGGTGCATTTCCATGAACATAAATCTTTCAGGACCGTCTCCTCGAATGTCTACTCTCCCCATTCTCCATCAGTCAAAACACCAATTTGTCAAAGTCTACAAACTTTGAGACCTTCTGTGAGATTTTCTGTGGTTCTCTGAACTAAATTTTATCTTTATTTCTTTATTTTTTTTATTTCAATGACTTTTGGGGTACAAGCAGTATTTGACCACATAGATGGATTAATTTTACAGCGGTGAATTCTGATATTTTAATGCATCCATCACCCGAGTAGTGCATGTTGTACCCAAAATGTAGTTTTCCAGTCCCACAGCTCCGCGACCCTCTCCCTCTCTGATATGAATTTAATCTATCTTATGAGCTAATAAAGTGTTTCCAGTCTCTTTAGCCACTTAATTAGTTGTTTTGTTATGTTATTACATCCCTCAATAGACTGTAAGCTCATTGAGAGAAAGAAAGAAAGAACACAGGCATAGATAATCAGACATCCTATGTTTGAATCCTGCTGAGCGACCTTGGGCAAACCTCCCAGCCCTTCTAGCCTTCCTATTTGCCAAATAGGAATCTTTCTTATGTGGGCTTATAATTTACCAGGGCACATTAAACAAAGGTACTAATGTACTCTAACAACTTACTCAACTTTATGTTGTATTTAATACCTAACAAATTACCTCACTTAATAAATATTTGATGAATGAAGGAAGAGACGAAAAAACATAGCCCTGAGGCATTATTCTAGCTTTGGATGAGAAATAGAGATATAAATTATTATTTAGACATACAGTATTATACCAGACAAGTTCATTTTTTGAGCAGCCCTTTAAGCTTTATAAACTGTGGATTTAATTTAAGTTGCTTAGTTACAACATCCTGGAATGGTCAATGTAGACATTTTTCCCCTTTGAGTCTCACTATTTAGTTTGTTGGCTCCATTCCAGACTCATAATTGCATGTCTCCTCCTTAACAGAGGATCTCCAAAATAGCAGCACCAGGATAAGGCTTTTTGGTGTGGTGGTGGTTTTGTTTTTACAATTTGTTTTGTTTGCTTAAAACTTACCCAGTTAGCAGCTAAAATTTTAGAATCCCACATACTGCTTTCTATACTGCTTTCTCCTTGGTATGGTTTTTGCTTCCTGGTTTTTAGCTCCTCACTTAATTCCAGAGTTTAGGGAGACTTTTTGTTTCCAGATATCTACAACATTCAAAAATGTCTTTTCATTTAAAGAGTTATGAGCATAATCTTCACTTAGAGAGCTTGAGCATGTTTGTTTTCAGTAGTAAGTGTATTTTCTTACTTGCTGAGAATTTAGTAACTTTTCTAAATATTTGCAAAGTATGATACAGAAAGAAAGAAGAAAGTTAGCTGGAATTTTGCTCTTACTTAAACAGAGAGTGTCCAAACTGTCAAACCCCAAGTTCAGTGATCTGTTTAACTTTTTCTCTCTCACTCCTGAGCCTGTGTCTCTTCCATTGTTGCATGCAGTGTATAATTGGAAATAAAATAAATTAGATAGAAATAGTGTTTTTTGTCTCTTCTTGTGGAAAATTCCTTTGATAAACCAGACAGTAGTGCCTGATGATTCAATAACAGATAGCAAGGATGTTAGTTCTAAGAATACCATGTAAAAACCAATCTTGTCCATGTGCTGAGTTATTAAGAGTCATATTTCTAATGTTGTTGGGCAGTCTACCAAAAGAAAACTTAGCATTTCTTATTAATTCATAGAGTATTATGGAAAGAGGAACAAAGTCTATAAAAGAAGCCAATAAGTACATATATAATGACATATAGAAAAAAAAATCAGCAACAGAATTCTGGCCAACTTCTAAACTCATTAGCGTGACAGTGACATTCTCATTAAAAATAGCATAATCAGAAGCACTCTGAGGAACTGTGCCTTCTGATGTTTTACTGCAACAAAATCCTCCATTAAAAGCAACTGTGTACTCCCTTTTATCATATCTATAAAATAAATAACCTTTGAGTAAATGGAAATATTTTCAGAAAAACTTTTGTACAAATATACAAAGGTGTCATCCTAGTTTTTATAAATCTTTAGACTGGATGACCTTGGGGATAGTCATTTCTTCCATATCTGGTTTCCATACTGGCAAATATGGTGGAAACAACACTGTAGCATACAGAAGAGGCTTATGCTGGAAATAATTCTCATTAATTGGTTGCTTATGTCTGCTGTAATGTGAGAGCCTATTTTAGAGTTTGACTTAGTTTGTGCCGTTTCATTGTTTTCCTTCCCATTGTAGGCAATTGGCGTCCGATTGAATGAGCTGTGCCATGGGGAAAGTGAGAGCCCAGCCAACCTTCTGGGTCTCATTTACGATGAGGAGACCAAGAGGAGACTTAGAAAGGAGGATGAGGAGGAAGACTTTTTAGATGACAGTAAGGAGACTCCCTTTACTACAAGAACCCCTGCTTGTAAGAACCTCTGCTTTAGGAGCACTTAATACTTCTCTTTTCTCCTTCATATTCTTACCACCTCCCCATGTCTTCCCACTGCGCCTTATCCCCTTTTCCCTGTGCATGGTGTAAAGCATGTGCATAAAGCCACACAGAGACAAGGCAAGAACCAGAAAGAGAAGACAGACAGGGGCAAGGAGGTGCAGGCAAGATGGAACATTTATTATTTTTCATCTTTGACTCTTGCTATTATACAAATATTGGTATTTGACTTCTCTGAGAAAACATCTCTGAAAGACTACAGTTGCAGAAAATTTACTGTCCTAGAAGAGAGTTTTTCAGGTTTTGTGTTTCTTTTGTGTTTTTTTGTGTGTTTTTGTTGTTGTTGTTGTTGCTCCAGGAAACAAAATCAGACGAAATAAAATTGAATATGATTTTCCAAATCAGTAAAATACTGAAAATTTTAAACAGAGTATATTATAGTATTTAACATGATACACTGAAATATTAAAATATTCAGAGGTTGCTAGAACTATGAATGTCTGCTGTACTGTACCTATTTATTAAATTTGGAACTGAATCTCATCATAGAAAAGTAGAGACAAAAGGATTCCTATTATATCCTTCTTCAACATCATTTTGTGTATACATGTGTTCTATACCATACAAGCTTTTGTGTATATGTACCACTGCCTTTTATGGAATACAAAATTCCAGTTATAGTTAAGGAATTAGTATCTTTATATGGTGAACGTATTGAGATCTCTTCCTTCTGACCTTCCCCTGTGGTTTGAAATTCAAGTTCCCTGACTACATGTTAAGAGTTGTCCTTCATTAGGTGATTCAGACCTACTGCATCATTGCAGTCATGAAATGTAAAAGAATGGATGGAGTGTAACATTAGGCAGGACTGAATAATAATCAAAGAAAACTCTTATGATCTTCCCTTCCACGTTCCTTCCAAAGTGGTTTTTTTTTTGCATTTTTTAAATCATGTTGCCCCTTCTAAGACCTTATCAAATCAGAGCAAATCTTCTTGACGTAGCCATTGACAAAACACCAAATTGTTATGTCAGTCTTTCAGCCTAATAATGAAGGTTGGCCCCAAAAATATCTACAATAGCCTAAACTATCTTAGAATGAGGTTTATCCAGCAATCACAGAACCTAGGGAAGGCCCACCATAAGACCCATCTAGCCAGAGGGCATTCTAAACCACCCTGGAACTTCCAGGGGGGCCTTCAGAACAGAGAGAAGCTGAAGCAACATTAAATGCATGCATCCTTATAGGCCAAAACAACTTGAATCCCCATTAGACTGCATAAGTGTCGTTTACCAGTATGTTATGCCTAGAATATTAGCTTTTTGTTGAGACTAGGTAGAACTCAATCCTTGTTTATTAAAACAGGATATTTAATATGATAGCCATGAAAGAGCCTAGACTAAGACTAAGCTCATTGTCTACAGGACTGGTAAGAAAAGCCTGGATGATAACCTTAGGAGTGAAAAGACAGACCCAAAAGTCTATACTGAATGTCTAGTGTTCAATCATTTTTTAAAAAGTGTTGCATATCCAGACAATATTTAGTCAAATAGCCCCTATAAGACATATATAAGATTGATATGTCTGATTTTTACTTCCACTTTCAAGTCAATACACAGTTCATCTTGCATTTAAAGGCTAATTATGGTGCAAGCAACTTTCGGGCTGGAAATTCTACAGAAGCTTGTCTTTTCCATTCTTGATGAGAGGCAAAGTCCCCAGCAACAAATTAACTCGGGAGAGAAAATGGTTTTCCTGAGAAAACAATAGCTTAAATTCTACAGAAAGACATAATTTCCACCTATTTTCAAATGAAATCATGAAGTTTGTATTCAATTCAATTAAGAAAGCTTAACATCCAGGAAACATTTTAGAGATATTTTTAGGACTGTTCATATGTAATGGTATTGTGATTGCTTGATGACTTGATTCATTTAAAATAGACAACCATTTCCTTTGTTTTATAAGAGAAGGAATTCTACATGGCTCTGATTTTTTCTGAACACTTAATCAATATATTTCTGCATCATCCTGTGCCATCAGTTGTGATGACACATATCTGAGAACTAATTCTGAGAATTTAAAAAATCACTATGGTGTTACTGTGGCCATTATCTATCTTTAGAGCAAAAACTATTAGTTGGCTTCTAGTGGATACAATGCTTTACTAATTCAAAGGTCAATATTCTTCAGAGCAAAAGAGAATATTTGTACATTTCTAGTATAGCTATGCCTTAATTTGACAGGCTAGCTTGCACAAACTGTATGATATGTGTGATCCAGTAAGTATGTCTTGTCTATGTTGCAGAAACACATTTGAACTAGAGCTGAAACAACTTCACTGCCCTCAGAACAGCAAGACAGACATCCCTCATAAAATGAGCTGGCAGAATTTTTGTAGCTCCAAATCTAGTTCACTGCCATATGCATAGTCTAAATCTGATTGAAGAGCAGCATAGAAATCTTGCGAGATTACCTCCCATTTCTGTTTTCATTAAAAGCTATTCTAGTTTAGTTGGAGCTGCATTTTGTTACTCTACGATGCTTTAAGGAAAATAATTTAGTTCTACTTGTTCGATATTTTAATACTGAAGCACTCTGTAGAATTTGCAAAATGGAGGAAGAGAGATGCTTATGGTAGTGCATAAATCATGCTAAAGGGAATAGGTAAATTGAACTTACATAGATATAGATGAAGTCCTCATATGTAATTGAATGTTGGACATATATAGGTAACATTCTCATATTCAATTTGATTTTACACATGTGTAGCTATGTCCATCAAACTATGCATTTCTGTATTTTTTGTTGATTTGTCTCCTTATGAAAGAACACTTTCATTTCACAGGTACTGTGAACCCCTCTAAATGCGGTTGCCCCTTTGCCTTGAAGATGGCAGCATGTCAGCTTCTTCTGGAGATTACCACCTTCCTGCGAGAGACCTTTTCTTGCCTGCCCAGACCTCGCACTGAGCCTATGGTGGTAAGTTAAAGCATGCATGTTAATAATCAGGTTACTTGGTGAGGCGAGGCGTGTGTCTGGGTTTCCAAGATTCACAGTTTTCTTAAATGTTCCATGGCTAATGTATCACATAATTTTAAAAATTCAACCAAGGGATTTTGAAACATAAAAAGAAATGCTCTTTTCCTCATTACAAATAATAATAACTCCAAAGTTGATCTAGAAATCAGTGAAGGTTGTCCTACTGGATATAGTGTTTCATTGATCATTATCAATTATGCTGGGAATATCTAGGAGCTTTTAGCTTCCTTTACTCTGAAAATATGAGGAGTTTTATGGCTAATATTTTCCAGAACTCACCAATAAATTTTTTATACCAACTGCTCATAAATCTGTATAAAAATTTGCTTCTTTTTTTTTTTTTTTTTTTTTTTTTTTTTTTTTTTTTTTTGAGACGGAGTCTTGCTCTGTAGCCCGGGCTGGAGTGCAGTGGCCGAATCTCAGCTCACTGCAAGCTCCGCCTCCCGGGTTTACGCCATTCTCCTGCCTCAGCCTCCGGAGTAGCTGGGACTACAGGCGCCCGCCACCTCGCCCGGCTAGTTTTTTGTATTTTTAGTAGAGACGGGGTTTCACTGTGTTAGCCAGGATGGTCTCGATCTCCTGACCTCGTGATCCGCCCGTCTCGGCCTCCCAAAGTGCTGGGATTACAGGCTTGAGCCACCGCGCCCGGCCGCAAAAATTTGCTTCTTAATGAGTGTTCTCATTTAAATTATGGTTGAAAGTACTCCAGTATTTAGTGTCTAAACATCCCCAAACGTACATTGTTATTTCTGTAGCATTTCCTATAGATTATGGATAGACAGAAATAAGACCATGCGTGTGTGTGTGCATGCATGTGTGTGCATGCATATACACTCATGTGTGGTGTGTACCATGAGGGCCTGATTTGTTTAACCAATGATATAAATAGAAATACTACGCAAGAACCAGGCGCGTTCACAGAGTGTGTGGCATGGGGCACACCTTGGAGCCAATTTTCCTTCACTCCTAGTTCCCTCAGGGGCACCAAGTTTCCAGTGGTTCGGTCATCACAGGCATCATCCAGCTGGAGCTGAGGAACTGGACTAACTCATTTTTTTCCTTTCTCGGTTCACATAAGACTTATGGCACTCTCCCAGAGCAATCATAACGTAAACAATCTATGTGTTACCATTTAAGCAAATTTTACAATCCACAATCCACCTCCTCTCCTCCTTTTTTTTGAGACAGAGTCTTGCTCTGTCGCCCAGGCATGAGAGCAGTGGTGCGATCTCGGTTCACTGTAAGCTCCGCCTCCCGGGTTCGCGCCATTCTCCTGCCTCAGCCTCCCGAGTAGCTGGGACTACAGGTGCCCGCCACCTCGCCCGGCTAAGTTTTTGTAATTTCAGTAGAGACGGGGTTTCATCGTTGGAGCCAGGATGGTCTCGATCTTCTGACCTCGTGATTCGCCTGCCTTGGACTCCCAAAGTGCTGGGATTACAGGCGTGAGCCACCGCGCCCGGCCTCCCATCTTTGTAGCTAGAAACATGGTATCTCTCTCATCTTCCTTTCATAGCCACAGCTTCTGCTGACTGCAGCCTGAAAAGGCTCTCCACTTTTAAGGATTTGTGATTGGGCCCATTTAGCTAGCTCAGAATAATCTCCCAATCTTAAAGTCCTTAGCCTTAATCACATCTACAAAATCCTTGTTGCCATGTGAGGCAACGTATTCACAGGTGCCAGGGATTAGGGCATCTTTGGGGAGCTATTATTCTGTCGAACACAGTTCCGAGCCTGATTTCTGAGCTCCTACTCTCAGTCTTAAAGTTTATCACTTGTTTGCCTTCTTAGTTTCTATCTTGGGATTCTGAGCTTCTTTAGAGATTTAAAAAAATTCCTTATTTATCCTTCAGTACCTAACACATCCATGCTTGATGCGTGATTTTTAAATAAAAGATAAAGGCCAAAGATACAGCCAAAACTGTGGACAAAGAGTTAGAAGGTAAGGAAGATAGTTGTGGATTTGGATCAAGGCCTATGCTTTTGGAAGGTAAAGCATGTGAGGAAAAGGGGAAAAATACTATGAATTAGGAAATATTTTATTTATTTTTAAAGTCTAGAATAGCTTTGCATGGTCACAATCTAAAATTAGCAGCAGATAAAGGAATCTGGCTGTTTAAGCGCAGTTGCGTATAATTCAAAATGGAGGGAGGCTTGCCGCCAGAGCAATGCAGTGCGGGGGAGATGCCAGCACTCACGTGCTCCTCACTGGCATTTTAGGACTTGGAGAGCTGCAGACTTCGTTTGGATCCCGAGTTGGATCGGCACAGATATGAGAGGAAGATCAGTTTTGCTGGGGTCCTGGACGAGAACGAAGACTCAAAAGATTCTCTCCACAGCAGCAGCCACACTCTCAAATCAGATGCAGGAGTCGAGGAGAAGAAAGGTATGGAAACACAAAGACTCCTTCATGTTTCAGGGTTTCTCATAGGATATTTGCACTGGGGTCTAAACTACAAAATTGTGTCCCCAAATTGTTAACTCCCTACAGTACTGACTGTGTAGTCTTTATGATGGAAAATCATGCTTGTTAAAAGTTGGTCTCGGCAGTCAGAGAAGCCTGGCTTCCAATTCCAGCTCAGAAACTCTCCTTATTCCATTAAAGCTGTAAGATGAACCCTTATTTTATTTACCAATAAGAAAAGAAAAATACTCCCAATTGAACTTTTACATAATACTCTCTTATCACTTAGCTTGTCTTTTATTGTTTTTTTGTTTGTTTTTGAGACACAGTCTCACTCTGTCTCCCAGGCTGGAGTGCAGTGGCACAATCTCGGCTCACTGCAACTTCCGCCTCCTAGGTTCAAGTTATTCACCTGCCTCAGCCTCCCCAGTAGCTGGGATTACAGGTGCCCACCGCCACGTCCGGCTAATTTTTGTATTTTTTTAAATTTTCCTAATATGCTTTTGTTAAAATGTAAAACATAATAAAAAGAGAAAAAATAATATTATATTTCTCAATTATCTTAACATCAATGGCATCCATTCGTACCAAATTCTTGGGGACCATTACTTAATGTAAAACTAATTTGGTAAACAGAATCTCGTTTTAAAAACTACACCTCTGCTAAACACTTGTAGGGCTAATCTCATCAATTAATAAAGCACTAGGCTTATTTAATCATTTTTATGAAACTATGAAGAGAGAAAGAACAGCTACAGTCTTTCTGCATTGCTAAATGCACATTAGAACAAGTTCCATAACCATGCAATAGATCAGATATTAACCAGATGTGAAGGTTTTATATTTGATTTTTTAAATGGGAGACTACCTTATAAGTCTTCTAGTAATATAGTCAGCCTACAGGTTGCTTGTAATTTTTTCAGTAGATAAGAATGACCTAGAAAAGTTATTTATGGAACCATGTTATTTAAGAAAAAAGTGTTACAGCGTTTACAGAATTTCTTTTGGCCTGGCTAAGAATGTTTTCTAGACAGTGGTATTTTAAAAATAGTTCAGTATTTTCCATCTGTACATATCATTTCCATTATAATTAACTTAAATTCACCCACTTGCATGCACATACACACCTTGGCCTAATTTGGTCATGCATGTTTTTGTCCCTCTGTCCGTAAGTCTTTTTTTAATACTTTAAGTTCCGGGATACACTTGCAGAACGTGCAGATTTGTTTCATAGGTATACACGTGCCATGGTGGTTTTCTGCGCCCATCAACCTGTCATCTACATTAGGTGTTTCTCCTAATGCTCTCCCCCCCAAGCCTCCCACCCCGTGGCAGGGCCTGGTGAGTGATGTTCCCCTCCCTATGTTCATGTTTCTCATTGCTCAACTCCCACTTATGAGTGAGAACTTGCAGTGTTTGGTTTTCTGTTCCTGTATTAGTTTGCTGAGAATGACGGTTTCCAGCTTCGTCCATGGCCCTGCAAAGAACACGATCTCATCCTTTTTATGGCTGCATAGTGTTCCATGGTGTATATGTGCCACATTTTCCTAATTTTTGTATTGTTGGTAGAGACAAGGTTTCACCATGTTGGCCAGGCTGGTCTCAAACTCCTGACCTCAGGTGATCCAACTGCCTCGGCCTCCCAAAGTGTTGGAATTACAGGTATGAGCCACCACGCCCAGCTGCTTGTCTTTTATTCTTATTGAAAAAGGACTTTCAGACCTAATTAGATGTTTATTATTATTATTATTATTATTACTATATATAATTCTCATGCAATCCTCTCTCTATATATATATATAAAAACTGGTTAAAGTTTTTGTAAACCATCGTCAACTCAGAGTTTAAATCTCTTAATTACTTTTCAACTCACAGTTATCTAATGTCTATGTTTCTATATATGATAACGTCCTCTGTGCCATCACAATGTTAGTGATGCATCGTTTCTTAGACGGATTCACAAAAGAAGTAAAGCTTTTTGTGCTAATTACTTAAGCCAACTTGCACCCATATGAAGTTAGCCCACCTTTAGTCCCTCTTAAGGAATGTTGCTAAACACATCTGACTTACCACCTCACACACCCACCTACCCCTCACTATCACTTTGTTCCTTAGGGTTAAAAGATCCTGTCTTTCTGTTTATCTTTTTGCTGGTGTTTTACATTTTTCACACAGACAAGCAATAACAAAGGTGTCACAACTGCTACCTGGTGCAAGTGATCATAAGATGTCATCTCTTGCATGTCAAATACTGATTTCCAGATATGTTAAAATGTGAACAACTTAAAATGGGTGAAATATAGTAACTCACTATGTGGCCTTGTCCAAGTTATTTACCTTCTAAGACACAGTTCTCTTTTCTGTAAAACTGGGTTAACACCTACTGCATTGTGATGTTGAAAACTTTTAATAAGACGATGCAAGTGAAGTGTAAACTTAATACCTGGTGAATTGTAGGTACACAATAAATAGCTGTTGTTGGGTTTTTAAATATACATCGTGAGCATCTAGATTAGAACCCACATAGAAAATCCTAACTATGAACTAAAGATTGCAAAGTTTTAAGTTGCCCTCTAGGGCCTCCTTTAAACTGCCAACTTCACTATTTGATTTTGCCATTTTAAAAATTCCATTGCCCTTCCATGTTTTTCCAGTGAATTTCAATTAAAAGAACATCTGCCCATTTGCTAGAAGAGTCAAAGGTTATTTTATGCGTTGAAGTGTTTTCTAGCATCCTACAGACAATGAGTCAATAAATTTTGGATAACAACGAATGAATGATTCTTAGAAGGAATAGCCCTGTGTAGAGAAAACAAAAAATATTTTAAAGGGAATAGATATACATTGGGAAAAGTTTGAATAGTTCAAGATCAAAATGTCACAACATTCTTAAAATACAGATAATCATATATCATATTCTATTGAATTTATGGCCCAAAGAGGCCATGTTGCAGGAAGGATAAGTCAAATCTTGAGCGATTTTTGAGGATGAAGAAGTATCAAATCAATATTTTTTCAAATATTACTTACTTCAGGCAATTATACTGCATGTGATGAGAAGCTTCTCTCTTTTAAACATATCCCAAAGAGATTTTAATTTAGAAGGCAATCTTTTGTCATTCAAAGTTATTATGCTAATTATATTTAAGATAGTAGATAATTACTAATACTACACGATTAAACTTCAGCAGAGTAAATTTTACACCATTTTATAAAATAAAATATCTGATAAATTTTAAGAACACTTTAATTTGATGATTATTATTTATGTAAATTGGCTTAATATTTCAACACTCAAATGCTCAATATTTTTTCTACTCACAGAATGGTTATGTTAATATATGAAAGTTGTTTAATAAAGAATGGAAAACTGGAGCTATTATATATATATCTCCATAAAATGTCCTTAATCAGTTGACAAAAATCTTCCCAAAGATTCCTAAATATTCCTTAATCCATTTGACAAGCTGTCAGCTACTGAAGCCTATGTGAAAATGAAGACAATAGAGCCACTGCTAATTACAGTTTTTAAAATTTTATACCATTTGGTTTTATAAAACCTGAAAATGCCAGTTCTTGAAATAAACACCCTGAGGACAATTCAGATTCTACCAGGAAAAATTCAAGTGAAATAATTATTTAGAATAGTAGGAGATGGGTCGGAAATGTAATGCAAAGGGCAAACAGGGTCTGGTAGATGTGGTTAGAAATTTAATTCTGTTTTAAGTGCATCAGAGTTGTTGGTAGGTTTTACCAGAAATGTGATATAAAGTGTGTATTTATGATTTATGCATTTAAAAGATGACTCAATCTATGGAGTAGAGGGAAAGGTGAAGCAGTTAGGTAGTTACATTAGTCCAGGGAAAAGGGGATGGAGCTGTCAAAATCCTATGATATTTTGAAATATACAGCCAACAGAACTTGCTAATTGATACAATGTAAGGTGAAAGAAAAGGCCAAAGATGTTTTATCCAATTTAGATGGATTTGTTTCACTTTTATACTAGTTCTTGTTGTCATGGAGATAAAGGCTACAATTCAATGCTGCACAATCTCAACTGATGTTTTTCATGTACAATACCAAATATAAATTCTAACTGCTGTGCCCCCTTGTAAATAACCAATGCCACAATTCTGAACTGTAATTTTTCAGTGCTATAGGATATCTCCAACTATCCATTTTGGTGGAACAAGCTCTCAAGATTAAATTTCTTTCTGATTACATTAATTTGGGTTTATTTTGCTGCATCTGTAGGCCAAAAAGTGTCATAAAATTGGGCAAAGAATATTAGTGTGTACCTCTGTAAAAATCTAAGAATTATCTGTTTAATATTTTCTGTACTTCTGAATCTACTTAGACATGAAATTGCACTTGTAGTCATTAAAAAATTTTAATTATATTCTGTTTCAAATGTATTTCAGATAGGTGATAAAGTCTCAACTAAACATAAAAATAATATTGAAAAATATAGTGTGTGCTTTGTGCCATAATTAAAATGCAGCATTATGGTTCATAATCTTTGTGGGATTTGTCTAACTGTGCCACAAGAAATTCCATCCAGATGTGAAATTCTACTCAGATGTGTTTAGGGAGCTCCATGGGGCCTTTACCAGCTGCATGGTGATAATTTTTTTATTTCTCCATCACAACAGTAAATCAGAACTTTCACATTGTTCAGGAGAAAGTCTTCTGACCTCCTTTAAATGGTGTTAAAAGTATACATTTAGCTAACGTTTTAGTTATACAAGTTCTATCACAGTCACATATTAACTCTCTCGTGAATGAGAAACCTGAAACTAACATGCAAACTTTCTGATTGGTACTTTTAAAATATTAGTAACTGTGCCTTAAACAATTAGTAAGAAATCTTGTTCATGTCTTAAGATGCTAAGCTTATAAAACTGGCTCCTTCCTGATAATGGACTTTAAGCCCTAAAACTTACTTTATCCCACCCTTATAAAATCAATGTTTGACAACACCAAATCTTCAAAAGAAAAGGAAGGTGTGTATATGACTATGGGAAATAAGGATACTGTTGATTTAAATAAAGATAGGCTCCAAGTTTAAATGCATTTCTTTTACTCTTTTATTTTCCTCACTAATTACTATTTCTTCCAGAAGACTAAAGATGAATAATGCATATTCTTCTTGGTATGCATAGACTGTTATAAGATTGGCTCAGGGGTTTGCACCATTTGGAATCACATTTCACCCAGCCTTTTGACTGACAGGAGGATAGTATGAAATCATTAGGTACATTGAAAAGAGAGCCATTTCACACTCATGCTCACCCGAGTGAAAACAGATTGTTTAGTGCCTTTTCTGAGGAGCAGAGTGGAAGCCACTGCTGACTATTGCAGAAAGAAGCACCTTTGGTTCTTATTTCTGAATGAGGTATTCCAAAATGAAGGGGTTTACGTGACAGCTTACAGAAGTCTGTAAGTCCCATTTTGAAAGGGAAGCAAAAGCAAATGGTTTGTGGTTCTCTTGAATCAAGGAATCCTGTGATACAAGTGTACTAATAGTCCTAGTTGATGCTGCCCCAAAGGCACACTCATGCTTGTGAAACCTGGGCCAGAAAGAGAGCAGGTCGTTCCCAGTTCCGATGAGCTTTGTGTCCAAGAAAGAAGCTGCACCAGCCCTTCCTGGTGGGTCCTGCAGGACTGGGGGCTTGGGAGAAGCTCCTTGTTCAGAGTGCTCATCCAGGCCAGCAGAGGCGGCTGATCAGGGACAAGTTGGGGAGAGATGGATATAACACTGGCTGGGGAACACTAAGGGGGAAAAAGCCCTATTTTATTCTTTTAATACAGTTCCCAGCAGGAAGATCAGGATAGGAGGTTCTCGTCTGCTCCAGATTAAAGGAACCCGCAGTTTCCAGGTGAAGAAGGGGGGTTCCTTGTCCAGCATTCGCCGGGTCGGCAGCTTAAAGAGCAGCAAGTTATCACGGCAGGACTCAGAGTCTGAGGCTGAGGAGCTGCAGCTGTCCCAGAGCAGGGACACTGTCACTGACCTAGGTAACATAGAGGAGTGGGGTGTGCAGGGACGTGGGGGGTAGGAAGACAGGGCCCAAGTCCTGAAACAAGCTGAAGTCCATTTTCTTACACATAAATAGATGGAGGGCAGAGCCATAGGGTAGACAAGCTATTCAGCCTGAAAACCATACTACCCTTGCTAGAGCAAGGCAGCTGAAGCGTTGATGTGCATACAGGTCACTGGAGAGGCTTGTTAAAATGCAGATTCTGATTCAGCAGATCTGGGGTGGGGATCTGAGATTCTACATGTTTAACAAGCTTTCTCGTGGAGCTGATGCTGCTGATTCAAGGACCACACTTTGAGCAGCAAGGGTGTGGAGTATATGTTAGAGAAAGAAAACACTTTAATGACCAGGACAGTCTTTGAAATTCAGATACTTGTGTATTCATTCTTTTGATCAGAACCTTCAATGTCAAATGTAGTAATTCCCTTGGGGAGGACTACCTAAAGATTCTCTATATTTTAAAGTCTCTATTTAACAATATGAACAACCAAAATATCAGAGAGTTAAGATAGTCTAGACCTGACAATGAGTGATCTTCAACAAGTCATTTAGCTTCTCAGGGATTTGTTTTCTCTGACTACACAGTGAGAATAATTCTTGCCTACAATGCAAGGATGCTGTAAAGATAAATTAGAAGATGACCATACAATGTGTCAAACACCTGAGAATGAACTTAATATACAGTCAAAGCCTGAGAGTTATAGATTGTCATTGTAGGCTCTAAAGAAATTCCAAATACCAAAATACAGCAGTCCAAAATATGGGCCCTAATTAGTATCTTAATAGACAAGCAAAAGATACAGTAGGCATGAAAATAGAACTCACCAGCTGCCTAACATTAAATATTAGGTAAAAGTTGAAGCACATTCACTTTGCCATTCAATCTCTGTATGCAAGGCAAAATAGAAAGCTCTCCTTACTAGGTAAGTAGTTTCAAAAGTCAGCAAGAAGTGTGGATAAATTATCGATCAAGTCTGCTGAAAAAAAAGCCGAGTATATTTCATCAAAGAAGGTTTAAAATAGAAAATGCTTCTGTATCCACCCACCCTCGCCTTTGAAAATAGCTGATTTATGCATTACTTAAGATTCTGCTTATTTCCTAAGGAGACATTTTTTTAAAAGTATGTATGATTTCTTTTGTTATAAGTCTGAAGCTAGAGCATTATTATCAGTTAACTTGGGGCAAAACTATTGCAATTAATTATTTAAATTGATCGATTTATCCTGACCAATTGAGTCAAAATAGCCAGGTTGAAGACATTGTTTTGTCATTAAAAAGATCTATAAAATTTTGTAGATTTGAGGGAAAACTTTGTTATGTAGTGTACCAAGTAGGGAATTTTTGAGAGATATCTCCTTTATACTTTGCCATAGAGAGGAGTTTGGACACAAGGGCTGTCCACAGTTGGACATAATTGCTTCCGAATTCCCTTAGTTTTTCATAGGTACCTGCCCATCTTTGACATAGCTGTGGTAGCAAAACCTGGTGGCTAGAGGAATAGCGCTAGCTGCAGTCACAGAACAATGGAGACAGCAGTCACTGTGAGGCCGGTTAGTTGCTGTCCCTCCTTAAATACACCTGCAAGGTCTGGTCAGTCTGGAATGGGTTTGGGCACACTCAGTCAATAACTGGCTCATCTCAGCAATTCAAGGACTTGACTCTGTTTTTCTTCTCTGCTCCCATCTCTCAAAATGGAAGCCACCATAACAGAGATCATAAATGTCTTTGAAATTGCCAGTTCAGCTGGTGATGAAGGGGACAGCTCCTGTTAATATTCCTCCAAGTCAGTGCTATGCCCTGTAACCCACTGGGCCATGGTAGTCTGCCCTAGGATTCAGAAGCATGGGCAACTGTACCATACCAACATGCTCTCCAGGGAGACCGAACACTGAAACCTTTCTTGGTATTTTTTTTTTTTTTTTTTGAAGAAGGGAGTCCTTGGAGTGCAAGCGAGCCCAGCATCGAGCCAGAGGGATTGAGTAATGCCGGCACGGAGGAGAATTACCACAGAAACATGTCATGGCTTCATGTAAGTAGAAATCTCAGAAAGAGCCCTGAGATCAATTTCTTTAGACCCTGGGAAAGATCTGAGGAGGGAGGACGAGATTATACTAAATCATCAAATCCAATCTAGCCTCGAAGAAAAAGCAGGGGCTTATGTTTTAGCTGAATATCTCAACACTCTCTAGGATTGGTATTCTGCTGAACTGTACTCATCTTAAGCTTAACTCAGACCAAGCTTTTTTTGTTATGGCTGGCTTGTGGGTCACCATAAGTCAGGGAAAATCATGAGGCCAGGTTAGTGGTCAAGATAACCTGAGTGACACAGCGTAGGTATCATCATCAGTTTTATACAGGTTACTGCGAATTCTGAGAAAGGTCATGGTGTTGCTCTTGGGTATGTATTAGACCAAATTTTAAACTGGGGCAAGGTCACTCTAAGATGGTGAATGCCATGTGTCCAAGGGTGAGCCAGAGGGCACAGGCAGGAGGTGATCCCTAGGAAACTGTGGGCATGGGGTGGAGTTCAAGACTCGAGCTGAGCATGAAGAAAGAAGTTAAGGAGAAAGGGGCCGGGCACGGTGGCTCATAATCCCAGCACTTTGGGAGGCTGAGGCGGGCAGATCACAAGGTCAGGAGATCGAGACCATCCTGGCTAACACAGTGAAACCCCATCTCTACTAAAAATACAAAAAATTAGCCAGGCATGGTGGCAAGCGCCTGTAGTCCCAGCTACTTGGGAGGCTGAGGCAGGAGAATGGCATGAACCCGGGAGGCGGAGCTTGCAGTGAGCCGAGATCGTGCCACTGCACTCCAGCCTGGGGGACAGAGCAAGACTCCATCTCAAAAAAAAAAAAAAAAAGTAAGGAGAATGGTAAGGAAATGTAAGCTCGGTTATACAAGTGGCAGGGTATCCCTAGGATCATCACTGGGGTCACCGCTCACCCTAATTTTAATCTGACTTCCTGGGAAAGTCAGATGAGCTCTAGCTGGTGCGTAATGGTCCTTGGGTGTGTGGTGGCTCACCTTCACTATGGAAGCAGTCCCCAGAATTGACTGATTTGAGAATCTCTGAGGCAGCTGTGTTTTAAAGTAAACTTTTTATTGAACTCTAACCTACCCACTGAAAAGCATACAAAACCTATGTATACAGCTCAGTACATTTTTATGAAGTAAATACACCTGTGTAACCACTGCCAGGTTGAGAAAACATTATCAACACCTAAGAAATCCTACACAGGTCTTCTACCAGATGCTACTCTCCCCTGACAGTAACCACCGTTTTACCTTCTAACACCATAGATTCATTTTGTCTATTTTTGAAATACATGTAATTGGCATCATATGCTACTACTATGTTGTGTCTGGTTCCTTTTCCTCATATAAATGTAGGCCCTCCAATTTTGTTGTTCTTCTCCTTCACAATGGCATGGTCTATTCTTGGCTAGATTCACATTCATTTAGAATCACCCTATTTTAAATGATTTTTAAAAAAAACTTCCAAAGCAGCCTTGAGTGTAATACATAGATGAATTTAAATGAATCATATCTTTATGATATTGAATCTTCCAATGTTTAAAATGATCACTCCACTAATGTCTGTTTCTCCATTTATTTAGAGCCTCTTTAAATGTCTTTCAATAATGCCTTTTAGTTTTGTGTGTAGTGTTCCATAAATAAACAGCTCTGGAAGCGTTGTGTAAGAGCAGTGCTGTTTCTTCTTTAAATATTTGGAAGAAATCACTGATCACACCTTTTAAACCTAAAAATTTCTTTGTGGGAGAGTTTTAAGTTACAGATTCAATTTATGTAATACAGCTAAGACCATTTAGATTTTATATTTCTTCTGGGAGCAATTCAGGTAAACTAATATTTTTTGCTGAGATTTTTTTCATTTAATATGAATATTCAAATTTATTAGCAAAAAGATTGTTTAAAATATTCTCTTAAGATTATTTTAAATTCTCTAGGATCTGGAGTGATTTATATTTATTGTTTTTGATATTGGTAGATTGTCTTCTCTTCTTTTTTTAGTAGTGTCTTTCTAAGAGTTTGTCTATTTTGTCTTTTAAAAGAACCAGAACCAGATTTTCATTTTGTCATTTTTAGAATGTTGAATTTTTGTTTTACTAATATTTTCTGGTATCTTTATTACTTTCTTCTACTTTTCTTTGAGTTTAATTTGTTTTTTTTTTCCTTAACTTCTTGACACAGATACTCAGATAATTGATTTGCAACCACTTTACTAACATATGAATTTAAAGCTATAAATATTATCTAGAAACAGTTTTAGCTGCATCATACAAGGCTTGATATATGTTCATTATCATTCAGTTAAAATATTTTAAAATTTCCATTGTGATGTATTCGTAATTGATCACAGATTTTTTTTAAAAAAATTTATTTTTAATTTTTGTGGGTACATAGTAGGTGTGTATATTTGTGGGCTACATGAGGTGTTTGATACAGGCATGTAATGTGAAATAATCACATCAAGAAGAATGGGGTATCCATCTCCTCAAGCATTTATCCTTTTTGTTACAGGCAATCCAATTACATTCTTTTAGTTATTTTGAAATGTACAGTTATTATTGACTATAGTCATCCTATTGTGCTATCAAATAGTAAGTCTTACTCATTCTATTTTTTGTACTCATTAACTTTCCCCACCTCTCCCTCAACCCTCTATTACCCTTGCCTGCCTCTGGTAACCATCCTTTTACTCTCTGTGTCCATGAGTTCGATTGTTTTGATTTTTAGATCCCACAAATAAGTGAGAACATGTGATGTTTGTCTTTCTGTGCCTGGCTTATTTGACTTAACGTAATGATCTCCAGTTCTATCCATGTTGTTGGAAATGACAGGATCTCATTCTTTTTTATGGCTGAGTAGTACTCCATTGTGTATATATACCACATTTTCTTTGTTCATTCATCTGCTGATGGACATTTAGGTTGCTTCCAAATATTAGTTATTGTGAACAGTGCCACAAGAAACATGGGACTGCAGACATTTTGATCAGGTCCATAGCTAATAAGTTCAATATATGAATCTATTTTCTTTACTCTTCTTGGTCCTGCTCCTAAAATGCCTTGTAATTATATTGACTAAACATGGTGTATAAAAAAAATTATAGAGGTGCAGTGGCAGATACATGTCATTATACTTTTGTTAAAATTCATAGAATGTACAAAGCAAAGCATGGACCCTAATGTAAACTGTTGACTTTGGGTGGTAATGCTGTGTCAATATAAGTTCATTCTAATAGATGTACCACTGTAAAGCAAAATGTTGATAGTAGGAGAGGTTGTCATGTATGCGGACAGTGTATATGTGGGAACTCTCTGTACTTTCTGCTCAATTCTGATGTGAAGCCAAAACTGCTCTAAAACATAAAGTTTATTAATTTAAAAAAAGCACCAAAGCTCTAGTTGATGTTTTCTCTTTCCAGAGAGGATTCACCCTGTCCTCTGGCAGACAACAAAGAAGCAGATCACTTCAGTCCAGTCAGAGACTACACTAGCTGGACTTGGACTATTTCTAGCCTGTCCTTCCCCACCCCCTACGCACATCTTTTTATATGAAGATGTCCAAGACTCCCAGTGAGAGTCTGGGGTATGTCACAGGGCCTCTCATTCTTGATGAGTCAGGAACTACAATTTTTGTTTCCCCATCACAATGAAATTGCCAAAGTCTGTACTCTGTTTGTCACCTGGTCTTTGCTTCTCTTCTTAGCTGCTCAATCAGTCAATGCCTAGAAGGGAAAACTGTAACCCAGTGTCAGTCTGACTTATTTGGACCTCATTTCTCTACAGGATCTAGACTATTCAGTTTCTCCCTTCTTTGGTAATTCTAAATTCTAATTTTTACCTCCTAGCCCCCGTGAGATTGCCTAAGGCTCTGCCTAGCTTCTTGGCCACTTGTGCCTAAGATGTAGCAAATGCCTCAAGGAGAAATGTGGTGTGTCTTCACATTGTCCTCACCTCAGCGAATATCCTTTCTCTCCACATCATACCCTTCATCCTGACTGCCTCACTGTCTTATGCATTCAAATATGTATATTTATGTATCATGTCTGTGTGTATACAGGTATGCCTCATTTTATTGTACTTCACTCTACTGTGCTTTGTAGATATCGCATTTTTTACAGACTGTAGGTTTGTGGCAACCCTGCATTGAGCAAGTCTGTTGGTGCTGTTTTTCTAAGAGCATGTGCCCACTTTGTGTCTCTGTGGCACGTTTTGGTAGTTCTCACAATATTTCAGGCTTTTTCATGATTATCAATTTTATGGTGATCTGTGATCAGTGATCCTTGATGATATTATTGTCAGTTTTTGGACACCATGAACTACACCCATATTGATGTTGAACTTAATCAGTAAATGTGTGTTCTCATTGCTCCATGGACCAGCTGCTTCTTGTCTCTCTCCCTCTTCTAGGGTCTTCCTATTCCCTGAGACACAGCAGTATTGAAATTAGGCCGATTGATAACCTTACAACGCCCTCTAAGTGTTCAAGTGAAGGAAGAGTTGTATGTCTCTCACTTTAAATCAAATACTAGAAATTATTAAGCTTAGTGAGGAAGGCATGTTGAAAACCAAGATCCACTCAAAGGTGGGCCTCTTGTACCAAACAGCCAAGTTATGATTTCAAAGGAAAAGTTCTTGAAGGAAATCAAAAGTGCTACTCTGGTGAACACATGAACAATAAGAAAGTGAAACAGTGTAATTGCTGATATGGAGAAAGCTTTAGTGGTCTGGACTAAATTCAGAGAAAAGTTTTAACTCTTTTCAGTTCTGTGAGGGCTGAGAAAGGTGAAGAAGCTGTAGAAGAAAAGTCTGAAGTTAACAGAGGTTGCTTCATGAGGTTGAAAGAAAGAAGCCACCTCCATAACATAAAAGTGCAAGGTGAAGCAGCAAGTACTGATGTAGAAGTTGCAGCAAGTTATGCAGAAGATCTAACCGGGATCATTGATGAAGGTGGCTATACTATAAAATGATATTTAATGTAGAAGAGCCTTTTGTTGGAAAAAAAATGCCATCTGGGACTTTCATAGCTAGAGAGAAGTCAATACCTGGCTGCGAAACTTAACAGGCTGATTCTCTTGTTAGGGGTTAATGCATCTGGCAGCTTGAAGTTTCAGTCAGTGCTCATTTGCCATTCTAAAATTCTAGAGCCCTTAAGAATTATGCTAAATTTACTCTTCCTGAGCTCTATAAATGGAAAAATAAAGCCTGGATGACAGCCCATCTGTTTCACAGCATGGTTTCCTGAGCATGTGAAGTCCACTGTTGAGATCTACTGTTCAGGAAAAAAAAAAAAGATTTCTTTCAAAGGATTACTGCTTATTGACAATGTAGTTGGTCACTCAAGAGCTCTGATGGAAGTGTGCAGGAAGATTAATGTTGTTTTCATGCCTGCTAACGCAGCATCCGTTCTGCAGCCCACAGATCAGGGAGTAATTTTGACTTTCAAGTCTTATGATTTAAGAAGTACATTTTGTGGCCGAGTGCGGTGGTTCACGCTGGTAATCCCAGCACTTGGGGAGGCTGAGACAGGTGGGTCACAAGGTCAGGAGATAAGACCATCCTGGCTAACACGGTGAAACCCTGTCTCTACTAAAAATACAAAAAAAAAAAAAAAAAGAGCCAGGCGTGGTGGCGGGTGCCTGTAGTTCCAGCTACTCCACAGGCTGAGGCAGGAGAATGGCGTGAACCCAGGAGGCGGAGCTTGCACTAAGCTGAGATCGTGCCACTGCACTCCAACCTGGGCAACAGAGTGAGACTCTGTCTCAAAAAAAAAAAAAGTACATTTTTCAGGGGTATAGCTGCCACAGATAGTGATAGGGATTCCTGTGATGGATCTTGGCAAAGTAAATTGAAAGCTTCTGGAAATAACTAACCATTCTGGATGTCATTAAGAACATTTGTGATTCACAAGAGGAGATCAAATATCAACATTAACAGGAGTTTGGAAGTAGTTGATGCCAACCTTAATGGATGACTTTGAGAAATTCAAGACTTCAGTGGAGGAAGTAACTGCAGATAAGGTGGAACTAGCAAGAGAACTAGAATTAGAAGTAGAGCCTGAAGATGTGACTAAATTGCTGTAATCTCATGATAAAATCTGAATGGGTGAGGAAGTACCTCTATGGATGAGCAAAGAAAGTAATTTCTTGAGATGGAATCTACTCCTGGTAAAGATGTTATGAACGTTATTGCAGTGACAACAGAGAATTTAGAATATTACATAAATTAAGTTGATAAGGCAGCAGCAGGGTTGTAGAGGGTTGATTGCAATTTTGAAAGAATTTCTACTGTGAGTAACATGCTATCAAACAGTATCACGTGCTAGAGAAAAACCTTTCATGAAAAGAACAGTCAATTAATGGGCCAAACTTCTTCGCTGTCTAATTTAAGAAATTGCCACAACCACCCCAACCTTCAGCAACCACTTCTCTCTCTCATCAGTCAGCAGCTCTCAATATCAAGACCCTCCACCAGCAAAAAAAAAAAAAAAATTACAACTTGCCAATGGCTCAAGTGATTGTTAGCATATTTTAGCAATAAAGAATTTTTAATTAAGGTATGTACATTGGTTTTTTAGACATGATGCTATTGCACACCTAATAGACTATAGTATAGTGTAGACATGATTTTTATATGCACTGGGAAATAGAAAAAGTTGTATGACTCACTCAAGTGCAACATTTGCTTTATTGTGGTGGTCTGGAACTGAACTTGCAATATCTCCAAGGTATGCCTGTATACATGTGTGTATGTGTGTGTGTGTGTGTGTGTGTATAGTCATCCCTTGATATCCATGGGAATTGGTTCCAGGGCCTCCCATGAATACCAGGATATACAGATGAGCAAGCCCCTGATATAAAATGGTATAGTATTTGCATATAAACTATGTACATCCTCCCACATACTCCAAATCATCTCCAGATTACTTACAATACCTAATACAATGTAAATTCCATATAAGTAGTTATTATACTGTATTGTTAATGATTCCCAAAAATGTCTGTGCATATTTAGTAAAAACACAATTTTGGGGGAGATATTTTGGCATATTTTTGATCTGCAGTTGGTTGAATCCACGGATACAGAAACCATGGATATGGAGAGCTGACTTTGTGTGTGTGGGGTGTGTGTGTGTATAATATATATATTATATAACATATATATGTGTGTGTGGACAGTGTGGACTTCCTGTAGGAAATTGTGTGCAGTGTGGACTTCCTGCAGGAAATATACATGATTAGAGGGGGAATGTATTAATTTTCTAGTACTGCATACAAATTACCACAAACTTAGTGGCTTAAAACAATACACATTTATTATCTTATAGTTTTTATGGGTCAGGAATTCTGGCACAGCTTAGCTAGGTCCTCTGCTTTAGGATCTCTCACGTGCCTGTAATCAACGTATTGGCCTTGCCCACATCGTCTTGTTTTGTGCTCTCTTTGTGTTCAATATGGCACACAGTCCCTCACCGGTTAGTTGTCAAGGTGGGAACTATTATAGATTCATGAAGGATGGAAGCATTCAGAAGATACTGTGCACACTATTACTGACCTTGTGGCTCTGTGTATGCTATTGCCTTTTAAGAAAAGCTCCTTAAGAAGTTCCAAATGCAAGGGCCTTTATTCTTTATCTTAAAATAACCCATATCTTTTAAATCAACTGAATTCCTTTCTGTAATTTTAATGGGAGAATTATAGGAGATGTGAGGATTTGATTTGGATTTAGCTACAAGAGAAGAGCTAGAATGTTCTAAAAGCCAGAGGAAAAAGAGCACTTTGCAGAGAGTGGAAATGAGACTGTACAGTAAGGTTCAAGTTCTAGTTGAATATTATTGGCCAGAGGAGAAGAAGTGGAAATGTTTTTAAGTCCCACATGGGTGGGCTGGCATTAAAGGTGTCCCACAGCTGTCAAAGGCTAGCCAGATCCTCTGGGACAGAATTTCTCACCAGTCTGTGCCTTTCCGTCTGGTTCCTTTCCCAACATAAGAACTGGAAAAAAAATTAGTTTTAAGTTCAGAATCTCCATTTGAGAATATTTGGAAACCATACGCTCCACAATAATTGTTTTAATTTTTTGAAGACCTATTAACCTTTTAATGTTTCAAAGAGATCCTTCTATCAAGTAGGAATGGAGGGAGAACAAAAGGCTAAAGGGATAAAGAACTTTTGTTCTCCTTTGGGAATTATTGGATCATTGCGATTTCAAGACACATCCAGGGAAGCTGACATTCTGACTTCCCAGCTTCCACCCCATAGATATGTTCAGTTTGTCTGTACCCAGGTTGCCTGGCTGAGTCTCAGGAATGCTTGTATTCCAGGTGATGATCTTGCTGTGCAATCAGCAGAGTTTCATCTGCACTCACGTTGACTACTGCCATCCCCACTGCTACCTGCACCACAGCCGCTCCTGTGCCCGACTGGTCAGAGCCATTAAGCTACTCTATGGAGACAGTGTGGACTCTCTGAGGGAAAGCAGCAACATCAGCAATGTGGCTCTCCGGGGCAAGAAACAGAAAGAAGTAAGTAAACGACCACTGAGTGATATTCCAATACTAGGGAACATGATGTCCTAACAATTTCTTCTCTGGAAATAAGAATTTTCAAGCAAATGCAATTGTAACAATCAGGCCTGTGTGCATCTAAACAAAAGCAGAAGAGATGTACAAGAAAGACAAATGTTTTGTCTTTTTGTCCATGAGTAAACATGGAATCTTTCCTCAGGTTTTGCCTTACTCTGTAAATAAATATGAATGCATAGGGATGATGATGATGATGAATAAGTTATTGTGGTAGGCAGAATAATGCCTCTCCCACAAAGATACTCACATCCTAATCTCTGGAAATTGTGAATATCTTCACATGGCAGAAGAGATTTTGCAGATGTGACTGAAAATTTTACAATGGGCAGCGTGTCCTAATTATCCAGCTGTTCTCGGTGTCATCATAAGGGTCCTTATAAGTGGAAAAAGGAGTCAGGAGGGTCAGAGGCAGAGAAGGAAATGTTGTGAGAAAAGCAGAGGTCAGTGCGATGCAGGGCCATGAGCCAAGGATTGCTGGCAGCCTCTAGAAGCTAGAGAAGACAAGGAAATGGATTATCTCCTAGAGCCTTCAGAAGCAATCACAGCCCTGCCAATCTGTTTTAGACTTCTGACCTCCAGAATTGTAAGATAATAAATTTGTGTCATTTTAAGCTGTGAAGATTGTGGTCACTTGTTACAGCAGCAACAGGAAACTAACA
The DNA here is from genome assembly GCF_037993035.2 of Macaca fascicularis. Lineage (NCBI taxonomy): Eukaryota > Metazoa > Chordata > Mammalia > Primates > Cercopithecidae > Macaca > Macaca fascicularis. The sequence goes on from NC_088386.1 coordinate 105,752,672, forward strand.
CAACTATGTACTAAAAAATATGCGTAAACGGGCCCACTATTCCCAGCCAAGTAAAAGAGTCATCTAGGTCAAATCAGACTAAAGGAGATTCCTTCAAGAAACTATTACATTTTTCAAGTATTCAGCTGCCCTTTTCTGAAAACTACCCTGAGCAGCTGAGCTGGCAGGAGACGAAGACAGTGACCAGGGCTGCTGTGCTCCTGCCAGGGAAGGCCTGAATTTTCCACCTGCCCCTGAACAGGCATCACAGCCAAGATGCCTGACTGAATGTTGTGGCCGCCCCTGCAGCTGCTTTTCCCAAGCGGTTTTGCAAAGAGATTTTTATATAACACCTATTCATTTCAGCAGGCATTTATTATGTGCCCTCTGTTGGCACAATATTAGGCTAGATATTCTGTTAAGAAAAAATAAAACCTAGAAGCAGAAAATCTTTCTAAGGAATTTACAAACCAGGTTTGGACTGGGGAGGGGGTAAGCAATAATATATACATCAAACAATGAGAGAATATGAGCAATAACAACAAAAATCCACAGTTGAGTTGTGTAGCAGTTTTTTATACCTTAGCACTCACTAAGGGATTTTTTTAATTACAACTTTTTTATTATGAAAGCAATACATGTTCATTGAAGAAATTTTTAATAATACAAAATACTCTTTTAAAATTACATATCTGATATACCTCGTAAGTGTGCAAGTTCATCCTATGGAGTATGATCTTTTAGTATTTTTTCTAAATGTATGTGTGAGGGTATAAAGTAAGTACATTTCATTGGCAAGTGCCTTTTGATTCTTAAAAACCATCGCAAGAGTTATTTTATCCCTATTTTACAGGTTTTTCAACTGTAGGGGCTCAGAAAGTTGGGATTATTCACAGTTTATATCTATAATGTATTTAGCTAGACTTTAACCTTAGAAATATGAAACATCAGAATCAGGGCTTTTTAAACTAGACTCTCTTGCATTTCATGTTATTCAAATAATACAAATTCTGAGGGGAATGAAGGTGGAGAGTAGACCAGTGTGGGGTACAAATAAACTGCTAAATAATGACATAAAAAGAAAAGAAGTAAATATGTTTGTGTGTGCATACATGTATACGTATATAAATCATATATATATTTCAAATGTAAATGGCACTGCATTTAAAGAAAATCTATTTTTATTTATGTAAATTCTTTGTTACTATAAAAACTCCCTTAGCTTTAGGTTAAAACCATATACGTTGAAAGTTTCAAAAATATATGAGCCTAAATTATTGATCATTGTTCTCCATAAACACTTCAGAATTTCTTACTGCTGTGTTTTTTGCTGGAACTGGGCCTCTAATCTAACATAGCCCAACCCAAACATTCTTTAAGATCCAACTCAAATGCCATCTCCTCCATGAAACCTTTTTTGATTCTTCAAGTGTTAAGCACAGGGCCTACTGCAGATGGACACTTAATGTTATTTTCCTTATTTCCTTCTTCAACTAAATTATAATGGTATTTTACTCATGTTTTCTCATTATTTAAATCATCCATCCATCCATCCATCCAGCCAGCCAGCCAGCCAGCCATTCATCTATTCAACGAACTTGTAAAGAACGTGTAGATCATACTGAGCCCATACTTTGCACTGGGTACAATAATGGGCAAAAAAAAAAAAAAAAAAATACAGTTTGTACCCTCATATACTGCACATAATCTAGTCCAAGATAGACATTGATCAAATAAACTTCCCAAATTGATGTAAAATGGCATCTGCAATAAGTGAAATAATGGAGAGCTTCACCATGCTGAGAGAGCTTATGAATGAGGCTTTGGTCTTGTAGGGAAAAATAAAAGCCTTTCCAATAAAGTGACAGGTGAGCTTTGACTAAAGGATGCATAGATGTTAACTGGATACAGAGTTTCCAACCAGAGGGAAGAGGTGAGTATGAAGGGCCATGACTGGAGCACAGAGGACTGTGGTGCATGATGAAGCTGCACAGGCAGCTCGAGACCAGACCTTGTGGGATCGTGGGAAGGCTTTCATTTTATCCTGTGAGCAGTGGCATGTTCTTCCACTTAATAAGCTTTTTGAGAACTGAGGAAGTCTTTCACATTTTGTATCCTGCATGATAAAGAGTACTCACTTATATAATAATAGAGCAGTCATTAATATTAAGTGAGTGAGTAGAGCTATAGTCCTAGGGTGTTTCATGAGTGCCCTCCACTCTGCCTCAACCAGGCCACTGGCCTGAAGCAGTAGAAAAGGCTTACCAACTTTCTGCTATTGCTTACATTTCTGAAAAGAAAAGGAAAAGTAAGGCATGAATAAGTGGCTTCTAACTTTAACACTTTGAAATTAGTCATTCAGGTAGAGAGCTGAAAAGATGAATTGACTCCTCTGTGATAAACATTTTATTTCGAAAATGCTAGCCTCCTCCACAAGCTCTTTGCTTTCTGTCATGGCACTTTTCATTTGCCTGTTGTGAATCTGCCAGATAAATGAACAATGCCCACATTCCCAGATGATAAATGAAAACAGAGTAGGCAATAAAGCAAGAGTAAAAGCAGTGTTCTGATTAGAATCGTGTCTTATGAGCAATTGGTATTTCATTCCTGTTTTCTTTTTAATTAGTTTTTTATGGCAGAGTATATTTGTGGCAGCTAGTACATTTTGTAACCCATCTAATTCTGATCGATTTGCTAATCTACATTTCAATGCTCAGGGACTCACTGTACAATCTGTTAGTCTATTTTAGTGTACTTCCAAACTTGAGGGTTTTTTAAAAACAAACTGTCATTCTACATGTATATATCACCTTTACCAAAGAATTCTGAGATTTTTCCTCTATGTCTGTACTTTGTCCAAAGCTATGTTATAAGTAGAGTAAATGTTTAATTAATGCTTGCTCATTTAAAAAAGGAGCAGATTAAATTTTTCGCCTTTCAACCAAAAAGGAGGGGGGAACAAATTGTGATACATGCTCACAAAAATAAAGGACACAGTGTGGGTAAATTCCATAAAGCAAACTCCAGTGCCAATGTCAAGAGGTCAACTGACTTCCTGCAGAACCAACATTTTTCCTAAAGCTATCTATGAACAACATTATTGTAAGGCCAGGACCAGGCCCTGGGTCTTAATTTCATGGACCAGGATGACTGTCCACCATAACTTACATAATTCATGTGTTAAAGGTGTATGAGGCACAAAGAGTCTAGGTTACCTTTTGGGAAATATTGCATTTCTGTTGGCATAACCTTCTTCCCAGAAACATGAGGAAATTCCTTTCTCAGAGAGCCCAGTAGGCTGACTTCAATTTCCCCAAATTTTAAACACCTTGTTATAGTGTTACAATTATTTTAGAATTTAAAAAAAGAAGAAAAATATAAATACTTTGTTATTTCCACACTGAGTCCTCCTTCGTGCATGCATTTCCTTTTCTGTTTATCTTGACTTTTCATTTGTTTACGTGTTTGTCATCTGTCTTTCCTACACTTCTCTAGGAGTGCAGGTACCTACTCCAGAAGTTAGTCTAGTTCCTGGCATATGGTTAAATCAAAAAATGTTCTTGAATTATTCAATGAATAGGCAAAATTTTATTTAAAACCATTATTATTCCTCTCTAGTCAGTAGTCTTGTTGTAAAGAACAAAAGATTGAACTTGTTCAAACAATTAGGGAGATTCTTCAAAGGATACAGTAGAATATCATGAAACTAGGAACAGAAAAAGAATCAGCTAAGCCTCAGGGCAATGAGAACCAAAGCTGCTGTCCATTTCAGGATGAACATAGTCTTTCATCTCAGCTTCTTTCTGCATTGTCTCCATCTGCACTAACATTCTGTCCCCTGGCTGCTCCTGTTGCTGTATTCGTCTTTGATGTAGACTGAAAATTTCAAGATGGCATCATTATTTTTCTGCACAGCAACCATCACTAAATGATTCAAACTCTGTTCCTCTTAATTCCCTAGGACAGGAATTTGAGGGGGCCATCTCCTCCTCTTTTAGGCCAAACACCACAAGTGATAAATCCTTAGCCAGTCAAAAAATTGGTTTTGCATTGGTAATCTAATCAAAAGTGGTCAGGATGCAGAGAGGAGACACAGAGTCAACTAGGATGGATTTTTCTAAGACAGATACATAGGAAAAAATGGCATTGGTCCAAGTTTTACACTATCCCATAGCAAGGATTCCCAAGTATCCCTGATAGATCATGAGGCTGCATAACTGCTTCCCACTGAACACAGCTCCCTCCGGTAGAACCACCTCAACAATGACTGAGTAGAGGAATTCATCACTAATTTATTAATACCAAAGGACAGAATTTATCACTAATCTCTATTTATTGCTAATAGAGGCATCTACTAGTGGTCCTTTGAAGAGTTTGAGATTTCACTGAACTGCAAGATGCACATAGTGGTTGAAATTACAAATCAAGCAGGGAACTGTAGAGAAACTCAAGACTAGCAACCCAAGACCAAAGGACAGAATTTGTCACTATTGTTTCCAGAATCTATCTCTATTCTGTCCTTTGGTCTTGGATTGCTAGTCTTGAGTTTCTCTACAGATCCCTGCTTGATATGTCATTTCAACCACTAGGTGCATCTTATAGTCCAGTGAAATCTCTAACTTTTCAAAGGACCACTAGTAGATGCCTTTGGAACTAGTCTCCTACTCCTTCCAGTAGTCTGAGTTAGGAGTCACACCAGTAGAGGGACTTTAAGACCTTTACAAGAGTGTACCCAAGTACCCATCACACATGTACCCCCATCTCTGTGATATCTATCTTCTAATCAAGTCATTAAAAAAGAGTTACCAGCTTATCACCTTGATGTGAAAGCCCTTCCTGCTTCCTTCCTTTTCCACTAAAACAAGCACCCTAAGTATCATGAGGCCACCAGAACACACCATGCTTCCTAAGACAACATGGTAGGATATTAAATATTTGAAGAGCTTGACTTATACTTTCTGTTCCTGGTAGGCAGAAGCACAGAGTATCGGGGACAAATATAAATGCTCATCTTTGTGTGTGTGTGTGTGTGTGTGTGTGCGCGCGCGCTGAGTATTTTCCTGTATCTGCCTGGTTAAAATTCCTGTAATTTAATCAAGAAGTAATTGTTCAAAAGAATTCCTGGAGACAAAATGTCCAACCAAAAGAGAAAGTGGTAAAATATTTGAAAATTTTAAGAATTATATTTTTAAAAAATTGTAATGAAAAAATACTCATTAAAAAATCATAGTAAAATGAATCATTTAAAATTATGTGCCACACATAGCATCATCACAGTTGTGCTAAGATGCATGGGGGAAAAGGCTGAAAGGAAACTAATAATGGCTATCATTGGGTTGTGGATTGTATTAGTCTGTTCTCATGCTGCTATGAAGAAATACCCTAGACTGGGTAATTTATAATGGAAAGAGGCTTAATTGACTCACAGTTCTTCATGGCTGGGAAGGCCTCTGGAAACTTACAATCATGGTGGAAGGCAGCCCTTCACAGGGCAGCAGGAGAGAGAATGAGTGCAAGCAGGGGAAATGCCAGAAGCTTATAAAATCATCAGCTCAGATGGGCATGGTGGCTCACACCTGTAATCCCAGCACTTTGGGAGGCTGAGGCTGGCGGATCACAAGGTCAGGAGTTCGAGACCAGCCAGGCCAATATGGTGAAACCCCATCTCTAAAAATACAAAAATTAGCCAGGTGTGATGGTGGTGCCTAGAGTCCCAGCTACTCGGGAGGCTGAGGCAGGAGAATTGCTTGAACTTGGGAGGCAGAGGTTGCAGTGAGCCGAGATCATGCCACTGCACTCCAGCCTGGGTGACAAAGCAAGACTCCATCTCAAAAACAAACAAACAAAAACAAAAACAAAACAAAATATCATCAACTTTCATGAGACACACTCATTATCACAAAAACAGTAGGGGAGGAACCACCCCCATGATCCAATTACTTCCCACCGGATTTCTCCCATGACACATGGGGATTATGGGAACTGATGAGATTTGGGTGGGGACATAGCTAAACCACATCAGGAATTACTGAGACTTTTGTTTTCTTCATAATTTTTCTTTCTTTTCCAGATATGCTCCAATGTACATTTATTATTTTATAAATATAAAGAATAAAACAGAGAGATGCCAGTTTTTAGTATCTTGACTGTTTTGCAAGGGTCAGATACACCTGTACATTAGTATGGAAAACTATTCCTATATATGATTTTAGAACAGTTTTCAAACTATATAAAATGGGCATACTGTTTATGCTATATATTGCTTTCACATACACAGGGTAAAAAAGCAAAGCAATAGTTATCTCTCCAAATAATATGTGTTCCCACGTCTGCACCTCCTTGATTTTTCCTTTAGAAAGCACAGCAAGAGCTCTGATGCACTTGTTTTCAAGTAGGTTCATTTTAAAAGTTGATTCTATACTTGTCACATAATAGATGCATTTTCTTGGGTCTTTTTGTCAGAGTTTTGAAAGACTTTCTTGGAATATCCATGCACTTTTAGATTTGCCTTTTCTTTTAAAATATCTTTATCCATAACACTATGAAGCTCTGTTCAAAAATTCTTAAGAAGTTCATTTTTTTTTCCCTTGGCTAGAGGGAGAAAGTGTTTCATTGACATGCCTCTGGAAAAACAAATGAGCATTTATTCCATGTGAGGAGAACCATTCCCTCTTTGCACAGCCTGGAGTGCAAAAATAGAAGAATCAGGACTCTGGATAAATAAGCCTGCCTTCGTTAGGTTCAATCCTTCTCCCAGCTGCACTGTTCAGTCCATCTCTTGGCATTGAAGGAGTTAGAGGAAGAAATTGTCTTATCTGTTCTTATGTAGGTGAATCACCTGGTTGAGGAGACAATTTCTAAGAAGAGCTGTTGCCTCTTACAGAAGAGTATGGTTTTTGAAAAGAAATCATTTTACCTGCACAGCTAGGTCCTTGATAATGGATACTATGAACTCATACTTCCTTGACGAGTCCTGTATTTGACCTTTAACTTCCTAACACTTCTCTGTGAAATATTTTTTCTCTTTTATGACCAAGTTGTTCAACTTGTAGCATCCAACCCTGTGAAGGGACTATTGGATAGAGTGGATTTTATCTCACTTAATATTTTAAAAGATTTGTGTTTTTCTTGATGAAATATAATTAGCCTTGAAATGGAAATGGGGAGATCCTTGTCTTTTCCCTTTTCTGCTAATAACTAGCTTTGCAGTTCAGTCAAGTTCTCCACCTCTCCGGATCCCAGTTTTCTCAAAGGTCAAAGAGGACTTCATTACTCAATATCTCTAAGCTATTTTTTTATTATAAAATTAACTGCTTTTATAAATAAACTACTTTTATAAATTTTAGAAAATGTAGACCCACCAAAAGGTCTTTAATTATCCCTTCCACTAGAAGATGGTTGCCTGGAGAACTGCGGGGACATACAGCACTGTTGGGTTTTTAGAAAACACACCACTCTTCTTTACATATCCCTGTTCTTTTCAGTGCTCAGATAAGTCATGCCTGAGGACACCTTCTCTAAAGAAGAGAGTTTCAGATGCCAATCTGGAAGGAAAAAAAGATTCCGGAATGCTGAAGTACATCAGACTTCAGGTATTGGCACCTGGATCAGAAGGATTCATGGAACTTTTAACAGGGAGGGAACTCCAGACAACCTATTTACTAATGTTTGGGACATACAGCGTCAGTTGGTACAGTGTTGGCATAAAGCCCCTTCAGTTGGTGAGCAAGAGTGCCACCAAGTGTGCAAGAAAAAAAATCTTTTCTTGCTAGATAACCAGCTTCCACAGGCAAGGCTTGGGAACTTTGGTTCAAACCACAGCTCTCCCCACTGTCCTCACTGCAGGAGAGCTAACTTCCCACGTGTGTGTAACAGCTACACTTATGGGTTTTGGAATGAAACAGTCTGGGTTCACATCCCATGTCTGCTGCTCTGGCTCTGGGACCTTGGGCAAGTTATTTGATTTCTCTTGGTCTCAGTCACCTTATTTATAAAATGGGGGTTACAACACTAGACGAGTCCCAAGGAATTATTGCATGGATTAAAGAAAATGGTACATGTACCTACTTATCCAGTGCTTGACACATTGTTATGTTATTATTACAACCTAAACTCTAAATCATTATCTCCCCCCCAAAAAAAACTGTTCATATTTTTCTGGAATGTGAAATGATGATGACTTGTCTGGAACCTACATTTGTCACCTAAATTGTCAGAAATAATGGATTAAATAGGATTTTGTGGGTTAATCTGGGGCAATAACCACAATGTATTATGTATTTCGAAGGGAAATGTCATGCATGTTCACACTGGCTCAGGTAACTTTTCAAATGGGCTTTTTCATGAGTTACAGGCTGCTTATAGTTTTCAGTGGAAATCTACTATTAGGAATGAAAATAGGAGCCTTTAAAAATCTATCAAGACTTTTAACACAAAGATGTATTTCCTGGGTTCTTTCTTTTCTCGTGGGGTTGTACTCAATCTATGGTTTACTCCTTGATGGTTGCAAAGCAATTTTGTGGTGAAAACATCATAAAATTAGTGGGTTTTTTTCTAATTATGCTTCAGTTAATAAGGTATAAAGCTTATCATATGCGCTGTCAACTAAATATGCTCCCATTTTAGAAAGTATTTTAAGGTCACTTTAGGCAATCAGAGAGAGGGGAAGTGGCTTTTAAGTTTCAGGAGAAGTGTAGTATTCACTGTCTTAAAAAATTTTAAAACATGATTTCCATCTTTTCCCAGGTGATGAGCTTGTCGCCTGCTCCCTTATCTCTGTTAATCAAGGCAGCACCAGTTCTGACAGAGGAGATGTATGGAGACATCCAGCCAGCTGCCTGGGAGCTCCTGCTCAGCATGGATGAACACATGGCAGGGGCAGCAGGTAAATAAAGACCCCCTGGAACCCTGCGCCTGCTACCACTGCCATTACTGATCCAAGTGTTTAAATAAGAGAGAGGGGCTTTCATTCTATTTTTGCTCCTAGGTCAAGTTAATGGCAATTGCTATAACTGTAGACTCTAGAGCTGTGTGTTATAGGAAGGTAGACCCAGGATTTGTGTGCTGCCTTCCAATTTCACCATATGGTCTGCACCAAAGCATATGTCTCTCTCAGGGTGTTACCAAATGATAGAGAATGATTTTCCCCAGATCCTGCACTTTCACTATATTTCACAAGAGACAGAATTATTTTTTGTGTCCTCTCCTAGATTTAACATGCACCACCATAATTAACTTTATCAAATCTTATGTGAGTAATGTTCTATGTCCAAAAGGTGGTATCGAAGCAAATGTGTTAACATTTAAGTGATTTGTCCAAGGCCACATAGCTAGAGGCAAAATGTGTATTCTTCACTTTTCCACTTTTTGTACAGATCCCTAAATTTGTATGTGGTTATTTTAATTTCAAAATACACGTGATAAAAATTCAAGTAATACAAAATTGTATGAAGTTAAAAGTATTGCCCTCTCTCCTGTGACCCGCTCCGCTCTCCACATTCCCCAGCCCCCTTCCCCCTCCCCCCGCCATTCCTTTCCGCAGAGGCAACAGTTTTTAAGTTTCTCAGGAATCCTTCTAGGGTAAACTATGTGTAGATATATATATACACACACACACTCACACACATATATGTATGTATGTATGTAAGTTATATATTGCATGTTTTGTTTTTCATGCAAATGGGACATGCTGTAAGTGCACTTTGAATTTTTTCATTTATGTCTAGCAGACTGCTTTTAAATGTCAGTTTATAGTTTTACCTCTTTTTAATGGCTACAAAATATTCCACTGAATGAATAGACATATCATAATTTATTTAACCAAGACCTATTGATGAAAATTTAGGTGGAGTCCAGCCTTTTGCTCTTTTATACCACACTGCAATAAATATCTTGGTAAAATATCTTTGTTCACATTAAAGCTTAGGTTTTTGCTTCTCAGAGAGCACTATGGGAGTTCAGGGAATGGCACACTTCCCAAATGTGTGATAGTCATGGAAACTTAAATATAAACAAATGGACTGGCCTTTAAAGAACACCTAGAAGTTAGCCAGGCGGGGAAAATGGTGGGTGCAAAACTGGGTGAATGTGGAAGTGCACTGGGCTTTTTGGGAAGCCTGAGGTGACTGAAGACTAGCATGGCTTTTGTAGAGGGGTCACGAGTGCATAATATTAGAAAGGTGAGTAGGACTTAGCTTGTAACCGGCTTTGAATATCAGGCTTATGACTGTGGACCTTGCATTGAATTGTGAAAAACCAGTCGTGGCTTCTGAGCCATAGAGCAATCTTGTATACAGAGTGTGAATTGTTACTAAGTTTGATACTGCAGCAATATGTGGAATACTTTGGTTTTAAAAATAGTGTTTTGTTGTAGAGGAAGGATGAAGAGAAGCTGGCTAATGGGTACAAATGTACAGTTAGGAATAAGTCCTAATGTTCAAAAGCATAGTAGTGTGACTATCAGTAGTGTGACTATCATTAACAACAAAGTATTGTATATTTCAAAATAGCTAGAAGACAGGACTTGAAATGTTTCCAACACATGGAAACAGTAAGTACTCGAGGTGGTGGATATTTTAAATAATCTGACTTGATCATTACAATCTATGCTTATAATGAAATTACCACATGTACTCTATGTGTACAAATATTATGTACATATTTGTAAAATAAATTTTTAAAATTTTTTCAAAAAGAAATAGTAATTTTTAGATGAAGGAGAGTTGGTAATATATGGTTGGTGACATGACACTGAAACTAAAGAGGAAGGCCAAAGTTAGAGGTAAACTTGGGGAACAAGTTGATATACATGACAGCTGAAATAATGAGAGTAGATGGGCTCTCTGGGAGAGGGTCAGTAGAGAAGAAAGAGATGAGGAATAACCACTAAGCCACTGGTCTTCTCCACATCTAGAGGACCAAAGGAAGAAGCCCAGCTAGAAAAAGTGATGAGAAAAGTACACAACTCAAATAATCTCAAGCTGTGGAAGCAAAGGAAAATAGTTCTTCAAGGTGATTGTTATGAAGGTATTAAAAACTGAAAGGAAACAACTGCTATAAAACTACCTTTGGATCTGAGGATTTGTGAGCATTACAAGAAAACTTTTTCATGAGATTAAGATGGAACTCTGCAGTGACTTAAAGAATGAGCCGAGTGTTTAAAAAGTGAGGCAGGGTAGAGTACATTTTAAAGAAAAGCAAAGAAAGGAGAAAGAGTGGAGATTTAAGCACCTAGTAGGCTAAAGAAAAATATTATCAAAAGATAGTGATTACAATAACTTGCATTTGTTATAGAACTAGATCATATTCGTTATCTTATTGATAAACCATTCTATAGATGAGCCAACTTGAGTCAGAGAATTGGAAGGACGTATCTAAGTTCACACAGCTCAAAGGGCAAGGACACCAAACCCAGATTTTCTGACTGCACAGATAGATGCCCTTCCCATTACAACTATATTGCCTCTATTTTTAAAAAACAACATGCATTAGAAATGTGTTGTACTTTTCACTACACAAAGCACTTTCTTATATATTCTTTTATTTTCTTCTAAAAACAACTTTGGAAGCAGGTATTAGTATTATTATTGTTCTAAAAGGTATTAGTATTATCATTATCACTATTGTTTTTCTGGGAGGTTTACCAATAAAGAAAATTGGAATCTAAGAGAAGTTAAGAGGCTTGCCCAAGATCTTTTGGCAGGGAAGTATCAGAACTACTAGGATTTAACCCCACTTCTTCTGGGACAACTGCCTAAACACATTGTTACGCTCTGTGAAAGAGAACATGAGAGATTCATGACATAATCATGTAGGGTATGTTTTTATAACTGCCACTGGCTCCTCTATCTGTATTATAAAGTTTATTTACAAAGTCATTATTCATTAGCTTTATAACTTACCATGGAACTTGGCCTTTCACTTACTGATATTTGGCTTTTCACAAAAATTTTTCATGGTATTATGACTCATTAAATCTCTTTTGGCTTCTCAACCTCTTCTATCTCTGGGAAGGATATATGTTTCTAATAGAGTCTATGATGTGGAATTTTAAAAATGTAGCCAATGTAACTGAGGTAGTTTTTAAAGGATAACTTTATTTATTGTCCTTGGGTTACTAAGAGATGACTCTAGCCATCTCCTAAAAATCATACTTCAAGATGTACTTTTCTTATTTCATTTGCTTCCTCTGGCATTCGCTTTTCACTGTGAGTCAAAGGAAACTTTGCTTAGCGTGAGTGATTCTACTGAAATGTCATGTTGTTGCTGCCCTCGCACCAGCTATTGGAAGGCTGTGGGTGGTACAAAGGTTTGCTTTTGCCAGTGCTGGTAGCCGAGCTCCATATAGCTCAGGAGTCATTTTCATAAGATATAAGCAGTTTCCACTTCTCCCCAACCCCGGGAACTCAGCAGCATTTTAAAAGCATAGCTGATGAAATATTGACTGTCTCCAGCTGCCATGTTCCTGCTGTGTGCAGTGAAGGTGCCTGAGGCCGTGTCCGACATGCTGATGTCAGAGTTCCACCACCCAGAGACCGTGCAGAGGCTGAACGCTGTCCTCAAGTTCCACACGCTCTGGAGGTTTCGCTATCAGGTCTGGCCCCGGATGGAGGAAGGAGCACAGCAGATTTTTAAGGTGAGGGATACTTCTCACAGAGGAGTTACATTAGCAAACCCAAACCACTGTTTGTTTAAACCCTTGAACCTCAGAGTCACAGTGTGTGGCCAAAGATATTCTAATTTTTTCTCTCTGATTATATAAGTAAACCTAACATACATGAATGTATTCCTACTGTTAAAAAGTTAAAACACAGAAGAGTATAGAGTAAGAAAATCAAGTCTCTATAAACCTCAAAATCTCACCAGCATTTCCAGAGGTAAGCATATGAAAGTCTGGGGAATTATCTTCTAATCATTTTGCTATATATAAACTTACAGGTGTGTTTTGGAGGATGGGTGATAAACTCAAATAGAGATCATTTGATTGAAAGCCTTTAATGAATTAGTAAACTGAGGCCCAGATAGGTTCATCCTGTGCTCTATAACAGAAAATCTTGGCAAATAGCCCTTTTCTAAAATTCTTGCACATTCTGTGCGAAGTCACTTGGATCCTTAACACTTCCTAAGACAGATTGTGTCATTATTATACTTCAGCCTCATTCTAGCTTATATTCCCTCTCACCTAATTTTTCTGATGTCAACTAACAGATTCCGCCTCCCAGTATCAATTTCACCCTTCCCTCGCCGGTGCTTGGAATGCCATCTGTCCCAATGTTTGACCCTCCCTGGGTTCCTCAGTGCAGCGGGAGTGTCCAGGACCCCATTAATGAAGACCAGTCTGTGAGTAACACACATTTCCATTCCAATATCTCCAGGTTCCATGGTGTACATGTAAAAGAGAACAATTCATGTTTGCGGTAATTTGTTCATTCTCATCATAAGAATGTAATGATAACACAGAAACTTAGCACAAAAAGTCTTTGTCCTTGTGAATATAATAGAGGGAATAATATCCAGTAGTGAGCACTTGCAGATCTAAAAAAAAAAAAAAAAAAAAAAAAAGTATTGTTTTATAATCAAAGCAGAAGCCACCTTCTAAAGCTACTAAAAGCATTAGGCATTGATTTCTTGGCCAAAGGTAGCCCTTTTGCCTCTGTTTATTACATAATGAACATACTCATTTAACCAATAATATGTAAGCCAAGTTAAAGACATTAGCCCTGAAAAAATAAGAAAAAGAAGAGAGTTGGCAGCTATTTCCTTGTTTGAACCTTAGTTTATTCTTCATTTTGTCGATCATCAGTATCATCATCACAGACATCACTCTGAGACCCCTGCTCTTATTACTGCTATGTGTAATATAACTCATAAATGGTCAGATTTAGAAGACAGTCCATTTATAGACAAAAAACAAGAATATGCACCTTTTGAAAACACTGATCTTCAAAATATGCCTTTTTCACCTGTTTAATAGTATTTTTCTAAATTACAAGAGTAATGTAGAAAATTTGGAAAATAAAGCAAAAATAGAAAAAAGAACACCTCTTTGCACAAATCTATCATTATTTCCTTGCATAAATTCCTATGGGATTTATGACAATAATAAAATAATAACCGTTAAAGGTTTTTGATGCATCTCACAAAATATCCCCAGAAAAGTCATATCACTTTGTCCTTATAGAGTAGAATTGAAAAGTATCTTATTAACTAATGTTATTATTTTAATTGCCACTTTGAATGGCCAAAAACCACTTACTGTTTATTTTATTCACACTTCTTTGAAAAAGTTAGTTGAATATATGAAATTAGTTTGAACATCTTTCCATATTACTCATAGCATTTCTAGGCATTTGTAGCTTTCTTTGGAGAACTGTTTTTTAAACTCTTTCCTATCACAGTATGCCCATTTTATTTTAATTCTACCTTCATATCTGATGGTACCTTGCCGAAGGGAAATACACACCTGGTTCTTCTCCCACACGGGCAGTAATTTCAGCATCTGAGCCACCAACATAAAGATCTTTGATTTGTCTCCTGAAGAGGTGATGGGTTCATCTGAGCTGGCCACAGTCTGTATTCCAAGCTCACTGCAGATTTGAAATCAAGTCCCTTGATTTTATATCCAGTTATTTTTCTCATTCCACAGTTCTTACCTTATGCCTTAATATAATAAACCAGCTTAGCTACCTGGCTCTGAAAATGGATTGTACTAAAAATACAAAAATTAGCTGGCCATGGTGGCAGGTACCTGTAATCCCAGCTACTTGGGGGGCTGAGGCAGGAGAATTGCTTGAACCCAGGAGGTGGAGGTTGCAGTGAGCTGAGGTTGTGCCATTGCACTCCAGTCTGGGCGACAAGAGCGAAACCCCATCTCAAAAAAATAAAAAATAAAAAGTAAAATAAAAATACTCTCAATTGCTACTCTGTCATTCAACATAGGAAACCTTTAGTCTTACGTTAAGATCCTCCATAAAGGGATTGTCTACAAATGCAGCCCTGTAGAAGAGTGATCAACATCCCCTGCCTGTCTCTTAAACACCGTGTGACTATAAGCCAACAAAGAGATGTGGAATTGCCATTGTGTATAAACATTACTTCAAGAGGTTAGAGAAGAACTCCAGTGATCACTTCTCTGCTCAGGGACCACTGACTCTGTCTTCAAAGCTCTTGGAGCTCTTGGAATTTGTCTGGGCATAAGCATCATGATTAAGACATGAATAGAATAGCTATTTTACAGTGAATCTTCTTTTCTTCATTGTTCCTGATCCTTCATCTATGGAGGAGTGAGTTTTTCTTAATATTTTTCCAGTATGCTTTAGCTACTGTTAGTCAGATTTTATATTCAACCTTAGTAACACTATCAGCTCTCATAATTTTCATTCCATAACTTTGTTCCTACAAATATTATTAAGTGTTTATAGTGTGACAGATACTTGAGCTACAGAAATGAAGTAAGCCATATAACTAACTGGCTTATATGAGAGATCTCTTTCTTCCTCCTTTCCATGGTTCTGACTTTCAATTTTATTAACCTTATGAAATAAATGTCCTTCGTTTTTTTTTTGAGACAGGGTCTCGCTCTGTTGCCCAGGCTGGAGTGCAGTGGTGTGATCTCCACCTCCTATGTTCAAGCAATTCTCATGCCTCAGCCTCCTGAGTAGCTGGGATTATAGGCATGTGCCACCACGCCCAGCTAATTTTTGTATTTTTAGTAGAGACGGGGTTTCACCATGTTGCCTAGGCTGGTCTCGAACTCCTCACCTCAAGTAATTCACCCACCTCAGCCTTCCAAAGTGCTAGGATTACAGACGTGAGCCACCACACCCAGCCTAAAATAAATGTCCTTTTAAAAACAGATCAAAAAATTCTAGAAAGGAATGGAGTACTTATAAATTTTATTTGATCTTAATATTTAAACAGGAAATCATTGATATCCCCCCACATCCTAAGATGAAATAGGATTCTTTCCAGAAATTATAGATGTTCTTGAAGAATCATTCTGATTGAATGAAAAAAAAAATAGCTTAACTATACGCAGCTTGGAAATTTGGTAAAAAGACAAATATCCATGAAACTGGATCATGGGTATCCTAACATTTCCTGAGGACAAACTACTACATTTGTGTGATTCGTTCGAACACTCTTTATACCTGTGACCTTGCAGAAGAATTGCTATTAAATGAGCTTGCCTTTATGTCTCCACAGAAATCCTTTTCAGCCCGGGCTGTGTCCCGCTCCCATCAAAGGGCAGAACACATCTTAAAGAACTTGCAGCAGGAGGAAGAAAAGAAACGTCTTGGTCGAGAAGCGAGCCTCATCACCGCCATCCCCATCACCCAGGAGGCCTGCTATGAGCCCACATGCACGCCCAGCTCAGAGCCGGAAGAAGAAGGTGCCCTCTGCACACAGGATTTCTTGGGGGGCTGAGTCTCAGGGAAATAACGTGCTCTGAAATTAACATTGACAATTTTATGTGACATGAGGTGATATGCCCCCTTCCGTCTCTCTCTCACTTCCTGACACTAACCAAACTTTCTGAAGTTTAGAGTTAGCCATTTTCAGAGGTGGACATTAGTTACATTAAATGAATGACTTGAGGAACTGCTGAATCCAGTAGGTGTATTAAAGTAAATGCAACCAATCTTTCAACCTTCACAAGTACAGTTTGTCAGTTGGTATCAAAAAATGATTAATCATTCTGAATTGAGTGATTCTCTGCCCTGCTTTTGTAAAAACTTCAGGGGATATTTTCTGTCTTTCCTCTGTAGAGCTTTTTTAATTTTTATTTTTCCTTTTCTTTTTTTTTTTTTTTTTTTTTTGAGGTGGAGTCTCGCTGTGTCTCCCAGGCTGGAGTGCAGTGGCGCGATCTCGGCTCACTGCAAGCTCCGTCTCCCGGGTTCATGCCATTCTCCCACCTCAGCCTCCCAAGTAGCTGGGACTACAGGCGCCCGCCACCACGCCTAGCTAGTTTTTTGTATTTTTAGTAGAGACGGGGTTTCACCATGTTAGCCAGGATAGTCTCGATCTCCTGACCTCGTGATCCACCCGCCTCGGCCTCCCAAAGTGCTGGGATTACAGGCTTGAGCCACCGCGCCCGGCTATTTTTCCTTTTCTAAGTACACTCAAAAAAATTTAAGCCTTATGGTCTGAGAGCAGTAAGCATTTGTGATATAAGAGCAATGTGATAATGATAACTGTTTTGTTATAAAGCCAAAGTTCACATTCCCCATTTTGTTTGCCAGTAGAAGAAGTCACCAATCTGGCATCCCGTCGACTGTCTGTGAGTCCA
This sequence comes from Macaca fascicularis, assembly GCF_037993035.2. NCBI lineage: Eukaryota > Metazoa > Chordata > Mammalia > Primates > Cercopithecidae > Macaca > Macaca fascicularis. The sequence goes on from NC_088386.1 coordinate 105,769,938, forward strand.
TCCTGCACCTCCAGCACTTCCCACAGGAATTATTCCTTCCGCCGCGGGTCAGTCTGGTCAGTGCGTTCAGCCGTCAGTGCTGAAGGTGTGTCCTCTTGCATACGTTTATTTCTCCTGACTTACGTGGTTTGAAACACTTCCTGGTTAATATCATTATCTCACTTGATTACACTGTCTTCATTAAATAACTTGTCTCATGACTTGACATTCTAAAAAAATTAGCATGACATTCTTTAAAAAAATATTGTTGATTTACCTCAGCAATGTCATTTTTAAGTTGGCTCTATTTTAATTACATTGCATGTAATCATATTGCTGAGGGTTCAGAATACATTATTCTAGACAGTTAATAGTTTTCCACCTAGCTACAGTATATCACAACCAACTGGGAAGCTTAAAAAAAAAGTTCCAACCATACCTAAGACCAAATCAAAATCTCTGAGGGTAAGACCCATCAGTGTTTTTAAAACCTCCTCAGCTGATTTCAGTGTGTGTCCCTAGTTTTTTTTTTGTTTTTGTTTTTAATTTTAACCATCCCTGTGGGTGTAAAGTGGTAACTCAATGTGATTTTTATTTGCACCTCCCTAATGACAAACGATATGGAGCATCTTTTCATATGCTTATTGACTATATGTGTATCTTCTTGGTAAAAGTGTGTTCATTCAATCTTTTGTCCACTTTAAATTGGGCAATTAGTCTTTTTTTTTTTTTTTTTTTTTTTTGAGAGGAGTCTCGCTCTGTCGCTCAGGCTAGAGTGCAGCAGCGCGATCGCGGCTCACTGCAAGCTCCGCTGCCAGGGTTCACGCCATTCTCCTGCCTCAGCCTCCCGAGTAGCTGGGACTACAGGCACCTGCCACCACGCCTGGCTAATTTTTTTGTACTTTTAGTAGAGACGGGGTTTCACCGTGTTAGCCAGGATAGTCTCGATCTCCTGACCTCATAATCCACCCGCCTCGGCCTCCCAAAGTGCTGGGATTGCAGGCTTGAGCCACCGCGCCCGGCCTAGCAATTCGTCTTTTAACTGTTAAATTATGAGAACTATTTATACATTCTGTATATAAGTCACTTATCAGATATATGATTTGCAAATATTTTCTCCCATTTCATAATTTGTCTTTCTACTTTCTTCACTTGATCTTAGCCAAAAGGCTGAGAAGTGAGTGTCTTTTTTACTTTCTTAAAGGTAACTTTGAGGCACACAAGTTTTTTATTTTAATTGAATCCAATGTGTGTGTTTTTTCTTTTGTCATTTGTGCTTTTAGTGTCATATCTAAGAAACAATTGTCTAATCCAAGGTCGCAAAGATTTACTCCTATGTTTTCTTCTAAGAGTTTTAGCATTTATATTTAGGCGTGTGATCAACTTTGAGTTAATATTTGTTATATTATGAGTTAGAATTTTACATTTAGATAACTAGTTGTCCCAGCACTATTTATAGAAAAGACTATTCTTCTCCCTTGAATTTTCTTGGCACCTTTGTCAAAAATCAATTGAACATTAGTATATTTATGGTCTTTCATTTCTGTTCTACTGATCTGTATGTCAATCCTTCTCTCAATACCATGAAATCTTGATATGCAGATATTTGTATAATTGTTATGTCTTTCTGATTGATCATTTTATCATTATAACATGCTCTGTTTTGCCTGTAGTAAAAATTTTTCACTTACAGTATACTTCTTCTAATGTTAACATAGATACTCCACATCATTTTTTATTGCTGTCTGTATGGCATATCTTCTTTCATCCTTTTCTTTCATCTTATTTGTGTCTTTAAAACTAAATTATGTATCTTAGAACATAACAGTTGATTCATATTTGTTCGTTTTTATCCATTCTGCTAATTTTGCCTTTTGTTTATTTAGTCAGTTTACATTTATTGCAGTTTTGGATAAGGTAAGATTTATGTCTGCCATTTTAATATATAACATATGCCACGTGAAAGACATAGTTTTATTTATACCTTTATCTTATAACTTTATAAGATAGTATGTTTTCTATAAAATGTATAACATATTAAAATAAAACATATTTATAATAGCTGACAAAATCTTTGTCTAGTAAGTCCAACATTTAAGCTTCCTCAGGGTTAGTTTATGTTGACTACTTTTATTTCTGTATATGGGCAATATTTTCCTGGTTTCTTATATGTCTCATAACTTTTATTGAAAAATGGACAATTTGAATTATATAATGTGGCAACTCTGCAAATCAATTGTCCCCCTTTCCTCATGAGGGTTTTTTGTTGTTATTGTGTTGCTATTTGTTTGTTTAGTAATTTTCCTTGACTAATTTTGTAAAGTCCCTAAGCTTTGTTGAGTATGAGCACTGAAATCCCCACTTGGTTGCATTAGTGGTCAGGTAATGATTAGACAGAGATTTTAAGTGCCTCGAACTAATAAGTCTTCCAGATCTTCCAGCCTTTACTGAGGACCACTTTGGATGTGTTGAGGCACATCTTCAGTGTTCCAGTAGTTTAAAACTCTGCCTTAGCCTTCATTTTTGTACTTTCTGTTTGTGTAGAGTTTAAACGTTAGCCAAATATGAGAGATCAGGAATTTCTCAGGTCCTTCCTGGGCATGTGCACAACATTGTACACATGTACAGCCATCTAGATACCCAGGAATATGCCAGTGATTTGCAAGCCCTCTAGAAATCTCATTCCCCAGAATTCCCTTTTAAGTTTTTTGTCAGCCTCCAGCTTCTCCCAACTGATATGAACACCTCAGACAGCTACGATGTTAAGTAATTGTTGCTGATTTTTTCTCTTCTTTTTTGTAAATGCCCTGGGATAAAGCTATTTGCACTAAGTAAGCTTTGAGTCAAGCTAAATAAAGACAAATCCTGTGAATAGGGATTTTCCATGGGGTTCTAGATAGGTCAAGTAGTGACAATTCTCTGGTGTTGAGGCTTTTAGGGAGCCCCAAAACTGCTCTGCCCATCCAGTGGCTACTAGGCTGCTGGTTTTCACAGCTACAATGGTTGCAAGGTTGTCAATTTTCAAGGCTCCTAAGGACCTAGGAAGAGGGAGAGGTGAGTAAGTAGGGCAAGTTAAAATGCCAGAAATACTACTGGTCTCACCAAGAGTTTACGTTTCTTTTTCCTTTTTTTTTTTTTTTTTGTTTGTTTGTTTTTTTAATACATGGTCCTCAAATAGTTCCAAGCTTTTGGTTAATTTTGAAAGCTCCGAAAAAAAAGTGTATTTCACAGTGTTCTCATTGTTTTTATGGAGGAACAGATTTCAGGGATCTATACTCCACTGTTCCAGAAGTGCTTGGCCCACTATATCTATATACATTTTTAAAGATTTCCGTATGCATCTTCTATGAGGCTGTGTCCAGAATTTATTCCTTCTGGTGGGTTCTTGGTCTTGCTGACTTCAAGAATGAAGCCACAGACCCTCACAGTGAGTACAGCTCATAAAGGTAGTGCAGACTCGAAGAGTGAGCAGCAGCAAGATTTATTGTGAAGAGTGGAAGAACGAAGCTTCCACAGTGTGGAAGGGGACCCTAGTGGGTTGCCACTGCTGGCTCAGGTGGCCAGCTTTTATTCCCTTATTTTACTTTATTCCAGCTTTTATTCCCTTATTTGGCCCCACCCACATCCATTGGTCCATTTTACAGAGCACTGATTGGTCCATTTTACAGAGTGCTGATTGGTCCATTTTACAGAGTGCTGATTAGTGCATTTACAATCCTTTAGCTAGACACAGAGTGCTGATTGGTGCAATTTTACAGAGTCCTGATTGGTGCATTTACAATCCTTTAGCTAGACACAGAGTGCTGATTGGTGCAATTTTACAGAGTGCTGATTGGTGTGTTTACAATCCTTTAGCTAGACACAAAAGTTCTGCAAGTCCCCATCCAACCCAGAAGCTCAGCTGGCTTCACCTCTCAAAGCCAGAACTGAGAATGACAGTATAAGTCTCTTACCCTCTGGTCCATAGGCCTTCTAAAATTCCAAATAGCCATGTAAGTTTTAATATGAGAATCAAACACTCACAGTTCTTTAGTGCTTTAGAAAAATGACATGTATATTTTCATATTAATAAGCTGTTAAATACCTTTTCTACCTTCCTCGCCTACTAAATCTAAACTTTTTCCTTTATTCCTATATGCAATTATATTTATTATTAATTTGTTATTGTATTTATCAATGAGGATGAAAACATTAATATGAGTGGACTATGTCATTCTTATCCTAAATGCATGTGTGTTTTCTTCTACCCCATATTACTGCTTACCATCTTGCACACACTTACATGCACACAACCAGTTGCATCTATGAAAAATGTCTTAGTCTCTGCTTAGAATTTTATCTTCATTGATTTAACATTCTGAGCTGATCCACATGTCCCAGAATGTCTGTGCTTTGCTTCTCTACCAAACAAGAATAGTGGTACTTGGAAAGTGGGCTGGTTTTTTTGTTTGTTATAAAATGCAGAGGCACTTTGTGTAATGTCATCTTTTTTAAAATGTTGGCATTTTCTCATTGGTAGGATTATGCTGTTAAATAAGTAGGCCTTGAACTGAGAAATGTTGCATTAAAATTACATTACTGAGGCCAGATGCAGTGGCTTATGCCTGTAATTTCAGTACTTTGGGAGGTGGAGGTGGGAGGATTGCTTGAGCCCAGGAGTTCAAGACTGACCTGGGCAACATAGTGAAGACTCATCTCTACAAAAAATAAAAAAAATTACATGTGGTGGCACACCTGTGTGGTCCCAGCTACTCTGGAGGCTGAGACAGGAGGATCTCTTGAGCCCAAGAAGTCGAGGCTGCAGTGAGCGGTGATCATGCCACTGCACTCCAGCCTGGGTGACAGAGTGAGACCCTGTCTCAAAACAGCAATAACAACAAAGAATTACATTACTGAGAAAAGCACCCTGATTTTGTCTCCCATTTTAGATGAGGAACATACCACTGAACACACGCCAAACCACCATGTGCCTCAGCCCCCACAAGCAGTGTTCCCAGCATGCATCTGTGCAGCAGTACTTCCCATTGTTCATCTGATGGAGGATGGTGAGGTGCGGGAAGATGGAGTAGCAGGTACAGTTTTGAACAGTTGGATCATCAGTGATATTCTTAAGCTGTTTATCTGATAGAAGACAGTAGGTTGCTCTTAAACACATTATCTACTGACCACGTGTTGAACTGTTTTATGCATATATTATAATTAAAGATTTCCAACATACTGCACTAACACTATCACTCTCTCCACTTCCTTCTCCCTCTACCTTTATGGCCAAAAAATTGCATTTAAAATAGATAGTTGGGTCCAGGAGCATTGTTTGTGACCAGAGAACAGAACACTAATTTGGCCACATAGAAATCAAACAGTCACTTTTAGCTATTAACTTGACACCACTAATACCATCTCTCTTATGTGATTACCTTTCCAGATGTACTAACTACCTAAAAAGAATAATTGCAAAATGAAACAATAAAGTAAGGGAAAACATGAGTAACATTTGTGATGACAAAGGTTAATTTCTTAACATTACATTTAGAAAAGCTCTTATAACTCATTCATAATTTTTAAAAACCCCATTAGAAAAATGGGCAAAGGATATAAGCAGGCAATCCAATGGCCAGTAACACCTGGAAACAACATTGTTGTTTAAAACAGTAACTAAATCTTACATTTTGGCTACAAAGTTGGCAAAGATTATTTTAAATGAAAATATCTATTGCTGGCGAAAAAGCAGGAGAAAGAGCATCCTCATACTTTGCTGATGAAGTATAAAACTCTGTACAAGCATTCTAGAACAGAGTTTCATGATATGTATCAAAAACCTTAAAAGTGTGAAAAATTTTTGACATAGATCTGGCTTCTAGCAATTGCCTGACATTCATGAGGGCTATATAAAGGACGTTGTACATTGATCATTATTTAAAATAAAAAATTTTAGAAAGACTATAAATCCCTAATCATAGTTAATCATAGTACCTCCATATGATAACATTCCGTGAGCACTGGAATTGCATTCTAGATGAATATTAATATAAAAAGTGTTAATATATTGCTAAGTAAAAAACCAAATATCAAAGAATATTTTCTATATATAGTACTATTTTAAAATACATGTAAGTTGAGTGGGCATGGTGGCTCATGCTTGTAATCCCAGCACTTTGGGAGGCCGAGGCAGACGAATCACTTGAGACCAGGAGTTCAAGACCAGCCTGGTCAACATGGCAAAACCCTGTCTCTGCTAAAAATACAAAAACTAGCCAAGCGTGGTGGCACATGCCTGTGATCCCAGCTACTCATGAGGCTAAGGCAGGTGAATCGCTTGAACCTGGAAGGCGGAGGTTGCAGTGAGCCGAAATCGCACCACTGCACTTCAGCCTGGGCAACAGAGTGAGACTCCATCTCAAAAAAATAAAATAAAATAAAATAATGCACGTAAGTATATGTTTCATGTATGTGAAAGGACATACTCCAAACCGTTAATAATTGTTTCTGTGATGAGTGGACTTCCCAGTCTTATTTTTCTCCTTGCGTTTTTTTGTATTTTTCATGTTTTAAGCATGAAACTGCCTTACTTAAGCAATGAAAATAAAAATAATATGAACATTTTGAAGTTTTAATTGATACATCATAATTGTACATATTTATGGGGTACAGTGATATTTCAATACCTGTATACAATGTGTAATGATCAAATCATGGTAATTAGCATATCCTTCACCTCAAATAGCATTTCTTTGTGTTAGGAACACTCACAATTCTCTCTTCTAGCTATTTGAGAATATAGAATAAATTACTGTTACCTATAGTCACCCTCCAGTGCTAAAGAACACTGAAACTTATTCCTGCTATCTAGCTGTAATTTCGTATCCATTGACCAACCTTTCCCATGCCTCCCTCCTGCCTACCCTTCCTAGCCTCTAGTTAGCACTATTCTACTCTCTACTTCTGAGAGATCAACTTATTTAGCTTCTACAAAGAGTGAAAACATGCAGTATTTATTTTTTTGTGCCTGGCTTATTTCACATGTAAAGATATTTTTGTAATCAATTTCAACGTGAGAAAAACTCATACCTATTTTAATTAGTTGTAGAGACACATGAAAGCTACAGCTCTGGATTTATATTTTTGTTAATATTATGTATATGTCCTTTAACTTTAATTGCATGGTTTGTTTCTGAATCAAAAATTGGTATCATTTATTTGAAATAAAATTTATGCTAAATTCTGTATTCCTACTTTTGAAAACCAATGGATTTGGGAAACATGTTCAAACTAAAGACCATTTGGTGTTTACTGGCCCTCTTTTTTACCCACCTGCTTTCTTAGTCTGGGCACTTTTGGACAATCTTAGCCTGACCACTTTTCCCACGGAAATAGCACTTTCTTTCTCATTAGGATTATTTATTCTTAAGACTTCCTCATTAGAAGTGAGAACCTAATTGTTACTGGCTCAACTACTTTATCTTGCTGAAGGAGATACTGTTTGAAGTATTCATGTGGACAGAAAAAAAAAATCCCTAATTCATATGCATTCTAAACCAAAACATATTTTCAAAAACCAAATAGTCCTTCACAGTTTCTCCATAAAATAAACAATAAACTATGACTGCAATTTAATAAGTGCTTACTACTGCTATTATTGGGGTGATTTCCACAACAAAGACAATTGCATATATTCACAGAGATATTCTTTGCAAAAGCATGGCTGATACCTGAAGACAACTCCTACACTTTTTGGTAACCTGTTCTTTACATATGAAAATGTTCAGAGACAACAACCAAGAGAACAAATATCTACCTTTCAAAAGAGAAAAGAGTTCACAGAGCCTTTTTAAGGCAAAAAGGAGATACTAAAGCTTGTAAATTGTCAAATACTTTATCTCATAGACTTATCTCCATTTAAGACAAATGTTCAACTTTCTTTCTCTTCTGAAGTGAGTGCTGTGGCTCAACAAGTCTTATGGAACTGTCTAATTGAAGATCCATCAACGGTTCTTCGACATTTTCTGGAAAAACTGACCATCAGCAATAGACAAGTAAATTCCTCTTCCTTTTTAGTGTAGCTCTGTGGCTACAAGTGTGAACACTGTTAAAATCATGCAAAGAACTTTGTAGTGCAGTGCATGCAACTCAATGCCCTCCAATACACAGCCAATAAGTACTTTTTAAATAATGATAATGATGAGCAATACTTAATTGCTGTTTTCTTTTTAATTTCTCCATTAATTCATGCTTCCATGTGTGTATGTTACATTGCTAGTGAGGATCCTAAAATACTGCAAGATTAAATTAAGTATAATGTTCCTACTATTGAGTACCTTCATTGAATTCTGATTGCTTGGCAGTCTGATACAGGTATGATTATTAGAATATGTTAAAATTTTTCATTAACCCAAATCCTGATTTGTCAGACCACCCTGTAAGAAATAATATGCCAAATAAAAGTAGTTTTTCAAGCAATGGCAAAATACAGCGATGATTAAAAATTATCTGTTCATTTATATACTATAGTCATATTCACTGGAAGGTTAAGTTTAGTTTCTGAAAGGTAAAGTTAATTACAGACATTTCAATCTATCCTCTCGTAACCTCTCTTTTTCTCTTTGACTCAAAATCTAGAAAGCAGAATTAGGAAGTTCACAAAAACCTGGTTTGTTTAATGATTTTTCAACATAGGTCCTCCTCACATTCCCATCATATCAGGCTACCATGGCCAATAGAGTTAACTAAATATACAACTTTCCTGTGACTTGCCTGTGACCCACACACACAGTGTCAATTTAAAAAGAACAAAGTCGTGTGCTGCTCAGTGATTTTTAAGTGTTAGCTCCTAGGAGAAAGGTATTCCAGATGGTTTAAATACTACTTAACAAGTATCACCTATACTATATGAAAATCTTGAACATAATTAAAATCAATATGTGGGCAAAAGTAAGAAAAATCCCTCCCCCAATCCCGAATTTTCAAGAAGTTAATTTTATTTTCTACAGCATGGCAGCTGAAGGAAACATTAAAAATTCCGTTCCTCTTTCAGGATGAGTTAATGTACATGCTGCGCAAACTTCTCTTGAATATTGGAGACTTTCCTGCTCAGACATCTCACATCCTATTCAACTATTTGGTGAGTTATAAATGTTCATTTCCAATTACGAAGCAGCACCATGATGAAAAGGTCTTAGGAGATTTTTTTTCAATAAATGTCCATTAATTATGTCACTAAAGGCAAATTCTGGTCAACTAAATTCACCTACGCTTCCCTATACTTTCTGTGTAGGGAAGCCCCTGCCTGGCATACTCTTTGGCATATGGAGGGCAGTCAATAGAAATGTCAGTTTCCTCTCTGTCTTCCTTTAGCAATATATAACTTCCTTATGTTTGTTCTTTATTTTGGTTTTCTGTTGAGAAAACATGTGTTCTTTTAGTATTTTTTCCTCTTTTCCTATCTGTGTTTAAACACACACACACACACACACACACACACACACACACACAGATGCAACTGTTGTCCTAGATGGAAAGTTTCTGTGTATGTATTTTTCCATGGCAGCGTCTATGACAGTTTTAACTGCCCTGGCAGTTCTTTCCTGATCCTCTGAGACTTACCAGTTCTTCACATTCTTTTTGTAAACCCCAAATGAATATGCAGTTTGGGGACTAGAACCTGATGACTACTGCTTGAAACTGCCCCTTAATCCAGGCAGACCAATAGCCAAATTAGTGTCTGTGCTGGGCATACTCCTTCAGTTATCCATATGCATATGCATCCCTAGCAGGGTGATAAATTTAACTCACACCACAACCCCCATGTGCAGAGAACATTTGTAATTCCTTTCTCTTGTCTAAGACTAATTTGGTCATCTTCCTCCTGAGTGTCTACTTGCTGGTTGCCAAGGGAAAAAATATGAATAAATATCCAATCCAGATTTAAGTTCAGACCAGTACCAAAACATAAACAGTACTTTTTGGTGGTTTTCAGTCTCTCTTGGATAAAAATGCATAGTCTCTAGGAATTCTCCCTCCTTCCCACTGCTTTTGTCTCTATAGCTATGTGGAGTTGGGTAGAATAAAGACCTTCGTTCACATCTTACCCCTTGCATTTTATCTGAGTCGTTCGTTTGTGAGACCATGTTCTTCGGCTGGTTGCTGGATAAGCACAAACTCAAGCCCATGGCTACTGTCACTCAAAGCCTGTCTGCTCCTGGAAGTGTTTGCTGGGAGATTCAACCTCCCCTCAGCTTCTTTGGGTGCTTTAGACCCCTTGAGTTCTTGCCATGAGTCCCATATGGCTCTAACATAGGAAGTCCACCAGCTACAGCAACCCGCTCAGTGACAACAGCCTATGGCCATTCTATCTGGAAAGCTTTCCAGCCAAACATCCACTACTTCTGGGTTCTGTCTACACCATACAAAAACCAAAGGTGGATTTGGAAAGCGAAATGTTAGGGCCTCCCTCAGTTTAAGTGTGTGTCCTGCTAAAATTTACACTGCATCCAGGTTGGTATGGAAGGAGCCCAAACAGGGACTGGAGGCGAGAGTGCTTTCAGTGTTTCTTTCGCTTGTCCGTGTACCTGCCTCTTCCCCCAGGTCACTGAATAGGAGAAATGCTTGCCCAGACCATTGCTCTCCTCCATTCTTTAGCTCCGCAACAAAAATATTTTTAAAAGACCTTGATGCCCAGATAGTTTTAAAAGAAATAAATCTCCAAATGCTCAACTTACAGATACGCACTAACACTTGTTGAGTAAATCTGCCATCTCAACCATTATTCTAGCGCACACAAGGAAGACCCGCCCCATCATCCCAGAGCTTACCAGGCTGCACTGACAGGCATGTAGGTTGGAGAAAGAATCTGTATTCTATGTTATTAATAGTTTTAAGAAATCGATTTTTCTGATTGATCAATGCACTTTAACCCATAGAATTTTCTATCTGGTCCTATGTTTTATAAATTTCTATTAAAGGTGAGAGTTGGCCATCCTTAGGGTGTCCAGCATTTAGAACACCAAAACAAATTAGGTTTGCAACTCTGATTCTTTCAACATAACTAGAAAGTTTTCCAGGACTACAAAATTTTTGAAGAAACAGTGGCTAAAACACACAAGAAAAAAAAAAAAGTACACTATTTCTTTCTGAATATTTGCACATTATTGAGTAAGATAATTGAAACTTATTTCATCAACTATTCCAATTATAGTCAGTCGTCATCTTATTTCAATGTATAGAATGCTGAACATATTCTACCTCCTATTAATAAAAAATAAATTTCGAATGAGACATGTTAGATGTCAACTTTAAAAAGTGCAAAAGGGCACACAGTTTTTCCAAATTACATTAGAAGGTATGCAAACAACCCAGCTGGTAAAATAATGTGCACAACAAACCTCATGACATATTTACCTGTGTAACAAACCTGCGCGTGTACCCCTAAATTTAAAAACAAAAAAAAGAAGACACACAAAAATTTTGAAGTTCACCAACTTAGCCAAGTAGAGTGCTCTTAGCTTTGAGACTATTAGACATAATCCAAGCTGCTAATAGTGCTTGGGCAAACTTCATATACAGATGAATTTTGGATGGCTTAAGTACCTAGCTACCAAGTGACATGATGCCTGGGTGGGGGGCGGGGGGAATGGTCTGCTTTTTTCTTAAGAATTCGCCATTTTAGTGATATATGAAAATGTACAGCAGCCTGTGTGGTCAGTTTTCCAGTTATGCCCTCTCCTGGTAACGTTGAAAGTGTTACAGAAGCATTTGAACGGAGAATACGAAGGCACAGAAGATCGAGTTTAAAACAAGAAAAGCTAAGGAAATGAGAATGTGAGCTCAGGATTATTGTAGCTTTGTGAATTCTTCTTATCCTGACTTCTAGGTAGGATTAATCATGTACTTTGTGCGGACCCCCTGCGAGTGGGGGATGGATGCTATTTCAGCCACCCTGACATTCCTGTGGGAGGTGGTGGGTTACGTGGAGGGCCTCTTCTTCAAGGATCTCAAGCAGACAATGAAGAAGGAGCAGTGCGAGGTGAAGCTCCTGGTGACCGCTTCAATGCCAGGTAAGCCACTAGTACTTTTTAGTAACATAACTTAAAAAAAAAAAATTATAAATAGTCCTTTGAAAGACTAAGAGGCTCGTTCATTCATGAGAAAATTTTCAGAGTCCTAGCCCGCAGTATTGAGTGCTTCAAAGAATTTTTGTTTAATATAATCAGAGGAAATACAATAGACCCTTTAAAAAGTCAGCGGTTGCCAGCTGAAAAGGGAGACTCAAAACTGAGATCCGCATGAATCAGTCCTTGAAGGGCTGCCAAGGTTGAAGATTTATTTAAGTCTATCGCAGAGAGCCAGCTGAACTGAAAGCTTTTTTGAGTGAATTTTTGGCAGTGCAAGGAGAATAATATTGTTTGTATGGCATGGACTCTAGTTCTTTGTAAACTCCATGAGAGAAGGCTTTATGAAAAATTGGAAAAGGGGAAAGCAGGAAGAAGGAGCATTACAAAAGAACATGAAGCATGATGTAAACTCAAGATACGATTCCTTTTCACTTCAGATAGCTTGTTTTGCCTTAAGACAAAGATTTTGACAATCCCTTTATCCTTGTGCAGTGACTAAGAAAATTTGAGATGATACATGTATTGAATAAAAGTGAAAGACAGAGTTATGTAGAGATGAGAACACAGGTTCTCTCAGCAAAGAAGCCTGTGTTTAAATCATAGCACTGCCATTTATTAGTCACATAACTAGTATTAACTGTGAAGAAGTACATCATTTCTCAAAGCTTTCTTTCCTTGTGTATAAAATAGGGATATAATTCATACTTCACGATTGTGAGGAATAAATGAGTTGAGATATGTGAAATACTTGCTGCCACACCTGGCTTATGATAAGCATTCAATAAATGATAATTGTGTATGTATACGTTCTGTAGATTATCCAAAAAAAGTAATCAGTTTTTATTATAGCGAAGAAACTCCTATTTTTAACATACTTAAAGACAACTCACTAAAAGTCAATGTATATCATAATGTTCACAAAGATTTGTAATTTAATGAATGAAGTAGAATAAATATTGTCTCAATCAGCCAAGAAGAATACAGAAAATGTAGCTTTAAGCTACATTTCAAGTAGTTGTTTTGGTTTTGCTAATATCTCTGTCTATATTTTCTTAACCTTTATTGCCTGGTCACCTCATCTAGAAAACAGGGATGTATTACTTGTTGCAATGCTTGAGGTTTGAAGTCTAACTCTTCCACTAAATAAATATGTCTCTTAAGTTATTCCATTTCTCTTTTTCCTCATTTGTAAGATAAAAATCATAATACCCACATCATGGGGTTGCTGTGAGATTTAAATACAATTATGCATGTAAAAGACAGGTAGAAGTATTGGGAACTTGGCCGAGCGTGGTGGTTCACTCCTGTAATCCCCACACTTTGGGAGGCTGAGGCGGGTGAATTGCTTGAGGTCAGGAGTTTGAGACCAGCCTGGGCAACATGGCGAAACCCTGTCTCTACTAAAAATAAAACTTTTTAAAAAGTATTGAGAACTCCATACCTATCACTTTTAATAAGTGAATATATTTAAAATATATATGTATTAATATTAAACTTCCAGATAAAAAATAAATAAATATATATGTAACTATGAATTAAGTATTGTAATTAACAGTAAAAACATCAGATTATTGTTAATATTTTAATACTTTATGCTTTGAAATACAAATTTTCCTATAGCAAAAGTCAGTTTATTATTCTTTTTATCTTTCGTAGGTACTAAAACCTTGGTAGTTCATGGACAGAATGAGTGCGATATCCCAACCCAGTTACCAGTCCATGAAGACACTCAGTTTGAAGCCCTGTTGAAGGTAGGAATGACTTTTAACAGAAATAATTTTTTTAAGGACAACGCTATGGCCACCTCATTGAAGATTCATTTTAGAAGAAAATGGCATTTTTCTATCTTTCAATGGATGTTTATGCATTTCTTTACTCTTCTAAAATCTGCCCCACTATTATTCCCTTATGCTATTTCCTTCCATAATTTTCCCCACTTCTACTGACTTTAGTCAGTAAACTGTCAGTAATCTGATTTTCAGGAACACAGTTCTGGGCCCAGATGTAAGTAGAAGAGACCTCTGGAAAAAAATCAACTTTTCCAAACTCATGCATCTTATTTCAGTGGAAAGGGTCATTACTGCTCCTTTTGGCTTCACTCAGACATCTCCAGAGAATTTCTAAGGCCCAACTTCAACAACTACTCCATTTCTATACTCATGATGAATGGTGGGATAGCAGGAAGGCAAACAGAGTACATTCAAACGCTGCCTTCACCACAACCAGTGTGACCTAAATCAAGTGATAGGACTTCTCTAGTCTCAGTTTCATTTTCAACAGTACTGAGATACTGGTTCAGGTTATACAAGTTATCTATACCTAGTATATACTATATAATGTGCACAGTGCATGATAGTTTATATTATTCCTAAATGTTTCTCTAAACATGTTTTCTTCCTGATGCTGAGACCAGTAGGTGCCACTGTTCCTCCACAGTCCATCACTCAGTCTGATTTATAATCGTACGTCTTGGACACTATGAGAGCAGATGGTTTATATCACATTATCAGTCTTTATGGTACCATTCTTTGGATAACTCTGTGTGGGTATATATGCAGCCATGGTGTGTGTGTGTGTGTGTGTGTGTGTGTATGTATACATATATACACACACACATATCTAGTGTATACAGTTTATATAAGACACACACATATCTAATGTATACAATTTATGTAAGACATCAATATATATATATAATCCTCGTAAGAGGTTACCTTGTTTTTTCGAAATTTGTATCTGTCAGCTTACTACCTAGGACATAATATCTTCCTGGTAAACATTTAGTAAAATTTGTTGCTATTGTTCTAGGAGTGTCTGGAGTTTTTTAACATCCCAGAATCCCAGTCAACACATTATTTTCTTATGGATAAACGATGGAACCTTATCCACTACAATAAGGTAAGACACCAGTAATGACATCCCTGTTGAGTTGTGCCAAAGACTTATCATGCCTACCTGAGGGTGGCTCATAATCAGGGAGGCATCGCTTCTTAGAAGTTAATAGTATGACCACCTGGGTCACACCATCTTACTATCAGTGGGGCTTTTGACTGGCAACTTCACCTTTCTACCCTTTGGTTTTCTTTTGTGTAAAATGAAGGTAATGATAATGGTATCCATGCTAGAGCAGTTGTAATAGTTAAATGAGATAAGCTAGATAAGACACTTAGTTATTGATCATTATTACATGAAAAATTACATTGCCCTTATAATACCTGTGTGTGTCTATTTGGAATTTGAATGCCATTTTGCATCTCTGTTCTACCATGTTAAACATGACCATGCTGACCTGATCAAATGAGCAGAAGGGGCCTCAGGATGCTTGCTGACATCACTTTACAGTGATCTTCCAAAGAGTTGTTTAGTACACTGCCTTTAGCTGCTTTTTTCCTGGCATAGCATCCTAGTACTTAGACCTTTGGGTAAAGAAGAAATGAGAATAAATGTTTAATCTTTTGAACTCTTTTTTTTTCTCTTTGTGTAATCCACACAGACCTATGTTCGAGATATTTATCCTTTCCGGAGGTCAGTATCTCCCCAGCTGAACCTTGTACATATGCATCCGGAGAAGGGACAGGAACTCATTCAGAAACAGGTGTCTGACCACGTCAGTTTTATTTCATGGTTTTGTCATGTTGTTGGAGTAGATATCTGTTCATATATTGCCAACTTTGAGATTCTATGATTCCATTATGACCCTCTCTGGAGACCATAGTTGGCCCTTACTCAATAAATTGTTCCCCCAAATAGTATAAGATTTACAAATTGGATCATTGCTTAAAGGTGTTAAGAAACACTCACTTGGAGTAGTGTAATGATGAATTATTGAGTATAAACAATAGAAATATTCTAATTTATTTACCTATTATTTTCTAAATGTAGATTTTCATTTCACATTCTGTAAAATTGGATTGGAAATACACATAATGTAATTATGTAAGTTATCCCAGTGGTTTACACTAGCTGGCTACAAAGTAAAAGGGGTCACTCTAGTATGCCTGAAAAAAAAAAGCATTAAACTAAAGTTCAAAGATTTGGACTTCGTCCCAGTTCTGCCTCTGACCGGGGATCTGACCTTGGGCATGTTATTAATTTATCTTGAAACAGGAAGAGATATAGTCTAGCAGCTGTACTTAGGTTTAAGGTTGAAGAACAGAATAATATTCACATCTAATCTCAAATCAGACTTTGAGCTTAAGGAAAGTCACTATTCTGCATGCAAAATATAACTTTAGTACACAATTCTAAAAATGATACAATTTTAATATTGCATATTTATTGCATTCATTGTTTAAATAAAATCTTTAAAGAATTTCAGGATACTTGATCATTTCAATTTTCTGTACATATCAAGGATAATAATTTGGCATCAAAATATCCAAAAACATCTTCATGAAATGAGTGAGAATGGCATAGAATTAGACCACTTAAGTAATTAAAAATATAGCTACCATTAACTACCTACATTCTATTTAAAAGAAAGAAAATACTGAATGTGTTGCAAGGTGTGAGATGTTGGGCAAAACTGTTACATTTTAAATATAAACAATTTCTAAAACCATTCTCCCCAAATTACCCCAGCCCATGATTTTAGGATAAGATAATTAAAACCCTAATCAATAATGGTGCTTCCCTAGTGTCTCTCTCTCTCTCACTCTCCCCCTCTCCCTGTGTGTGTGTGTGTGTGTGTGTGTGTGTGTGTGTGTGTGAGTGTGTGTGTTCATCATGTTTAAGAACAAGTTGTCAAAGAATGCCATCAAATGGAGTTCTTGCTGTCATGTACACTTCAAGTTAGAGCCTTTAGACTTCTAAGTTCCTCAGGGAGATTATAATATGGAGGCCTATGAGTCTAGCTCAGAAGTTTCCTCAGTAGCTACTCACTGCATATAAAGTTCCTAATCATCAACAGAATAGGACCTGAGAACCAAGAGCCCCATGTGTATGCCCTTTAAACTCGGAGCGCCAATCAAGGACCCATGAGCTTCTGTCCCAAGATAGGTTTTTCCTGGATCTCACATCAGTCTTTGTTCTTTTAAAAGACAAACCCGGAACTCTCAGGAAACAGCTTAAGGCATTGGTGGCAATGGTAGAAGCAATTGGAACTGACTGACGGGCTCCCTGTTAGTGAAGGTCTTCCATATTATAGCATCCAAACAAATGGGCTCTATTTAATATTGAACTATTCTTGACAATGCCTGCCTTATGCTCCTCTCCAGCCTAAAACTCCATAAGGAACATTTCCTACATTTCCTTCTGTAAAGCAGGCAGAAGGAAGTGAGAGGCAATTAAGTATTGTTTGCTCTTTCTTCTGATAAAGGAAAAAAAACACGTCTCCCTCTTTTCACTTTTCCCCTTTTCCCACTTTATCGACCCAGTTTGCCATTAAAGGTTTTTCCTTCAGTTTCTTCTCTCTGTAAATCTGGAGTTTCTAATTCTCCTTTTTGTCTGCTCCTGCTTTTATTTTCTCCAGGTGTTCACCCGGAAGCTGGAAGAAGTAGGGCGGGTATTGTTTCTCATCTCCCTAACCCAGAAGATCCCCACAGCCCACAAACAGTCCCATGTCTCCATGCTTCAGGAAGACCTCCTCCGCCTACCCTCATTCCCTCGAAGTGCTATTGATGCTGAGTTTTCACTCTTCAGTGATCCTCAAGGTATCAAACAAAGAAACATTGCCTCTCTGGGGCTTTTTCTAACGCACTTGTTTTGTTCTCAAATGGAGAGCATCTGAATCAGCAGAGGGTGCCGTAAAACCAATGGCTCTCAGACCTGAGTCTGCACAAGAGACCCCTGGAGGACTTGTTGAAACACAGATTTTTGGGCCCCGCCCTCCACCTCTGTGTTTCAGGATGGGGCCCAAGAGTTTGCATTTCTAATAAGTTCTCAGGTGATGCTGATGCTGCTATCCCAAGCACCCAATTTTGAGAACCACTGCTCTAAGCTAATCATCAGCAGTTGAAGCGTGGGTAGGATGGTGTTGTTGGGGTAGGAGAATACTTGACTAAACAAGGACCAGGTATTTCTGTGAAGTTCAAAAAGAGGCAAAACTCATCTAGAATGATAGAAATCAGAATGGTGGTTGCCTCTGGATTTGGAGGAAATGAATTTCCTGGAAAGGGGCAGAAGGGTGATGAAAATTGTCTGTATGTTGATTGAATGTTGCTTACATGAGTGCATAGTGCATATTTTTGTCAAAATTCAATGAACTCCACATTTAAAATCTCTGCATTTTACTCTAAATAATGCCTCAATTGAGAGAAAGAGACATAGACACAGAAAGAGACCCACTTTGGAGCCTTGCTCTGTTACTCGGTTATTAATTTGAGACAATTAAATTAGCATCCCTGTGCTTTATCGCCCTCATCCAGAAGCTTCAGACAGGCTGGGCAAAATGACTCATGCCTGTAATCCCAGCCCTTTGGGAGGCCCAGGCAGGCAGATCACTTGTGGTCAGGAGTTCGAGACTAGCCTGGCCAACATGGCGAAACCCTGTCTCTACTAAAAATACAAAAAAATAAATTAGCTGGGTATGGTGGCGGGCACCTGTAATCCCAGCTACTCAGGGATCTGAAGCATGAGAATCACATGAACCCAGGAGATGGAGGTTACAGTGAGCCAAGATTTGCGCCACTGCACCCCAGACTGGGTGACAGAGTGAGACTCCATCTCCAAAAAAAAAAAAAAGCTTAGCTTCAGCAGGAGTAGATAGAGCTGTAGCCTCTGACCATTAATTAAAAGACCAAGCAGTAGTCCCATCCCTGCCATTTTCTAGCTGAAATAATTTATTTTTCTCCAACTGACAGCTTATTTAGCAGTAAAACGCTGCCAATGCCTGCTCTGCCTTACCCACAGTTAGTTAAGAGGTGATGATGAAAGTCCACGGAGAAACAGGAAGTGCTGTATTAAGGCCAGTAATATTGTGCTGGAAAACATTTCAGCAGTAGATCTTCACATCCTGGAGGTGGAACAAACGGAGAACAGCAGCGCCTTGGGTTTGATCACCTCCCAGGCTGACAGGATTGGTGTGGGGCTAATTCTGTCTCTGCTGTTTCATGTTCTCACAGCTGGAAAGGAACTGTTTGGCCTCGACACTCTTCAGAAAAGCTTGTGGATCCAGCTCCTGGAGGAAATGTTCCTGGGCATGCCGAGCGAGTTTCCATGGGGAGACGAAATCATGCTTTTCCTCAATGTTTTTAACGGGGCTCTGATCCTCCACCCAGAAGACAGTGCCCTGCTCAGGCAGTACGCTGCCACCGTCATCAATACCGCGGTGCACTTCAACCACCTCTTCTCTCTCAGCGGCTACCAGTGGATTCTCCCCACCATGCTGCAGGTGCCCAGAACCTCCTCTCCTAACCAGAAAATTAACATGAGTACTGCTTATATCTAGCTGCTCACCTAGATCTATACTGAAACTTTTTAATGATGGAGTTATTATCTTCTTTTGTGACAACAGAAGGCAACAAATGAAATCCCCCCATAAATTTGCAAGAGTTCACAATATTCCTTTCTACTCTGAAAGCCCCAGACTTGGGATATTTCCCATTCAGTCTAGGACAGTGATTCTTAAGTTGTACTCCCTGGGCCAGCAGCATCAGCATCAACTGGAAACTTGTTGGAAATGTACATTCTAGCCAGGTGTGGTGGCTCACACCTGTAATGCCAGTGCTTTGGGAGGCCAAGGTGGGAGAATCTCTTGAAGTGAGGAGCTCAAGACTAGCTTGGGGAGCATAACAAGACCCCATCTCTAAAAAGAAAAAAAATTTAAAGAAAGAGAAATGCACATTCTTGGAGCCCATCTCAGGTCTACTGAATCAGAAACTCAGAGATCAGGGCCCAGTAATTTGTGTTTTTGACAAGACCTTCAAGTAGTTTTGATGTCCTAGAACAGGAAGCCTCTACCTCTGTGCCATGGACCAGTACTGGTCTGTGGCCTGTAAGGAACCCCCACCCCTAGATTTTCATAGGAGCCAGAACCCTATTGTGAACTGTGCATGTGAGGGATCTAGGTTGCATGCTCCTAAATCTAATGCCTGATGATCTGAGGTGGAACAGTTTCATTCTGAAACCATCCCCCCCCACTCACCCTGGTCCATGAAAACATTGTCTTCCATGAAACCAGTCCCTGGTGCCAAAAAGGTTGAGGACCACTGCCTTAGAAAGTTTGAGGACTTCTGTTCTTGAGTCACATGTATGGCAAGTGTTTAGCTGATGTTTCTCCCAAGAGATTCCCTGACTTCTAACTGAATAGAGATTTTCATTCCCAGTAAATATGATGTAATGGGATTTGAGAAGGTAATTTAGTGAACAATTTTTATTTACTCGTGTCTAATGTATAGCTGGCTACATTTAGGAGTACTAAATAAAATCAGGCAGGGCGCAGGGGCTCATCCTAGTTCTCTATTTTTGAGGAAGTTTTGATAAAAATTATGAACACAACACATACTTATACAAAGTGAAGTTTGCTAAACCTATGGGGGCAAGAAAGTTGCTATTGCACGACTCTCTTCCCCATTTTTAGATAGTTGCAATTTTCTCTATTTTTTAGTAAGTATTTTTTTACTGATTACCAAAAGCAAGAATGTTCATTACAAAATTGAAAAGATGAAGAAAGTTTAAAGCAAAAATAAGGACCACTTAAAATCCTTTCTCCCAGGTAATCGTTGTTTATACTTCCAAATCCTAGCACTCTTTCCTACACACATACACACACACACACACACACACACAGAATTATATATTTTCAAGTTTGTAACCTAGTTTTTTCA
Organism: Macaca fascicularis; assembly: GCF_037993035.2. NCBI lineage: Eukaryota > Metazoa > Chordata > Mammalia > Primates > Cercopithecidae > Macaca > Macaca fascicularis. Next base: position 105,790,789 of record NC_088386.1, read on the forward strand.
TATAGCACTAAGAATATCGTAGGCATTTTATATAGCTACATTTAGCCTTACAGCATTTTTTAAATTACTACACAGTATGCTATGGTTTGTATATACCGTAATTCACTTAAGCAAGTAATATTTATGAATAATTTGTTTCAAGTTTTCCATTGTTATAACCAGTCTTGCAGCAGGCATTCTTATATATACATGCTTATACAAGTGTCTAGTCCTTTCCTTGAGATAAATTCCTAGTCACAAACTTCCTGGAAAAGAAGTATGTTTAGATTTTTAGCATTTTGAGGTGTATTACTAAATTTATCTAGAGAAAGTTTATACCATTTTACATTCCTCTCTACCAGTTTACGAAGTTAGCTATTTCCCTCCAAGCTTCCTATGACCATGAGTTTTAAAAGCGAATACAACTTTGATACTTTATTAAGGCATTTTTCAAATATCTGGCATTTCTCCATAGGTATACTCTGACTATGAAAGCAATCCCCAGCTGCGTCAAGCCATCGAATTTGCCTGTCACCAGTTCTATATTCTACACCGGAAACCCTTTGTGCTCCAGCTGTTTGCTAGTGTGGCCCCTCTCCTGGAATTTCCTGTGAGTAAGCTCTGTGGGAAAAAAAATGAAGACCAACAAAGTTAGAAAAACAAGGTTATTTATTAGAGCTTACTATGCCAAAGGAGTTGGCTACCATCACTTGTGTTTTGGCAGAGATACAAAGGCAGGCAGAGGAGTGGGAAAGCTGTGTACTGAAAAAAAGTGGAGGCTTCAGGTATGTCCTAATTGGAGCTATTGTCCTGGGGAAGCTGCAGGTGAACTAACTAGAAGTGGGGCATCTTATAAATGATGTGTTAGGGGTGTATATTGGGCTTTCTCTGGTTGGTCCTAAGTTGGAAGCAGGGACAAAAATTAGGAAAGCTCTCAGTTATTATGCAAGTCCTGGTTACTTTGGGTCAATTGTTACAGAGGTTATTGTTTGATCACCACTGGAGCTAGTAGCCTGACTTCCTACAAGCCTGACTTAGGCTGGCTTCCTGGGCTGGTTATTGTAGACAATGGGTTGCTTTCCTGAGAAGGTTGCTGCAGGTTGTGGGTCAAAGTTCTATTTTTGTGTATGATCTAGTCATTGACAGCTTGTATATTCAGTCTCTCAGCTCTCTTTCTTTAACCAATGAGACATGCATACCATAAATAAGTTTTCTTTCAACAAGCATATCATTTCTCTTCAACATTCCTCTTCAGCTTTCATCTCAGCTCCTAACACATAAATAGACCAACTCTACAGTTTTTTAAATATTCAATTCATAAAAGAGATGGAAAATAGAAAATGGTAAAAGGAAAGTTTGCCAATTTTCATTCCTTTTTGTCACTCTCTACCACCTACCTTGCTTTGTTTTTCTTTTTCTTCAGAGTTTTTACCACCATATCACGTTATATGTATTTGTTTTATTAACATGAATTTCTACCACACTCAACCAACAGAATTTAATCTTCATGAAAGCAAGACCTTTGTATGTTTTTGTCTTTGCTTGTTTGTTTGGTTTTAGTTATTGTTGTATTGTTGTTTTATTTGCATTTTGGTTTTGGTTTTCTATAACTTCAGTGCGTAGTGTGGTGCCTGACACACAAGAACTTCATAAGGATTTGTTGTTTCAATGAATTATTTGAAGCCATCTTAAATAGATTTGAAATTGTAAGTATCTCCATGTGGAGATACATTATCAAAGAAGACCTGTGAAATTCCCAGGGTTGTTAGTTAAAATAAGTATATGTTCCTCAAGCATATTTGTAGTATTCAACCAATCAATTGTAGAAATTTCCTTAGTTCTACCATCTTCGATTAAAGGAATCATTGATATGAACTTTTTGGAAGTTCATATATTGCTGTATTTTTATGAGCTTTTACAAATACCTCTTTTGTTCTAGATTAGAATTTAATAGATCCCTTAAAAGTCAGGTGTACCACTCCAAAATCACAGCATTGCTGGATGCAGAATTATGTAAACTGAATTCCAGGTAGATGTTGTAGTTGTTACTGGTAATAGCGTTTATAAAATTTGAATTCCTGTCAAGCTATAGTTGTATGGTGGTGGGAGTCAATAAACTAAAATTGTTTTTCTTTATCAGGATGCTGCCAATAATGGGCCCAGCAAAGGTGTGTCAGCTCAGTGCCTGTTTGACTTGCTGCAGTCCCTAGAGGGAGAGACCACCGACATATTAGACATCTTAGAACTGGTCAAAGCTGAGAAGCCTCTTAAGTCATTAGGTAAAAGCAAAACTTGCTTTGACATTCTTTCTTTCATTGCAATTGTTAAATATGTGTGTGTGTGTGTATATAAAATACACACATATACATATACTTAAATGTGTGTGTATATATAGCTAAATCAAAGTAGCAAAAATAAATTAAACAGTAGTCGAAATTGAATGAGTACTTTTTTTTTCTTAAATTTCTTATGAATCCTAAAGAGTAGGGAATTACCTGCCATGAAAACTGTATTAAAATGATGCTCAGTAGACCATTGCTCTAGCACTGCAGTTTTCAGAAAGTTGGGTTATCTTGGGTAACTCTTAAGTGAATAACCCTCCAAAATGGTCTTTTATTATCATGGAATGTGTAGAACCAGAGACAACTCAAGGATAAAGCCTCAACCTCAGACAATTTAAATGCCCTTCAGTGTCTTCTATTATCTGAGATTTTTTAAAACACATCAGAAAAGTACTTTTATTTTACATCTGATTGTTCAAAACTAGAAAACAGAATTTCATTCCCTTTAGATGAAGAAATTAGTAGTTTTCACGGTGTAGGAATAAAATTTAACAAGAAAAAGCTATAGTATGTACTGGAATTATAACATTAGGAGTAATAGGTGCTTCTTTATCTCCTGCTGAATCCACTCTGATGGTGTGCCTTTACTTTTTGTTCCTTCAGATTTCTGCTATGGAAACGAAGATCTGACATTTTCTATCAGTGAAGCCATTAAGCTCTGTGTCACTGTGGTGGCATATGCTCCCGAATCATTCAGAAGGTATCTGCAGCCCTTTATTCTGTGCCTTGTCATAAGTAAATACAGCAAAGAAAATAAAATTGAATGAATACAAAGGTTATGCTGAGTAATATCAGTCTGTAACATTCTGACAAGTAAACTTTCAAAACGTAAATTTAGGCCAGGTGTGGTGGCTCACACCTATAATCCCAGCACTTTGGAAGGCTGAGGCAAGAAGATTCCTTTAGCCCAGGAGTTCAAGGCTAGCCTGGGCAACATAGTGAGACTCTGTCTCTACAAAAAATTTAAAAAATTAAAAATTAGCTAGGTGTGGTGGTGCACGCCTGTAGTCCCAACTTTTTGGGAGGCTGAGGCAGAAGGATAACTTAATCCAAGGAGGTCAAGGTTGCAGTGAGCTGTGATTGTACCTCTGCACTCTAGCCTGGGCAACAGAGTAAGACTGTCAGGAAAAGAAAAAAGAGAGAAAAAAGAAAAGAAGAAACAAACTAAGTTTAGGAAACATAGCATAGGTTCTGGAAAACAATAGTATATCTTCATTCATTTGAAATCCCTTAATTTGGATCTTGTGCAGATGCTAAGGTATTTAGTCTTGTTAGAAAATATTTTTCCTCACAAGTAATACAAATTAGTAGCAAACGAAATGTCATAACAGATATTTATTTAAGAAAACTCCTTTCAAGGGGCAATAAGAATTTCTGTAACACAAGGGGCAAGAATATCAATCTTGCCTTCATTTTGCCAAGTGCAGAGAATTCAAAAGACTCCCATGAAGAGTGAGTCATCCCAATTCTAAGATGTTGGCTCTGGTCTGAGATTTAAATCTGATCTATTAAAAGCTGTACTCTGTTGACAAGCTCTTCCAGGAAGAAGGAAGGAGCCAGGCTGATTATGCCGAATATATCTTTATACATTTTCCCTGCACCTTAAGCCTGTTTCTCTCCCCCATAAGAGAATGAATAAGGGTCAAGAAGAGCCAGGATTTATATTAATTGAACTCTTTTTTACTGGAAGAAAACATGAAGAATGAGTAAGAAATGTTTTCCCCAACATTCTCGAATTTTTGTCTTCTTGAGCAATGGGGAGAAAAACAGTATGCCTGTGGTCAGGCACAGATGTGGCTGTGGCCCTCAGGAGAGCAAAGCTGCAGGATGGTCGTACTCCCACTTTCCTGCTCTTCCTATAATACCACAGATCTAGAAAAAGTTCCAGAATGGATCGAATCCTGCATTAAGTTAACTCCAAATCCATTCTACAGACGATTGTAAACATCTTCTATTTGCTCTATTTTCCATTCCAAGTGTGTCCAGCTACATTGTTAACTGGATATGTCAGAGATACTGCAATTGAGACACTGCAAAAATAAAATGCATATAGATTCTCCAATATTAAAATTCCCACAACATAGGGAACACCTAAGTTTGACTAAAAAATTCTCCATTTCAAATTTTACCAAATTTCCATTGAGTCATAAAATTATCTTTCACGTTAAAATTGAAACACATTGAAATCAAAAGGTATGAGAGTTCACAATCAAATTCGCTTGTCATTGTGAGTTAAAGGCCAGTCTAATATTGTTAAGTTAAATTAGAATTTTTTTAAATCCTCCCTAATTTTCCATTCTGTCAGTTTAAACCAGATGACATCTTGATATGTCAGTAAGGTCAGGTTTTCTTAAGCAGTGGTTCCCTGGGATGTCTCTCATGGGAATAAGTAACATACTTACAGGACTTCAACATTTGTAATAGCAAGTCTCTGTTGCACTTAATTTTTTTTAAAAAAGTATTTTATTTAAGTGAAACATTCACATAAAACATTTAAAAATCACAATTTTACAGTTCCATAAGTGTTCATAATGTTATCACATCTACCTACCACTTGGATAGAAAAATCAGATAGAGGCACTACTATCCTGATTTCTAATATGATAAATCAGTTTTGCCTATTTCTGAAATTTATTTAACTGAAATAGTATAGTAGCTACTCTTTAATGGCTGACTTCTGTGATTCAGTATTATTTCATGAGATTCATTCATATAAATGCATATAAATGTGTGTAACAGTAGTTTTCTTTTTCATTCACTTACAATAGTTCACTGTATGACTATGCTACAATTTATTTATTTCTTCTCTTGTTATCAGGCATTTGTGTTGGATCTGGTTTGAAGGTATTATAAATAATGCTACAGTGAATGTTTTTGTACACAAATATGTATGCATTTCTATGGATGGAAATGCTAGGCTAAGTCATGGAATATGAGTATTTCTTGCTTTAGTAGATACTACCAAAAAGTGGTTTCAATTTTCATTCCCACCAACAGTATGTAAATGTTCTAGTACTTTATGGCCTCATCAACACTTGTTATCTTCCATCTTTTTATTTGGGTTGTAGTGACATTCATTATCATTTTAATTTCCATTTTCCTCTTGCAAATTAAAAGGTTTGGAAGCTTTTCAGATAAATGTTTATTGAAATGTGGACATCTCCTTGTGCAAAGTGCCTACTGAAGTCTTCTGCCCATTTTCAAATGAAGTTAGCAGTATTTTTTATTTTATATGTGTGATCTCTTAGTGTTTTCTATTTAATTAATTATGTTATCTGCAAATCATGAGAGTTGTATTTTATCCTTTCAAATTCTTATTTATACACGTTATTCCTTTCTCTGTCCTTAATGCACTGACTAGAACCTTAATACAAAATGGAATAGAAGTGATGATGGAGGCTGGGCGCGGTGGCTTATGCCTGTAATCCCAGCACTTTGGGAAGCCAAGGTGGGCGGATCACGAAGTCAGGAGATAAAGACCATCCTGGCCGGTGGCTCAAGCCTGTAATCCCAGCACTTTGGGAGGCCGAGACGGGCGGATCACGAGGTCAGGAGATCGAGACCATCCTGGCTAACACGGTGAAACCCCGTCTCTACCAAAAAATACAAAAAACTAGCCGGGCGAGGTGGCGGCGCCTGTAGTCCCAGCTACTTGGGAGGCTGAGGCAGGAGAATGGCGTGAACCCGGGAGGCGGAGCTTGCAGTGAGCCGGATCTCGGCCACTGCACTCCAGCCCGGGCGGCAGAGCGAGACTCCGTCTCAAAAAAAAAAAAACAAAAACAACAACAACAACAAAAAAAAACCATCCTGGCTAACACGGTGAAACCCCGTCTTTACTAAATAATACAAAAAATTAGCCAGGCGTGGTGGCGGGTGCCTATAGTCCCAGCTACTTGGGAGGCTGAGGCAGGAGAATGGCATGAACCCGGAAGGCGGAGCTTGTAGTGAACCGAGATCGCGCCACTGCACTCCAGCCTGGGTGACAAAGCGAGACTCCGTCTCAAAAAAAAAAAAAAAAGAGGCCAGGCGCGGTGGCTCACGCCTGTAATCTCAGCACTTTGGGAGGCCGAGACGGGTGGATCACGAGGTCAGGAGATTGAGACCATCCTGGCTAACACTGTGAAACCCCGTCTCTACTAAAAAAAATACAAAAAACTAGCCGGGTGTAGTGGCGGGCGCCGGTAGTCCCAGCTACTTGGGAGGCTGAGGCAGGAGAATGGCGAGAACCCGGGAGGCGGAGCTTGCAGTAAGCCAAGATCGCGCCACTGCACTCCAGCCTGAGGACTGAGCAAGACTCTGTCTCAAAAAAAAAAAAAGAAGTGATAATGGTGATGATGGTGGGATCTTTGTCTCATTTCTGATCTCAGGGTATGGAGGGGATTTCCAGTATTTCATCACTAAGAATAATATTTGCTAAAGGATTTTGTTGTAATATAACAGTAAAGATTAAGGAAGTAATTTTATTACTCATTAATAAATTAATTATTAAGGAATCTGCCTTGTATTCTTAGTTTAGTTGAGTTTTCTTATTGATGGACAATGAATATTACTAAATGTTCCTATTTATAGAGATGATTATATGATTTGTATTCTTTATTTTCTAAGTGTTATAGGTTACACTGATTTATTTTCAAAATTAAAACTTTCCTGCCTCCTTAAAAATAAACTGTATTTGGGTTGTATATTATAATTATCATTTTTCAGTATTGCCAGATTTGGTTTGCAATTTTTTTAGCATTTTTACAACTATGTTAATGAGAGCTATATCTGTAATTTTTATTTTTTATAAAGGTATTATCTAATGAATTTTATTGCTAGGATCACAGGGAAGTTAGGAGTAGAAGAGATATTCTAGGTAGTTCTGTGTCATTCAAGATAAACCAATTCTGGATACTTAAAAAAGTTACAAGTGCTTAAACAAAAAGGATGTCTTGCTTAGCTACTACTTTATTAACTACCCACTGGTAAACATTTTAGCAGGTTTATTTGTAACCCTCCATTATTATAAAGTCCTTGTAATAATACTATAGCCTGACTATACTATAGGCTATAGTATCAAGGATATGAAGATTAAGCTGGACTCATAAAATAAATTGGAAAGTGTCTCCCCCAACCACCCCCCCTTTTTATTTTCTATTATTTTTGAGACAGAGTCTCACTCTTGTTTCCCAGGCTGGAGTGCAATGGCACAATCTTGGCTCACTGCAACATCTCCCTCCTGGGTTCAAGCAATTCTCCTGCCTCAGCCTCCCAAGTAGCTGGGATTACAAGCGCCCGCCACCACACCTAGCTAATTTTTGTATTTTTAGTAGACAGGGGGTTTCACCATGTTGACCAGACTGGTCTCAAACTCCTGACCTCAGGTGGTCCGCCCGTCTCGGCCTCCCAAAGTGCTGGGATTACAGGCGTGAGCCACCGTGCCCAGCCCCCCACTCCTTTTTTTTAAAACTCCTATTCTCTGTAGAAATTTAGTGTGGATTAGGTTTTTTTAATTTTTGAAACAGAGTCTCATTCTGTTGCCAAGGTTGGAGTTCAGTATCAGGATCATGGCCCACTGCAGCCTTGATCTCCCAGGCTCGAGCAATCCTCTCACCTCAGCCTTCCAAGTAGCAGGCATTACAGGTGGGTGCCTTCACACCCTGCTAATTTTTTTGATTTTTTGAGAGAGAAAGTTAGTTTCACTGTGTTGCCCAGGCTGGTGCTCCTCCCACCTCAGCCTCCCAAAGTGCTGGGATTACAGGCAGAGCAACTGTGCCTGCCTCAGATGAGCATTTTGTCTTTCCAAAATATTGAGTAGAATTTATACACAAAACTGTAAGTAATGTCGTTTCTTGTGGGAACATTTTAAAATTAAGATTGTTTATCCTGGTGGTGGCTTTGGTAAGTCACATTTTTCTAGGAATTTTTCTATTTAATTTAAGTACCTGAATTTATTGGCATAAATTTGTTCCTGATATTCTCTTTTTTTAAATTTTTAACAACTATGGGGTTTTTATTGTGTTCACTTTTTTATTTCTAATACTGGGAATTTTTGCTCCCTCCCTTATTATTATTCTTTCCAGGAGTTTATCAATAGCTTTCCCTTTACAAATAATCAGTATTTGGGGCTTTGTTGATTTTTGCTATTGTAGTTTTATTGTCTGCCTTTTCTTTCCTTTTTTATCTTTATTATTTTCTACCTTTGACTTTTTTTTTTTTTTTTTGACGGAATTTTTGTTCTTGTTGCCCAGGCTAGAGTGCAATGGTGTAATCTTGGCTCACTGCAACCTCCACCTCCCAGATTCAAGCAATTCTCCTGCCTCAGCCTCCTGAGTAGCTGGGATTACAGGCATGTGCCACCACACTTAGCTAATTTTGTATTTTTAGTAGAGACACAGTTTCTCCATGTTGGTCAGGTTGGTCTCGAACTCCTGACCTCAGGTGATCCACCTATCTCGGCCTCCCAAAGTGCTGGGATTACAGGCATGAGCCACCGGGCCCGGCAGGCAATTTTTTTTTTTTTTTTTTTAATTTAAAGAAAATATTCAGGCCAGGCACGGTGGCTCATGCCTGTAATCCCAGCACATTGGGAGGCCAAAGCAGGCAGAGTGCATGAGTTCGGGAATTTGAGACCAACCTGGGCAACGTGGCAAAACCCCATCTCTACGAAAAATACAAAAATGAGTGGGGTATGGTGGTGCATGTCTGTGGTCCCAGCTACTGAAGAGGCTAAGGTGGGAGGATTGCTTGAGCCCAGGATAAGGCTGCAGTGAACTGAGATTGCACCACCGCATTCCAACCTGGTCAACAGAGCAAGACCTTGTCTCAAAAAAAATTAATTAATAAAATAAAAAAGAAGATATTCCATTTTCTACTGACTTATATCTGTTGAAAAATCAGCATTAGATTTTATTGCACATTTGAATTTAATGTGTCCTTTTCTTCTTTTCTTTTCTTTTCTTTTCTTTTTTCCTCTTTTGAGATGGAATCTCGCTCTGTCACCCAGGCTGGAGTGCAGTGGCGCGATCTCAGCTCACCACAACCTCCACCTCCTGGATTCAAGTGATTCTCGTGCCTCAGCCTCCCAAGTAGCTGGGACTGCAGTCATGCACCACCACACCCAGCTACATTTTTATATTTTCAGTAGAGACGAAGTTTCACCATATTGGCCAGACTGATCCCAAACTCCTGACCTCGTGATCTGCCCACCTCAGCCTCCCAAAGTCTTGGGATTACAGGCGTGAGCCACACTGCCCCGCCCTAATGTGTCTTTTTCTCTGGCTACTTTTAACATTTTCTCTTTGCCTTGGGTTTTAAGCAGTTTGACTGTGGTGTGCCTAGTTGTGAGTTTTCTTTGTATTCATACTTCTTGGGGTTCATAGTGTTTCTTGAATATAAAGCTTGATAACTTTCAACAATTTTAGAAAATGTGACAAATAACTCTTCAAATATCACCTTTATCCCATTTTCTCTCCCCTCTCCATTTATGTATATATATATATATTTTTTCCTCCTTAACCCCGTGCTCTATATATGTCTCTTATGTTCTTTCCTGTATTTTCTATCATTTCTACCCTCTGTTCTTCTGTCTTGATGTTTTCCATTGTTCTTTATTACATTTCACATTCATCTCTTCCTGTATCTAATCTACCATTAACACTTATCTTTCAGGTTTTTAATTTCAAATATTTCAGTCTTCAGTTCTTAGAATTTCCACTTTTTTAATAGATTTCAGAGTTTTGATGAAATTATCCATTTTGTTATTTCTCTTATTTAACATTTTAATCATTATTTTATAAAAATCTGTCTCTGATAACTTTAATATGTAGATCACTTGTGGCTCTGTTTATATTGTCTGTTCTTTTCCTTGGATTTTGATCATTTGGTTTTAGCAGGACTGGGTAATTTTGACTACTGAGTATTGCATTAAAAAAAGTTGGAAATGCTTTGAGGATCTACCCGATGTTATCTTCCTCCAAAAATGATTCATTTTACTCTCTGACTAGTAACTGTGGTAGGGCAGATCATTTTAATTCAGTCTGTGATTCATTTGATTTAAAGTTGGGTTTCAGTCTTTGTAAGGGCTGTTCTATCTATTTCACACTCCTAGGATACAGCCTTCCATGGGTCTAACTCCTCTTTGGAAGTCCCTGAACTCCAATATATCTTTCTTCGCCATAATGAGGCTACTGAAAATTCTGCTTAGCTTCATAACTCTTAGCTGACATTTCTGCCTGGATTTTTCCTTAGCCTTTTGGCCCTAAGCAATTTACAAACTAGCAGATGCCTAGAAAAAAAGAGTGCTGCACAATGTCTGGATGAACCGAAGAAGCTTTCTTTCCCCCAGAAGTCTGGTACCTACAAAAGGTATCTGCTAGCCTTAGCTTCTACCTAATACCTTCAATATGTTTTAAAAATTTTGTCCACCCTTTCTAGTAAGACAATTAGTTTGCAGCAAGGTACTTTTTATTATTACAGAAAGCAGAACCGACTTCTTGCCTCCTTTTTTAAGTTGCCAAAAAATAGGAGAACTCAAAAAAGTATCATAGCTCTTTCTCCATACCCACCAAATTCTGATAATTGCCATTTCCTGCTTGTAGAGCACACATTATAGGCAAAATTATATTACCAGAAACCAGTATTCAGTATTTTAAAGAGCATAGCAAAAACTCATTGGTATCTGTAGGGAAAAGAATGGTTCAAAGAAACTTGATTTCAGATTCTCTGGGATATCAACCGATCCCTGCTGTTTTCTAGAACCCACAATTTGTAAACTTTAACATAATTGGGGAATCTCTAAAGAAAAGATGGCTGGGTGTGGTGGTTCATGCCTGTAATCCCAGATCTTTGGGAGGCCAAGGCAGGAAGATTGCTTGAGGCCAATAGTTTGAGACCAGCGTGGCCAACATGGTGAAACCCTGTCTCTACCAAAAATACAAAAATTATCCGGGCACCGTAGTCCACGCCTATAATCCCAGCTACTGGGGAGGCTGAGGCAGGAGAATCACTTGAACCCAGGCAGAGGTTGCAGTGAGCCGAAATCATGCCACTGCACTGCAGTCTGGGCGACTGACAGAGTGAGACTTTGTCTCAAAAAAAAAATCTATATTGATGGTGTTATACACTTTACAACTTTAGAGGGGAAAACCCACTTTGCATAATAACTACTTAATCTCCATTTCCCCTTCAAGGTGTTTCTGACACCCCAATACTAAATTGAGTGTGGGCCCTATCCAGTGAGTGGTGTTCACTCACGTTGGTAAGCAGGCATTGTCAGACCTCATCATAATGGCTGTTTCCAACATTGTTTGCTATTTAATTCCTTAAGCTTAGGAAGCCAGCCTCCCATGAAAGGGTTTTATGTTGTCTCAAAATTGTTGCAGCTGGAAAATCACTCTCAGCAAACTCCTGAATTGAAGTTTTGTTCTGAAGCCTGTTTCTCTAGATGGACTATATAGCTCCACCTATTATTCTGTTATTCTTTCAACCATTTATTTGTATATATGGCTAATTCCCCCGACTAGATCACATGTTTCTTTAAGGCAAGATTCATCGCCTTTTAGCAGGTGGTTAGTGAATTAATAATTGTTGGTCAACATTTCCAGCAGCTTTAACTACTTTTGATTTGGAGAGGCAAGGGGGCTTAGAATTCATTTTATCTCTAGATGCTTTTCATTGTTCTGTGCTCCTAAATGTGACACAACCAACAAAAGTAGAATGTAAAAGGTGACTCAGTTTTCTTTCTGTTGCTTAAAGTCTTCAGATGCTGATGGTCTTGGAAGCCTTAGTTCCATGTTACCTACAAAAGCTAAAGAGGCAGACATCACAGGTGGAGACAGTACCTGCTGCCCGAGAGGAGATTGCGGCCACTGCTGCTCTTGCGACGTCCCTACAGGCCCTTTTATACAGTGTAGAGGTCCTCACCAGGTAATCCCATTGGCAGAAATAGCTGCAGCCTTACATCATATGTATCCACTGGGGAAAAAAAAAATGTGATGGGTAAAAATCTAAAACCCAATCTTTATTTACAGATATCTCCTAAACTCAGCCCTTTATGCCTTATAACTGTGAACAGTTCCTGAGTTATTTGAATAAATAATGTTAAGCACTCTGATTAGTAGTAGTAGTAGTAATAGTAATAATATTCTTACTATCATTGCTAAACACACATTTGCATATAGCTTGCTGAGCTTCTCCAGCAGTTATGACCCAGTGGTAAACACGTCTTGTGTAAGAGGGCCAATTTAGTGAATTTAAAGAGGTAATCTACATTTTTATTGGTTATTATATTATTTTATGAGACATGGAATGCCTACAATTCCAACTAAGTATTCTTTTATTATTTTACTGTTTGTGAAGTGTTGTGTTTTTTAACTATAATTTCAGAAACTACATAACCAGTATAAACAGCAGAATGTTGTCCTACTATTAGAATTAATAGATTCTCTGTGGGACAGGACTAAACAATGCTGGGAGATGAGAAATTTGGGAATGGGAAGGTAAATTGGCACCAGAGTTCAGCCCTAAACAAAGTTCAAGCAGTTAGTCCTGTCGCAAGATGCTTGGGTGCAGAAGCAGAGTCACTAAACTGCCATATGGCAGGAAAGGGGCAGGCAGGGAGCCCTGGATGAGATCAAAATAAAATAAAATCTGAGTGGGGAAGGTGGATGCAGGACACTACGCATACTATGGGCTTTCCTGCTCCGTTCCCATCTAAATTAGCTGCCAGGAAATATTCTTCCCCAGGATAGGGATGGGGAAACCTTTTATCTTTGCTCCTCCATTCCATTCTGCCATGCTGTGTGTCCAATCTAAAGTTCCAGATCCTTAGTGTGAAATTGTCTATGCCTCCACCAAAAGGCACCAACTCCCCCAGCCCCATCTTGCTGTGTTGGTAAGGGGGAAGCCCTTTAGTCCAAGAAGGACTTTTTCAGCATGCATCAGCAAGAAAGACAGCAAGTGGGTTGTAATTCATTAACATTAATAGATGTTTAGTTTCTAATCATGAGCTACATTGCCAAACTAGACAAGCAGAATATTGCCCAAAAGCCTTCTGTAGACTATCATCCTGAAATGTTCATATGCACCTAATCTAAGGAAATGGGAAGAGTTGGCTCAGAAAGCCATGACAAATTGCCTCCTCCAAGGAGAGATAGTTTTCTGTGCTATTGCTGATGGTTTCATGAAAGTCCCAGAAGAATATCCTAAAGAGGAAGGAAAGACTTACACTCTTCCTTCTGTACCCATCTGGTTATGTAACTAGCTTTTTCCTACAACTAGAGGAAAGAAAAGCAGTCAGTAGTTCCCAATTGCCACTGTATTTCTATTATATATCTATATCTATATCTATATATGTACAGATACAGATATATAGTTATCTATATCTATATATCTATGTATAGATATATATAGAGAGAGAGAGAGAGAAAGAGAGAGACTCACTCTGTCACCCAGGCTGGAGGTCACTGGCATGATCTTGGCTCACTGCAACCTCTGCCTCCCAGGTTTAAGCAATTCTCATGCCTCAGCCCTGCAAAAAGCTGGGATTATAGGCATGTGCCACCACACCCGGATAATTTTTGTAGTTTTAGTAGAGACGGGGTTTCCCCATATTGGCCAGCCTGGTCTTGAACTCCTGGCCCCAAGTGATCCACCCACCTCGGCCTCCCAGAGTGCTGGGATTACAGGTGTGAGCCACCATGGTCAGCCTATTTCTCCTCATATTACATAATGTTAAAGCTTTCCTCATTTCTATACCTTTTTATAAGGATAAGTCAATTAACTTATCCAAAACTGACTTACTCAAAATGTCACAAAGAGTTATGGATGGAGCTCTAGCATTTAAAATTCTGTGGCTTTAAATATTCCAGTGCATTTAATATTCTTTTGGCAGAGAAGACTAGCCTCATTCGTTGGTAGTAGTTACTCAAACCAAAATTGGCTTCACTGTGTTTACAAAAAGCAGGTAAGAATCCCCTAATTTCTCCACATTCCTAGTTTTTTAAATCTCAAGACAAAAGAAATTTAACAATTGTATAGGTAGTATTACATAAATATATCACAAGTACATTAGTTTTAACTGTTGTATAACATGTTATACAAACTTACAGCCTTTAAGCAAAACCCACTTATTGTCTCACAGTTGTGTAGGCCAGGAATCCAGGCAGGCTCAGCTGGATTCTCTGCTCAGGGTTTCTCAAGGTGGAAGTCAAGTTGTCAGCTAGTCCGAACTTTTATCTGAAGGCACTGGGGAAGAATGCACTTCCAAGCTCATTCAATTTTTTGGCAGAATCTAGTTCCATGCAGCTTTAGGTCTGAGGTCCCATTTCCTGGCTGGCTGTCAGCCAGGCCCCACTCTGCATTGAGAAGGCACCTGCATTTCTTCTCACATGCTCCCCTCTACCTTCCAGCCAGCAATAGCACCTTGAATCCTTATGCTTCAAATCTCTCTGCCCCCAGCCAGAGAAGACTCTGCTTTTGAAGGGTTGCTATGATTAGATTAGGCCTATGCAGACACTCCCCCTTTTGGCCACATAATGTAACATAATCACTAGAGTAACACCAAGGGGCAAAGATATTGGGAGCCATCTCTAAATTGTGTCTATCACAACAGGCACAGGACAAGGAGATCTGGTGTGATTGTTAAAAGCTTACTTTCTAGCCATCCCCAGCAGACAGAAAGTAAGCAACAAAGAAGCAAGCCTTGATGATTTCATAAAAGCAGTTGCTTTAAAAAACTGCATTATGCCTTTTTCGTCCTAGATGCCAATACAGAGGCAAATTTTACCTATTATTTAAAGTAAATCCGGCAGATATAAAATGAGACAATTCAAATCTATTACTAACCATCTAAATTACTGACTTACAATAGATACGAATTTACTCACTTTCCTGGGTAGCGTTAGGTGTGATGTGACTAGGAGAATTCTTTTATTCTTTGATAGTTTCTCAGAAAAAATAGAGTAGTTGATAATGTAGGTGTAGTTAATGTAGATAATGTAGTTGTAGTGTAAGTGGCCAAAGTGGTACATACATCCTTGCCTTTTACTTATCATCTAGAATGGTGAACTACCAGTAAAACTGAAGAATGAGCTCTTAACTCTCCACTGGTACAGACTTAGAAGTCTGTAGATATTTCATAAATGTCTTGTTGGAAGAGTCATTTTGATGAGTTTATTACTCAGAGCCAAGAAGTGGAAGAAATTAAATCATGATGAGCTTATAAACCCCTGGGAATCAATGTTCCTTTAAAGTGCCTCTCAGAACAAACAGAAAAGCCCAAAGCTAGACAGCCTGTCTTTTGAAGACTCTAAAACTAACTTAAAACTTATGTGTGCTTCAGTAACTTGAGGATTTAATAAATGTTTCCACTTCTGTTTTTGTTGTTGTTTTGCTGTGGTGATTACTGTCATTGTTACAGGCCCATGACAGCCCCACAGATGAGCAGGTGTGACCAAGGTCATAAGGGAACCACCACAGCCAATCACACCATGTCGTCTGGGGTGAACACCAGGTAATTCACTGGCCCTTATTCTTCTATGGTCTCTCAATTTCATACAACCCGAATGTCAGCTGTTGCGAATGAAAGGAATCCTGAAAATAGTCAATATTGAGTGTGAAAACCTCCAAGGAAAAGAAAAGAAGGTGAGAGTTTAGAGTTACAAGAAAATACCAAGGCTTCTTTTGAAATTGCCAGAGAAATCTAAACCAACTTCATAAATAGGCATTTGTGTTGTTTTGTTTGCTTGAGCCTGCTAGATGTTCTCTGCCTCCTGGGTGGTCTTTGAACTAGTCCGGTGTTGTTTCATTTGCCTTCAACAAAAGGCAAATAAACAATAATAATCAGGAGGTGGTTTCTCATTCCCAGGGCACTAAGAGTCAACTTACCTTCATCTGGACAGATTTTCTGCAGACATTTCATCCAAACTTTGACATATGCCCTCAGATGACGCTTTTCATGGTTGTTAACTTAATCTCCTTCTTTTGTTTTGGTGTAACTCAGCTACTGGCTATACTAGTTAATATTTTACCCGTTTCATTCCATCTGTGTTAGCTTTAAAGATTCTGAAATACACAAAAAGCCTAATTAGTTTCCTTCTACAAGGGAGATTTAAGATAGGGCAAACCAAAAATCAGCTTAAGAAAAAGTTCTCTTTTCCCAGTATGAAGTAGTTGGCATGGAAATCATAAGGAGAAATTCAATAAATTTTCACTCTCTCTGAAGCCTATTTTTAAGTGTGTATCATTATTCATGTAAAGTTAATTCCCTGCTCATCATATATATTCATATTAAAAATAAAACAAAAATAAATTCCAAATCCAGCTATAAATTGCCTGGTGTGATGGTTAACTCATGCCTCAATTTCCTATATTAAGGGAAAATGATATACTGTAGTTTAAGTGATATTTAGGGACTTCTCTAGGCTCATTGGGTTAAATGAGGGCTTCTAAAAAAGAAAGAGGGCTTCTAAAGTCTTAATATCCATGAATCACAAAGCAGTAAATCTCCAGAACTGAAAGGAAGTCAGCCATGATTCTCCTTCCCATCACTTAAGACAGAGCACATGGTATTAAAACTATAACTTAAATTTCAAAATGTCCAAAAATTAATCTCATCTGGCTATATTCCATGAGTTTGTATATATTTTTATAATAGTTGTCTTTACCCAAATCACACAACAATAAAACAGCTTTTGTAGCAGCTGTAATTGCAGTATATGTGGTAGCCAAATGAAAGATAAAGCTTTTATACTTTAGGAGTAATATATGTATATTTGTGAGCTTATCAAAATATATAGCTTCAAGGACTTGTCATATGAAGAAGTCTATAAGAAGCCCCAACCAAAGGACCCTGTTCTTGCTCTAATAGTTATGTAGACTGTTTCTCTAACTCCCAGGTACCAGGAACAAGGAGCCAAACTGCACTTTATCAGGTACAGAAAAACTTGCTCTAATTTCATACCAATTCTGACATCTTGAGATGATTGCCTTTTAAACTGGTTTATGGCTCTGTTAGATTTCGTTTGACGAATAACATACTATTTCCGGGTAAACCCCAAAAAGTAGCTTTACTACAATTTGGGATGACAATCTCTTCTAGGCTGAGAAGTTTTCTTTATCCTTCGGATGAGGTTCTCCTTGGCCTCATCCTACTGATTCGTTAACTCATTAGGATTCTTATATTTTTCTTCGGTGTGATACCCTCTTCTCACAACTGCCACATGAATACATTTTGAGACCCCTAGTTAATCTTTTACAATTTCCCAGGGAAAACCTTCATTTACTGGAGGAAGGACAAGGCCTTCCCAGAGAGGAACTGGATGAACGAATTGCTCGGGAAGAGTTCAGAAGACCCCGGGAGTCCTTACTGAATATTTGCACAGAGTTCTATAAGCACTGTGGACCGCGGCTGAAGATCTTGCAAAATCTGGCTGGGGAGCCTCGGGTCACTGCCCTGGAATTGCTGGATGTGAAGTCTCACATGAGGTACTGGCCTCGCTTTCCCTGCCCCAAGTGTGAACACAGCTTGGCCCACATGTCTGAATGTGTGTGTTGGGTTGAGAGTGGGCGTTCTCCAGGAAAAACACTTAAGATAGAAAGATTTGTTTCCTGTGACTTAGGTACACATCATACAGAACCCTCTGGTCAAGTGTGCATTAAGTCCATCAAACAGGATCTTAGGGTGGACAAGGGGAAAGTGTTCTTAAGACAGAAAAGCATAGTTTATATGTTCGCTTCTCAGTAAAAAAGAAAGAAAGGGAAATTTTATCACCTGAATTCTTAGAAAAGTAGCCGCCTTCTCATTACTATTTACTGCCCAGATTCTAATTTTTCACAAGAATTGAATGTTTCTTCTCTGTTATTTTACATGAGGAACGCACAACAGCTCTCTGCTTCCAGGGTCCCTAAAAAGCCTGTAATGAACCCTGCAGGAAAGTAAGCAGTTTTAACTCAGCCAACTTGTTTATATATATCCCCTTTATTTTATTTTATTTTTTTTTTTGAGACAGAGTCTCGCTCTGTCGCCCAGGCTGGAGTGCAGTGGCCGGATCTCAGCTCACTGCAAGCTCCGCCTCCCGGGTTCACGCCATTCTCCGGCCTCAGCCTCCCGAGTAGCTGGGACTACAGGCGCCCGCCACCTCGCCCGGCTAGTTTTTTGTATTTCTTAATAGAGATGGGGTTTCACCGTGTTAGCCAGGATGGTCTCGATCTCCTGACCTCGTGATCCGCCCGTCTCGGCCTCCCATAGTGCTGGGATTACAGGCTTGAGATATATCCCCTTTATATAAACAGCCTTCCAACCGTTAAAAAAAATGTGTCCTGGTAAGAATTCTGAACTAGATGAGGCCAGTTGTCATTTACATGTTTTGCTCTTAGTGTGCTAGGGAAAGGCCCCAGAATTACATCCCTGTGCACTCATATTTCATCTTCCTACAGGGTTGCTATTTCACTTGAAATTCATGCTAAAGGCTGTATTTGTGTTTCAAAAGGAACGTGATTCCAGAAGACCTTCTATTCAGATTTATAATCATTTGTTAAGGGTGATGAAAATCCCTTCAAAGAAAAATGTCATGGATATCAGAAGATTCACTTGGAAAATTTAATGTATCTATAAAGGTTAAGGCAGAGTTAGGTCCAGCCACTTCCAAATAATGTTGCAATTTGGCAAAACTCACAGTTTCCTGGTTATTGCCTTTTTTTAATTTAGGAAGTACTCAATGAAGGAAAATGAGAAGACAGAAATGTACAGTGAACGCAGGTTCTTTTTCTTCCAGTGTAATTTCACATTCTTTGAATTGCACACTCACACCCAGCACTGCCCTGGAGAACCCCAGGGCCTCACTGGAGTTCACACTCCCTGCTGTGCAGTAATGAGGAAGAGCTTATTTCACACTGAAAAGTTCAGCTCCTAGAAGGGAGCCTTCAGAGAAAGGGGAGGGACATTTGGAGTGTCAAGGTCCTGCTGTCATAGCAACCTAGGGATCTATTCAGCCCCTCCACTTCCTTTTCCACTGGTCTGCTCTAGCTGACCTAAGCGATTCTGTGAACAGAGAAACATCACATTCCCAGAGTCAGAAAATCACTATGACCAATGGCCATTTTGTGAGAGAAAGGGAAAAATATTCCTAAAAGATAGATGTGTGTGTGTGTGTGTGTGTGTGGGGGGGGGGGGGAGAGAGAGAGAGAGAGAGAGAGACAGACTATGAGATAGTGACTGTCCCATAACCTGACGATCTTCCTTAGGGCATTTGGAGGGAGGGGACAGCAAGAGTCAGAGAGGCCTGGAGCTCCCTCTAGAGGCCAATACCTATTAAAGGTTAAATGAACTAGAAATGATTTAGCTCCGAGCCTGGCACTGATCTGGACACAATAGATACTAATGCTAACGAGAATGGTCCAAATACTGTGTTAAACACTGGGGATGTACACTAAGGTCCTGGTCTTCAAGATTATCATGGCTCAATGCAAGAGGCACATAAGAAAATAACTATAATACAAAGTTGCAAGTACTATAATCTCATAGGCATTTATGTATTATTATGTAAAGGATTTGAGGCAACTCAGCAAATATGTGAAGGGAGAGTATATACAAATTATAGAGTCAGGATAATGTGAAAGATTTTCAAGGAGTTAATTATCTTTATGATAAGATTAGCACAGGAAATCAATATAAGATCATATTAGATTTTATTCATGAACCATAAATTTGACTTTCTTAGTTATCAAAGCAATGAGTGAAAAAAAGATTAATTACAAAATCATAATATAAATAAGTTAAAAACAAAACAGTTGCTCGGTAAAACAATACTTTTTTAAAATACGAAGAACAAGAAAAATCTTGTAGGGGCCAAGGGAAATTTTCCCCTTGAGTCTCTGAAGGTTTGCTGAAAATCAACTGATAAAAGACAGATAATAATCAAAAAGCATGAAAATGTATTTGATCATAGTTTTACCTGACACAGGAGCCTTCAGGATGAAGACCCAAAAATACAGGGGAAGCTCTGCATTTTTGTTTAACAAAGTATGGATAGCCATGTATAAATATGATTGGACAAAAAGGGTATGATCTCATTAGACCAAGTGAGGAAACCCAGCATGGCCTGTGCTTTTAGATTCTTCTTGGCCTTTCTGGTTAGCATTCCTTCCTTCTGGGAATGGGGCAAGACCGTTTCTGGGAAGGGGGCGTTCTTACGACCTACAGTCAAACAAGATGGGTCAGACAGTTTCTGTAGGGCTAGTTTTTACACAGAAAGATGGGGTAAAATTAGTGTAATATCTCTAAGTTTTATGACTGGCTTCAGGAAAAAGGGTTCTGGTTTCAATGACCTGCTTTGAGGAAAAGGGTCTCCAGTTTCCATGACTAGCCTTGGAAAAGAATGAGAGGCCACAGAGAGGAGGGCAGGAGAAGATCAGTGAAACACTTTGGCTTCTGAGGTCTTCATTTTGGGGTATTGCTTTCTGAGCTTCAACAGTCTCTTGGTTGGTGTTTGTTAAAGGAAAGAGTGGTGAGAACAGAGTCCTCAGCAACATCCCTATAGTAGATAAAGTGCTGGTTGTACATGGCTGGATGCCTGTTAGTATATAAAGTTGCCACAATGTCATAATGCAGTTCAGCAAAAGCAATTGATCTGAAGCCAGGATAATGTCATTCAAGAGCACAGCTATTTCATGGCCTGGGTCGATAGGAGGGCAACATTTTTATTGCCCAGGGAATATTTAGACTAAATGCCCTTTATTGATGCCATTTCTCACAACAACCTTTTGAAAAAGACAGGCCTGCCATAGTCTCTGACCAAATAGAGATATTCTATGTTGCTGAGTAGGGGCGGATCCAGATGCTTTGAACTTACACTAAGCAAAGGATGTAATTAAGGCTCCTCTTATAAATTAAGGGTGCCCTTGAATATAAGTAGAAGTCAGAGCTTAATATATAAATTTGCGAATTGAGGGTAGTATTAAATCGTTCTTAAATTATAAGAATAGATAATGTCACCCAAGAATGAAAAGTTGATTTTTAAAAAGAGAAAGAGAAATGGGATGATATAAAAAATACAAATGTTTGCCGAAATAATTCGAATCAAACCAACAAGTTAAGAAGCATTGCTAAGGCAATCTGTACTTCTGAATTTGCAGAATGTATGTTTGATTACAAGGCTCTTGATGAAAATATTCTTGATTAGATAGAGTCTCTGCCCTACCGAAATGTATTGCTTCATTTGTCCAACCCAGTGCTGCCAAAGCAGCTGGATAACAGAATCTGCAAATTCTCTCTCTCTCTCTCTCTCTCTCTCTCTCTCTCTCTCTCTCATGTGCGGTCTCTATCTCTCTCATTTTCTTTCTTTCTCTTTTCCTATCTCCCTCACCCTCTCAATGGGAAAATCTCTTCTGTTCCCACTGGGAAAGAACCATAGGAAAGTTTTTTGGTTATGCATGTGATAGTACAGCAAAGACTGTGGGAAAGGGAAATTTTGTTTTATGTGCAAAACGAATTTATTTTGTCACGTGACTGGGAATTAGATAAATTCAGGTAGTAATCCATAAAATGGCTCTTAAATTCAGCTCTAAATATTCTTTGGAAACTTAAAATAGACAGATTGATTATTTCACAAGCACTTCTCAATGTTACCTTTAAAATAATAAGAGAAAAGAAATAAGTGCATATAGATATACTCTTATTTGTCACACAAATAACCTGAGAAGTAAAGAATTATTTTCTGTATATCAAATTCATGAGAAAGAGATAAACAAAAGAATGTATAAGCCTTTAAAATGATTTCTTTAAAGCACTCACATTCACACACAATTCCAGGACAATGTGAATATGTTCAGTTTGGAGAGAAAACAGTGGGAATTAGGAGACAATAACTATTTCTTGATAATGAAGGGTCATGATGGAGAAGATGGATTGGATTTATGCTTTCAGAATTAAGCCTAGTAGGAAGAAATTAAAGGGAATTTGGAGGCCTAACATGAAAGTAACCTCTCACAGTGTGGACCTCCAAAGAGGAAATAAGTTGCCTTGTACAGTAGTGAATTTTCTATCCATGGAGCTAGTCACATAAAGCAATTGTAGAACACTCTAAATAATCAGAGAGGTAATGGCCTTGGCTGTGATTTGTAAACCAGGATGTCTATCAAAATCAGCTGAGGAGCTCTTACCCTCTAGATCCTTTCAAACAGTTATTCACTCTTCTGTTCTCTTGGAGTAATCACAATTTCTCTTTATTACAATATGTGAGATAAAGAATTATATGATATTACCACTGCACTACTCCTAATGCGTCAGTGGATCTGTGCAGTGACTAAGAACAGCTAATATCGTAAAACGAGTGACAACTAGGAATCCTGTACCTCCTGGCGGAAGTACACACCACACACACCACCTGCTAAGTACTCTTGCCAAAAAATCAAAACTGAGTCTGCAGTTGTAGGCCCTGGATTTAACTTCCAATTGAATTAAATACAAAGGCAGTAGGATAGATTAAATTACACTGTGGAGATTCAATCAGTAGAGTGTTGCTACAGAGAATTTCTTTAATAAATAACAAGATAAGGCCGGGTGTGGTGGTTCACGCCTGTAATCCCAGCACTTTGGGAGGCCGAGGTGGGCAGATCACGAGGTCAAGAGATCAAGACCATCCTGGCCAATATAGTTAAACTTTCATCTCTACTAAAAATACAAAAATTAGCTGGGCGTGGTGGCACGTACTTGTAGTCCCAGCTACTCAGGAGGCTGAGGCAGGAGAATCACTTGTACCTGGGAGGCAGAGGTTGCAGTGAGCCGAGATCGCACCATTGCACTCCAGCCTGGCAACAGAGCGAGACTCCGTCTCAAAAAAAAAAAAGAAAAAAAAAAAAAAAGTCAAGATAGCAAAAAAGTACAGAAGAGGGGGAAATCTACATATTAAAAGAGACTTAAAGACATCAACAAATTGAAATTTATGGGCCTTATTTTTTCCTAATTTCTAAAAAAACAAAAAGTAAGTATGAGATAGTGTGTGAATATTGAAAACTGACTGGATATTGGAATTTTTCAAAAAGAAGAATTATTTTTAATTTGTTAAATGTCATATTGTGTTGTGTTTAATTTTTCTCAGTCCATAATAATTTGGAGACACATACTGAAATATGTCTGGGTAAATGGTATGATGCTTGGGATTTACTTTAAAATAGTCTAGGGTGGGGAAAGGGGGAGTGTTTGAGGGTATAAGTAAAACAAGAGTCACTGTAGGCCGAGTACAGTGGCTCACACCTGTAATCCCAGCACTTTTGGCAGGCTGAGGCAGGCAGATTGCTTGAATCCAGGAGCTCAAAACCAGCCTGACTAACGTAGCAAAACCCCATCTCTACAAAAACTACAAAAATTAGCAGGGCATGGGGCTGTGCACCTGTAGTCCCAGCTACCTGGGAGGCTGAGGTTGAGTGATGGGTATATTGGGGGCTTACTATATACTCATCTCTCTACTTTTTTATATGTTTGAGATTTTCCAAAAAAAAAAGTTAAAAATATATAGATTTCTGGGCCCAGACCTTAGAAGTTCTTTTTTATTTTTAGATGGAGTCTTGCTCTGTCACCCAGGCTAGAGCGCAGTGGCGCAATCTCAGCCTCCCGAGTAGTTGGGATTATGAGCGCCCACCACCACGCCCAGCTAATTTTTGTATTTTTAGTAGAGACAGGGTTTCACCATCTTGGCCAGGCTGGTCTTGAACTCCTGACCTCATGATCCACTGGCCTCGGCCTCCCAAAGTGCTAGGATTACAGGCGTGAGCCACCACGCCCAGCCAGAAGTTCTTATTTATGAGATTATTGGAAGTCCTGGGAAATTATATTTTTTTCATTTTCCTTTTAAGTTGTGTTTTAAAAAAATAAAAATAAAAATAAATAAGAGGTGCCAGTGTGAACCTGACTGCCTACAGGATATTATGACTATTATGAGCTTTTTCAACCCTAAGATTCCATGACTCAGGGAAGATTATTTCCAGAGCTTTTCCAGTACAAACTTGTCAAAACAAACGAACAAACAAACCTTATTTTTCCGTTTATCTCAAATCTCCTCCTCTCTTTAGTAACAATCCTGAAAACTTTCCATGTATGGTATGGCTGCTCCTGCTGATGCCATCCACACATGCATTCCTAGGTAACATTATGCCTGTCTGCTCGCCTCCTCCATCAGGAGTCCTCTGTCCTACATTCCAGTTCCATAGAATCCTTTGCCTGACTAACTCAACATGTACTGATTGAAGCCAAAGATTCAAATAATGGGTGGTAGTAACTTAATGTATTACCCTTCCTAAAGATATTTGTTTTCAAATGAATTTTCAGTATCTTGACAAAGAATATGAACATTTCAGCCACTGTATCTTAGGTGTATTTTTTAGAATATAAGCTTTTTTTGAGGAAAAAAAAATCAAGCTCGAATCATACAGCATGTTGTAAGATACTTTTATGAATGAGTATACATTACCTCTTAATATTATCTTGTACACGTTCTGGATCTACTCAGTATATTTTATCAGGAGCCACCGTAAAGTGTTTAAATACTTTCTCCTTCATACAAAATTAAATTAAGTTGGCTTTAAGGCTATGTACATCTTTATATTTGTATTGTTTATTATTTGGAAATTGGTAATCCATATCTAGTTCTAAAGATTATTTCGTTAACTATTACATTTACTAGAAACCTTATTTGCCCAATTAATCTATTTGGCCAATTCTCCTTCAGAAAATCTAACACTTAGAACATCAACACTTGGGTCTGGTGACTGCAAGCCTGGGCCAACCCTGAGGGAAGCACAACTTTCCCCCTGGCAGTTTCTGTATGGAACCGAGTTGGGAAATCTAAGAAGTAGAGACAACCAAAACCAATGTCATCCAGACAGTACAACTGGGTCTATTAGATAAAGAATCTCAACAGAGAGGAAGGATCCATGTATAAGACAAAAAGAGAGGAGGAGACTTTAAAGGAGAGGAATGGAAATGGAGCCTGAAGAACTCTTTGGGTTGCAACAAAAACCAATAGCATTTTTTATAAGGTGGCTTTGACCTTGACTATGGGTACTGAGAGAGTTCTGAAGCCATGAAATTTCCAAGGACATTTGATATTAGTGATTTTATTGTTCATTAAAGTTAGGTTCTCTTTTATATGCATATATGTCATATATATAATATACATGTACATCCTCAGAAGTGACATTCTCTAAATATATTTGGCCTATCCTTAATCTCTGGATTGTAGTTTCCTTATCAGATGCTCTTTACATGTCGTCTCTGAAACATTCTATGATTCTCTATTAATATGGATGTGTAGGTATCACTGTTCTGGTATATGGGAGAGCAGAGGGATAGAGGATGTTGGGAAGAATGTTCTTAGTTCAGGCAGTAGGTGGTCTGGAAGGGGTGATTAATATGATGCTGTGTAGAAAAATTCCCATTGTGTAATTCTACGCTTATTTTATATATTCATATATACGCATGTATATATTTTAGGTTGGCAGAAATTGCACACTCCCTTCTGAAGCTGGCACCATATGACACTCAGACAATGGAGAGTCGTGGGCTTCGGCGCTACATCATGGAGATGCTACCCATTACCGACTGGACAGCTGAGGCAGTGAGGCCAGCCCTCATCCTCATTTTAAAAAGATTGGATAGAATGTTCAACAAAATTCATAAGATGCCTACTTTGAGGTGAGAATGCCTCCTAGTTAGCTGTTGCTATCACAAATGTCAAAGTTAAGATTTCTCATTTTTTAAGATGGTAGATCATTCTGGAGTTGAATGAATGACTTGAAAGTTTTCTCTGGTATATGTGCATGGTTAATAGGGTCTATGAATGCCTAAGTGGCAAAGCCTACATTTTGAGAAAACTAACATTTTCTTTAAAAGTATATGTGCTTATCTTGAAAAATCTATCCATTTCTTAGCTGTCACGCTCCTCATCTGACACAAATAAAAATTTCAATTAGTACCCTTTAATCCCTTTTAAAATAAGGGAGGGTAGGCATTATAAATGGAACAACTAATGAGAAAAGAAAATGAATTTTATGTTCAATATACTATATTTAACGTAGCTAGTTAACATATTTAGGTACCAGTTTAGAGAAATTCCAAGCTTTACAATAATCGCCAAGCAGCAGCTTAAAAATTCACAGGATTGAAAACAAACACCTAATTTTCACTTTTTAACCTAATTCAGTGTGGTGCTAATGAACACTATTAATGCTTGATCTTTGTTCAGTGACCTGGGAAATATTCATTGGTAGCCTACATATTAGCAGATGTTTTTGAACCACTCAGAGATGTGAACCCAGTTTGGAAACTATAGTGATAGTGAGCAGATAGTTCAACAGGTTAATACTGGTAAACCCACTTACTCAGAAATTTCAAGTTTGGGCTAGTGAGAACATTTTCTGTCCTTTTAAACTAAACCCAAAAATCAGTGCAACTCCTTCCCAAGAATTTATAGCACTTAATGTTCAATTCATCAGAATTTTTCAGATATTAGTCCATCATCTCCTTCACACTAATCCAGCCTTCAGGAGTCATTAAAACAAATTGAAAATTTTTATTCTAATAATTGATTATTTGTTTTTATATTCTTTTATACCATGGTGATGACTGCCTATACATTATTTCAAGGTTATTTATTTCAATGGCATGGAAATGCCTGTTTTAAAACACTATTTCTTTAGTGATCCCAATAGAACATTTGTGTCTATCAGCAAATGGCTTATCAAAGATTTATAACTGTCTTACAAGGGTGTGTCGAAATAAATTCCTTTCTTAAATACTTGGTATCTAAAGATGTTAAACATCTCTAAAAATGACCCATTTCTCATATAATTAAGCCCACTATAAAGAACATCATGCTTCCCGAAAGTAGATTTCTGGATTAGTACACAGGCTTGGTCAGTGGTAGGCAATTTTCTTGGGAGATATGCTATGAATATGGAGTTGGCTTGGATTTAAATTTGGGGGGTGATCTCAGTTCAACACAAGAAATGTTGGCTGAACCTGACCTGCACGTTACCTTCAGTGACGGAGATGTCACATAGCCTCATTTATGAATATGTTTCCATTTGTCGTTGCAGATCCCATTTTGCTAGGAAATATAAGCTTAGAAAGTATTGCCAGGAAAATATAAGGAAATACTGTTAATATCAGTAAAGCCCAAGTTGTTTATTTTGGGGCCATAGGGATGAATCTTTCAGTACTAGGACAATTATGAAATGGATTGACTTTTATTACAGAAAATTCCATATTCATTTAATTGGGTTATGTATACAGTAACACCATTTATACTACCATACAAAGTAGCCAAAAAATACATATCATTTCTTGGGAGGCCAAGAAAGAACATTGTTTAAGTAAACTATTTTCTTCTAATGTGATCTTCTTGGCAGGAGTTAAGCTATATAAATCAAATCAGTGGTAGTCTGGTGTAAAAACTGATGGGCATGTGTAGTCTGATAAACAGGTTTCAGAAATGTAGCTGGGGTCAGATTAGTTCTATTGGGAGTAATTACCCCTGTGATCAGTTTTCTACGATGGTAGTCGTAGGACCCTCTGTCAAAGCTAAAACCAGGGAAATTAAAATGCAACCCGTTCATCATCTTTGTTTTTTCTTCAATAGATTTAGTCGAATGGGGCAGGCCTGCCTCTGCTACGTTTTCAGTATCTTCTTCCCCTCCCAGTGTGCTCTGTGCTTTTGGAACAATATGGGTAAACTTCATCCCAGAGACACATCCTGTCTTAGATGGCGTCAGAATCACTGTCTCATTCACTTGTTTCAGACTCTCCAGAAGGGACCCAAGCCGCTAATGGCGCCTATATTGTATTCCAGGCGACAGGTTGAGTGGGAGCCTGCCAGCAATTTGATTGAAGGGGTTTGTTTGACACTTCAGAGGCAGCCAATCATATCCTTCCTGCCTCACCTTAGGTCACTGATCAATGTCTGTGTCAATCTGGTGAGTAGCCAAGTGGCAATCTTACGAAACTTTGCACAATGTAACTCTGCTATTGACTTCTCTGAATTGAAGATTTACAGGTCAACCACTTTGTGCCCCTATCTGCCCATGAAAACAGACGGCTCAGGTGACACTGAAAATAGTGAGGTACATTTCAAGGTGGTGTGTGGGGAGATCCAGGAACCCATCCCTACACAGAAGGGATTTTGGTGTGCTGCTTCCCATGCGCTACTTTGACAATTCACCTCTTCAAGTTGCGCTGAGAGTTGAGGGCTGCCAGTTGGAGAGTGGGGTGGCGGAGCCTGCACAATTGGCTAGAAGTTGAGGTAGTCTGGGTGGGGGAACTTAAAATGCAAAGACGATTTTTTTCTTTTATGGTGCAAAATGACACTATGAGTTGGCCAGTCTAGGATTTATGTGAAGGAAAAAATATTTTTAATTGTTTATGTAATATCT
This sequence comes from Macaca fascicularis, assembly GCF_037993035.2. Taxonomy (NCBI): domain Eukaryota; kingdom Metazoa; phylum Chordata; class Mammalia; order Primates; family Cercopithecidae; genus Macaca; species Macaca fascicularis. The sequence goes on from NC_088386.1 coordinate 105,819,513, forward strand.
AGAGTCTGGTCCTGACAAGGTTTTGTAAAATGTATAGAAACCATGTTAGAGCATCTCATTAAATAGGACCTGCTGCTTCACTAGCTGAGCAATAAATCTGTAGTTGGAATGCCTAGTGCAAATAGAGCTGTTGCCATCATCATTGTTGTCAGTATTTGCTCCATCAAGGAATGTTGACTGCATTCCTTTGAATTCACAAGTAAGTGTCCAATTCCCTGATTAGAATAGCTTTTTGATTCATCTCTCATTATTTACATAGTTAACTATAAACAACATTCTACAAAACCTTGGCTGAATTCAGTGTAATGTTCGATCTGACTCCAGACATTACATGCCTTCAGAAGGCATCAAGAAAGAAATGATTGAAAGTAACATGCCCAACCTTCAATTTATTATTTTTATTATCATCATCATTGAGACTCCCTTACTACGGTTGCATGAAGTTGCAATAGTCAAGGCTGGTCATGTGCTCTGTTTGTATTTCAGGTCATGGGAGTGGTAGGACCTTCCAGTGTTGCTGACGGATTACCCCTTCTTCATCTCAGCCCTTATCTCTCACCACCTCTACCCTTCAGCACAGCTGTTGTCCGGCTTGTAGCGTTGCAGATACAGGTGTGACTGCCTTACCTGTTTGTCACGCTCATTAAGTTGCTGGTTGAGGCACCAGATCATGGTGTTCTCGTTTTTTCTGCAAAGGCTGGGCAAAATCTGTGAAACAAAAGTGTAAACATCTCCAAACTTTTATAGATTTGGAGCTTCAGCCCTGAGCTTGGCCCTAAGTTGTGCTTCTGTAATTCTTCTTGAGATCTCAAATATAGCAGAGTCATTTAGTCCTGCCACAACTTCAGGAACCACTTCAGTCATTTAAAATGTGTGCAAAATAATGGTTCACAGATAATCAGCTCACAATTGTTAATTAAAAGAGGCAGTAATATTCACAGTCTGGTTTTAAATTATTTTCAGAAAGAATTGCAATATAAAATTCTTTCAGATGTTATCACTAGACTTTGAATATCTTAATTTTCTTTAATGATTGTGGGTTGAATATTATGTGTGCTTTTTAAAAGGAAATTCTCCCCCTTAATTTATTTCTTAAAATTAAAGTAATCATTCCCAAGGCCAAAAACAAAAAAAAAAAAACCAAAACTGCAGAATCCCAAGTCTCCTGAGTATTTCTGTGTGTCAACCAGTTTTACACAATGAAAAATCACTGGAAAGCTCTTTAATCAATGGAAAGTACACAACTGATGTAAGTGGATAACTGACCCATCCATTGTTTGACAACCAAACTTGATGGCTCATCATCCAGAGAATGGGTAGATGATAGAAAAGAGATCAAGTAAGAGCTATGGCTACTGTGCAGAAGAGTGACATCCCTAAAGTGATACACGTTAATAACTTATGTACAAAGATCACATATTTCTTTCTATATTGCATATTGTTTCCTGGCTTGAAGAAGGCCTTTCATGGCAGGTGCCAGAGGAATAACTCCCAAATGGAGCAAGTGAGAAGTTCTGATTTTCTTCCTTCTCCTTTGTTGTTAAAATATTTATTGGTGGAAAAATAGAGAAAATTAATGGGGACATGAAGTTGTTTTTGTACCTGACCATAAGTATTTTTATTTTTCATTTAATATTCAAGATGTTACTATCTTTTTAGGTATATAGCTCTCAATTATATCAAGACAATGGTAAAGTATCAGTTTTGGGTGAAGCTTGTATGCTCTACAGATGACAATTGAACTCATAGTTTACAGGAGCAGCCAGCAGGGAGTCACCGTCTCCATCATACTGTGTAAAAACAAACATACTAAATGGGTGTGGTGGTCAATTAATCTTTTTTTCTATTATTGCTGCACAGGCTTTAAAAGAAGATTTTCCTTTAAGCCATGTGATCTCCCCATTCACCAATCAAGAGCGAAGGGAGGGGATGCTTTTAAATCTGCTCATCCCATTTGTGCTCACAGTAGGATCTGGAAGCAAAGGTCTGATTAATTTAACTAAAGGAAATTTATCATTGTCGTTGTGTTTTCTTAAATGTCAGGCTGCTATTTCTTTTTCCTGTTCCCATGAAGGCTATCACTGAAGTCAATCTGAATGATTTAAATAGGGTCATCTTAGGGAATAAGAGTTTTTCTTTCTTTTCAGTTTAGCTACCTGGGACCAGAGTTTCTCTGCTCTACTTCTTAGAAGATACATCCTATTTAAAGACATTTCAGTACAGCAAAAATCAGGGAACAGTGGTTCAATTCAGTTGAGAAAATGGTATTCATTGAAGTATAATATAAGAATTGACAGGTGAACAAACTTGTACAACCTACAGACACTGGGTTTAGCAGAAATCCTGCCACTATCATTAAATTACAATGTATTTTCATTACTCTTTCTTCTTAGGGGTAGAGGGATTCTTTTAAAAAAAGTTTATCTCAAATGTAAGTACAGTGCATCATGAGTATTTGCAAAAAGAAAGGAGATTGAAATGGTAAGCGAGACATTTGGCTAAGACCACAAGGTTTTGGGTACCCACTATGGAGAAAATACTCAGGTGCCAGGAACACTGTCTCTGTCCATTGGTAAAGCTGTACTTGATGGGAAACACCTGAATTTCTAGGGTGTTGTAGTTTGGACTTGGAAAGAGCTGAGTTTTTCTGTATCTAATGTGGACAGTCTACCTTGTGATGTTTTTCTTTCCACTTCCCTCTTCCAAATTCTGCCCCTTAGATAGTCCCTGGCTGGAGCAGCCTGAGGTGCAGCTGCTGCTGCAGACGGTCATCAATGTGCTCCTGCCACCGCGGATCATCAGCACATCTAGGAGCAAGAACTTCATGTTAGAGAGCTCCCCAGCCCACTGCTCTACCCCTGGGGATGCAGGGAAAGACTTGCGCAGGGAAGGGCTGGCTGAGTCCACCAGCCAAGCAGCATACTTGGGTTGGTACTTTCTTTATCTCTCTGTTTGTGCATGTGTATGTATATATATGTGAAAACATATGTGTAGATAGCTAGATAGATAAATAATTAGATGTAATTAGTTAAGTTCCAACTTAACTCAGAAAGAATTTGGAGAGACCTTAAACCAGAATATATTTAAAGAAACCTCAATCCAGAATGTATTTAAAGAAGCCACTTGAACAAGAAACATTACCGTTGCAAAAGAGTCTGGTTTCCTTCAGTAAACATATGCCAAAAAACAACATGGTTTCACATCTGCCATGCCTAAATTACTTGGCTGTTTTATGTAAGAGTGTCTGGGTTTGTAAGGAAGGCATCTGCAGTAAAGATTCTTCCATGCTGATTAAGTACAAGTTCACTAGTGAGATTCAGTAGCTGCTATGAGATCTAAACTCAGTCTAGTATACAAAGACACAACATTGCACAACACGTGGGACTCATTGGTCTGTCACCTATATAAACGGGGTTCTGGAGTTGGGTAGTCTACATCCTGTGCAGCAAGATTTGGTGACCTTGCAATATGTTATGCCCCCTACTAGCTATTTTTCCTCCCTTAAAATGTCTTTAATCTCCACCTTGATCATTACTCTAGTGAGGCCAATCCAGTCCTGCTCCCATAGGCTTCCCAATCCCTTTCCCTCTTTGACTCCTACTTTCCCATTATCCCGTGCTACCTTTAACCTGGTCCTGACCCATGGAGCAATGGAAAGCCACTGTTTAGCCCTGAATGAACTGGGCCAGCAGGAAAAGACTACTCTTGCCATAGCGCTGAGAATAAGGGGCACTGGCAGTGGGGAATTTCAAAAATGAGAAAGTATTGCCTGACATTTTTCAATTCACCAAAGCAGATATTGGTGGGAAGTATAAGATGAACACAAACACACTGATGAAAATGAGTCCTTGGAGTTTGGAGTATGGGGGATGTTTGAACTGCATTATAATGGGATGTGTTTGAAAATGAGGGGATTGACAATGAAAATTAAAAAGAAGAAAAAGACACAAGGAATGCATGTACCCAGGACCAAACCATATGGATGCTCAGTTGGCCAAGGTATTCAAAGTAGAATTCAAATCTAGGCTCTATCATAGAGCCCTACATGAAGTTTAGGATTGCACAGAGGATGACGGAGAAAAGAAGTTTACCATGTACAGGAAGGATTTGAGAAGACACTTGATGAGTTGCCATCCTCTCCACTGTCTGCCTTTTCAGTGAAGAGTTGTTTTTACTTTGTTACGTGGCCAGGCTACTGAACCTGTATTTTAAGTTTATTTTTACATTTATTTCGAGCACTTACTGTGCACCAAGCAGTTTTCTGTGCTTTACACTATTACCACATAGAATCCTCTCATCCTCTCAATAACTCTAAGAAGTTAGTGTTATTCGCATTTTAGGAGTGAAGAGCCTGGGGCCCAGAAAGGTTGAATAACTTGCCTGAAGGCATATATCTTAATAAGTGACAAAGCTAGAATGAGTCTCTGTTCTTGAGCCCCTTTTATACACTGCTGTGTGTTGGGCTGATGGAAGTTTAGGTGGAAAGTAGAGTGGCAGAGAGCCAGCAGGCTTAGTAACGGTGAAAACTTCATCAGAATTAGGGTAGAGAAAGAAGAGTGTTGTTTTTTGTTTGTTTGTTTGTTTAGTTGAGGGAAAGGAATTGAGATGAGCATTTGCTGTGAAAAGTGAGATTTTGAGGAGGAATATGGGTAAGAAAGAATCTTGCAATCTCTCTCTCTGTGTTACATGGCATGGTTCTTTCCTGGAAACATCCTAAGGATGGTAAAGGCATATATGACTCTTGAGGATTTTAGAGAATTGGATTTCTTTGTGCATTTAGTCACTCAATGCCCTTAAGAAAGATTTTTGTGTTTTCCTAATTAGAATCAAAATGTGTTTAGTATACACATTGTTTAGGTGCTGAGATTGATGGGCATTAAGAACAGTCCAGAAGGCTCAGGTCACTTGACTGTCCCGTGGCAGACTCCACGGTAAAAGCTGTAGTGGCAGAGAGAGCTCCTGTCATCATCTTTGACATCTTCACAATATTCTGGTTTGTCCTGACATGGTTTGGGAAATCTGCTTCCTGAAAAATAAAAATAAATGTAGATTGTGAAGGGCTGCCAGAATCTGAGAGGAAAGAGATACGGAAAAATAAATCTAGCAGGGTTTAGTAATAGACGTAGTGTGTGATGAAGGAAGGAGCTGTTTTTTATTTTTGGAAAGATACACTGAACGCATTTACTGGTTACCTCTGGGGAGCAGTTTAGTGTGGGGTCAGGAAGGGAACTGGGAAGGAAAAGGACTTAATTTTTTTAACTTTGTGCACTTCTTCATGGTTTTATTTTCTTTTAGTAACACAAATATTTATTTTTATGGTTAAAAGAAAAAAGGAAAAGATTTTTAAGATCCATGTTTTAGCTAAGAATGTGAGTGATATGTCCATATCACCATGAAGTTATTATGACAAAACTTTTGGAAGGTAAAGCGTTAGCCACACATCATGTTTATAAAATATTTTCCTTTCAATTCAGTCGACCACATTGCTTTATATTTTCCAAAATAGTAGTTTTTAAGATGCACTTAAGAAAGATACTTGGGTACTCTTCATCAGAATCAAAACACTTAACATACACGTTTTTGTCTCGATGTTCAGAATACTCTTGCTTGGGAATACATATGAAGTTTTTAGAAACATGGGGAGAGTTTAGAAATTTAGAAAATTTCTAAAGGTGCAAAAAGGGCTCTGGATGTCGGTTGGGTTCCTCTGAAGCACAGGTCCGCAGGCTCACTTTTCTCTTTTCCCGGTGTGAAGCGCTGAAGGTGATTCTCGTCTGCTTTGAGAGGCAGCTCGGAAGCCAGTGGTACTGGCTGAGCCTCCAGGTGAAGGAAATGGCTCTGCGGAAGGTGGGAGGCCTGGCCCTTTGGGACTTCCTCGACTTCATCGTGCGGACCCGAATACCCATCTTTGTGCTTTTGCGCCCTTTCATCCAGTGCAAGGTGTGGTGTGTGCTTCTCCTCCTGAAAGTGGCAAGCTCGAATAAATGTGTGGCTCTCTACTGAGGCAGGAATATGGCAGGAGTGCTCATGGTACCTACTGTTGCCAGTTAGTAGGGCCTGTTAATACTATGCTTGATGAGAAAACCACCAAAAAATATATTCCAGAGGATAAAATTTCACACTAGAAATGCCTTCACAGTAAGAGCTTTATTGGAGTCTGTAAAACTTTGCCCACTCCCTACTAGTCATCCCCCACTCTACCCACCCAAAAGATTGGTACAGTGGAATCGTTTGGAGAATCTTCTATCTTCAGTGGCATGACTGAGATCTGATTTTAAATAAACAGATAGGATACTTAATGTATGTTTTTCCTCCAAGACCCCCAGTACCCATCTATGTTTGTTCTTTTCATGCCCCAATTTCTTAGGGTAGTGATTTAAAACAGTGTAATTATTAAGCACTTCCTGTGTAAAGTGCCATTCTAGGAACATCACATGCTTTACCTTATTTATTCCTCGCAACAATGGGTACAGCAATTAGCCCATTTTACTAACGGAAAATTGAGACCCTGAGAATGTTATGCCTTCCTTTCAGCTGCTGGCCCAACCAGCAGAGAATCATGAAGAGCTTTCTGCCCGGCAGCATATTGCCGACCAGCTGGAGCGGCGCTTCATACCACGCCCTTTGTGTAAGAGCTCGCTCATTGCTGAGTTCAACAGTGAACTAAAAATTCTAAAAGAGGCAGTTCATAGTGGATCGGGTGAGTGTGCCTGAGAGTATTGTGAATTTGTTTTGACTAATGGAACTCACAGCCTACAAAGAATCCCTCCGTCCAGGTCACCACACTTTTTGGAACTATGAATACGTTAGCCATTTTGGTACACTACTAGATTTGATGATTTCTACTAAGTTAGCCATTTGACCACTACTAGATTTGACTTCCTCTTTTGTCAGTAACGAAATAGAAATTAAAAGGATATCATAAGAATTTAGTTTTCTTCCTTTTCTATGTATTTTTTAATCTTCACTTTAGTAGTTAATCTCTTTCTTGAATATTTAATTGGAGAAAAAATGGTTTAAATTATTATCTTTATTTCCTTTTTGAAAAAGAGAAGGGGGACATTCATTTATTGAACTTCTATTTAATGGCAGATTATTTCCTTTAAGCTATACAAATACCTTCAAGGTGTATAATTGAAAGTCCCTGTAAAGAATGAGGAAACAGACACAGTAGAAAATAGGTAAATAACTTACAAGTACATAACTTACTACTATCGCATAGAAAATGATTATTGTAAGGGGATTTTTCAACAGATCTGTATGATTGATTTATAAAGCCTTTAACTTTTCACACATCAGAAGGGGAAGGATTCCCTTAGAGCTGGCAAACTAGGAAGTACTTTCTTTACATTATTTTACATTATTCTACAGGTATTCTTTGAGAGTACATTGCTTTCTTTCTTATATCCTTAGATTACTGAGGAAGGAAAATAAAACATTATTTGCCATTAGAGGGCAGTCATTATCCACAAGTAAAATGTAATATGTGCTAGGTCTTCTTTTTTGTGGGAGGGAAGGGTTATTTCCTTTCTTTTGAAAGCTTTTATTGTTCTTTGCAGACAATGTGGTAAAAACAAAAAATTGATAAGTATAATCCTGGTGAAGTTTAAACATTATCATTTAAATATTCTACTTTGTAATAAAATAACCTGACATAGAAATGAGGGGTATTTTATAGGTTGTAATTTCCAGAAAATGAGAATGAAAACAGTTTTGATTATGCATTCTGATTGTGGGGTTCACATCAGACAACTTATTTATTACTTTGATATGTTTGTGTCAGATAAGATATATTTCTTAGTAAAAATTGCCAAGTTGGAAGTTACAATTCAGGTCAAAGTTAATTTGCATCCTACCAACCTTGGAAAATAAAATAGAAAACCAATAAGAAAGGCAACAATGTCAAAGCATTTAATATTGTTACAGATGTTATGTTCTGGCAAGGGAACTACTTAATTATATCAGTGGCCAATATTGATTCTTTAAAATAAAAAATCCCCACTTTCATTTGCAAATTCGTTATAAAGACACATTATTTAACGAACCTTTCCTAAAAATTACAAGTGATCAGGGAGGACTTTGAAGCAGACATTTAAGATTCTCACCATGCATTTCCTTTGGTCTCTCGAATCCTCTAGCCTACCAAGGCAAGACATCCATCAGTACCGTGGGCACCTCCACCTCTGCTTACCGCCTGAGCTTGGCCACCATGTCCCGCTCTAACACAGGCACGGGCACTGTCTGGGAGCAGGATAGTGAGCCATCCCAGCAAGCTTCGCAGGACACCCTGAGTCGGACTGATGAGGAAGATGAGGAAAGTAGGTCATTCCAAAGAATGTGGGTGGAAGACACGGCTTGGCCATAGGAGCAGGGGCTTGGGAAGGATTACTGCCCTCTGACCTTTTCCACTTCTGATCCCCTAGTCATTTTTACAGAAGGAGTTCTAGGGAAAATATGACTGATTCCATGACTCCTGATGCCTGCTTTTCTATACATTTCTTGATATCCTTTGGTCATTTAAAAAGAGTTCAGGAAAAAAGCAAATCATTAGTGACTCCTAAATTTTCTTTAAACCTGTATAGTCAACTTTTTCCACTAACTCCCATTTAAATTGTGGATAACTAACCAAGGAAAGCACTTACTCTCATTTTTCCTGGACATCTTGCTTAGAGGGTTAATCGACACCTAAATGGCCTCATTAGGCAAGGAAAAGTGAGCCGTGTATATACCTAGGACTCAGAAAAGACCAGTTGGCTCTGCCAGCCAGTATGTAAACCAGCAGGCTGTCTTGAGGGAAAGTACTCCAAATTTGAGTTAAGAGAATCCCCAGTGACTAGGTCAGCCCAGAAGCTTCTAAGGTATGTGCTAGAGATTTGGTGTGATGACATGAGGAGAAATACTACATATATATGCTTCACAGGAGGTTATAAAAAGTAAAATTAGGGTGAAAGATTCCATTAAATGCTACTGTCATTTCAGGAGTCTTAAAATTGCATAAATTATTTTCCACTTGTATGTTACAGCGTTTGTAGCTAAGTTGTGTTGTCAATGCCATATGAATGAGAACAAAGTTTAGATCTTCACTCAGAGGCTCTCCATACCAAACAACAACAAAATGCTCTACTCTGAACTAAATTAAATAGAAGAAATGAGAGTTGAGGTTAGAATTTTAATTAACTAAGATGAATGAAAGTGTTTTAATGTGCTACGACAGTTGGGAATGTAAGAGAAGAGAAAAAATAAATGCTTTGTCAGTACTTACCAGTAATATTTGCAGATTTAGCTTCAGCATCGATCAAAGGAAAAATCATATTGTCCTGCGGCTGACCTATAGACACATTTGTGTCTAAATCACCCTGGTGACTGCTCATGAAAATACAGCTAAAGTGGTAGTTAGGGAAATCTTGACTGAGAAAACACCATGAAAGAAAAGGATCAGCAGTTTAAATATCCATTAAGTATGGGTAAAACTTAAAGAAAATCAATTTTTTATTTAATGCTTGAAGTAGCCTCTCCCAGCAATTCTTATTAATTATAGGAAATTATATCACCTATTTTTGTAGAGCTAAATATATTTTGCAGGTAACCTTATAAATAATGGATTACCTAAGCCGTAGGAAGGAGCTAGGGAAGAAAAGTAAGTAAGACTTAAACAGGGATATCACTGGCCAAAAGCCAACACTAACATACTGATGAGGCAGCAGGCGGATTGGGGAGCCATGCAATTTTTTGCTTATATCTCTGATCACAGACATCACAACGATCCCAATGAAAGCAAGATTACTAACAAATGGTATTGTGTGTTTGTGATATGGGTGTGTATTAATTTAAACAAGGAGAGCTATGAAAAGCAGTTCATTGTTTTGAATTAAACTTCCTTACATTCAATAATCAGACTTGTATTAAGGCCTATCAGGTATAAGATAAGGAAGAAGGAAGTATGAGAAAGATACGTTCTCTGCTTTCTAAGACCTTATAATAGATATAGTTATGTAGAGGAGATAAGAGACATTTACAATAAAGAACACTTAACAAAAGAGTTAGTGGAAGACAGCACATGATTAATCACCAAACAAATACTGGGGACATAAGTGTTACGTGATATGTGAGTACAAATAAGGGGGAATAATCAATAGGATTTGGGAAAGGCCTTTGTAGAAATAGCTCAATCTATCCTACCACGTGTTTTTTTTAATATATTTTTAAGGCACATTTGTTTATTCTCCTTCCTGTGGACACATGTAAAAAAAAATATCATTCTATAACAAGAATCAATTGTCAGTCAGTGATTATATAGCAAATTAAAATTGCTAGCACTTTTTATATTCACGTTTTGATTTGAAATAAGTTCAATTAGAAATATGATTACTTTGGTATTTTAAATAAATAGTATCAGATGATCTTATATGGTAGCACACATTCTCCAAAACTCAATATGTTTATCAAAGAACGTTAGTGTTCATCAACAAACAACATTAGCTCTTTTAGAATTAGGTCACTTTGTCATAAATACTGTGCTAAAGCTAATTTTCGTATGAATTTGAGTACATTAATTTCTGCTTCTGGCTGGGCACAGTGGCTCACACATGTAATCCCAGCACTTTGGGAGACTGAGGCGGGTGGATCACCTGAGGTCAGGAGTTCGAGACTAGCCTGGCCAACATGATGAAACCCCATCTCTACTAAAAATACAAAAACTAGCCAAGCGTGGTGTTGTGCGCCACTAGTCCCAGCTACTCTGGAGGCTGAGGCATGGGAACCACTTGAACCTGGGAAGCAGAGGTTGCAGTGAGCCAAGATAGAGCCAGTGCCCTCCAGCCTGGGCAACAGAGCGAGCCTCTGTCTCAAAAACAAAAAACAAACCAAAACCAAAAAAAAAAAAAAACATCTGCTTCTATGGAGAAAACAAGATCACATACTTAAATTTTAAAATTTTGGTTAAAATAAGCATTTATTTCTTAACTTTATAGCTTTCAAATATTTTTCCTAAAAATGTCTGAAATTGTCTTTCCCTCAGCAGTCTATAAATTATTAACTGTACTGAATGCAGTTTTTTGAATGCCAAGGAAATGTATTTGACTCATTCAGTAACAAAGTCCCCTGAAGTATTTATGGAATGTTTTTAAAAAATTATGTGCTAGCTTTTCTCAAATCTTAAATTTGCTGATGCCTGTTGACTTTCACAAATAGCCTACTTGTAAAAATTTACATTTATTTCATGAAGGATGTTCTAGTGGAGAAGGGTGGGAGATGTATAGATGTGAAGAATTATCATTACCCCCAAAAGTCTAAGTTGTTTTTATCTGTATGAAGGGATCAATGATAATTTAGCTTTACAGACAGCCGTAAGTTGTATACAAGCCAAGGACAGAACCCAAGTACAGCTTTGGTTGGGTTTTTCTGATCAGTGTCATAGTTTTTTAACACTCTATTCCTTTGCCCCTTTTAGATGACTCTATAAGCATGCCCAGCGTGGTAAGTGAACAAGAAGCTTACCTCCTGAGTGCCATTGGAAGGAGGAGATTCTCCAGCCACGTCTCCAGCATGTCTGCACCTCAGGCTGAGGTGGGCATGCTACCCAGCCAGAGGTAAAGAGCTATGGTTATATTATACTCTGCATTTGGGGGCAAAGTTATAAATTCTGAAAATACACTCCTGTTATTCTACAAAGACCAAAAGAGAAGCAAGCAATGGTAATGCTTTTAGATAGATCATGCCACAAAGGATTTGTCAGCTAGGTTCCTGCAGGCAACACTTTGCAGTTTTCTAAGCCAAGCTAGTAGAAGGGATCCCAGTTTCTCATCCAAGTATTGTCTCTCCTTAAACATTTTCCATAGACACATGGTTTTCTTTCTGTTGTCAAATGACATTCTTGTATTTCAGATTTATCATTAGCTAAGCTAATGATGGGTACTTGGCAAGAGTTAGGACCATCTTTACGTATTTGGTAAAGTTTAGGCTTCTGATATATTATTAGGATTCAGTTGTAGGTAGTGACGCTTAACCAAGCAGAAAAGGATCTGTGCCGCTGCGTGTGACCTCGGGCAGGCCATTTAACTGTAATCCAGTTCTTCCCTTCATAAAATGAAGAGGTTTGCTAAAATGACCTTTAAGGTAACTTCTCCATCTATAGTTCTGTGATTCCATGACAAAACCCCTTTAAATATTTTATTTGTGTGTCCTGTCTTTTAAGAATGTAAGTAAAAAAAAATCCAAGATATGTATATACAATAAAAGTATAATGAAAACGATCTGACATGAGTCAAAACATTTATCTTAAGTAGATAAATGTTTTGGAACCAATGATATTTTCACTTCAGGACTGAGTTTTTCAAGGAATTGACCTTATGTGATTTTAGTGTGTTGCTTATTTTTAATACCTATAGATTCATTGTAGTACAATTCACACATGGAAAATAATAAAATTCAGGGCATATTGTGATGTTCACATAAAACCAGTTTATATGTAGAAATAATTATCCTGTACCCAAATCCTTTAGCAAATGGTTCATGGACTACACAGATGAAATAAAATTTGTGAAATAAAGCCCAAGTTTGGAGAATATCAAAGAATAGGGTAAAATGATAAATCATTAATAAGCAAGTTGTGTACTTTTTAAGAAGGCAATGTTTTATGTAAGTACCATTTAATTATTACAAAGATTAATACTATATAAAGGTTTGTATCATTGTAAGAAATTGTTTTACCTACTATTTGGTAATTTTCCTTTGAAAAGGAAGTCTTATAAACAAAAAGTGTGAACAAAATCAAAGCCAAACAATAACATGTCCAAAAAAAGATATAAAGCCACACAAGCAGCTAACATTGGTAGCTATCAGTGTATTTTTAATTGCTAGCAATGTGCATGGTTCTATGAAGAATATTTTTAAAAATCAATTATTTGAAAGTTTTATTTAAATTATAGAATTGTAGAAATTTCATAGAGGTTTTTTGTTGTTATTTACCTAAAATAACCAGGCCATCAATTTCCTTTTTACATATTCATTAAGGGGTCAAGTTGATTGCAGGGAGAAAATTTGTCCTATCATACATATCTTGATTGTACATTTTCTTGTTTTCTAGAAATCAAGAAAAAATAATGTAGTTAAATAGTTTGGGTTTCATTCATATTTTGGAAGACTAGCGAAGGTAATAATACTGTATCTGTACATAAGAGAAGTGAGTCTCTTCCTAGGGACAGAGGCTGTTTTTATGGTGTACTTTTAGGTGAGCCTCAATTCTTTGGGGCCAGGCACTCCAGTTTTCTAAATGGTTTAGTTCTCTCCAACTTAACAAGTATTTATTGAGTGCCTCACAGATGCTTAGCTCAATGCGAGGCGCTGAAGGAAGGACAGATAAAGCATGACAGTTTCTGTTCACAAATCTCAGTTCAGCTACATACATATCAATCGATAAACAATTTAATTATTCTCTCACCAACCTGACAGGTTTCTTCTTTTGGCATTTACAATTCAGTCACTAGAGGATGGAGAGTAAGGAGGTAAATGCGAGTTCCATGTGAATTTTCCAAGATATCTTCCTTTCGTTTGTTTACTTGCATTTTCACTGCAAAATTAGCAGGGAAAGTTGTGTTCTTTCTTTGCTTTTCTTAATGGCATCAGTTCCAAGAGCTTGGTTGTGGCAGTTCATGGTAAGTGGTTTCTGTGTGCTAACGTTAGAATGCACAAGAAAGAAGCAGGGTCCTGGTCAATGAAACGCCATGTACATAAGACAGGTTAAAAATAATCACCACCTAGTCAAATGGTTACCAAAGGAAGTGATAGTTTCATCTTCTACAGATTCATTCTGCAATGTGTTTCAGAGCCTATGGGCCCATTTGGAGTTGATTTTAACTCTTGACCAATAAATAGGTTACTCCTCTGAAAGTTGTATCCATCCAAAGCCCTTCCTCCCCCATTGCCTTGAGTCCTATGTCTTGACAAACCCAGCACAAGGTGAAATGGTTGACTGTCTCCTTTTCCTTCCTTGTTCTGTTAAATCTATTTATTTTTGGTTCTTGGAAGCAGAAAATTGCATGCCTTTTTTCTTTTTTCTTTTTTTTTCATTTTCTTTCCCTAAATGCTTCATCTCCCTACCCCTCCTGCAGTGAACCTAATGTCCTCGATGACTCCCAGGGCCTGGCCGCTGAGGGCAGCCTCTCTAGGTACAGTGTCAATGCTACCTGTCTATTGGTGTCTGTGCTGGGAAACTAGCTGTTCCCTGTCTCCTCTGTCTCTCTGTCTTCTCTGTCTCTTCTCGCCCCGTCTTAATATCTATTTCCATTCCTTGCCCTTTGTTGTTCATGAACATATGAGCCTGGAAGTCAAAGGTGTAGCAAACCCTCCTTCATTTTCAGCTTCAGAGCTCAATCTCAATCAAGTAAGCCTGAAAAGCTTACTTTAAAAAAATTTATAGAATTCTTTATGGGGCGTTTCCCATGGATGTCTAAAAAGTTTGGTATGCCAAATGTTAAATTTATCCCATCTAATTAATCCCTCCCACACTGATATTAAGAATTGTTTTTCAGAGGCCCATCATCAAGAAGCCCCTTATTAAATCAAGACAGGTCTTTTAACTAATACCATGGATGGTAAGAAAACAGACAATGATGTTATAAAATAGTAGTAATGTGGATACAATTTATATACTATAATTCCTTCTCTTTAATGCATGCTATTGGGCAGACTTCTATAGTAGCTTGTTTCAGCAACACTTATATAAAGAATGTCTGTTCTAGCACAAAGGTGACTCCAAAGCTTGCATGAAATGTCAGACACAAACATTTCTTGGTAAGTAAGAGAAGTCTTATGATGCAAATAATATAATGTCTTGGCTACTGGTTTAAAGCTTCAGAAAAGGGGACTGCACCTTTAACACTCAGATAAACCACGTCAAACATTCCTAATCTTGTGCTGTTGATTCACACCTCTCAACTAATCCTCATTAGGGGTAAGACTTCTTGTTCATTCTTAGAGTATCTTTGTGCCATCTCAAGAGATAACATTCCCTTTCAGGTTTGCACTGTATAGTGAGTACAATACACCCATGTTTATTGCTTTATCACAAAGATGAGGAAATGTTGAGAGGCTGTTCCTGTGAAAGGTTGTCTTTTGTTTTCTTTGCATCTTGTTCAGATTTCACATTTTCTTTTGCAATTGAAAATGGGAAATGTAGTCCATCATTGGGTGTATTTTTTTTTTTTTAACCAGACCCATAATTCATGACATTCGTGTTTGCCAGCCCTCACCTTGACAGATCAGTCTCTTATTGGTGGTAAATGTGGAAGTGCTGCAGAGTGAAGACTTAATTCCATTAGCAGGAGCTTTGGGGGCAAGGAGGAAGTTGAGAAACAAAACAGTCCTCAAGAGGACTTCCCTTTTTTGTTCAGGGTGTTGGAAGAGATCTGAACCAAGTCTAGCAAGGATGGTCATTGCTTTCAAAGAAAGCAGGTATTTAATGTTTAAAATTACATGTGGGATGGGAACCTTGATTAGAAGACAATTTCAGTGTCCTACTGAGAGTAGAGAGTATTAAATCAGACTTCCACTTAGCTAGCTTTGTGCTGGGGCTTTTCTAATTAGGCCAAATTCTACTCTTGATAAGTAAGGACTAGTACAGGGTTGGTGAAAGAAGGCAGGAGTTTGAGATTATTTTTATGAATTCTCCCAAGTATTTGGCCCTCTCTGGTAGGCTCAGGGTTCAAAGGACCTATTTGTAGTTTTCTAAACCAATTCAGTGTGTCCTGGTTCCAGTGTCAATGGAAATAAACACAAAGTTTTTGGTAGGTGAGACTGGTTCAGAGCCGAAGCTATTGATTTGTCTACAACTGAATTAGTCAGTCATGGTAGTACTTTGATGACTGTCTTACATCATCCGCTGTTGATCCATTGTTTTCTGTGACCATTGTGTTTTAGTTCTGGGTGTGAGTCACCCAGACCCAGTTGTGGTCATTAAGAAATGGGAAGATGAGGCATTCACTTTGGATTCTGAAATAATTCTGATAGCACAGAGGCTTTCTACCAACCAGTAGCACATCCACTTTTGCCATACCCTGCAAATTGTATCTCTTGAACTACATCA
Organism: Macaca fascicularis; assembly: GCF_037993035.2. NCBI lineage: Eukaryota > Metazoa > Chordata > Mammalia > Primates > Cercopithecidae > Macaca > Macaca fascicularis. The sequence continues at coordinate 105,835,594 of NC_088386.1, forward strand.
TGTCACCAAGTTCTCTTTGGAGGAGAGGAACTTTTGGCATTTACTAGGAGGTTGGTTTATAAAATAGGAGATATACTTTTACTTCCAGATTTTCTTATTTTTGTCATGAACTTCCTTTAAGCTGCAGACTCTTAAAATCCTGAAGTAGTAAGGCATTAACCACGTAATTACACTTAGCATACACTCCAACACTGAGGACCTAAAATACACCCAAAGTAGTCCTAATGAAAATCTGGCCTTAAAGCTTAGAGAATATCAGGAAAATAATAAACTCTGCTGTTCCCACCCTCTTATAACATTTTACCAAACTTGCATGAGAATTTGCTTTTGAAAGTACATTTGTTTTAGACAAAAGGGGTAAGTTGGATGGAGTGGGCTAAATGAGGAAGAGACCAAGATAACCTGATGAATAGGTGGAAATCAATAAAAATTTTCCATACCTTTCGAAAATTACTTCTAGGATTTTTTTTTTAAATGTGCCAACTGGTTTCTTTTAGATTCATCCCCAGAAATAGCCTATTAGAAACACTATGCTCTGCAGAAAAGATTCTTTGTATTGGAAATAAATAAACTGAAATAATATTCCATGGGAGAATTCTCTTCTCTAGAGAGTGTTGCTCTTAGGGATATAGAAATTCATTGTAGATGTTCCTTCTCTGTCTCTACCATGAAACATACACACATATCCATGGACATGTTTTCTCTCCAGAAGAATAGAGACATACAGAGGCTATTCAAGAACTTACGGCCAGATGTTTACAGCAAAGAATTAGATTTTGGTTAGACATGTTAGAACATTTTGAAAGGCAGGAATTGACAGTCAACTCTTAATTTAAAAAAAAAAAAGGTTATAATGCTATTTGATTTTGCAAGGATACTTTTAATCACAGTGAAAAATAAAAACATTTAAACAAGACTATATAGTCTAGGTGAAAAGAAAGAAAAATAACCTCTATAGTGGAACCCATCTCATGATTATACACTTTCGAAGCATAAAAACTTGGCAAGAACTCTTAAAGTACAAAAAAAAAACAAAAAAAACAAACAAAAAAAACTTTTTAAGTAGCTGAGAATTAATGACTAAGAAAATGTGTTGTGATACACAGATATCTACTTTGCCATTGCTAAATCAGTTCTCACAGTATATCTAAGATCCAGATTATTCCCTCTTTCAGTGTGATTTTACCCTGTAATCTCTAAATTATGTGGCACTTAAGATATAGTTTCTCAAATGTTGCTGAGGTTAAGTAAATTTTAAACAATAATCTTTTATTGAGAAAAGGGGGAGTAGGATTTATTTTACTGTGTATTTCCCTGCTCTCTACAGATGCCTTATCGCTCCCATGAAGTGCTGGCTTCATGCATTCCTGTCACAAGGCAATCACTCAGGGTAAACGATGATGCTGCATGTCTTTTGTGCCACCTCTAAATTTCTCTAACCACGTTAAAATTGAAACCAAAAGCACAGATAAAAGCAATGAAAATATGAATTCACTTTTCCATGTGCTGGTCTCACCTAGTGCTTCTACTTAAATTTTTAATTTGTGAGAAATCTATTTCAATCTATAATTTTTTTATAATTTTGAAATGAGTGATAGGAATTTTTATTGCATTAGTGAATGGCCCTTGTTTACCTGTCCTTTCTACCTTATTTATAAAGTGCATCCTTTATAAAGGACAAAGTGTATATAGTGCATAAAAGATACACTTTATAAAATATATCCTTTATGCACTATATACCTCCATAGTATTAGGTATATATTCCATTAGGAGAAGCATACATATTTATATACTGCAATCCAGGGCATTATACTGATATAGGAGAGAAGAGGTCATCTATGTCAGAATTGTCTACCTAGCATTCTCTGAATTTCCCTAGCTTATAAGTTACTTCCTTGCATTTCAAAAAAAGATGCTTTTGGTTTTTGTAGATAATATTGGTCACAACAGTTCTGCTGAACCCCAGTTGCATTTACTTCTCTAAGACCTAGATTATATGGTTTGCCATAGTGATATTTTTCATTGACTCAAAAATATGAGATTATTTACTCCTAAATATATTGTAAGATGTTAGCTTCAATTTAGAAAACTTTATTTGCTTATATCCTTATTGTTCCACCCTATTACATGGCCAAAACTGTGGAAATCAGTCATATCTCATTCCCAAGATTAAAAATTTTAGGAAACCTGGCTGGGTACCATGGCTTATGCCTGTAATTCCAGCACTTTGGGAGGCCGAGGAAGGCAGATTGCTTGAGGCCAGGAGTTTGAGACCAGCCTGGGCAACATGGTGAAACCCTGTCTCTACTAAAAATACCAAAAAAAAAAAAAAAAAAAAAAAAAATAGGTGTGGTAGCACACGTCTGTAATCTCAGCCTCTTAGGAGGCTGAGGCATGAGAATTGTTTGAACGCAGGAGGTGGAGGATGCAGTGAGCCAAGATAGCGCCACTGCACTCCAGCCTGCGCAACAGAGCAAGACTCTGTCTCAAAAAAAAAAAAAAAAAAATTAGAAAACCAGTTTTCTTTGTTGGACAGTTTTAAGAAGTTGTCTCACTAGTCTGACATATTTCGACAGATAGTCTCAACTTTTCAGAACATGAAATAAATATTTCACTTATCTGAAAGGATTCAGTTGTGTATTGGAGTATGATATTTTGTGACCATAAAATACAATATAATAATTTAAAATTTGATTATCAAATATAACATTGTATTTCCCTAAAGGGAAAAATAATTTTGATTACTGCAGTTGTAGTAGGTAGGAACTATGATGGGACTGTTTCAAACAATTTAAATAAAAACTGGACATAACATAGAGAGGTGCTTAGTGAAAACCCCTTAGTCTTCTGGTTCATTCTAGTATTGCACATCTTATAGTCATACATCACAAATCCTGCAGATGACTGAAATATTACATGATGTGGAGAGAAGCTAAATTGAAACTTTTTATATGCAACTTCAATTTGATATAAACCCCAGAAAAAGAAACATGATCTGTATAAATTATCATTGTGAACTTTTTTGGATGCTTATTCCTAACTGTACAGAGTTAAGCCAGCCTTCAGTATTCCAAATATAAACATGTTAGCGATCACATTTTTAGAGTGAGTATAATTCATAAGCTGGGATATTTCCAAGGATATATTTTGTAATTTCATCTTTGATGGGTGCATTCCATGATGAAATGCTATATCATTTACGGAACAGCTAAATACTAAAGCTACAAACTTGATGCATCTCTTAGATATAAGCCTCTCTATCCATAGAGAAAATTTCAGTGCTTATGATCCTCTCCTGGAATAATCATCATGAAATTACCATTATGTTTTGACATTTAACACTCCCTAAGTAACGTGAATTTCTTTTCTTTTCTTACACCATTTTTTCTCACAATCACAGATTCCTGAATAAAAATGAGACAAGTGGACTGCCTCGATTTCATTTTCTCTGCCCTATTATTTTCAAAACATTTTATTACCTGCTTCCTTTTAGTATTCTAGAAGCAATAAACTCATTACAACATCAAATGTAAAACAAGAAAGCATGCTATGTACATCACTTTTCATGTTCACACCATTGTACATCAACTAACTTCTTTTCTCTACCTTAATGGGAGGTAGTTGGTAAGTATTAACCTCCTCTTAATGGCCAAGGGAACTGAGGTAACATTTAGATGTCAATGAAGAATCCATTCCAATGAAAGCTTTGCTTAGTATTAGGAGAAACTTGTTTCTACTTTTGTGCATATGGTTATTGAATACTCTTTCCAACTTAACAGACACGTTAACATGTATAATTAATAAGGAGATGTCATTTCAAACATGCCAGCAACTTAGTCTGGATTGCTTATCAGAATTTATTGCATTGTTCCTTTGGGGTAATTTTCTATCTTCATGGAAAGGTCATATCTGTTTCAGCGTTATATATGTATAAGGATAATGAACATTGATCTTTTTGAAGTTGACATTCAGGAGAACAAGAAAGTTTAAAAAGCACCTGTTTTGGTACCCTTTATGAATTTTGTTATGGTGAACCCCAAACGGTGTAATTACATCCTTATTTCATAAAAACTGTGATAAACCCTATTTGGGAATCACATTGATTTTTTAGTGGAAACGTAAGACTTTAAAAAAATGACAAATGTGACTGTGTCAACTTTGTGATGATTAACCAATTATTAACACAAAAGGGGAACATCTGATTGCCTGTCTTGCCACCAGTTTCTCTCCTTACTACTGCAGCTGGGTATTTAAGTAGCCCTTAAAAAAAAAAAAAGGAAATAAACAGATATAGTCTTTCTTTTCCCTGGACAGTTGCTGACTCTGGATTCCTCTGTGGAATATTATACTCTTACGAACTATCTGTAGATGACTCTCCTTTTGCAAAGGCAAAGCAGAAATTAATTAACCATTAACCAAAGAATCACATTGGCATCATCCACAGAATTATAATATTCTCTGGGGCACAGGATACTTCTTTTCTTCACCCCCACTCCCATTATAAATACCTTTTATACGTGCATGCAGAATGAAAAACGACCATGGGCCCATGTCAGTATTTTCAGCTTCACCCAACACTAAATAGCAACTATTTCCAGTCATTTTTGCGTACAAAAGACACACATACACAGTACATTTGGGGGGAGCAGGTTGTTGCTTTTATAAACTGCATGGTATGTTTGAGTGCAGTTACTCGATTTTAAAGCTCCTGAGTTGTAATGATAGCTTAACTATAGCTATACTTTGCCAGCCTTTTAAATCTAAAACCATGTTTTTAAAAAAATTGTTTACCCATGTGACTATTCATTTACTTGGTAGTCACAGAGACTTCAGGCTGCAAACATGTGTTGAATGTGCCCCTTCACCCAAATAAATTCTGTGTCTGATGTGTTCGATATTTGTCCATCTTATTTTCATTTAAATTGAAATTTTAAAAAGGTGTTCCCATCCATGTGATAGAGTTGTTTGTGTTTGTTTGTCACCACCGTTTCCCTTCCCCTTGGGAAAAAAAATTGAGATTAGAATATGACATCTTATACCTTTTGGTGGCTTCCAAACCAGGGGTGTGATCAAACCAATGTTTTCTGAATGATAGATACGGCATCAGTGATTGAAAACAGAATCTCAATTTTGGAAGCTTGGGGCTACAGGCCTTGTCCTCCCTCCCAAACCTTTGAAAACGCCCATCCCAGGGACTCTCCCAACCATCCTTCAAAGATAATGGTATCTTTGAAGTGACTGTATCATACAAGTGGTTTTGGCTAACACCCACCAGAGGATGGTCTCCTGTACTCTCTGGGGTACACTAACACTGTTGATGCTTGGCAGGGTGGCAAGTATACAGAGTGAACCTGGTCAACAGAACCTCCTCGTTCAGCAGCCGCTGGGGAGGAAGAGGGGCCTGAGGCAGGTAAGTAGACCCTTAAAGCACAAGAGAACCATCCTACGAATTGGAAGCTCTGTGTGATTTTTAATGCCCATGTATATTAAGATATTTTGCTGCTGGGTGTGCCCGGAATCCCAGTTACTGGGGAGGCTAATGTGGGAGGATTGCTTGAGCCCAGGAGTTAGAGTCCAGCCTGGGCAACATAGTAAGACTCTGTCTCTTAAAAACTAACTAACTAAATAAAACAATGTATTTTTTTAAAAAATTTACATTTTGCATTCACCCTACCAAAAATAAGCAGCACAGAGCAACTTTAAAACATGGTAAGTACTTAGGCAAGCCAAATGTTTCCATCTTCTCTTTTAGCTCTGAATGTTCTTATTAGCAAAGCTGATTATGTGGTAAAGTAAGTGGGGCTATAATTCTGTTTGTTCCTTACCCAGAAACCTTCTTTACTAGCCAAACTTAGTGATAGAGAAAGATTTGTTATACAGTTGATTTAAGGCCTGTTTCTACATAAAGGCAAAGAAAAACAAGTCCTTTCTCATTTCAAGGTTATTTAATTTAAAGCAAACTGAAGTAAAGATCATCTTTACAGATTATCTTAGATGGAGTTCTTTTACATCACTTGCTAAATAAAAATCTGAAAGCGGCTTATCACTGTTGCTTCCACAGGAGCTTCCCATTATTGATTGAGGTACCAGGCACTTGGCCAGCATCTGAGGTTTTAAAAATAAACCTCCCCTTTGAAAGCATATGTTCAACTATAAGTTTTAAATGAGCAATGAGCAAAGGTTGATCAGTAAGCAATAGTTACTCATTTTGCATCCTAAAATTACTGAAATTCTCAAGTTTATGATCTAAATTGTGTTAGTCAATGTTCTTGGCATATATAAAGGAGTCATAATTGGGAGATGAACTAGCTAAAGGGGATGTCAGAAGAAAATACTTATAGTTAAATATGCAGAAATAAATTTATCAGCTATAAATGTAAGGAACAACCATAAGAATTCACAGAAACATATAAATAAGGAAACAATTTCCTCCTAAGCCGTTAGACCCTCTTGCAAGTTTTATTCTGCCTATTCTCTTTAGCTAAGACGTCCTCTACTATCACGTCAGAAAACTCAGACTGAATCCAGAAATCGCCATGGGGCTCGGCTGTCAACCACTCGCAGGAGCATTCAACCTAAAACGAAGCCGTCTGGTAAGGCCTCCTGTGTCCCTTCTGACTATACCATTGACATGATGCCATGCAACTCAGCCAGGAAGGCTTACAAAAACCAAGCTGATGGAGATAAGCACACCTTTGGGGAGGTGCTAACATAAGGGAAGGAGTTTCCCAGAAAACTGTAGTGTCTTTTTTTCTTCTTGCCATCCCCAATCCCTGTCTCTACCCCAAGAACCTAGAAAAAATGAAAGAGCCCAAGGTAAACCACTAATACTGGGAAATTTGACTATAAAAGGATGTGATTTCTTTACTGAAGCCAAGAACTGGGCTTGCTATATATGTCATTGAAGGTAAAGCTATGATGAATAATAGGAACTTTTAAGTCCTTTTGGCTGTTGTTATGAGGAATGATCAACTTCAACTAATGCTCTATACAAATGTTATTTTAGGCCATTTATGTGAAAATGTTTTTTCTACCTAAGTCTTATTCTTTGTAAGAAGATAAAATCAAACATGCGCAAAATGTTCAAACATGTTCTCATGTATTAATAAACCAGCAATGTTTTTGTTTAAAAAAAAAATCCCCAGGAAACACTGGTTACAATCAACTATTAAGCATTGACAGTTCATTTCCGCCAACTTCTCCCCAATTTACTGTTTCACTTCTACCTGCAGCGGATCAGAAACGATCTGTGACCTTCATTGAAGCTCAGCCAGAGCCAGCAGCTGCCCCAACAGATGCACTTCCTGCAACAGGCCAACTACAGGGCTGCAGCCCAGCCCCATCTAGGAAACCAGAAGCAATGGACGAACCAGTCCTCACATCTTCTCCCGCCATAGTTGTTGCGGATCTCCACAGCCTGTCTCCTAAGCAGGTGAGGGCACTAGAGAAACAGGCAAGGCTTGCTCCCTGTGTACTTACTTCTAGCAGCCACTTGGATATGCACATTTATTCCATATAATTAAGTCCAGGTCTGCAATGCTTTGTTATCCAAACAGATACTGCTCCTGCCATCATGAAAGAGAAAATCTATATAAAGTATAGCCAGGAATATATCCACTTAAGAAGGACCAAGGAAAGCCTTGGTATTTTTACTTATGAAAAACCCAAGAGAAAATGCTTTGCAGCTACAACAGCTATTTACAACAGGTTTATATAGGTTGAGCATCCATAATACAAAAATCTAAAACCTAAAATGCTCCAAAATTTGAAACTTTTTAAGTGCTGATATAACATTCGAAGTTCATGTTCAAAGAAAATGCTTCTTGGAGCATTTTGGATTTCAGATTTTTGGATTAAGGATGCTCAACCAGGTAAGTATATAATGCAAATATTCCAAAATTAGAATCCAAAGCACTTGTGGTTCCAAGCATTTCAGATAAAGGATAGCTGAAAGATACTTCAATTAAAAAAAATGAAGTTACCAGTTTAGATAAAGCCTTTAAATATAGAACCTCTATGTCCTATAAGATGAAAGGAACTTTTCGTTTTGATCTTTTTCCTCATTGTTTTGCTATTTTTCCCACTGATATTTTTCTTGTTTTGGTATATTTTTTCTTTTCATTTTTATCAATGAATTCTTAGACTTTTACCTTCTTCTCATGTGGTATTTAAGGAAAACTAAAGGGCAATGTTACTGTATACATTTGTATAGACTTTAATGGTTAAAAAACATTTTAACACTAAGCTTTATTATCTCATTTGATCCTCACAGTTTACAAGATAAGCAAGACAAAAAATTGTGTTCATGTTCCAGGTTCAAAAACTGAGGGTTAGAAAGTTGGAAGGGCTTACATAATATCCTACCTATTACAAAGGCTGGAACTGGGACTAGCCATCTGATTCCTTTTCCCATTACCACTAGACAACAACATTTTTTGATGTTCTTCTCTGGTACCCATCCTATCTTTCCATAATGTTATGATCCTTTCGATCACAGAGTGAGAACCTCCCCACTGAAGAAGGAGAAAAGAAGGAGGACACAGAAGCGCAAGGTGCTACTGCACACAGTCCACTCTCTACCCAACTCTCTGACCCTGATGACTTCACAGGCCTCGAGACATCCAGCCTCCTCCAGCATGGAGACACTGTCCTTCACATCAGTGAGGAAAATGGCATGGAGAACCCACTACTGTCTAGCCAGTTCACCTATACTCCCACTGAGCTGGGGAAAACGGATGCAGTCTTAGATGAGTCTCATGTTTAATTCTGTATCTTGTAAGCTCTGCAGGTATAGAGAAGACATGAAAGTGATCTTTCTACTACAAGTTCAATACTTTTGCTTGAAAAAGATTAATTACAAAATAGCACTTTACTTTTAATGGGTGGCACAAATCTGAATAGGTTTTGCTGCCAATATACATAATGTTTCATAAACATTTTAAGAGTCAATGGCTGAAAGGATTTAGTTGTGCAAAAATCATAAAACCAGGGAGGAATAAGGGGAAAGAGCCATTTCACTGTACATTGTTTATGATTCAAGAAGCCTTCAGCAGTTAAAAATATATACTATTCAGCACTGCTTTCAGAGAAATATTAATAATAGGATCTAAAAATAGAATGCAATTTTTTGAGATTACTCACATTATACATCTCATGCAAATATTTATTTTTATAGTTTTAAAAATATTAATTCAGGTTGGCTATATAAGTAGCAATTTACATTAAAAAAATAAGGAAAACATTACTTTGGGGAGACTAAATAACAAATAAGCCTACAGCCATTTTTGTTTTGATTAACAATACAGCCATTTAGATGAAGAAAAAAAACTATATAGAGAGCTGTGGACTTTTAGATATTTATTTTTCAACTACCATTTTCATTGCATGTTGTAAATCAAAATGCAAATGGCATAAGATCATCCCATTTCATAATATATCACATTAGAATATTAGAGAATATTCTAGAAATCATCAGAAATAATTCTGAATTAAGAACCTGAACAGCCTATACAATTATAAAAACCAAATGTAAATATAATCACTTAAAAGAGATGGTATTCCTATTCCTAGCCCTGACTACATCAATACCAAGATTAGAAGATACTGGAAAATGTGATTAGTAATACTTTTCCTTACAGTATCCTGTGCCTGCCCTGGAGGGCATATTTTCAAATATTAAAGTTAGTGTTGTTAGAATCGGTTTAATAAAATAACATTTTCTTAATAGAAACAATATTCTTATGATACTTGGAACATCTAAGTTTATAAGGAAAAACGTATAAAGTAAGCAATTTCTTCATAGACACCTCCAGTTTATATATTTTACAAATAGGCCTTTAACTTGAAGTTCAGTTACTTCAAGAAAAGTGTAACACTTAGAAGGCTTGTGAGGCCAACACCTAGTGTGTTACTGATCCTATAGCAGGGCTGTGCATCATGTGGTTCACAATTGAATTTCAAAATTTTAGCAGTTTACATTAGAAAACTGTTACCTAACAACTAAGCATATACAAACTCATATACATACTTAAATTGGTATGGTGGTGTATGTGTGCGTGCGTGTATGTGTTTTAGTCCTCAAGATGAAGTTAAATATAGACTTTGATTACCCTGCAATGAATTTAAAACACATTCTGTATGCTTAAACTTTGAGTGTGTTGGCTGTGAAATGTGTACGTATATAAAGAAGATACCTACTAAACCCACCTTAATCATAAAGGAAAATTATTTTTTGTTAGAATTGCTTATTAAATAGGCATTGTTTATATTGTGGTTTATAATTTCAAATATAATTTGGGGTTATGGTCCTATTCAGTAAGAGAATGAAAGATATCCATGAGTTAAAGATATAAGAACAAAACTAAAAATTTCAAATCTAACAATTCAGAAAATGGAGGCAGTAAATGACCTCTTTTATGTTTTACAATATTTTCATGTTATTTACAGTTAATGCTGAAATAATTCTCAAGTGCAGGAATATAAATGTTAAGTGGTTTTATGATTCCAAGCTGATATATTTCACCTGTTAAAAATTATGCTGCTCAATTAGCATTAGAGGCCTTATGTTTGGTAATTACAAGTGTCTGGGCTATTGTGCGTCTCTATGTATGTGTGTGCTTTGTTCCAGTTTCTTGATTCAAATTATCTATGTATAATTGTATGAAATATTTAAATAGCAAAGAAGTCAAAGAAGATTGTTAAATATCCAACAAGAATCATAAATACCTTTATATGTATTTAAAAACTGTTGGGCTGTTTTGAACATGATTATGCTGGTCTGTCTGCCTTTTAGCCTGACTCCTTCACTCTTGTGTGTGGAAGTCTATTAGAAACTTTCAATAAGCTAAGCAATGTTGTATCTTGCAAAAAAGCCTCCACTCTGAGAAACAGGGCCTTACAGAGTAGGAATGTTTTCATACTGGGACTATTGAAATTTTGCAGATGTGTGCATCTGTTCCATTTAAGGTGCCCTTAAATGTGTTGAATGTAATGTGTTGAATGTTTATGTGTAATGGCTAAAGTATCTATATGTATGTGCATAAAACTGTCACAAGATGTATTCTCAGGAATACTGTTACCTGGAGTTTGAAAGGAATAACTATTAAAAAAAAAAAAAGTTGGGGAAGATTAGAAAAAAGTTCAAGATAAATATTCAAAATATTATTAAGTACATGACTAAAAGCTAATTACTACATATGATAAATACAGTGTTGGTAATATAGATCATTTCTTTTCAGCCATGATGCTTAATGATATTTATCTTATTCAGAGGAAAAACAAAAAAGGTACCCACTTCCCATGTAGAAAAAATTAGACTCCACAAAGAAGTTGCTTCTTCTGAAATTAACTTTTGAGAGACCTTGGAATAAACCATGTGTTCTCCATGATAGTATGACTCAGATGCAATTAAAACAGTTTAAATCCTGGATATAGGATCTCCTATAGCAAAACATTTTACTTTCATTTTTCAGTATTTGCTGCTTTCTAGATTTCTATTAGATAAGCTATGTCATTTTTCTGAAAAAGAAACTGAGTTATTGAGTGCATTAAGACAAGGCACTTAGAACTACAGTGTCAAAATCAAAAGGCATAAATGGGCATGGCAGTGCTGGTGGAAAAATCTGTGGTACTAGTGATCTGGTTAGGGCTTGTTGCACAGGCTGGGAGTAACTGGTTTGCTCTTTCAAGCCTCCAAGAGTACCTTAAACAAGGTGATAGCTCCTCTCTTCTTTAGCATTATATTCCTTTAGTCAACAAAGAACTTTCTCCACTCTGCTGCCCACCTCTGAGAGTATCTAAGATGAGAATACAGGGAAGAAAGGGTCATAAATGAATAGAATTATAGTCAAAAACATGAATTAAATATCCTTCCTCAAGTTATAAAGGATACTTTAATAGAACAGTCTCCAGAATTTGCTGCTATCACACCAAGTCATGCTGTTGCCCTATGACCTCACTCTTCCAATTCCATGACCTTGTCTTGCTAGGGGGTAAAAAGTCCCATTTCTTTTACTTTAGTGGGTTTCAACTGCAGCATTTCAGAAACAAGTTTTGGTTTGACACTCAGGAGAATAAAAACAAGTTGAGGGCAGAATGTATTTGGAAAAGCTTAAGACAAATTTACTTATATTATTTTATGATCATTTAGGATTACAGATCAATTTACCTCCATAAATCTTTGAATAGTCACTGTGACCACAGGATGAAAATCCTGTATTAGCCATTTTATAGGTTAAAACAAAAGATTGACTACACAGCCGACTTCCCTCAGATAACTATAAAGTCTATTATGAACATTGAATGACCAAAGAACATGGAAAAAATACATATGAATAAATACTGAAATGTTTATGAAAGATATTTATGAAAGATATTAAGACTTCTGTGTTTAGGTATGCACATATAATAAAATACATCTAAAAACATTTAAGATGCCTGTTTCATTTCTTAATGTAGGGAATAGGTTGACTCATTCAGGAAGATGTTCATTTTGGATCCCTGGGGTGTGCCTTTGTTAATGCCTTGCTGTCCATCCTCAACCTCCCCGGTCTGGCCTGAGGTCACGACCATCCAGTTAGATACCTCCAATACACTCCCTGTCACCCCTCCCAACAAACTGAGCTCTACTCATGCTTTCCAAATCTACCTTTCAAAATAAAAATAAACTTCTCTGCCCAGGCTTTGACCTACTGGAATAACTGGTAGATTTCCCAGTGGGATTGTTAAAGATCTGGTTGTCCTCACAATGTGGCCAGAAACACCACGTGGTCCAAGTTACCACTTCCGTCTTTTATACAAAGTGCTCTATTCTGACCCCTTAAGGATTGCTCTTGCTAAGTCCATTTTTTCCCCCTCATGTGGTTTTACTTCTGTCTCTTTTTCTGACCCTAGGCACATTTAGCATCAGGATACTCTTATCCATTTCTGAACCATGAACAGCACACAAACCTATCACAATTTGTGAATGAGCACTGGAGAGGTGTAGGGGTCAAGGGAAAACTTCCCCTTCACCCTCCAAAGGTTTCCTGAACATCACTGACAAAAAGAAGTTTAACAGGATAAAAGGCATAACAACTTATTTGATCATAGTTTTACCTGACACTGGAGCCTTTAGAATGAAGACCCAAAGGTACAGGGGTGATTACCCATTTTTATACTTAGGTTCAACAAAGTATGGACAGCCATGTAGAAATACGATTGGACAAAATAGGCGATCTAATGCTAATAGTCTGACCCGGCCTTGGCCAGTCTAGTTTGGATTCCTGGCCTCTCTGTGCAGCATTCCCTTCTCCTGGATATGGGATAGAACCTTCTCTAGAAGAGGAGTTTTATAACCTACAATTGAAGTAGGTCAAATAATTTTTGGCCAGTTTTTACACAGAAAGGTGGAGGAAAGCTAGAGTAATGCTTTTGGGTTTTATGGCTGGCTTCAAGAAAAGGGAGTTCTGGTTTCAATGACTCTTCTTAGGGAAGAGGGGCTCTAGTTTCTATGACCTGCCTCCTGGGAGAATGAGATTGAGAAGAGCGCAGGACATGAAGTCAGAGAAACACTGTTGCGTCTGAAGCCTTCACTTTGGACTATTATTTTCTGAGCCTCAACAGAGGGAAAAACAAAAAAGATAAGGAGGAGGAAGTGCAGAGGCAGAAAAAGAGGGTAATAATAACTACCATTTTGTACTGAGCACCAGGCATCCTGCTGGGCGCATTATCTGGCTTCACTCATTTAATACAACCCTAAAGCTGGGCACTGTCTTTACAGATGAGGAAACCGAAGTAAGAAGTGACTTGCCAGGTCACCCAGCTAGTATTTAGCAGAGCCAGGGTTCCTCCAACTCAAAAGAAGAGCTCTAAGAGAAATACGAGGGAAGAAGGTTTTTAATTGTTGTTTTAAAGGGCCAGCATAGTCGCTGGAGAGGAAAGGAACGCACATGCAAAGGGTGGAGAGAAACAAAAGGTGATGTGAAGTCAAGAACCGAGGAGAAAGAACTGTAGGGGAAGCAAAGCGAAAAAAGGTTGAGAAACGCCTTGAGTGCTGCGAGGACTTTAAGATTCAAACAGCATAAGAAGGAAGGTCAGAACTAGGAACACGACTCCCGTGTGCCACGCCCCGCCCCGCCCCAGGCGGACAGCAGAGACCGCCTCACGCCAGGAGGAGGCGGAACTTCCTCATCGCAGAGTCGCTGCTTCCCGTACAGTCCGGAAGCCTGTACGGAGAAGGGGCGGGGCCAAAACTGCCCGCCCAATCGGAGTGACGCTCTAGTCTTGCCGGGGGACTCGTGGGGTAACTTGCTCTGGGGAGCCAGCGGTATGGCGTCGGGCTGCAAGATTGGCCCGTCCATCCTCAACAGCGACCTGGCCAATTTAGGGGCCGAGTGCCTCCGGATGCTAGACTCTGGGGCCGATTATCTGCACCTGGATGTAATGGACGGGTAACTCCTCCGGGCTCCGGTCGGGCTTGCCGCGCGGGGGGCGGGATCAGCGCACCTTTATTGAGTGCCTGTTGGATGTACCGCGTCCCTGTGCCACCGAGCGCCTCACTCTGAACGCCATGCTAGGAGGGGAGTTGGGTAGGACCCCTGGAGGCTCTGGCAGGAGCAGAACTGTCGCGGCGTCCTGGGTTGCGGCCGGATCCCAAACCTCAATTCCTCCCCTCCCCCCCCACGTAACGTGTGGTCTTCTATCACTTAGGACCCGGAAGCGACCTAAATCTTTAGGACGTTTCTTCACTTTCAACTACAGAAACTGAGGCCCAAGGGGAGAAGCATGACTTGCCCAAGCTCATATAGCTAGTTAGTGGCAAAGCTGGGGAGACAGACTTCTGTAACGATTAAAGTTGGCACCTGCAGCGAGGTTCCCGAGTTCTGCCACTTGCTGGGTTACCTTGGACAAGCCACTAACCTCATTGAGCTTCAGTTTCATAATTTGAAAAATGAAACTACTAATAGAACCTACCGCTTAGGCATCTTTGGAAGATGAAATGAGCGAGTACATGTAAGGTTTACAGTGCCTGGCGTATATTAAGTTCTCTGTAATTGTTAGTTACATCATTATTAAAAGTCTGATTTCCTATTTTCTCTTCAGGCACCCTGTTCTTCAGGGAGGTCAGTTTTTTGTAAGTAATTTTTAAGCACTGTAGATACAGCACATAATATTGTTTGGAATCAGGATATTAGTTTCTGAAGTTGGTAATAGAATGAGGAAACAACCCCACAGAAAATAGTAAGACTCCCTCAAGATTACAGAAGATTGTGACAGACTTGCAGCTTGGCCCTTCCTGGGTTTGCCAAGTAGTTCTCTGAGCCCCACTGTTAACTGACTATAAAAATCATAAATGCCATTATCTTGAGTGGGGATGGAAAAATAAATTTATTTTAAATAGGTAAAAACCCTGTGTTTCCTCATTCAATTTGCAAATTGGTGTCATTTTCAAAAGGTGATGATTTCCTTTTCTTTTTAATGTTAATCTGACTTTGAAGAATTTTATCTTCCATTGCTCTATGTGGTTAAATGTATTGTTTCTCTTTTGCATTTTACTCAGTTACCTTAGGAGTCCACCCAACTGATAATGACAAAACTTTGACCATCGAGTACTAAGAATAGGCCAAATGTGTAAAAAGTTTAGTAAATGTTCTCTCTCACAAAGGTTGGCCTTTAGTTGGCCATTATATGTAATTGTACTTATTTACTTCATTTTTAACACCTTTGCTTGAAAGCCTTAAACTGTCACAGGTAATACCCTGAGTGTGTACCTCAAAGATAAGTAGCTACATTTTTGTGCTAGAGTAAACACCTAGAGGGTCACAGGATGGAATAAGCTACATGTATATTTGTGAATCTGTTTGACACAGAAAGCAATTTGGTTTTAATTAAACTATGTTTGAGTAAGTTAATGGTTGGGGAAAGTAATTGTTTCAGTTCACCAGTCAGGATTATTAATGATAACCATAATAGCAATGTTTATGAGCACTTGACTATTTCCGTTCTGGTGTTTTTTTTTGTGTGAATTAACTCACCCAGCCGTTTGAAATTGATGTTATTACCACCAGCATTTGACAGCGAGGAGTTGGGCACAGAGAGGTTAAGTCATCTGACAGTGGTCTCGAAAATAGTGGAGCCAGGGTTGGAAGCAATGCAGCAACTTGTGTTGTCTCAAATTAAATGCTTTCTGTGGGTCCTAGGTTTACAGGGAATGGTCTTTGGCCTCAAAAAAGCAACTAATAATTTGTATACTTATTTTTGTTAACTGTATGCTTATTGTTATTAACTTATTTCATGTCTTTCCTGCTCCCCTGTAAGCTTCCTGAAAGCCAAGTTTTTTTTCTTTTTGCTCACCTATGTATTCTTTGCTGGAAAAGCACCATAAGGAGCTTAGTAATCATTGGCTGAATGAATGAATGGCTTAATCATAATAGGAGGAGTCTCTCAGGAGTCACTTTTGTCCCCTCGCAGCTCTATGGCAGACTGAGCTCAATAAGATAAATTGGATCCATAAAATGGATCAGAGTTTTGGGAACAAAAAAATTTTTAAAAAGTATTTGTTTTTTATTTATTCCTCTTCCCCTTTGCCAGGAGGTACTTTGGTTTGGAGAAACTGAATTCTGCATACACAATTTTAAAATTATTTCTCTTTTAATCTTCTCTACTTTCTGAGTTAAAAGCTGTTTTTATTCCCCTTTTGCAAAGGAGAAAACCAGTGTAGGGAGGTTCAGCTTCTTCCCTGATGTCTCACCAGATTCAGCAGAGGCCGGCAGAGCTGGTGCCAGGGCCCCTACGTGATGTGCTGTGGTGTCTAGCTAGGGCCATGAAAGTGCAGCCACAATGTGCCTTCCCTCTCAGGACTGCCTTCATGGTTTTTTTTCCTGGCCCCTTTTTAAAATCTCATCCAACATTACACTTTGGATGTGCTTGTTGTTTTCTAGTCTCCTCCCCACCGAGACCTCCAATTTCTCCCCTGGTTACAACTGAATTTCTTCATTTAGAAAGTCGGAAACTGGTTTGCGGAGTACTGTGGAAGATGGAGCACTAGCATGACTGGATATGTGAAACAAAGGACAAGCGGATTATCTGGGGGAAAAAAACCTAGAAAACATAAATACATCATGACAGGACAGTGACTAGAATGTGTTCATCCTAACCATGGGAACAGAGCAAAGAATTTCTAAATTAGCAAACTAATTTCTAAATTAGCTACCAGGATTTAAAACTGGGACGATTTCACATTTCTGACTTTTGCTGCATTTCTCACTTTTGGGGGAAAAAAACAAAAACAACAACAACAAAAAAACAAAGACTTCCAGCACTGGGTCCTCAGTCTTACAAGGTGACACGCGCTGGAGCTGACAGGGGCAGCGTCACCTTTAGTCATCCGGGATGTACTTCATTTGGTGCCTTTCCCTATCTGCTCTGTTTTGCTCTTTGATGTTATCTACTAACCCCCAGCAGCATTTGAGTTTGTGATTCCTGATTCACAGGAAGATTGTTTTCTAGTTACAGTCCTGTACCTTTTATAGGAAGATTGTTTTCTAGTTACAGTCCTGTACCTTTTATAGCGACTCTAATCCTCCTCTTACCATCTTTGCCTTGTTGGGAGATAGGGTAAATGGCTTGATCTGTCTGCAGTAGATTGTGTTAGAATTATGTAAGTAAAGCTTAGGAGTGATGATGGAATGTGAGAGAGAAAATTGTATCGTTGTATTACAAAAATTATAGTGTAATTCCAGTGAGTCCCTGGGAGAAAGGGATACCTTTTTATTGTATTTTATTTCTTTCACAGTTAACCGACTCCAGAAAATAAAGGAAAAAGAGGCAGAATAAGATAATGATGAAGCATAATTTTTAATGAAGTTTCTCTCCATTAAAGTGAAACAGTTAAGTGTTTTCCAAGCTGGTCTGTTAACTCCCTCTGGCATTTATTAAAAAGTCAGATTCCTGGTCCTCTTTGGAGTCAGTAGGCTGAGGTGGAGACTGTAAATACATTAGAACTGCTCTCATCGTTACTGTTTGGTAAATTTGAGACACCCTGACTTCATGCTTAGGATTGTAGCCCTTTTTTGTTATGGCTCAGCATAGCCTTTGGGTTTTTTGAGACTACTGGTGCGTTTTTGTTCTTCCAGTATACTTTGTGAACCTAGCATTTAATTGATTTTCAGAAGCACAAATTAAGTCACATAACTGTAGGGATAGTATTTTTATACGTTTTGTTTAGGTTTTCCCAAAAAAGTAGAAGTGTATTTTTTTTTTTGGTTCTCGTGTTTACTCGGGAGGTGGATATTATACTTTTATTTTCATGATAAATGAAACCTACTGTTAAGACAACAAAACTATTTCCCAGACTACACAGCATAATAAAAGAACAGTATGTGAAATTCAAATCTTTAATTCCAGAGTTGTAAAGCATTCAGTAGGCCTTACTGCCTGCTTCTGTGACCCTTATTTCAAGTTTTAAGTAAACACATACATCTTATCCACAGCCCTGACAATCATTGCTCAGGCAAATGGTAGAATCACTTTTTTCATGATAGAAATTAAACCTCCAAAGACCAAGGTGTTATTGAGTGAAAGTGTCTGTACCCATCCGCCTTACCTGTCCCTCTCCGACGTGTCCTGAATCCTTACCTCTCTCTCTTGAATCTCTTCTCCGCTAGACTTGTTCCCCATTTGTTTCGTTAGTTGTTGTTATAGGGACAGATGAGCATAGTAGTTAAGAGCCTGGACTTGGTAGCCGTAGTGCCTATGTGTAACTCCCGCCCCCAGCGCTTACTGGTTGTGTGACCTTGGGCCTCTGTTCCTCATCTGTAGGATACAGTTAATAAAAGTACCTACCTCATAGGGTTGTTGTGAGGTTTTAATGATTTAATATATAGAAAGTCTTTAGAACTGTGTGTGGCCCACGTATAAGTTTGGTTTTTATTAACAGTCATTCTACCTGTCATCTTAACTGTTAGGCCTTAAACATAGTTTGTATTTTAACTCCCCTCCCACACACCTAATCATTTAACGGATCCGATCAGTTTTGCCTGTTTTGTCATTCTTAGTGTTCCTTGCCACTTACCAAGTGGCAGTTGCAATTACCTACCCTGTTGTAATTTATTTCCCATTCTATCTTATTTATTAATATTTCTTGCTTTAAGATCTTACTTCATATTTCCAGCAGGACAAAAGTCCAGACAATGAGCTTGGCCTTTGATGCCTCTCATGTGATACTACCCACCTCCCATCTTTTTTTCACACTAGCCAAAGTCGGTCAATACCACTCTCCACGTCTTTGACTATAACTTGCTTGTTTCTGCTTCTGCTTCATTTTCAGCCTTTGTTTCTTTTCCCATCTTTATAAATCCTATTTTGTAAATCTCATGAACTTCTTTCTTAATGTTCTCTAATACTTGCTCTTATTTTATGTATATTTTGTCTATAATCACATGTTACCTGCCTGTTATTGTATAGCTTTTCTTGTAATCCTCATATAGGATAATACCTGCTGCTTTAACAAAGCCCAGATTTCAGTAGCTTAGTTCTAGTTTCTCCTCATGTAAGAGTTCAGCGTGAGTGTTCTTCCATTCTGTGTCTCTTCCATTCTGTAAGGGCTTTGTTGGCAGAAGGGTAAAGTGGCAATAGGAAAAGAATTCTCCTTAACCTTCCGGACTCTGCAGTGACACACGTTACTTGCACTCACAGTCCGGTGGTGAGAGTTATTCACATAAGCCACTTGGATGTAAAGGGAACTGGGAACTGGGATGTAAAGTCACATGAGTCACTTGAATGTAAAGGGAACTGAGCATGAGAAGGTTTGACTGAGTTGACATCCCACTGACAACTATACGATAGCAGTAGGGTTGTGAATTCTGGTGAGTCCTTAGCTGTCAATCTCTGTCATCTCTTGCCAGTGAGATGGTAAGCTCCTAGGAAAAACAGGAACTGGAGCATATTTCTTTACAAAACAGTATTCTGAAGCACCTAGTATGGTACTTGCATATAGGAGATTTTATTATTATGATTATTGTTTTTATTTTTATTTTTTTTGGAGACGGAGTCTTGCTCTGTTGCCCAGGCTGGAGCGCAGCGGCGCAATCTCGGCTCACTGCAACCTCCACCTCCTGGGTACAAGCGATTCTCCTGCCTCAGCCTCCCGAGTGTCTGGGATTACAGATGCACGCCACCATGCCCAGCGAATTTTTGTATTTTTAATATAGATGGAGTTTCACCATGTTGGCCAGGCTGGTCTTGAACACCTGCCCTTGTGATCCGCCCACCTCGTTCTCCCAAAGTGCTGGGATTACAGGTGTGAGCCACTGAGACTGGCCCTGGTTTTGTTAAATATTTAAGTGAACTAGTGATAGAACAAAAAGATTAACTGGAGTAAGGTAAAGGATAAGTACCGTGGGTCTGGTAGACTTGATTCATTTTTGTTTTTGTTTTTGAGATAAGTCTCGCTTTGTTGCCCAGGCTGGAATACAGTGGCGCAATCTTGGCTCACTGCACTCTCCATCTCCCAGGTTCAAACGATTCTCCTGCCTCAGCCTGCTGAGTAGCTGGGATTACAGGTGCATGCCACCACTCCCAGCTAATTTTTCTATTTTTAGTAGACACAGGGTTTCACTACGTTGGCCAGGCTGGTTTGAGCTCCTGACCTCAAGTGATCTGCCTGCCTCAGCCTCCTGAAGTATCGGGGTTACAGGAATGAGCTACTGCACCCAACTGGTAGACTTAATTTGAATCCACTTCACAAATTATTAGCTGAGTTACTTAAGGATTTTATTTATCTTGTGCTCTTCAAAGGGGATAATAATAGCATCTACTCTATAAGGCTGTCGTGAAGATGAAGTGAAGTAAATTACAGTGCTTGGCATGTAGTAAACCCTCAGTGAAAGGTGGTCATTATTAATAAACACATCACATTTCTTTATTAGTCTTCTTTAAGAAAGTTTAAAGAAACTATCATTTAATGCCCTGTGATAGAAGTGATTAGAAGTAGTCACAGGCCTCGTGAGACAGACTAGGATTCAGATCAATGTTAAGAGTCCAGAACTTACTAACTAGTGTGTGACTTGGGCAAGTCATAAAGCCTGAGGGTTTCTGATTTTGTCATCTCTCCATTTCTACCTGTCATGGGTTGTGAATTACAGAGTCAAATCATTATGAAAATATATGTGACATGATTTGTTGAAATGTCAAGAAGACGTTACCTGGTAAAACCAAAATAACCCGGTATTTTTAGTATTATTTAATACTGATGATTAAGTATTAAATTGAAAAACATTGCACACAATCCCCTCAACCCGTGTCAGAATTCATATTGAGAGAGATACAGAAACTGAATTGAAAACATTTTCAGAGTAGATTTTGTTTGTCTTGTAGGCATTTTGTTCCCAACATCACCTTTGGTCACCCTGTGGTAGAAAGCCTTCGAAAGCAGCTAGGCCAGGACCCTTTCTTTGGTAAGTGGGTGTTATGCCATCTGAAGCTGGATGTGTTGCTCAAGTAAAGGAAAACTGGATGGTTGATTTTTTTAACTTCCAAGTTCATCTGGCTCCCTTTCCCCAACTTCCCTATGCTGGGTCTTCATTGGCGTGACTCCAGTAACAAGCCAAACTTCTTCCTGCCTCTGGGCCTTGGCTCATCTGCGTGGAAAGGTAGAGGCTTGGCTGGCTGCCACATCTTTGGGCCTCAAGTCATTTGTCAGTTCCTCAGAGAGGCCTTTTTGAGCACCCTCTCCCAAATTAACCTTTATCTAATTATCTTATCACCTGTTGATTTTCCTCCAGAACTTCCTTTGATCTGCGATGACTTTTATTAGACTGTAAACTTTGAGGGCAGGGATTGAATCCACTTTATTTACTGTGGTTTTCCTAAAGCTAAGCATAGACATGATCAGGGTTCAGTGTGATTGTTAAATGAGTTTATGAATCAGTTGATTTATGGTCCAGAAGCCATTTGTTTTGTGCAAATTGGAGCTTTCTACAAGTGGTGCCTAAATATTCACTCCAATGTCATAGTACAATGTAAATTAAGATTTTTAAGATTACTTAGTGGCCTACAAGTGATTTATATTAAGTTAGCAATGTCTCACCTGTCAGATCTCTTAAACATGAGAAATTGTACACGTTTTTTTAAGTAGTGTTATTTATTTTTTTCTTTTTTTAAAAAAAGAGACTGAGTTTTGCCATGTTGCCCAGGCTAGTCTCAAACTCCTGGGCTCAAGCAGTCCACCTGCCTTGGCCTCCCAAAGTGCTAGGATTACAGGCTTGAGCCACCACGCCTAGCCTAAATAGTTTTTTAAATGTAACTTAGAATTTAATAGAACTTAGATTCTTTTTAATCAGCATATTGTTGACCAGTTTTATGAAGGACTCTGTGCTGTTCGCTATGGTAGTCATAAGCCACATGTAGCTACTAAAATTAAATAAACTTAAGTTCATGACCAGAATGGCCAACATGGTGAAACCCCGTCTCTACTAAAAATACAAAAATTAGCCGGGCATGGTGGCGCACGCCTATAATGCCAGCTACTCAGGAGGCTGAGGCATGAGAAGCTCTTGAACCTGGGAGGTGGAGATTGTAGTGAGCTGAGATCATTCCACTGCACTCCAGCCTGAGTGACAGTGTGAGACTCCATGTCAAAAAAAAAAAATTTTTTTTTTAATTAAATTACATAAACTTAAAAATTCAGTTTCTTATTTACATTAATCGCGTTGCAAGTCTTCAGCAGTCACATATTGTGCAGTGCAGCTATGGGACATTTCCAATGTCACAGAAAATTCAGTTGGATACAGTCTTCAGCCCCTGCATTTGAGTACACCAAAGAAAATGTACATTATTACCTCATTTATGTGGCATGAGGAAACAATGTTCCACCAATATGCTCACCATTTTGAAATTTCCAGATAATGGGATATAGTCCTCTGATTATCTAAACTTTTTTTTAAGCCATAGTTAGCTTATATAGCAGATACCATGACTTTTCCTTTGAATTAAGGTTGTTCTCATGACCGTGAGAGGTGGATGAAATACATAGCATTGTTTGCTCCCACTGTACAATGGCCAGAATCCTCGCTTCTGGCTTTGTTGTGTGGATTTTTTTAATGCTTTCTTTTTTTTTTCCTTTTTCCTCCCTTTTATTTGGGCTCCCATTGTCACACCATACTATTGTCTATATCATTTCCTGTCAGTGCCTTTCCTTTTAACAATCCTGTGTTGCTGACACCACACACAATCTGCTTTTTCTTGTTGTTTTTAATTTGTTGATAAACTTGCTAATTAATATTTCTAGAATTTTATCTGAAAGATAAATCCATTTACTTTAATGTTTGGGTTTTGTGACCCTTGTTTTTCGGTTTTTGGCTTTTTGTTGTTGTTGTTGCTTTAAGGGACAGACTCCGTCTATTACCCAGGCAGGAGTACAGTGATACAATCATAGCTCACTGCATCCTTGAACTCCTGGGCTCAAGCAGTCCTCCCGCTGCAGCTATAGCTAGGACTACAGGTGTGTGCCACCACACCCGGCTATTTTTATTTTTATTTTTATTTTTTTACTTTTTGTAGAGATGGGATCTCCCTGTATTGCCCAGGCTGATCTTGAACACTTGGGCTCAAGCCATCCTCCTGCCTTGGCCTCCCAAAGTGTTGTGATTGTAGGTGTAAGTCACTGAGCCCAGCTACCTTTGTTTTTTATATTAAGAAACATTTGTTTAATTCTTGGATTTTGGTTGTTGGATAATTGATACATGAATGTATTCTAGGACCAAGATTACATGTTGTGTTGTATATGTAACGCTAACATTCTTAACTCTTCAGTTTTCATGTTGAGTAGAAATAAACGTCTAAGAAATAAAGTGATAGGGAAAAGTCTGTTCCTGTTATTGTCTAAATCAGTGATCCTCAAGTACTTTGTATAAGGACTCACACAATTCCTTAAGACCCTTGCAGGTCATCCATGAGAGTATATCAAAACTATTTTCATAATACTAGGAAATTATTTACCATTATTTCTACTGATGGTTCAAAAACATTGATGAGTTAGTTTGCTTGTGCCTTAACCAACTCAAGGCAGGGACTATATCAGGAGTTGTTATATTCTTCATCATCATGCATTTGCAATAAATATCCTTGATGAAGCAGTACAAATTAATAAATCTTGGTCCTTGAATACATGCCTTTTTAATACTTTGTGTGACAAAGTAGGAAGTGCATATAAAGCACTTGTGCTGCATTGCTGCATATTGGAATTGGAACATAATGGTTTTCTCAAGGAAAACTACTTGTACCATAGAGGTATGATCTGAACTAGCTGCTTTCCTCCAGAACACTATGTTTATTTGAAAGAACAACTGAGAGATAAACTATGGTTTTTCAGACCTGGCTATTTTAATGACTTTTAAAAAATGTTAACTAAATGCGGCTGTCTCTTCAAGGAAAGATACTTTGTCAGTTTTTGTTCCCAAAATTAGAATTTTGAAGAACTTGTGTATCTTACCACTGTGGATTTGATAGCGTCCCAACAGTTAACAAGCTTTTCTGATGAGATCTGTAGTTATTTTAACAAATGTAATTTTGGGGTACTATGGAATGAAATCTGTCACTGTTTGTCAGATGTGTGTAACTCAGTAAATCAGTACTTAAAATACCCATTCAAAATACAAGACAAACAATGGGTTTTAATGTAACAAAGAATGAAAAGCTTATTGATAGGGTTTACAGAGTGCACATTGCAGCTAACCTTTATAAAATTACCACTCAGCACATTTAAGGTAGGCTAGGCTAAAGCTATGACGTTTAGTATGTTAGGTATATTAAATGCAGTTAGACATAACAATATTTTCAATTCAGGATGAGTTCATTGGGATGTAACCCCGTTGTAAGTCATAGAACATCTGTATTACAACAGATTGGATATGGAACAGATGTGAGAATATAGGTGTCTTCTATTAAGCCAGACACCAAAGACTTGCAAAAATGTAAAACAAACAATACCACTCTTAATTAATATGTAATAGAGGTATCTTTTTTGAGACAGTCTTGCTCTGTCGCCCAGGCTAGAGTGTAGTCGTGGCCTTCATACCTCGTTGAAGCCTCAGTCTTCCTGGGCTTAAGCAGTCCTCCCACCTCACCCCTCCCCTCCAGTAGCTGGGACTGCAGGATCACACTACCATGCCTAGCTAATTATTCTGTTGTTATTGAGAAGGAGTCTTACTACATTGCCCAGGATGGTCTCAAACTGGGCTCAAGCCATCCTCCCTCCTCAGCCTCCTAAGATTATAGGTGTGAGCCACCGTACCCGCCAAAAATTACATGCTTGAAAATGTCTTAGTTTGAATTTCTTATACATTAAATATCTATAAATATAACCCATATCAACAGAAGTTTCTTGGGGTCTTTATTAATTTTTAAGAGTGTGAACTCCTGGGCTCAAGCAATCCACTTGCCTTGGCCTCCCAAAGTGCTAGGATTACAGGCTTGAGCCACCACACCTAGCCATATATAGTGAGTGTTTTTTTTAATGTAACTTAGAATTTAATAGAACTTAGATTCTTTTTAATCAGCATATTGTTGACCAATTTTATGAATAATAGATTATGATTGTAATAGATGATAATAGAATGATAATAGAATGTTTGAGAATTGCTGATCTAATGTTAACTGTACACGGATTTGCTGAGCTACTGACTCCCTAAACACCAAAGAAATTCTCCGTTGAGGGTTGCTAGTGGTTACTGGATGCTAGAGATTGAGTAAGGATGACATAGCTAGCAGTCTGGTAACTTACGGAATGAATAGAGTAGGTATTTTCAACCAGCTTGAATTTTCCTTGTTTATAATTCAAAGAATAAGAAACACCAGATTTAATACTTTTTTTAAAGAATAAAGTTTTACCTATTAAAATATGTTCTAATTTAGGCTGGGTGTGGTGGCCCATGCCTATGATCCCTGCACTTTGGGAAGCCAACATGAGAGGATCACTTGTGGCCAGGAGTTAAGCGAAACCTCATCTCTATTTAAAAAAAAAAAAAAAAAAAAAAATTCTCATGCAGTTACTTTTGGTGGATTAGAAATACAAATGTTAATCTTGACTTTATTAGTCAAGCTTTATACTCTCTTTTTCTGACTTTTTTTTTAAAGGCTTTGTTGTATTTCATAATTGTTCTGGAATGTTAGAAATTTTTTTTCTTAAGTATAACTTGGCTGTATCAGAAATGTGCTTCCTCTAGCAAAATAAAAAACTCAAAACCTCTCCTCACTACATTTATCAAACACAGGATGCTTCACAGTGTTATTTCTTGGTTTAGCTTGTTTTAAGCTGCCCTCTCCTTCTCATGATATGCTATTATGATTTAAGTCAAGATCTTTAAGCAGGCCATGCCCATTTTCACCTTATATGTTTATATGGATCAAGCTTTAGCATTAGGATGGATATCAGGTTTCTTGTAGTCAACATGTCCTTCCCCCTAAATTTGTTCTTGCAGTCTTTTGCCTCTCAATTAATGGCAGTTCCATTCTTCTAGTTAATAAGTCCAAAATCCTTGATGCCATCTTTGTTTTCCTCTCATCTGTCTATCCGTGGAGGATCTTCTCGTCCTCCACATCTCATCCATCCACAGCTCTCTTTGCTCTTATTTCAGAACATATCCATCCTGAATTGCTGCCATCATTTTTCACCTGGGTTATTGCTATCGTAGCTTCCTCGGTCGATAGTATCTTGTCACTTCACTGTGGTGATTTCTCCCAATGGCCTGCAGAATGCCGTAGGGTTTCTCCTCACCACGTGCTTCCCTGACCTCTGACTGGTGTATCTCCTTCCCCATGCACACCAGCCATATTAACTGCCTACCTAGTGTGCATTTTACTTCCTTGTTTATTGTTTGACTGTCCCATTAAGAATGTAATCCCTGTGACAGGAGAGTTTCATGTTTTTGCTCTAACCCTAGGACCTAGAATAATTAATAGTGCAGTAATTGCTCAATAAATTGAAAGAAGAAATGAAAAGAATCACTTAATTTTCCTAGAGGAAACTAGTCTGCATGGATAATATGACATATTCTTTAAGTTTTGTAGAGTGGCATTTCCTGGACCTGGACCTAGATTTCCTGATTTTTAGATGTTAACTTTTTATATACAGCACTGTATGCATTTTGTGGGAAAAGGGTTTTTGTAAATGAATTTAAATAAATCCATGTCTTCAGAATAAGAGGAAACTACCTATACTGAATTATAACTATTGAAATAATGATTTGTGTGATGCCCAAAGAGTTCATATCCGAAGTGGCAAAAACTGCATACAGGTTGGCTTCCAATAGCATGAACCAGGTATTTTTCAGTAATATTTTGAAGTGTCTTTTTTTTCTAGACATGCACATGATGGTGTCCAAGCCAGAACAGTGGGTAAAGCCAATGGCTGTAGCAGGAGCCAATCAGTACACCTTTCATCTCGAGGCTACTGAGAACCCAGGGGCTTTGATTAAAGATATTCGGGAGAATGGAATGAAGGTAAGAAACCAATGATGAGAGTGTTTTGTAACATTCACTGTCAGTTGGGAAAGATTTGCTGGAAACAGGAAATTTTCTCTTTTTTTGAGACAGAGTCTTGCTCTGTCGCCCAGGCTGAAGTGCAGTGGCACAGTCAGGGCCCATTGCCTACTTTAGCAGCTGTTCTTCATCTATGATGCCAGGATTTAACTTCTTTGTCAAATAGCATTTATATATTCCACTAATATTTTCTGAAAGCTACTGCTTGCTGGAAGTACTTACATTTAATAGTCTTGTTAACTTTTGAAAAATAAGAACAGATATTTCTACTGGGCCTGTTGTGCCACATAATGTAATACAGAGGGAATTGTAAATGTCAATGTGATACAGCATATTTGTGTCTGTTACAGGTTGGCCTTGCCATCAAACCAGGAACCTCAGTTGAGTATTTGGCACCATGGGCTAATCAAATAGATATGGCCTTGGTTATGACAGTGGAACCGGGGTTTGGAGGGCAGAAATTCATGGAAGATATGATGCCAAAGGTAAAAGAAGTATTTGATTTTGGGGTGAGACTTTTACCGTGTGTTCATTCAGTAAGCATTTATTGAAAGGCTTGTATATTTAGGCATAACCTGTTCTGAAGGTGAGGAGATGGGGATGCTTACAGATCATTCTGATACAGTATATAATAAATGCTGTAATAGAGTTCTGATTTGAAAATCAGAGAAGTATTACATCTTTATCTTGAAATTTTCTCTTTCTTTGAGACAAAGTCTTGCTCTGTCACCTGGGCTGGAATGCAGTGATGCAGTTAGGGTTCATTGCAGCCTCGACCTCGTGGACTCAAGAGATCCTCCTGCCTCAGCGCCCTGAGTAGCTGGGACTACAGGTGCACACCACCATGCCCAGCTAATTCTTACATATTTTAGTAGAGGGGAGGCCTCACTGTGTACCCAGGCTGGTCTTGAACTCCTGGGCTTAAGCTGTCCTCCCTGCTTGGTCTGCCAAAGTGCTGGGATTAGAGGCGTCAGTCACCACGCCTAGGAGTCTTGAAATTGTCTTTTGAAACTGTTATCTCTGTAACCTTTAAATCTCTTGGAAGTTGTCATTGACTATTGAGGATTTGTCTGTCTTCTTTCCATGACACACAGTCTCTATAAAGACATTACAGATTGCTGTTTGCCAAATAGAACAAAGCTTGCTATTAAAAACCAAGTGTTCCCCGGTAATATATTGTATTGGTATAGTTTTTGTGTGAGACAATTGGAGTTTTAAGTGCTAATTTTGGCTGTTGGATTTTTTTGTTTATTTGGTTGTCTACCCGCCCACCCCCACCGACATATCCACTTTAGGAGTTACTTATTTCCTCATGTATATATCTAGGTTCACTGGTTGAGGACCCAGTTCCCATCTTTGGATATAGAGGTCGATGGTGGAGTAGGTCCTGACACTGTCCATAAGTGTGCAGAGGTGAGATTGCTCTTCAACTCTGACTAGAACAATTTCCTGTCAAGTATGTCTCCAGGACATTGTCTCATGGGCCAGCGATTCCCTCTATGGTTCCTAAGTTGACTTTCTTTCTTGGAAAAGTATTTTTTGTTCACATGTACAACTAGGAAAATAAACAGCCATAAGTGGATTTTTTTTTTCTTTTTCTGAGACAGTCTGTCTTTGTAGCCCAGGTTGGAGTGCAGTCGTGTGATCTCTGCTCACTGCAATCTCTGCCTCCAGGGTTCAAGCGATTCTCCTGCCTCAGCCTCCTGAGTAGGTGGCATTACGGGTACCTGCCACCGTGCCTGGCTAATTTTTTTTATTTTTAGTAGAGACAGCATTTCACCATGTTGGCCAGGCTGGTCTCGAACTCCTGACCTCAAGTGATCTGCCTGCCTTGGCCTCCCAAAGTGTTGGGATTACAGATGTGAGCCACTGCATCCGGCCCATAAGTGGATATTCTAAAATCACATAAATTGTTAAATAGTAAATCCTGGTTGTCTCAGGAAGGCTGAAGAAAGTTCTTTTTTAAAAAATAATATGTTGAATTTCAGCCCTTTGGAAGATCATTAAGTTCCAGGGCCTTGGAAGTGAGAAATTTTTCCAAAATATGGAATTAAAAGATACCTCGTCTCCAAGGGGGATAAAAGTAGAGAAATCTAATTGACCTAATTATTACGTTATTCTTTAGAACCTATATATTACTTAGTTGTTCCTTGTAAGAACTTGCTAGAACCATTTTTGATTAAAATTTAGCCCTGATACCCCTTTGGCTGTCTCTATATACCTCTTTGGCTATCTGTATATAAATAAAAACTTTTTTTTAACTTTTTTTTCAGATAGCTAGTCTAGCATAGTCAGGCTCCCGAGGATGCCAGCCCTCCTAGTAGCACCACAAGTGATTAAAATAAAACTCACATGACCTGCTTTTCTTTCACAGTGTGGTGTATCTGCTTCCAGGTTCTGTATAACTCTCACACTTTTCTGCTTGATATATACCCATCAAAAGCTTGACAGTAGTAAATACTTATGCAGGAGGGGCTGGGCAGATAATGACTGAGCTCATATCCTTTTGACTGCTTGTGGAATTGCTTTGTACAAACTGTGCTTTGCCAGTATACTACTCTGCTTTTATGCCAGAGGTTGCAAATTTTTTTTGTGAAAAATCAGACCTTGGTGATGATCTTAAACAGCAGGATATGAAGAACTCCCACAAGCTTAGCATTCCAATAATGGAACACTAGGCATAAATGGGTTAACTGAAGAGATATTTGCAGTATTAACCCTATAAAACTTACCTTTATAATTTCTGTGAGGAATATTGTTAGAAATGCTGTCATACATAAAGTGACACTGTCTGGAAAAATTTTCCTCAGCCTGTGGTTCTCCCACTTCTCCCTCTTTGTTCTAGCAGTGAATCACAAAACAGATTGGGTTTCCATCCTCGAATCAAATCCTAGGAAGCTCAGAGTTACATTTGGACCCAATTTTTTAGCTTTTCTTTTTTAATTTCTTTGCTTCCATATTTAAACATATGTTAAAAACTTTTTTAAAGCCACTTCAAAACCATTCTGGAATGCAATGAAGTATAAAGAGAGACATTCATTCCATTTTTTGACACAAAAATGAGAAATCACTTTAATTTTGCCGTAATTTATGGATAATTTCACATGGTAGCAATAATTGTCCTTTCACACTCACAAATTAAGAATAAAAGTTTTTTTTTTTTTTAGTAACTAATAAAAGCATTGGTGCATATTGGGAAAAACCTTAGTGGGCTTGAGGAGTAAAGGCTTTTAATAAACCTTATCTAAAGAGTAGCAAAGATACCATGTAGATTATTAAGAGTTGGTTTACTAGAAAGGTCAATGATTTCTTAGACACATTTAAAAATAATCTCACATCCTCATTTGTGAACATTTTAAATTTTTCTTATTGAACTAGATTGCTTAAGTCTGCTTAATCTCAAAGTGGCTCTCATATGATTGAAATGTTGACAGATGCAAGGGTAGACATTCTAGTCCAGGAATTCTGTTTTAGGTTTTTCTCCATTTTCCTTTGAGGCGTAACCTAACTGTTTACTTCTTCCAGGCAGGAGCTAACATGATTGTGTCTGGCAGTGCTATTATGAGGAGTGAAGACCCCAGATCTGTGATCAACCTATTAAGAAATGTTTGCTCAGAAGCTGCTCAGAAACGTTCTCTTGATCGATGAAACCATAAGGAGCCCAATGTTTCTGTTCATGAAATCTCCCTTTTACTGGAAAACAGGAATATTGACTACCAAATCATAATGCAATTGAAGCTGCACTGCTTTTTTGAGCAGTTATTCATTCCAGTGATTAAAACTGATTGTGTAGAATATTCTAAGAGGTTAGAAATTGGTGTGTATAACTATGTTTTTAGTGATGCAGCTTAATGATTAGTGAGTAAGATACTGTTTTTATTGAGAGACTTGATTTTTATAAAGAGTAAAAATACGGCTGTATTAAGGTTACAAACAGAAAAGTGTCTTAATGCCTAAGGAGGGCATATTGACTACACTACAAAAACAAATTTTGTCTGTACTTCTGAAAAGAATTTTGTTGTTTCTCAGCTGTTTTCCAAAAGCAAAGGAAGTCTTTATGGTTTTTTTCTATTTCATGTTATTTGTGGTTTGTTTATAAGTTTGGGTGGGATGGCATACCATATTCTTGGTTCTTAAAATCTATCACTTTTAACCTTACACTTGATGTGTGAAAAATATAAAAACAATGTATGAAACCCAGGGGTTGTAAAATACAAGCATAGATTTTATCAGGGTGTTTTGTCAAAGCAGATTATTCAGTGATTCCTCCCCACCATTCTTAAGGACGTTAAATAATGCTGTTGTGTTAGCTCTGAGTAGAAAGGAAAAAGTAAAACCTCTGTTTGGAAGTAATACTGGGTTGAATTCTGACCGCCCCTTTCTAGCTGGACCTTTAACAAATCACCCAATCTTTTTTGCATTTCTCCTAACTCATTTATACATTAAATGTAATTATAACAACTGTGGGGTTGTATTGAGAATTAAGAGGTAATACTATATACCTAAAGTTTCCAGTACTAGTCCCAGAATTTAGAATATGCTCAATACAAAGTAGATAGCATTATATAAGTTTATATTTCATGAGTTATAAAGTACTTTGATATATTCTCATTAAATCTGTAAATCACCTCTATAAGTAAGTGGTAATAATAAAGCAGGTATTTTTGTCCCCATTTAAAAAATGAAGAAATTAATGCTCAGTAGTAGGATGGTACCCTGAAAGGATCTAGGAAGTGGTAGAATTTCTGGTCTGTACTTTTACAAATGGAGCCCTTGGGAGGTCGGTTAGGTAAGAAGCTTTTTACTTAACATTGTCTTATTTCCAGTCTAATTTTACACTGTAGCAGAACCAGATGGCTGAGAATATTCTGGAACTATGGATCTTGACCCCAAGGATATATTATTTTATTCCAAGAAAGATCAGGTAGGCGAAAAGATGACAGGATGCAGAGTCAATCCATAAACTAAGTATTTATAACTGTTTGAATTATAGAGAGTCTAAAAATATGTGTCAGCTATTTCATTCCTGTAAATACTCTTGCTGTGTTATAAATATGGCAAGAAATATCAGTACCAGTATCAATAGACTTCTTGAGGCTACTATAAGTTTTGAGAAATAAGGTTCAAAAAGTAAGAATGCTAACAGTTAAGCTTAGACTAGAGCTTGCTTGGGTTTCTTCCTGCATTACAAGGTAAAAATGTGTTAATGTTTGTTTTTATTTCAGCTTAGGAAAGCTTTGTGCCATGAGTAGGTCGCATTTAATAACAAGCAACACAAGGTATATAGAAATAACTTTAATTAAAAAACTTACATAGAAGATTATAATATCAGACATGACAAAGATTTGAGTTTATTTGCCTGGACAACTTGGGTTTGTCTGGCTTTTGTTTTCTTTTTCTTTAAAAATAAATGTACAGTAAAACTACAAGCAAAAGTTTGTCAGTATTGAATTTGGATTTTTTACCCCTTAAAAGGACTAGTATAATTTCCAATCTCTAACAAAAACTTAGTGTCAAATCTCACAGATTAGGCCAAATGGCCAATATTTTCAGTTATGTGGGTAGTACAACTTGAATAACGTTTTTACATGACAAAAAGTGATTTATATAAATTGTCCTCAACTTTCACATATAAAAAATGGTTTTATAGCTTCAAAAGGAATTTTCTTTCATATATACTCTTTAGTATCCAAATATTGAAGCTTTGTTTTTTGAAAATGTTTAATTCCCAATCTAGGATGCAAGCAAGAATATATGTTTATTTGAATAGAGTAAGCTATGGCAAAGAATGACCAAATTAGCTAGAAATAGAAATCAGGCAGAATTACTAATTTCTTGCTAATCTAGAAATACAATCTTTTTTTTTTTTTTTTCAAATTTTATACTGATAGGACTTCACTGTTTGTGGCTCATTTTAAATTGGTGTCTTCATGAGACACATTAATTGGTAAAACTCAAATTGAGTTTTCAAAGATGTGATAGTATTAAATTGCACCAATATTTAACTCAAATTTGCTTGCTTTATTTTGTTAGGAGTAAACAGAAAGTAGCCTGTGTTTAGTCCCAAAGATATCAATGATTTTGGATAAAGAAGTTTTGTGTTATCTGGTATATAAATTTCTGTAAATAACTTCTACTGTTGGTTAAACACGTTAAACAGAAAAACAACAAAAAACTTAATCTCTATATTCAAGATGTTCAGATGTCTTTTATCAGTGGAAACCTGTGTTTTATCTATACTGCAGCTTACATTTCATAGGGTAGTTCATACATGCATTTCCAAGGGGAGTGGGTCATTGCCAGTGTTTCAAAAACTACATAGGGGGATGTGTGTGTGTGTTTATTTTATACACACATATTTGTATATTCTAATATATTATTAAGGCAATTTTAATGAATTACCATGTATATAAAAAAATAGCTGTCACTTGGCGCACAGGTTTGTATATATGTGTATATATGTGTATGTATGTATGGTGTGGGTACATAGTCTTAAAAATTACCCAGTAAGGTGATTTGACATCAAGTTGCAGCAATTAATATCTTGGTGTTTGTAAGTTGCATGATAAACACAAATGACTACCACTTGTCTGTAGATGAAAAGCTGGTTACCCTTGTGGTTCCAGAAGGAAAAACAGACTTATCTTGCCTGTTTCATAAACAGCATAAAAGATTAATACATGCAGAACATGCTCTTATTCTGGAGGGGATGGGAGATCCAGAACAGGGCTTTATTTCCTCCCATCTTTCCTACATTTACATAGTTTTCTTAACCTGTTCCCTGTCACCTATTTTTTTTAACATTAGTAAGTCCTAGATCAAAGGTTTTGTATTCTTCTATTCCATCTGACTGCTTTTTTGGATGGTGGCCATTCTCTGGTACACTGGTACCGAAGATTTCACCATGGAAAGCTGTGCTTGACCATTCAACCCGATCGTTTTTTTCATCTTCACATAATAAGGCTGCCATGTCTTCACCCTTCAGTGGAAAAGTCCGTCGTTCCCACCACAAAGACTGAAAGGGGAAACATTTTCAGTTAAGTTTCAACTAATTTGTTTTGTTTAAATTCATCTAACAAGTAATCTGTACATATCTATATTGTAATAATTATTGTTCTGTTCTTTTAGCACATAACTGTACAAATTTTCATTTCAACTTAAATAGCAACTCAAAAGGGAATATACTGAGAATTCTTGAGTGACTTTTGGGATTTATTTCTTTACTTTGCCTCTGCCAAGAAGAGGAAATGCTGCCACAGGCAGTGGTCTTCATTTCCAACCTAAGAGCACTTTGGGAAAGTGTTCTCAGGTTTGATATACTTCTACAATGTCTTCATTTTCATTATTAAAGGTACCTATTAACTTTTTCTTTCCTGAGCTTTCTGTAACTTGCCTGTTAATTCTATAATCTCCATTCCATTCTAGATCTAGTTCTTTTTCAGTGTCTATTTATGAAGAAAGGTGTAAGAATTTTATGGATGCAGTGTTAGAAAGCAGTACCTTTAAGGTAGGAACTGGGTCTGTGGTGAGGCGTGTAAAAATCTTAAGATATGAGGAGAAAGAAATAGCAGCTAACGTTGGCCATGTAGCAGGTGCTATTCTTCATCAATCAGGTTTGTTTTGTAATGAAACTTTGATAGTACTCCATTCTCTAATAGATGAATGAGTACTTGGAGGTTCGTATTGACTTGTTACACAAGGTGACTGTAGTTAGTAGTGGACACAAAATGCTGGAATACAGATCTTCTCTACCTATCTTATTGAATTTGTTATGTAATGATGTAATAAAGAAAATTAATTTTTTTCAAGTAGTTTCTACAAACAAGTAGTTAAAAGGCAAGGAATGGGAAGTTTAATCATATA
Organism: Macaca fascicularis; assembly: GCF_037993035.2. Taxonomy (NCBI): domain Eukaryota; kingdom Metazoa; phylum Chordata; class Mammalia; order Primates; family Cercopithecidae; genus Macaca; species Macaca fascicularis. Next base: position 105,870,973 of record NC_088386.1, read on the forward strand.
TATTGCACTTACCTTGGTTTCTTGGCTTTGATTTAAAGAAGGTAAGCCATATGCACACAGATCCTGGTTCTCTGAAGGAAGCTCAGGAGGACTTGCAGCAGCACAGTGCTGACTGCTACTAAAGTTATTAGGGTATTCTTTCAAAAGCAAGTCATGTCCTTCAACATTTTTACTGTAAGCTCTAGCAAGAAAATCAGGAAAACACAATTATTTGTTATTTTTTGAGGTCTTGAAAACTTATGAACAACCCAAGGTATCACTGAGTCAAGTTAACTTGGTAACTTTAAACAGTTTTGCCCAAAGATTTTTAAAAATTCCTCTGGTGCTATTTATTACTTTCGTACTCAGAGGATGAAACAGTACTTTATGAAATATTTTACCGAATTATAATAGGGGGAGGGGTGTTCTTGCTGTTTATTTGGTTTGTCTTTTGTTTGACTAATTAAACAAAAGATACTCCTTAACTAAAACGACTACCAGACTTCACACAATCTTGCTTTTTGAGTTTTGGCTCTTTTAAAAATGATCAAATGTATAATAAATATAAAATAACAGGGATTTTCTCACATAGTAATTATGTCTGATTTACTTCCCCTTCCCTCAAAGCTCATTTGTGTTTCTAAAAGTATTTTAGGCTTTTTTGCATTTTAGACTAAACAGGTTTCTTGAGAAATTTTTTATTTTTAAAAAAAAAACATATTTTAGAAGTAGTGATGTTAAAATGGATTACCTAAACTCCAGTCCCCAGTGTGAGGTCCATTATTAAAGTAGATTGAAATGAACTACTTCATATATACAGAGAATTTTCACATTGTTAGTTAGTTAAATCTATTCCTGAGGCTGACAATGTAAGAAACAGTAAAATACATAATTTCATCATTATAGAATTAGCTCAAATATATTTTGAATACAAGCTCATTCTGTGTAGTATTTTACTTCTGGTGCACAAATAGCTGATGTTACAACATCATGGTTTCCTTTTCAGTGGTCTCACCGAAAACTCATGCAGAGGTTTTGTTCATTTCACATGAATTCTATGGTTTGGGGTTTTAAATTTATAACCTGCCTGCTGTTTCTTCTGTGCCACTTGCTTTGCTCCCATAGTGACCACCTGGCTTGCTCTCTCTCTTCATATTTTTTGTGCCTTAGGGAGAAGACTTCATCAGAAAGATCTTCTATCTGGAATTAGAAATAAATATTTTTGCTTTAATCAGAAACATTTTGAAATATAAGATCAGGCTGGGCACGGTGGCTCACGCCTGTAATCCCAGAACTTTAGGAGGCCAAAGTGGGTGGATCACGAGGTCAGGAGTTCAAGACCAACCTGGCCAAGATGGTGAAACCCTGTCTCTACTAAAAATACAAAAATTAGCTGGGCGTGGTGGTGGGTGCCTGAAATCACAGCTACTTGGGAGGCTGAGGCAGAGAATTGCTTGAACCCAGGAAGCGGAGGTTGCAGTGAGCCAAGATCGTGCCACTGCACTCCAGCCTGGGTGACAGGGTGAGACTCTTGTCTCAAAAAAAGAAATACAAGATCGAGTTTCAAGGTTTCAAAGAGTTTCTCATGTAGAAAACAGTAGGAAGCAAACTAAAATGCTATCTGTGTAAGTTGAGAGAACAAATGTTATCAGATGAACTTCAAATTCCTATAAAAGGGGAGTCAAAAATGTTTTAAAATTATTTTATTATTGTTATTTTTAGACATGGGTCTCTGTTGCCCAGGCTGTAGTGAGTGCAGTTGTGCAATCATAGCTCACTGCAGCCTCGAACTTCTGGGCTCAAGCGATCCTCCTACCTCAAAAAACTTAAAAATACTTGTGTACTATTGGTTCATATTTGAAGACTTCGGTAGACTACAGATGAGTTCATAGTGCTTTCCATTTGCCATAGCTTAGTACCAGTAGTCTTAATGCTTTGTTCATTCAAGAGCTTTTATGGATTGTGGAGGACACACTATTCTAAGATGTTAATATCAAAGAAAAGTATAAAACTAGCTTAAATCAGAATTAATTTAATGAATGACTTATCTAGGTTTCGAACCTGGAATACTACCTTGGTTATGGTATTTAAGAATTTGGGTTTCTTGGCTAGGATCATTCAGAAATGAGGAAGAATACATTAGAAGAGGAAAGGGCATTAAAAGGTAAATTTTGGTAGTTGAAAAACGTGACCACTGGACATAGAAAGATTGTTACTTGACAGAAACTAAGTGTCTTCAACAGTGTCTTCTAGAGACCATCACTTTGGAATTAGTTTGGTTATAAAGTATTTTTCCCTATAATCTTATCTTGATAAAATTTTATCCATACATATTCACAACCCCTTACCTGCAATTCCAAAATCCAAAAATCTGCAAAAACAAATTTTTCAGAATTCATTTGGTGACATAGCCTGATCTGTAATGATGTGAGGCTATTTTTAGTGTTTATCCAACTCAACTATGAATATTTCACTACAGAAACATTAATGTCTGATTCCTCTTACACCCTAGACTCTACAGGTATTACATGATGTATATACCACATTACTTTTTTAAAGTCTGAAATTTTCCAAACTGAAGAGCAAATTGGCCCTACGATTCTGAAAATGGCATTTAAACCTTAAAATAATGAGTGAGACTAATCTCATGCAGAAAAATATAATACTGACAATGAATGTGGATATTCATGTAAATTCAGTATCTCAAAAACTCAAATGCTGTATTTTTTTTTGGCTTTTTAAATTATTGTGTATTTGTGTATTATGCTGGTAGTCAAATTTGCACAAAACATTTTTTGAATATTCTTTTAAAAGAACTTCCTTTTCATAAGTGAAAGGAAAAAAAAATCAGTGTAAGTTAAAGGGTTTATATATTCCTTTAATTCCCTGAATGTCAAAGCAAGCAGGTTTCATTATTCATAATGTATAATTATCCCATTAAATGAAAGGCAGCTTACCTCTTCTTCGCCTAAATTATATTCATCCAAAGGCTGAAGAACAACCATCCTCCAGCTGTTGAAGAGAAAAACCAATGTTAAACAGCTTTTATTTATCTAAATGTGGCAATTTTATACTCTAAGCACAGCTAAGTGTATTAGTATTTTTTTTCCTTGGCACTTCATGGTTCAAATTGTGTTTTAATACTTAATTTTTTTAAAAGAAAAATACTTGTATTATGAGTAAAGGATAAAAGAGAAAATGAGATGTGACTTTTGGCTTTATGGTGAATAGTCTGTTCTGTATAGCTGCATTTTATACATAATAATTATGTACTGACTGAAGTTAGTGGTATGCTGATAAACCTGGCCTGGCCAAAATGTAACAGAAGGAAAAAAACCCTGGTTTGTATGTTTGCCAGTTTCTTTGGTGTGAAAATACCTACCATAGCCCCTTTTGAGTCATCAGTAGTTTAATAACTGGCTCACAGAAGTCTTCTATATTTAACTATCTACTCAGCCAGCTAGCTCCAGCCTACCATTGCAAGTTGAAATATATTTTTGCTACAGAACATCATAGCCACAAATGTTACTCATTACTTATGCAACAAGTATCCACAGATTATAGGAGTTCTCATAGTAGAACTCTTATAGAATATAGAGTTCTTCATACCTCAAGGTAATTATGAATAAAAGAAATTATGAAATTAGAATAGAGATGTATAGCAATTAACTGAAATTGTCACCCACCTGTCTCTGTTTGCAACCTTTTCTGTCTCTACTTCCTGGTGTCATATTTATATTCTTAAGAAACTGCACTCATCATTTCTAAAAAGTTGGGCTAACTTTACTGCCAGTAGGGAGCAGATCTGCGTATGGCATTCAGGGACCTCCACAATCTGGACCTAACTTTGTTTCTAGCCTCCCATTATCAACCTGCACAAAACAGTATCTGGCTAAACCTTACACGCTTGTCCTGTGCCTTTGTTGTGGTATCGCTATGTAAATACCGTCTCCACCTTCCCATTCCTTCATGGGTGACTTCCCAGACCTTCCCACTCATCTTTTGAATGTGTTTATTGCTGACCTGGCAATACATCACAATTTTTTTTTTTTTTTTTTTTTGGTCACAGGTATTACTGTCTTACAGTGTGAATACCCCATGAAAAGGCAAAACTTTGCAACTTATGTCACACCTGTATCTTTAAGGGCAAGGATTATTTGTTGCTATAGTTTTTATGTCACTAAAGTGCCTTTTAGTGTCATATACACAGTAGATAACTAAATGACATTGAATAATAAAGACTAAGAATGCTAAAGTAGTCTAGGAATTCCCAAATCTTAATAAAAACTCAGAAATAAACTGCGATACTATATAACACTTTTTCTAAAGGCATGAGTAATTTTTTTTTTTTTTCACCGTTTCCCCTCCATGGCTATGAAAGAACTGGGAGAAGGATCCTCCTTTGATTAATTAAAATTCGAACTTCACTTTGAAAATTTAAGTTTATTAAGGAAGGAAGGAAGAAGGAAAAATATGAAGATGTGAGTATACGTACCTTGGAGTAAGTATTTCCTTATATTGGAGTTTCTCTAATTTAGCTGGGGCTACTAATGACATGGGAATCACAATGTTATCTATGTCATAAGAGCTCTCACTTCTCAATCTCCGTCGTGCAGTATTCTGCAAAGCAGGATTACAGTAGATTTACAGTACTGTCTAATTACTTCTAATGATACCCTCCTTTCATCAGTTACATAAATATGGCAGTACACATGTTACATAATTTTTGTAAATACATTGTTATAAAGTCTAAAATGTGTTCAGAAAACTAAGAAAATATTTCTGTATTTTGTAAATCAGAACAATCTCTTGGTAGATGTGTAATGTATTTATGTGTGCAAGCATACAAGCTTATTTTTAAGACCATAAAAAAAAGTCTTAAATGCAAAACTCTTTATCAGAAAAGACTAACATACATCACCCTAAATGTCAATGAAATGATCAGTAACCCACTTTTTATTAGGAAAGGCAGTGAAATATTTTTGGTCAGCCCTTCAGTATACTCTTCATTTGTGCGTTCCTGGTTCCTGAGCTTCAGACTGTTCATTTCTAAACACTGCCACCTTTTGACCTCTCTGTACCCTGGCCAGATAACCAAAAAAGCAGGATAAGAAAAAGACAAGTCCTGAATTCTCATTAGTAAGATTTTATTTAGCTTCATATGTTAAGGAATAGAGATGATCGTGATAATCTAAAATTTTAACACCTAAAAAGAAGCTATAACCAAATATTAATGAACTTTTAGCTTCATAGTTAAAAATAAGTTGTATAAATCAAATTTATTGTTTTCTAACAAGATAGTTATAAATGTCTATTAATATGTGCTAGTAAATAAGGCTGTTATAGATTAGCAAAATATAAATTATTTTCAAAATCAGGTGTTTTTATTTTTAAAGCCATTTTAGAGTTCAACATAGAGAAAAACCTACTCGTGATGATGAATTCTGGATTCTTGATAAAACGTTGACATTAGAAACAGCTGTAAAATTGCTATGGGATCCTGATTCTGTGTGTTGAAAATCAGATTCTTCAAGTTTAATTCTTTCTCCTGCCGTGGAAAGAGCCATTGAATATCACACATTAAACATGACTAATAGGTATCATTAGAATTACTTTCCTAATTAGATGACAGGTGATTGATTCCTTGTTTTTTGTTTTTGTTTTTTAATTCGTGTATTAGAAAACAAAAAAGGAAATGAAAAAAGAGGAGTCTTACAGTCATGCCATAAGTTATCTCCATTTTCTGGGGTTTTGGCAGTTTTTATCCAATATATTTCATATTGTTCCCTGAATAATCCTTCATCTCATTCCTTTATTCTTGTTTCCTGTGACTCCTATTTGTGGTTGAACCACCAGAACTATCTTAGTTTTCTTATCTAGTCTCATTTTTCATATTTGACTTTTTATTCTAATTTCTGTGAGGTGTCTGTCCTTGGTCTTCTGAACACTCTGAATGTTTTGAAAAAATGCTGCTATTAAAATACATATTTCCAAAAGTACTTGTTCTCTAGTACTCTTTTTTTTTAAATAGCATCCTGTTCTTGTTTCGTAGATGAAATTTCTCATTTCTCTCAGGATATTGATTAGAAGTTTACTTCTATTAGTATTTTCTGTATTTCTTCCAAGTTCCTTTTTTTCCCTGTTTTGGTTCCCTGTTGTGTGTGTGTATACAGTAAATATATATATGTATGCATTTACGTACTGCCCTTATTTTAGTACAGATCTTTTAAAATGAGAATATTTTCCTGTATAATATAAAATCTAATACCTAGTCCATATTTACATTTCTCCATTTGTTAAAAACGTCCTTTATAGCTAGTTTCTTCAGATAAGGATCTACATGTTAAAATTGGCCATTGTCTCCTAGGTTTCTTATAGTCTAGAATAAATCATTTTTCATTACATTGACTTGACAGGCTGGACCAGATGTCCTGTCCTTTTGGAATTATCTAGTTATTTCTGTGTAGTATGACATTTCTTTGTTTTATTCCTGTATGTACATCAAACTTGAAGTTAGAGCTAAAGTATCAGTCAATTTAAGAGAAACATTTTATACCTTAGGTAATATATACTTCATGTTGCATCTTATTAGATTTTTTTTTTAAAGCTTAGTTATGTTTTGGTATGCATATATGAAAGTTCCTCAAAAGCTAGGTGAATACTTGGTTGTTCTTAGAGTGAGACACTAAAGAGCTTAATGAAACCAGCTCTGAACATGTGTGGGAATTTGTTCACTTTTTGCTACAATGTAGCTGATCAGATAGTTATCAGGTAGTGACTAGGTAGGTCTTTTATCGTGGGATATCTGAAGACACCAGAGATAAACAGATTAAATCCATTCTGTATAATTAATACATCTTGGGTGTAGTTTCTAATTTATCTTGCCAGTTAATTTTTATTTTTTATCATTTGCAATAACTGTGGCAACTATCTTGTCCCAAATCTCCAAAATAAATCCCTTTGTATTACTAGAAGAGTTCTAGTTTCCAAAGCTTTCTCTTGATCATCTTGGAACTCTATAGGCTTGTAAGGAGCACTGAACAGGGTAGTTTAGCATTTCACTTGAAGCTTGTTCACTTTCTCAAAATCCTGAGGAATCTGCAGTGCATCAACATCTCCACAGTAGGTACCATAAATGGTTAACAGTTTCTATAAGGCAACTTTACACTAGCCTATTTTGAGCCTAAAACACAACTTTGAAGATTAAATCCCATCCAGGGAGTGATTGGTAGAAGACAACTAGTCAGGGAACATAGGAGGGAAATAATTGCCATAAAGTAGGTAGATACCAGTCCACAAATAATTCTAAATTAACTACGAATATGCTGTTTCATGTTTGTAGAGTCATAGATGTTTTGTGTAATTAGTGGCTGTTCTGGATTATAAACTCCCATGAGACAGGTTATTTTAAAATCAGAATTTTTTATTTTTAACATCACTACTGCTTATATCCTCACTTTAACCTACCTAATGCTGTTTCACTCAAATGTCTTTTCTTTCTTCCCTGTAACAGTTGTGCAGAAGATTCTGACCTTATTTCAGGCTTACGTATAGGTGAATATCCATTTCTCCATTGATTCAGAGAAGTACTATGTACTAAAACAAATGAAAAGGAAATTTTAAGTTTTAGTTCCTTAACACAGTGAACATGTTAATCTGTTTTTATTTGTAACTGCAGAATTTTAAGATACCATTTCAAAATTACAGATAAATATAACCTTAAATACTAAGACAGACAACTCCAACTAAAAACATCCCCAGGAATTTCCAGTTTCTTGTATTTTCTTCATTTTTTTTGAGGGGAATGAAAAGGGAAGATGATCTGTTCTCAAAGTCTTCCAAATTACAGAAACTTTATAGAGTGAGGATTGGCTCAGATACATAAATCCTGGCAATCATCAGAATCTTTAAGTTCTTGCTTACCCTAAATCTGGAAATCATTTGGGACCAAGTAAGATTCAACATGGTGAGACTAGAGCAAGAATCTGAATCATTTAACATCTCTGATGCCTTAGTTGCATCACCTGTAAAATAGGGATAATAAAATAGGGATAATAGCGACCTTGGGTTTATAATGATTACTTGAGTTTATTCCTGTAGCAGTAAGTAAAAGCATCTGACGTGATAAGTGTTCAGTAAATGTTAGCGTTACCATGATTGTATATCTGAACCCCCTTATTTCCAGTCTTGGTCTAATAACCAAATTGGCTTCCTTTTTTGAAAGGTTTGGAGATGTGGAAAGGAGTGGAAAAAGAAATATGTAAGCTGAAGTGCCAAACTCACACTATTGATATAAAGGGCATGGCCTACCAGCTGACAAGGAGCGTCTGGTTTCAAGATGGCAAATGACCCTAAATATGATAGACAAATACTTTTTACATAGGTACATGCACAGATATGCGCATATAAATCCATATTTGCAAGCAAAAAGTGGAACTTATAAGGCAGAATTTCTGAGGAATCTCTGAAAGACTAATACTATGTGGAATTTGAAGAGGAAACCCAGAGCAGAAGCACACAGTGAAGTACTGCCACAAAGAGGTGCGATGCCACCAAAGGTGGTCTAGACCCACAAGAAAGGAAAATTGGAAGCAGGACAACTATCTGGATATTGACTGCACATGTCAATATCTCAGTCAGACTAACAAAATCAGCTTTAGGCAGATAAATGAATGGTTGGAGAGAGAAGGCAATGCCAAAGTGCCCCGCTTTGAAATGTCCGGCCCATCCCCAAATTAGTTGAAAATTTCAAATGTAGTATAAATTCCCTTCCCATCAGAAGTGTCCCATAAACAGCAGTGGTAGAACAGTTAGTTTTAACTGAGTATCACAGCTTCAATGATGAGCATAGAAAACTCCAAAAATCTGAATACCAACACTAAATCAAAAAACAGGTACAAACCACAAGTGGAGAACCATCTCAAGAAATAATGGAGCATTCATGGAATACATATTAGCAACTCTTTTAACAGTTAATATTGCCAAGAGAAACAGGTAAGAGGCCCTCTGGAGAAGTGTCAGAAATAGAAAATATAATTGTCCAAATGTTAAAATCATCACTAGGCTAAGTAACAATGGAAACAGCTGAAAATCAAAATCAAGGTCTGGAAGAGGAATTCCATATCTTGATGGAATAGAGTGATAGAAAATATGGAGGGAAAAAGACCAGAATGGGGTAACAGATGAGACTAGAGAGAATGAAAAGGAGGGAATAGTTGAAGATAGTTGAAGTGTTTTCCAGAATCAATATTAAACCCTAAGATTTCAACGATGCACCTGAATGTCAAACAGCAAATGAAAATTAAATCGTAAGTGCATCACAGATGATGATACCCTGAAAGTTATTAATACAAGAAAACAGCATGGCAGGAGTAATCTAAACTTACTAAAATGGTAACTAGAATTGTGAGAGGTGGATTTTAAAATGTATATGTTAAAACGTATGTAGGTATTAAAAGTGTCCATTCTTTTAATAACATTTTGCTGTAGCATTTAAGCAAATTGTAGACAATTAACGTTTCTCTTATTTTCTACAAGCAATTTTCCACTCTTCTGAAAACATCAAACTTTGTGAAAGAATCTTAACTTTCACAGAAGTTGATTTTTAAATTAAATTTTATTCAAATGTTTTCTTCACATTTATCATTTTCCTTCTAATTCGTTATTGTCTTGTAAGGTTTTCATGGACCCTTGAAATAGTAGGAAATGTATGACAATTCTACACATCCTCTTCACCTGTTCTATTGATAAACCTCCCAGCCTTTCAGTTCTTGCTCTCCCAGTCCTCTCGTAGAGTTCATCCTAAGATCACACTTTGATAGCATTTCTCATATATCCTGTCTTTACTTCCTTCCCTTTTATTCATCCAACAACTTTACAGAGATCCAATTACATGGCAAGCACTATTCTAAACCCTAGGTAAGCAAAACTAGGATTTGTAGCAGCCCTTGTAGTTTACAGGTGTTATTTCAAGGAATGCAATCGTAACGTGATAGAAAAATACGCATTTCAGTTGTGAAACTACATGATGTTACTGAGAATGTATGAGAGTACTAGTAAGAGCTCTGGGAAAGGCTTCCCCAGATGAAGTCATAGATTCTAAATATGAACAGAAATAGCTGATAGCTAGGGGAAGGAGGAGAATAGCATGTACAATGGCCCAAGGGAACAGGACAAGTTTGGGAACTGAACAGCTATGTAGTGTAGAGTAAGGAAGCATGGTGAGAAAGAATCATGAGGGAGGGGCCAGCCTATGTAGATAGGGCTTTAAGGTGTTAAGAATATTCCTTCTCGAATGTTTTAACGGGATGGTGTGGGGAGCAGGTGTGACATTAGATTTGCATTTTGAAGAGATCACTGCCTACAGTGATTAAAGGGGAAACATGGATTAAAAGTCTATTTCAGAAGTATAGATAAGAGATCATGGTGGACTGTGAGAGTAGTCGAAGGCAAGAAAGGAAACACATAAGATCATATTGACAACTTGGCAATTGGTTTAGACAGGAGGAAGTGTAGGTGACAAAAACTGAGCTTTATGTTTCTGGCTTGCTTGTGTGGGTTATGGTGCTATTGTTCCTCCTCTTCCATCTATCTGAGATATAATTTCAGAATTACAGAAAACTTGAAATGGAACAAATTTCTGTAGACTCTTTTCTGAAATCCCCCAAATGTTAACATCGTATCACATTTGCTTTACCTCCTTCTTTCAGACCACAAATGAAATTTAGTTGCTGACATGATGCCCCTTTAGCCCTAAAAACATCAATGTATTTCTGAAAACAAAGGACATTCTCTTATGTAGCCATGCAGTTCAGTGCCATTAGCTAATCTATAGACTTTATTCAGATTTCACCAATATCTCTATAATGTTATTTACAGATAATTTCAACTATTCATTGCAGATGGCATTGCAGTTGTCAGATCTCATTAAGGTCATATCTGAAACAGTTCTACTGTCTTCCATAACTTTCATAACTTTGAATATTTTGGTAAGTATAAACTCTTAAATTGGTTTTGTCTGGTATTCCTCATGATTAAACTAGTCATCATTCACTTTTCATCCCACTACAGTTTGGCTTTTCTCTGCTTGTTGCCTGAAATCAGCAATTCCATTGTAAACTGCCAAATCTAATGGACCATACAGGATAAATCCAAGCAAAGATCTGTCTACTGCCTTCACACAATTTGCCCTACCGGAATGCCAAGTTATTTATAGATATTTGTTGTTGTTTGTTTTGAGATGAAGTCTTGCTCTGTTGCCCAGGCCGGAGTGCAGTGGTGCCATCTCAGCTCACTGCACCTCCGCCTCCTGGGTTCAAGTGATTCTCATGCCTCAGCCTCCCAAGTAGCTGGGACCACAGGCGTGCACCACCACCCTTGGCCAGTCTTTGTATTTTAGTACAGATGGGGTTTCACCATGTTGCCCAGGCTGGTCTTAAACTCCTGATCTCAGGTGATCCACCCGCCTCAGCCTCCCAAAGTGGTAGGATTACAGGCGTGAGCCACTGCACCTGTCCTTATTTATAGATATTTGAATATATCATACTGTGTCATTTCTCCATGACAAGACATATGTTTGTTTTTGTTCTTTAAAGACTTGTTACTCAATATGGGCCAACAGCATCCGAATCACTTGGGACCTCGTTAGGAATGCAGAATTTCAGGTCCCATTCCAGATTTATTAAATCAGAATCTGCATTCTAACAATATCCCCAAAGTAACTTGTTTACATTTTAAAGTTTGAGAAGCACTAATCTGAAACACTTCATCCTTCTTTCTCTGTAAATTCCAATTCAGTAGTTGAAGCTGCACTTGGCATCACCATCTTTCTAGAGTTCCTCTCCTTGCCCATTTCTCATCTCCCTTAACCTCTCTTTTTCTGCCTTCTAAGCAGAGTTACATACTCCTTCTTATTTATATCTTATATAATTTCTTTTTAAGATAGAGTCTCACTCTGTCACCCAAGCTGGAGTGCAGTTGTGCGATCATTGCTCACTGCAGCCTCGAGCTCCTGGGCTCAAGCAATCCTGCCTCAGCCTCCTAAGTCACTGGTACTACAGGCATGCACCACCATGCCATGTTGCCCAGGCTGGTCTTGAACTCCTGGGCTCAAGCAGTCCCCCTACCTCAGCCTCCCAAAGTGCTGGGATTACAAGCATGAGCCACCACACTCAGCCTTCAAATGTGTTTATCCCCATTATACTATATAACAGTTATTTGTGTCTTCCTCCATTACAATTTTGACTTCCTGTAATTCACCTTTGATTCTTCAGCACTTAATAGTGTGCCTGGCACTAAGTGCTTAATAAATTCTGAACTCTAATCACTAACAGCAAAAGAAAAATTAATGACCAGCTATTTAAGACAGATATATAGGATGAAATTTCTCATTACATTATTTATGCATTCCCCTTAATTGTGTGCCTAACACGTTTAACTGCCTTATTTTTTGTTTTTTTTTTCTTTTTAGAAACAGGGTCTCACTTTGTCACCCATCCTGGGGTGCAGTGGTATAATTATGGCTCAGTGGGAGCCTCAACCTCCCAGGCTTGAGTCATCCTCCTGCCTCAGCCTCCCAAGTAGCTAGGACCACAGGTGTACACCACCATGCCCAGCTAATTTTTGTATTTTTTGTGGAGATAGGGTTTCACTATATTTCCCAGGCTGGTCTTGAACTCTGGGCCCAAGTGATCCTCCTGCCTCAGCCTCCCTAAGTGCTGGGATTACAGGTATAGGCCACCACGCCCGACCTGCCTTATTTTTTTAAATCAAATAGAACAACATTAAAAGAAACATAATTAATCTCTAATAGCATATATTTTCATATTTGCCTACTCTTTCAGTCAAAACGTTTTATATTTCATATATCAAATATGAAATAATTTTAATTAAATGTATACTTATATTTTTATCACAACTCTTATTTTTTCAGATGGCTGTATAACATTCCTCTGATTAGAAACAATGTTCTTTAGCTATTTCCTAGCTGTTGACCATGATACTTATCATCATAATGATAATGCTATTAAAGACATTCTTAAAATAATCATCTTCATGGATACATTTTTTTCCCTTTTGAAAAAAATCTAGTCTTAGGACAGATTCCAACAAGTGAACTCGCATCATTAAAAGGTAACTGCACATATTACTTATATTTTTCTGTATTTTAGGCTTTTTCCCCTTAGCATAGATAATTGTTTTTCATCCTTGGTGCCTTCATCTTTTTTCTCTTTAATTTTTGCTGTGGAAAAATTTCAGATAAACACAAAAGGAGACTAGAATAATGAACTCCCATATACCTATCCTTCAGTCTCAGCAGTGAACAACTTACAACGAATCTTATTTCATCTCTCCCACCAACATTTTTGCTAGAATATTCAAAAGCAAATCCCAGACATATCTTTTCATCTGCATATATGTTAGTGTGAATCTCTAACAAACTGAAAAAGTGCATCTGGGTTTATGTAACCACAATGCATTATTACAAGTAGCAAAATTAACAATAATTCATTAATATCTAACAGCTAGTCCATGTTCAGATTTCTCGTTTCAAAAATTATGTGTGTGTATATAAACAGCAGGTTTATTCAAATCAGTCTCAATAAGGTCCACACATTGCATTTGGTTGATATAAGAATAAATATTTCTACATGGCTATAATTGTACCAGACACACAAGTAAAATATTTTCATCCTTTTATATCACAACATTCTTTGATGAGTATGTTTCCATCTTTATATGAACTTTTAAGATATTTTTTAAGGCTGTATATTCCACTGTAGTATATTTAACCATATCCCTATTGTGCTCTTCAAGTTGTCGCTAATTTTTCATTATCACAAAAACATGATAAGATGAATATAGTTGTGAATAAAGGTTTCATATTTAGGATTAGACTAGATTCTTGGAATAATTGGGTCAGAACATAGGGTTATCAGTCAGTAAACATTTATGGGGAATAGGTACAAAAGTAAACAAGGGAGTTTTTAAGCCACACTGAACTTATAAAAAAATACATAGTTTAAAGGCCTTGTAATGCATTTCGCAGAGTTCCCCAAAAGGCTTGTATCAATTCTTAATATCCAAGATATTTGAGGGCACTATTTTTACTATAGTTGTGCAAACTTGATGATTATGTTTAAAATCATAAATGTTACAGGCAAAAGTAGTAAACTTTCGCATAGTGTCTGACTATAAGCTCAGTTAATATTATTATTTTCATTATCATCAAGTACACTTTTTCTTGTTATTCTTTTAAGACATTCATTTTTAACATTGAACATTTTAATCCATCTGAAATGTATGGATTTTAATGTTCATCCAACTTAAATTTGTTTTAAAGCACTTTGTGAGTTAATGATCTCACTTTTTAATTCTTCCAAAGAGTCGTTATTTAATACCTTTGATTACAAAGGAAACTTGGTTATATAGAGCATAGCTCCAAGCCAGACTGCTTGGGTTTGAATTCTGGCTCTTCTATTACTCAACTGTAATTTGGGGAAGATTAGTCAAGGAGAATAGTAATACCTACCTCACAGAGTTATACAGACTTAAATAAGTAATATAAAGCCCTTCAACCAGTGCTGACATATAAATGATGCTTTATAAGAATTTGTTGTTGTCATTATTCTTTATTGACTAAGTCATTTTTTCAACATAGTAGGAAATACCAACTTCTGTCTCTAGAATTTTTTTAAGCTCCCTTGATCTGCCTTCTATCAGAACCATGTTTTCATGATTATAACTTCATAGTCCTGCTATTAATCTTCTAAAAATTTAATTCAACATTTTCTGTCTGAGATAAACTTCAGAATAAATTTGTTCCAATAATACCTCTGATTCTGATTAGGATTATATTCTACTTGTAGATTAATTTAGGGAAAATTGACAACTTCAGTTATGATACTGTCTTCTGACAGGAAGAGGATATTTCTCTCCATCTAGGAATGTCCTCATGTTTCTCACTAAACTTTTGAAGTAGTCCTCATGTAGGTACTTGTTAAGTTTGATGAAAAATACTTTATATTTTCATTGTCAATGTGTCTAACATATTTTATTCCTTTACATAGGCTATCTAGTTACTATTGGTACTTATAAAAGCTGTTATTTTTATAAATTTATTTTATAATACCCCAGTTCTAACAGGTATTCATTTCACTTGAGTTTTTGAGGTAGATTATTTCATATAGAAATAATTTATATTAAATTTATAAGACTTTTCTGATGTTTAGATTTTAACTTTGTGGTTAATCAAAATATGTTGTTTTCTTTCTTCTAATTGCTTCCAAGCATAGAATTCACCCACATTCATAGAACTCATAAACATTTCGTTATAATTTCCTCAAGTTTTATTTTGTAGTTTTAACGTTTTATGTACAATTCTTGGAATTAACTAGAAGTTATTCTGATTAATAGCATTAAATGAGTATGTAAAAGAATTCTACTGGGAAAGACTAACAGTAATATTTTCTCCATGAGAAATGTTCCACTTTCCCACTGATATACAATTCTTCCCTCATATATAATCAACTATAGAGTTTATTTCATTGATCTATTTTCTTGAATAGGAGCAAAATAGAATCTACATTATTATAGATTTTTGTCATGTTTCCATATGTGGGTTGGCTAGATTTTCTCTAAACTTTTATAGTAATTCTTTTTATATTTTCCCCTGTTTAGTCTTCCCATTGTGCTTTAGAATTATTTTAAGTTAAACAAATTCTATGAGAACTTCATATTACATTACATTAATCATATGAACTATTAGGAAGAATTTATATCTTTATTGATCTTACCATACAGAAATACTGTTTTTCCATATTTATTTAAATTTTTATTATATTTATCAGTAATAGTTCATAATTATTCAATAGGTATTGCACATTTCATGTTAAGATTGTTCTTGTATTTTATGTGTACATGGTTTGTAAAAAGTGAGTATTAAAAATTAAGGATTTTCATTTATTCTTTTGTTAAATTTTATTTCCTTAGAATGCAAAAACAGTAAGTATAAAGACATAAAAAGGCATATAAAGTACAAGAACTGTAAATGTGACATACCAGGTGATGGAGATATGATATATTCATCTACAAATTTATTTTCAGCAAGATTGCCTTTTATTTCAGTCCTTTTTAACAGTGTTTCAAAGTGAAAATGAAGAGGCACATCTGGAAAAATAAAGTAAAAAAGGTATTTTCAAATACCACTCTTTGTAATACCAGGATTACAGATTGTAACATTAAAATTGCTTTCTTTCTGTAAATAGCACATAAGCTTAAGAAAATAAGCAAAAGTTTGAAATGTAACAACTATCAGAATTGACAAAATACTCTTTCCAAGCATGTTGGTAGCAGTATTTTAGAAATTACTGGTTAGGTGCACCTAATCAACAAATTAAAAAGCTAACAGAGAAACAACTTCATGAACTTCCTGAAATAGTACATAAGATGAAGAGTACTTCTAAATATTAATAAATACTATTCACAGATGAATGGAAACAAATATACCCAAGAAGTCTTTAAGAAAACCTACACCTGCTAAATCCATTCCCATCCCATCCCGACAAACTTTGCATTTGAAATAATGAAATTTCCAAAAAATTACATACTTTTAACTTCTTGGGAGAAAACCACTATAAGTCAGATGCAACCTTTTATGAAAACATCAAAGTTCATATTCCCTTATTTTACTATATTATATATCACAATGAATCTACTTTTATAAAGATTAAAACCTGTTGACAACCTAGTTTTGTTTCTAAATAGAGGCTTGGAGACTTTCAATTCACTATGTTTGTATTCTGTACTCTCACAACCAAAGAGGAGTTAAGCAATGTAGTAGTTATGCTTCACATTTACTAAAGGTTTTTTCTTTCAACCAAGAATGAAAAAACAAAATCATCTGAAAAAGTATTTATTAAGAGACACAACTTTTCCTTGAGAACATATTTTATAACTCAGTTAATAATGAAAATTTGGCTATTGAAAGAAGGTACTGTAAGGAAACTTAATTTGAATACATAAATGAAGATAGACCCAGGAAGGGCCTGGATTTTATTATTTGTTTGTTTTATTCTTGAGACAGGGGCTGGCTCTGTTGCCCAGGCTGGAGTGCAGTAGCATGATTCTGGCCCACTACATTCTCAACCTCCTGGGCTCAAGCAGTCCTCCCACCTCAGCCTCTCAAGTAGCTGAGACTATGGGTGCACACCTCCATGCCTGGCTAATTAAAAAATTTTTTTTTCTTTAGAGACAAAGTCTTACTGTGTTCCCAGTCTGATCTTGAATTCTTGAGCTCAAGCAATCCTCCCACCTCAGCCTCCCAAAGGGTTGGGATTACAGGCATGAACCACTGTGCCCACCTGGCTGGGTCTGGATTTTAAACAGAAAAAAATTCTCTCTTCTTCAAAGGATGTATCTTAGTGGCAGATCCATACTCAAGTGTGGGAAAATATGCAAAACAAAAATTAGTTCATGAGTATCATCATGGAATTTGTTCCAAGGGACAGATGTAAGATGAGTTTGAATCTTGGTATTATGATCATATGAAAATTAGGTGACAAAATGAAAATGGGAATAAAAATTAAATATTCTTCTTTAAAATGCTCCTTAAACATTTCAGGATTCTGATATTTTCCAATTACCTAAACATAAGTTTGTTGCATTTGTTTCTCCAAAGCAATATTATAAGGAGAGTATTACCAGTTCTACCACTGTTCTTTGTGATTTGTGCGAAAACATGATTTAACAAGAAAAGGTCGTTGTTCCGTCTATATTCCTTTCTTAATATCCACACATGACCTGTCAGCTTTTGTAAAACTATTTCATTGCCTTTTATTGTACTTATTAGTTTACCTTTCAGTTGTTTTAAACTAGAATGCAAGTACCTTGAGGGATTTATTTGTATTTATACTCCTAGCATTTATTTAGTACTTACATATAGTAGGTATTGAAATTTTTATTGAATGTAAGAAGGAATGGATATAACGAAATAGTAGATAAACAATCTAATCTTATTTATTAGAGGGGGCATAAGAGTCTTAGGATAAGGAGTATTTATACCAGCTCTCAGGGTTATGTCATCAGAGAAATATATTTGCTAATAAGAAAACAGGCAGTAAAGTAATGGTGAGGAGTTTGGTTCTGGAGAATGACTACCTCAAATCCTGGCTCATCATTTATTAGCCAAGTAATCTTGGATGAGTAATATCATGAAGCTTAGTTTTCTCATATGTCAGATGAGCAGAACAAAGATATCTATTCTCATGGAGTTGTGAGAATTAAACAAGAAAATGTAATGTGCTTAATATATACATGGCTCAATATGTGCTAATACTAAATATTAGCTACATTATTATTGTTATATGGATTATTTCATCATATTATTAAGGTTTCCTTAAATATAGAATAAAATAGTTCTTGTTAGAAACTTAAATCAAGGTAATGGTGTAGCTAAGAAGCCACTCTACTACTGATAAAAAACTAAATTGAGATTCAGGGCAGGGGGACAGGTTCAAAACACAGAGCTTTACAAATAGGATCAGTCCCTTGATTTTGAGAATTTAAAAGACCATTAGAACTATAAGCGGAAAATGGAACAAAAGCCAAGCTGAGATATCCCCTAATAAAGAGAAGAACCTGAGATAACCAATGTGAGGGATATTTTCTTTCTCCCCTAAATATTTACTTTAGTTCCAATATAGACAAGAGTGTAAAAGGTTCCACAAAAATCAAGAACTGAAAATTGAAAACCACCTAGAGTAATCCTAGCATTTTTGGGAGGTTGAGATGGGAGGATCACTTGAGGCTAGAAGTTCAAGACCAGCCTGGGCAATATAGTGAGATCCCATCTCTACAAAAAAATTTAAAAATTAGCTGGGTGTGGTGTCATGCACCCAAGTAGTTCCAGCTACTTGGGAGGCTGAGGTGGGAGGATTGCTTGAGCCCAGGAGGACAAGGCTGCAGTGAGCTATGATCATGCCACTGTACTCCAGCCTGGGCAACAGTAGCAAGACCCTGTCTCAAAATAAATAAATAAATAAATAAAATAAAAAACACTTTAGAGATGTAAGGATGTATAAGCCTCATTTACTCAGTTATAGAATACTGATACTCTTGAGGTTGACTATACTTATAGGTACACAGTTTTCCCTCTGCATTGAGAAATTCAATGCAGATTATAAATGGAGAAATATTTTATGGCAGGGAAACCTCCATGTATAACAGTACATTAGAAAAAGAACACTGAATTACGGTTACTCAGAAACATTTCAACAGCACAGCTGTGTTACCAATAAAATGCTCAAAATTTAACAAGATAAAAACCTATTAATTTCCTAAAGTAAATCAAGTTCGTTTAGAAGGAATTAAAGAATCAACTTACACAGATAGAACATTAACAGTGCATGTGACTAGATTAATTCCTCTATAACAAATTTAGTTCTCAAGGCATTGCTTAGTTCTAGTATCTACTGAAAAAAATTGGTAAAATCAGATTATATTAGATTCTCTGTATCTAGAGGATTAGATTTCAGTATAGAAAATATCGTTACTTAGAAATTGTTACAAGGAGGCTTACCTGATGGCAATGATAGAACAGAATGGAAAGAGGAATCTAACTCTGATACATGGTCTCTTAATAGGTAAGACTCTGAATTGCGTTCATAGCTACTCCAAGTTGAAGCTGATTGCAGGCAAGGCATTTGGGTAGTGTTTAAAAATGTTTCTTTTGAAGGCAAAGTCTGCAAGGAAAAACCATATTAGAATATCACAGCAAAAGCATCCATAAATAATAGCATATCTCTACATTTATTTAGGTTATCTTTAAAATTTTCCAATTCTACAAAGTTTTACAAATATTTTGCTAGATATATTCCTAATTAACTTTAATATTTATTCAATCATAAAAGGGATTTAAAAATACAATTAACTTTTATATATTGAAGTATTCTACAACTTTGCTATAAACTTTCTTTTTCTAATAATATACAGCTTCTTCTAATCTTTGATTATCTAAACATACTAGCTGGAAATAATAACAGTGTAATTTTTTTTCTTTCGATCCTACTAGTTTTATTTTTAGGGAGTTCCAACCATGCTGGTTGGGTTCACCAATTTAATAATGAATAAAAATGATCAAGGGAGACATTTGTGTTTTGTTCCTGATGGTAATGGGAATGCCTTTAATTTATCAGAATAAGAATGCTATGAATTGCAGGTTTTTTTGTTTGTTTTTTTTTTTTTTTTTGGTATGGTTCTTTATCAGAATATATTCCTAGCTTGCCAAAAGAACTTGAAAAGAATATGTTAATATTGAATTTAATCATATGCTTTTTCTGAACCTAATAAAATGATAACACGACTTTACTCTATTAAAGTGACAAATTGCATTAACAGATTGTATTTTTTATTTTATTTTCTTTTTGAGACAGAGTCTCTCTCTGTTGCTCAGACTAGAGTGCAGTGGCAGGATTTTGGCTCACTGCAACCTCTGCCTCCTGGATTCAAGTGATTCTCCTGCCTCAGCCTCCTGAGTAGCTGGGATTACAGGCACACACCACCGTGCCCAGCTACTTTTTGTATTTTTAGTGGAGACAGGGCTTCACCAGTTGGCCAGGCTCGTCTCGAACTCCTGACCTCAAGTGATCCAGCCTGCCTCAGTCTCACAAAGTACTGGGATTACAGGTGTGAGTCACCCCACCCGGCCACATTAACCGAGTTTTAAAATGTCAAACCAAAGTAAGATTATTCTTGAAGAATCCTGCTAGGAGTTTATCAAGTTTGTTAACCTCTTCAAGGAGCCAGTAACTGGACTTGTTCACTTTCTATATTGTATGCATGTTTTATATTTCATTGATTCCTACTTTGCTTTAAGATTAATCAAATATTTTCTTAAATGTTTCCCATCTCTTACTTTTTATTCATTCTTTTACTTTATTTTAGTGGTTTCCATTGAGATTACAATGTGCATCCTTAGCCAGTTGGCTTTACAGTATAATACAAATTATTCCTTTTACCATTTCCCTGAAAATACTAGGACATTAGAACTCCATTTACTCTCATGTTTTTGCATTATCATTGTTAGGCATTTGAATTCTACATATATTTATGACCCCACAATATACTGCTATTATTGTTTGTATCATCAACATTCATGCATACCACTCATATATTTATGTGGTCTCATTGCTTGTAGCGCCTTCGTACAATTCCCTACTTCCAATGTGGGATCATATTCTCCCTTTGCTATTATCATAGTGTAGGTTTGCTTTCTCCGAATTCTCTCAGTTTTTACTTGTCTGAAACATTTCCATCTTACCATTTTTAATATTTTTGTGGATACAGAATTCTGGGTTGGCTTTTTTTTTTTTCCCAGTACTTTAAGGATACTTTCATTCTTCTGGTTCTCATTATTTCTGGTGATTAGTTAGCTATAGGTTTTATTATTGCCCCCATTTGAAAGTAATGTGCCTTTTTTGCTCTGGCTGCTTTTAATATTTTCTCTGTGTCTCTACTTTTTTAGCAGGCCTTACCATAAGATTTCTGTCTTGGTCCATTCAGACTGCTATAACAAAATACCATAGACTAGGTAAATAATAGAAATTGACTTCTCACAGTTCTGGGGACTAAAAAGTACTAGATCAAAGTGCTGGCAGATTTAGTGTCTGACAAGGGTCTACTTTCTCACTGATAGATGGCTGTAACCTCACATGATGGAAGGAAGAGCTTTCTGGGCTTTCTTTTATAAGGGCACTAATTCCATTAATGACTTCATGACCTAATAACTTCCCAAAGGCCCTATCCAAATAACATCACATTGGAAATAAGGTTTCTACATATGAGTTTTGGGGGAGACACATTCAGTCTATAGCATTGCACCCAAGCCCCCCAAAATACACGTCCTTCTCACATGCTGAATATTTCATTCCATCCCAGCAGCCCAAAAATCTTAACTCATTCCAGCCTCAACTGAAAAATCCAAAGTCCAGAATCTCATCTAAATATCATCTAAATCAGATATGGGTGAGACTCAAGGTATACAATTCATCCTAAGGCAGATTGCTTTCCAACCGTGAACCTCTAAAACCAACATGTTATGTGCTTCCAAAATACTATGGTGGGAAAGGCATAGGATAGATATTCCTATTCCAAAATAAAGGAATAGGAAAGAAGAAAGAAATGACAGGTTCTGAGCAAACCAACCCAACAGGGAAAATTCCATTAAACCTTAAGGTTCCAGAATAACCTTCTGCTTGATGCTCTGCCTTCCAGACTCAGTAGGCTATGGTCCCATCCCCACAGCTATTGGCTGGAGTCCCAAGTCTGTGGCTCTTCCAGGTGGTTATTCTGCCTCTGTCATTCAAGCTAACTTGGGGTCAGGGGCCTGTGGCTCTCCTAGGCTAGAATCATGCACCAGTGGCTTTGCCACGCATAGCCTAAGCCATGGCTCCCTAAGTGTTGGCAGAGACTGTAGACACCACCAAAATCTACCACCTGTGCTGCCTACAGGGTTGGCCATCACAGCCTACACTATACCAGGCCCACCAGAGCCACACTTTAGAGAAGCCAGTGGTGGGGAGCAGAACCTATAATGTAAGGTTCTATTGGGCAGTGCATGCTGAGGTCTCACAGGCTCAAGTGGCTCCATATTTGAAACTTCTTTGCCCCAAGGGACTTTGCACTCTGGTCCTATGCTGGGAGGGGCAGCCTCCATTATCTCTATACTGCCTTCAGGGTCATTCTTCTATTGTCTTCTGTTGTCTTGGAGAATATCTCCTGACTTCTGCAGAGAGGGCTGATCCATACTAATCTCTTTATCAAAAGGCCCCTTGGCCACACCCTTAGTGTTTTCTCCAAAGCTGGCTTTTTCTTTCTTTACAATATGAGTAGGCTAAGACTTTTCCAAATCTTTAAGTTCTGCTTCCTTTTTGATTAACAATTCCTCTTGTAGTCATTCTTCTGGCTTCTATCATAAGCGGTCAGAAGGAGGAACCAGGTCAGTCCTTCAGCAATTTTCTAAGAGATTTTTTCAGCCAAATAACCAATTTCATGGCTTGCGATTTCTACCTTCCACAAAACACTAGAACATGGATACAGTTTCACCAAGCTCTTTGCCACTTTATAACAAGGATTGCTTTTCCTCGAGTTTCCAGTAACATGTTCCTCATTTCTATCTGAGGTTTTATCTGAATGGCCTTAACATCCATATGTCTACCAACATTCTGTTCAGGATTATTTAGGCATTCTCTAAGAAGATGGAGGCTTTCTCCAAAGTGCTCCTCTTTTCTTTCTGAGCCCTCATTAGAATCACTTTTAAAGATCTGGTCACAACAATATAGGTGTTTTCTAGCATGCACCTCAAAACTCTTCCAGCCTCTATCCATTACCCAGTTCCAGAGCTACTTCCACATTTTCAGGCATTCATTACAGCAGCACTCCCACTTCTCAGTACCAAAATCTGTGTTAGTCATGACTTTCCAGAAAAACAGAACTGAGAGAAAGAAAAAAATTTATGATAGGAATTGGCTCATGCAATTATGTAGGTCAAGAAGTCCCATCATCTGCCATCTGCAGGAAAACCGATAGTGTAACTCAGAATCGAAAGGCCTGAGAATCAGAGGAGCTAATGGTGTAAATGGTGTAAATCCCAGTCTGAGTTCAAATGCTTGAAAATCAGGAGACCAATGACCAATCAACTCCAAAGGCCTGAGAACCAGGAGTGCCAATGTCCAAGGGCAGGAGAAGATATACCAGCTCAAGCAGAGATGGCAAATTCAGCCTTTCTCTACCTTTTTGTTCTAGTCATCCCCTCAACAGATTGAATCATGGTCACTTGCATTGATGAAGATAATCTTTATTTAGCCTAAAAATTCAAATGCTAATCTCCTCTGGAAACACCCTCACATACACACACAGAAATACTGTTTTACTACCTATCTGACCATTCCTTATCCCAGTCAAATTGACACATAAAATTAACCATCACATATGCCTTGATGTAATTTCCATGTATTTGTTCTCTTGGAGGTTCACAGAACTTCTTGAGTTTATGGATAGATGACCTTTATTTGAGGGATATTATTATTTTTCAAATGTTACTTCTGCCTTATTCTTTCTCCTTTTTTCTAGGCTCCAATAACATATATGGATTTTTTTTCATCTAGTCATACATTTCTCTATTTTTCTGTATTTTTTTCTTTATCTCTGTGCTTCCATTTTAGTGTTTTCTATTAATTTTTTCTATTAAGTCTTTCAGTACACTAATTTTATCTTCTGCTCCACCTAATTTGTAGTTAAATTTATCTGGTGAGGCATTAATTCCTCATGTTATATTTTCAGTTTGAGAATGTTTATATAATTCTTTTTTAAAAAAAGATATCTAATTATCTGGTGAAATCATGTGTTTTCTTCTACCTGTTCTCTATTTTTTTTTTAAACATACGAATTATATGAACACAATTTAGCCAAGCTCTTTGCCACTTTATAACAAAGAGCACTTTTCCTCTAGTTTCCAATAACATGTTCCTCATTTCCATCTGAGGTTTTATCAGAATGGCTTTAATGTCCGTATTTCTACTAACACTCTGTTCAGGATTATTTTAGGCATTCTCTAAATAAAATGCATTTAAAGGCATTCCTTTTAAATAATCATTTAAAAGTTTTTGCCAGCTAAATCTAGTATCAGACTCACTTGAGTATCTGTCTCTATTGTCTGTTTTCCTTTTGAATTTTGGTCATGTAGTTCTTTTCACCATGCCTACTAATCTTTGATTGAATGACAGATGGTATGTTTTAAAAACCACATAGGCTCCAAAGGATGTGATCTTTCTCTAGTGGGGGTTCTCTCTCCCCACTACTAGCTGGATAAAATAGAGACTTCTCTCCTTAATCTGAGAGTATGAGTAGTTAAATCTGGGTTGCAGCCCTAGTATGATTCATACATATGATTTGCCCCTCAAGGTTTTCAACCAAATATTTATTTTATAGCATTATCCCCAGTCATCCAGACCTCTAATCTTAAGAGTATACTGAACAATGCCACCCTGCTTACAGGGGACTTTTGCCATTTATGTTTTAAGCATCCTGCTCTGTGCAGCCTCAGTGTTCAGCAAATGTTCTGAGGAAAACATTGGTCAAAAATGCTCTGAAGTGAAAACTGGCCATGTGCTTCACGCCTCCTAAAACATCACCAAAAGCATCCCCCATAACTATCATTACTGGCATTTGCATCAAATCTGAAACTTCCTGCCAGAGCTTCAGGGTAATAGTGGTTGCAGAAGCCAGCTTCTGGGGACCTAAGTTAGACTTTCTCCTCTAACCTTTATTTTTATTAATTATTTTTTCAATTTCCATTTATTATTTCTCTCTGTGCTTTTGTGTAATTTTATTGAGCTCAATCTTTCAACTCAGTTCTCTCTTTAGCTCTGTCTATACACTTTTTAATCATACTAGCAATTTTCTGATGTATTTTCCTTAAAAAAATTACTTACTTTTACATTTTGTATAGGATAATTCTAATATTTGAAGTTATTTTGTAGGAATATGTGTGTGTATATGTGTGTATATATATGTATACATATTTATACAATATCTCTAAAATGTTTGTGTATGTGTATGTGTGTATATATATATATACTTCCAATTAATTTCTTCCATATATATACACACACACACACACACACACACAAACATTTTAAGAGATTTATTTTGTATATTCATACATTTGCATGCATATATTAACACATATGTGTATGGTTTTTTGTTTGTTCATTTCTACTGACTCTCATCTTGTGTGTTCTGTGATTTTTTTTTTCTTCTTATTGGGAATTCATTTTTGTTGAAACTTTGTTCATGGGATATTTGGAAGCTTCTGTTGAGAGTTTATTCCCCTAGAAAGGATGTCTATTGTCTGAGCCAGTCATCTAGAACTACTGTTCTAACCTATTTTAAAACCCAATTTTTATCTTTAAAACAAAAACAAAAACACTTGAGTAGCATGATTTCAAACTTCAAAAATAAAAGAGGCCTGACTTCTTATTTTAAATTCTACGTAGACACTCTATTTTCCCTTTTCAACCACAGCCCAAGGCTAAGAAAGGCAAATTCTCTGCATCTCTGTGCAGTAGATCTGAGTTCTAGTTCACCCATTCACAAAGTCTATAGCCTGCCATTGGAGACTCTTGGCTTTATGCAGAATTTCTAAAATGATTCCTCACATCTTCCAGGTTTTTGCCTCCAGTCACTCTCAGGAATATCAAATAAAAACTTCTATGGAGTTTAATTGGAAAATACTCATAAGAAAGCTTCAGACTTCAATGGGTCACTTCTTTCTCTGGATTCTTAGTATGTTTCTCTTCTGCCCCCCACCACACTTCTCTTTCCTCTCCCTTTCTCTTATTCTGAGCATTTTTTTTTAACCAGATGATTTCTGTATTGTACAAAATATTCTTTCTATTTTACATTCTATTTTGTGGTACCTGGAGGTTTTTCTACGGTAACGTTCCTACCATATCACTGGAGTCAGAAGTGCAGAATTGGACCTAGCAACTGAAAGGTCACTCTGACCTTTAAAAAACTGTCTCAGGGAGGCTAGGTGGGAGGATCACTAGAGCCCAGGAGTTTGAGTCCAATATGGGCAACAGAGTGAGACCCTATCTTTAAAAGAAAAATTTTCTTTCGATAAAATGATTTTGTTGGCTGGCATACTATAATAGGAAATCAGAAGCTAAAATAAGAAACTAGACATTATAGTGCTTCTCAAGGAATGCAATGTGTGACAGAGATGATCACAGACACTTTCAAACTTGTGGAGAAAAGATATTAAGCAATAGCTACAATTGGAGTTGCTATTAAAAAATCAGTTTTGACAGTAGAAAAGGCATTTTCATTTCTGCCCATGAAGAACAGCTATAGGACTGATGTCAAACAACTGTTTTCAGAACTTGGACCATAGGCAACACATGAGTGGTATCTCTGGGAAATGAACAACAAATGAGGCAATCCTGTATATCTACCAGTTTGTTGCATGGTGGTATATTCCCAGACTTTGGCACAAACAAGGTGGCTCAGGTAGGGAGTAGCAGTCTAGCTGACTGGCAGAGATAGATATTTGAGTTGGGGAAGAACAAGGCAGCTGTAACTTGCAGAACAGAATGCCAGAAAAGAAGCAGAGAAAGGCTCCAGAAATCCTCTTAGGGTATCTTTTAATCTTTTGCTAAATAATAATCTATGTATGCATAGAGTGAAACAACAGACAAATTTAAAAACAATTAATTACAGGGGTTGGAAAAAAAGCATAAGAAAAAAACACAAAACATGGGAAAAATAAAAAACAAATGGCAAGATGGTCAATTTAAACCTAACCCTATCAAAATTACATCAAGTATAAATGGTCTAAGCACTTCTAATTAAAAGGCAGAAACTTCAGATTGGATAAAAAAGCCACACCCAAATATATAACATCCACAAGAAAACCACTTTAAATATAAAGTAATAGGTAAAAAGCAAAAGCAGACATACCACTCAAGCGCTAGCCAGTAGACTGCTGAAGCAGCTGTGTAAATATAGTAGTCTCCCTTATAGTGGATGCCTAAAACTTTAAAGAGTGGCAGGTGCAGTGGCTCACACCTATAATCCCAGCATTTTGAGAGGCCACAGCAGGAGGATAGCTTGAGCCCAAGGAGTTCAAGACCAGCCTGGGGCAACATAGTGAGACCCTCTCTACAGAAAAAAAAAAAAAAAAAATTAGCTGGGCACAGTGGCACACACCTATAGTCCTAGGTACTTGGGAGGCAGAGGTGCAGGATCACTTGAGCCCAGGAGGTTGAGGCTGCAGGGAACTGTGATTGTGCCACACTCCACTCCAGGGCTCAAGTGATCCTTCCACCTCAGCTTCCCAAATAGCTGGGACTATAGGTGCACACCACCATGCCCAGCTAATTTTTGTATTTTTTTGTAGAGACAGGGTTTCCCCATGTTTCCCAGGCTGGTCTGAAACTCCTGATCCCAAGAATGAGCCACCATATCCAGCCCATACACTCTTTTCAAGTGTGCATGGAATGTACATGATGAACGTTTCATGGCAGGAGGATCACTTGAGCCTTTAACATATTTTAATATTTAAATTACATAAATAGTATTGCTATGGAGAACTCATTCTGGGCCCATTTGTTTATACTTGAGCTAGTTCCCACATACTGTATTACTGTAAGTCAGTATCTGGTAGTCCTGTCCACCCTCCTTCCCTTCTCTTCATGGACCTTTATTTGTCCATATTCACTTTTGAATGTTAAGTTTCCAAAATAGACAGCTGGTATTCTGACTAAGATTACTTTAAATTCAGGAAACCGAATGTCTCCCACTTTTAAGTCTTTATATCTTATATAAAAGCTTTATATTTGTTTCCATAGTAGTCATATATATATAGTCAATTCTTAGAAAATTGACAGTATGCTTTTGGGAATGTAACTTGTTTTTTAATATATTTTTAACTGGTTATTACTAATGTGGAAAAATAGTTCTAATTTTTTGATTCTGTTGGATTTTCTATGAAATTACGTCATGTGAAAATAATGACAGTTTTATTTCACCCCTACAATCAAAAAAATTTTCCTTCAGAACTTTAAAGACAATTTTCTATTTTCATCTAGCATCTGGAGTCATTAATGAGAATTTCAATGGCAGTTTCATTCTTACCCATTATAGGTCATAATTTGCTTTTGTTAGCTGTTTTCCCTTGAGAAGCTTTAACATCTTATGTTCTAGATATTCAGAAATTTCATAGGAATCTGTTTAAGTGTGGGCTGTTTATTTAATTCATAATGCTCAAAAGTTTGTGGGCCTTATCAAACTGTAGACTTCATGTCTTCATTTTAGCTGTGGAAATAGTCATGTATAATTTTTCTTTGTGTTCTGGGAGATTTATTTGACTCTATTTTCTAGTTCTTATACTAAAATTTTAATTCTAGTTATTTTATTTTAAATTTCTTTCGTACTTTCTTTTTTTTTTTTTTTTTTTGAGACAAGGTATTGCTGTCATCCAGGGTGGAGTGTGGTGGCACGATCTATCAAGGCTCACTACAGCCTCCACTGCCTGGCTCAAGCAGTCCTCCCACCTTATCCTCCAGAGTGGCTGGGACTAGAGGTGGACACCACCATACCTGGATCATTTTTAAATTTTCTGTAGAGACAGTATCTCATTATGTTGCCTAGGCTGGTTTTAATTCCTGGGCTTAAGAGATCCTCCTACCTCAGCCTCCCAAAGTGCTGGGGTTACAGGCCTGAGCCATCACACCAGGCCTTATTTTAAATTTCTAAAGGCACTTTTTTTTTTTTGTTTTGTTTCATGATTGTTTCTTTAGTACAACAAGCTGCTGTGGAAGTTATTTTCTGTTCTTTGAATTATTAATTTCTTCCAAGGTCAGCTATATTCTCCTTCTTGCTGATGGCTTTTCCTCATATGTTTAATGACTCAGAAATACTGGAAATGCTTTACCTCTAGATCTCTGTGTGGTTTGTTCCCTTCTCACTTCAATCAAGTCTCTAAGCAAACGTCAGTTATTCCAGAAAGTACTTCTGACTCTCCTATCTGAAATAAACTCCTTTCTCCTAGAATTCTCTATCTCCTTACTTTAGTTCTATTTTTTTCCCCAAAGCACAGCATTAGTTAACATTTACACTTTTTCCCTCAATTAAATATAAACTCTATGAAGGTAGGAACTCTTTCTATCATGCTCACCATGATTATCTCCAATGCCTAGGCAGTGTGTGGCACACAGTAGGTACTTAATATTTCTTTACTAGAAGATAGGAGGAGGAGGGAAGGAAGAAAAGAAAGAAGGAAAGACAAATAAGTAAGCTATTCTAAATAGTTGTATATGCCTCTGCTATTGTACATGAGGGTCTGCTTCCTCAATAGGAGTCCTTCCTAAATGGAAAGACAATTAAATTTTGCATATGTCGGCTTTGCATATGTGAATGGGACTTGTCAACTTGGCAGGCTTAACCTAGTGGAATTCTGCATCTCTCAAGTCTCATTGATGTTAAGCAGATGCTAACTAACCTTATGCTCATCAATATGAAAGGACAGCATAAATGAGAGCATATTAAGAACTATAGCCATTTAAATGCAATGTGTATAATGCTTTTTATCAGGTAACTTCAAGTTTATTTGAGGGCCTGAAGGGAAGATAATGGTTCATTTTTTTTTGGTCATAGGTGAAGTATCATTTGGATTACAATGGCTGTTTAGTCCTTCCAAACTTCTCCCGAACAATTAACATTGGGCAATAAAATAATCTCTAGTGAAAACAAACGGGCCAGACGTGGTGGCTCATGCCTGTAATCCCAGCATCCCAACTTTGGGAGGCTGAGGTGGCCAGATCATTTGAGATCAGGAGTTCAAGACCAGCCTGGCCAACATGGTGAGACCTTGTCTCTACTAAAAATACAAAAATAAGCTAGACATTGTGGCAGGCACCTGTACTCTCAGCTACTTGGGGGGGCTGAGGCAGGAGAATTGCTTGAACCTGGGAGGCGAAGGCTACAGTGAGCCAAGATCACATCATTGCACTCCAGCGTGGGAAACAAACCAAGATTCATGTCAACACAAATAAACAAACAGAAAAAAAAATACAAGATAATTATTTTGTAACTCAAAATAAGAACAATTTTGAATTCTGACTCAAAACCCAAAAAGTATAATGAAAAGGTTGATCAATCACATTTAAAAAAATCTTCTGCACAGAAAGAAAACAATTAAAGAGAAAAGACTGTGAAAAAAAAGTCATAAAAAACAAAAGGCAAATTTCCTTAATATGTATGTATATATCAGAAAAAAATGTAATAAAATACAATTTTCCTAATATAGATAAAGAGCTCCTACAAATCAATATGAAAAAGGCAACAAATCCTCAACAGAAAAACGAGCAAACGGTATAATCAGTTTACATTATATAAATGAAAGAAAATATAATGGCTCTTGAAGAAAGAAAGAAATATATAATGGCTCTTAAACATATGCAAAGAATGGTCAATCTAACTCATATTAAAATAAATGTAAATTGAAACTAGATGGCCAGGCACGATGGCTCACACCTGTAATCCCAGCACTTTGGGAGGCCGAGGCGGGCGGATCATGAGGTCAGGAGATTGAGACCATCCTGGCTAACACAGTGAAACCCCATCTCTACCAAAAAAAAAAAAAAAATACAAAAAATTAGCCAGGCATGGTGGCAGGTGCCTGTAGTCCCAGCTATTCAAGAGGCTAAGGCAGGAGAATGGCGTGAACTAGGGAGGCAAAGCTTGCAGTGAGCCGAGATCGCACCACTGTACTCCAGCCTGGGCGACAGAGCAAGAGTCCGTCTCAAAAAAAAAAAAAAAATTGAAACTAGACTATAACACCATTTTCTACCTATTGTATTGGCAAAACCCAAAATTTTAATAATTTACTGTGTTATAAAGATGTTGGCAAACAGGCAGTCTCATGCATTCTGGTGGGAATGTAATTTGGTTCAATTCTATTGATGGCAATTTGGCAAAAAAAAATTAAAATTTATAAATGTAAATACTCTTTGTCCCAGCAATTCAGCTTCTGGGATTCTAAGAGACATACTCACAAACATGTAGACTGAACTTCCTCAACATGATAAAGGGCATGAAAAACTCACAGTTTATATCATACTCAGTGAGGAAGACTAAAAGCTCTCCCTCTAAGATCTGGTACTGATACTCAACATTGCACTAGAAGTTCTAGCCAAAGCAATTAGGCAAGAAAAAGAAATAAAAAGAAAGGGAAGAAGGAAGGGTAGGAAAGGGGAAGAGGAGGGGAAAGGGAAAGAAAGGGAAGGGGGAAAAGAACGGAAGGGGGAAAGGAAGGGAAATGGGAAAGGGAAAGACAAAAAGGAGAAAGACAAAGAAGAAAGAAAGAAAATACTCCCTATTTGTAGATGACATGTTCCTAGATATAGAAAACCCCGAAGAACAAACAAGGTTACTACAGTTATTAAATGAATTCAGAAAAATTGCTGAGTACAAAATCAGTACATAAAAATCAGCTGTGTTTCTTTTCTGTGTATCAGTAATATGGTTTGGCTGTGTCTCCACTCAAATCTCATCTTGAATTGTAGTTCCCATAATCCCCACATGTCATGGGAGGGACCCAGTGGGAGGTTATTGAATCATAGGGGTGTTTACCCCCATGCTGCTGTTCTTGTGATAGGGAGTTCTCATGAGATGGTTTTATAAGGAGCTTTTTCCCCTTTGCTCGGTACTTCTTCCTGCCACCATGTGAAGAAGTACATGTTTGCTTCCCCTTCTTCCATGAATGTAAGTTTCCTGAAGCCTCCCCATCCATGCTGAACTGTGAGTCAAACCTCTTTCCTTTTTAAAAAACCCAGTCTTGGATATGTCCTTACAGCAGGGTGAGAACGGACTAACACAGTAAATTGGTACTGCAAAGAGTGAGGTGCTGCTATCAGGATACTGGAAAATGTGGAAGCGACTTTGGAACTGGGTAACAGAACAGACTGGAACAGTTTAGAGGGCCCAGAAGAGAACAGAAAAATGTGGATAAGTTTGGAACTTATTTGGAACTTCCTAGAGGCTTGGAGGCTCACAAGACAGGTACATGTGGGAAAGTCTGGAACTTCCCAGAGAATTGCTGAATGGCTTTCATGAAAATGCTGATAGAGATATGGACAGTGAAGTCCAGGCTGAGGTGATCTCAGATGGAGATGAGGAACTTGTTGGGAACTGGAATAAAGGTGATTCTTGCCCTGTGTTAGAAAAGAGATTGGCAGCATTTTACCCCTGCCCTAGAGATCTGTGGAACTTTGAACTTGAGAAAGATGATTTCGAGTATCTGGTGGAAAAAATTTCTAAGTGGCAAAGCATTCAAGAGGAAATGGAGCATAAACGTTTGGAAAATTTGCAGCCTGACAATGCAGTAGAAAAGAACAACCCATTTACCAGAAAGAAATTAAAGCCTGCTGCTGAAATTTGCATAAGTAACAAGCAACAGAAAGTTAATCACCAAGACAATCGGGAAAATGTTTCCACGGCATGTCAGCAACATTTACGGCGGCCCCTCCCATCACAGGCCTGGAGACTAGGAGGAAAAATGGTTTTGTGGGCTGGGCCCAGGGTCCCCCTGCTCAGTGCAGCCTTGGGACATGGTGCCTGCATCCCAGCTGCTTCAGTTCCAGCCATGGCTAAAAGGAGCCAAGGTGCAGCTCAGGCCATTACTTCAGAAGGTGCAAGCCCCAAGCCTTGGCAGCTTACATGTGGTGGTGAACCTGTGCAGAAGTCAAGAACTGAGGTTTGGGAACCTTCACCTAGCCATTGCACACAGCCTCTCTTAGCTAATTTCTGTTCCTCCATTCTCCACCCACTGCAAATGGTACTGTCCAAGGAACCAAATTAATCTTTCAAAAGTAATACTTTTATCATTTCACTCCTCCACACCAAAACCATCACTGATTCCCTGATGTTGTGCCAATCATTAAATCATTATCATCATCAACATCATTCACATTTGATGAGGATTTATATGCCAGGCACTGAGTAAATAATTTTTTTTTTTTTTTTTTTTTTTTTTTTCTTTGAGACAGTCTTGCTGTGTCACCCAGGCTGGAGTGCACTGGTGCAATCTCAGTTCACTGCAGTCTCTGCATCCCTGGTTCAAGCAATTCTTGTGTCTCAGCCTCCTAAGTAGCTGGGATTACAGGCATGCGCCACCATGTCCAGCTAATTTTTATATTTTTAGTAGAGACAGAGTTTCACCATGTTGGCCAGGCTGGTCTCGAACTCCTAACCTCAAGTGATCTGCCTGCCTCAGCCTCCCAAAGCTTGGATTACAGGCATGAGCCATCATGCCAGGCCTGAGCTAAGTATCTTTCAAATGTATTTTCTTATTTAATATAAACACACCTCTAGAAGTAGCCTTTTTTTTCGTTTCTTCATTGCTGATTCAGCGAGTTGTCCTTGTGTCCCAAAGCAGAGGCCAAGGCAAAGATTGTTTAATATTAAGGTCACAAATTTCTTCCATCCCTGTGTGTATGCCCTTATTTCTCCATCCCTTTGAATCTAGGCTGACCAAGTCACTTGCTTTGTCCTACAGAATGCAGTGAAAATTATGTTGTTTAAGATCTGTTGGGCTGGGTGTGGTATTTCACACCTGTAATCCCAGTATTCTGTGAGGCCAAGGTGGCCAGATCACTTGAGGCCAGGAATTCAAGACCAGCCTGGCCAACATGGTGAAATCACATCTCTACTAAAAATACAAAAATTAGCTGGGGATGGTGGCACCCGCCTGCAATCCCAGCTACTCGAGAGGCTGAGGCATGAGAATCACTTGAACCCTGGAGGCAGAGGTTGCAGTGAGCCGAGATCGCTGACACTGCACTCCAGCCTCGGAGAGAAAGTGAGAGTCTTTCTCAAAAAAACAAACAAAAGGGCTGGGCGCTATGGCTCACGCCTGTAATCCCAGCACTTTGGGAGGCCGAGACAGGCGGATCACGAGGTCAGGAGATCGAGACCATCCCGGCTAACGCAGTGAATCCCTGTCTCTACTAAAAATACAAAAAAATTAGCCAGACGTGGTGGCAGGCACCTGTAGTCCCAGCTACTCGGGAGGCTGAGGCAGGAGAATGGCATGAACCCAGGAGGTGGAGCTTGCAGTGAGCTGAGACCACGCCACTGCACTCCAGCCTAGGTGACAGAGCAAGACTCTGTCTCAAAAAAAAAAAAAAAAGATCTGGAGCCTAGGCTTCAAGAGGCATGTAACTTCCTCCTTGTCATATTGGAGCACTGTCCTGAGGTACCATGGAAGGAAGCCATTCTAGCTAATGCAGCATGAGAGGCCACAACGAGAACTGAGTTGCCCCAACCAACAGCCAGCACCACCTGCCAGAAAAGCAAGTGAGTCCCACTTCCTCCAGCACAGCTGGCCCTCCAGCTGAATGTAGCCATATGAAGGTAGCCCTATTTTTATGGATGAGGAAAACAAAGTAGTAAGTAATTTGCACAGTACTGCACACTATTAAAAAGTAGAACAAGGACTACAATCCAGTGTGTCTTCTAGAACTTATGTATGAAACCACCAAAATGTGCTGCTTCCCTACAAAAAATAACTTTTAGACTCTTTTTAATTTGGTACCTTTCAAATTTATCTACAATTATATAATGCATATTTTCTCACAGAAATATGTTATACATGCTATAAATTTGTATCTCCAAGTCAACCCATAGAAGTCCCTGGAGTACAGAATTGTTACAGCAAGGTAAGGAAATCCTCAACTAAGATAATTCCCATTTTCTAAAGCAGATGCTGCAGTAGGTGTGGCACCAAAGAAAGAGTTGCCTTCCCAGCAGCATAAAAATACTACTTAAGTAACTTTTTTTTGGGGGGGGGGGGGATAGCTAGAGTGCAATGGCATGATCTCGGCTGATTGCAACCTCCACTTCCTGGGTTCAAGCGATTCTCCTGCCTCAGCCTCCCGAATAGCTGGGATTAGAGGCGCGTGTCACCATGCATGGCTAATTTTTTGTATTTTTAGTAGAAACAGGGTTTCACCAAGTTAGCCAGGTTGGTCTCGAATTCCTGACCTCAGGTGATCCACCCACCTCAGCCTCCCAAAATGCTAGGATTACAGGCGTGAGCTATCATGCCCAGCTTCCAGTAAGAATTTAAATTTCTATGAGATGATATCTTATTTTTCTTTAAAATCTTCTATTATTTGTTCAAAAAAGTGGCCTGCATTCACATAAAGTTTACAAACCTAATCATTCACATCTTAAAAAGGAAATGAAACTTTCAAATGAAATTATTATATATACCTTAATTCATACCACTGGATTATCTTATTAAACCACTCAGCATTATGATTTGAGAATCTATGAAATAACAATGATGATACAGACTACAAACACTACTTCTGCAAATCTGCCATAGGAGACAGATAAAAGATCACAGATGAACAAATTAAAATAGGAATAGTTCTGCCTTATTTCATAAAGGTTATAATATTCATTAATTTTACTTCAATTTATACATGTTAGGTCACTACAGCTGTTTTCATAAATATGAAATGGCTTGTGAATTACATGCTAAAATTCATAAAAAATGAAAAGATTATCCTGCTCAAAATAGTTTCCCACCCAACATTCCATAATCTAATAATGTGACCATTTTGAATTGAATTTACTATTTCTGCAAGACCAGCGTCTCGATATGCAAATAGCATTCTTCAGAGTAACAGTATCATTGGTAAACAGCTTACCAGAGATTAGCGGGTCAACTAGTGACAAAACAGTCTAGTTATATTTGTACAGAAATAAGAGGAAAAGAAAAGAGTTGGGTAATCTGAAGAATACCATGAGCAAACAGGAAGCATACATAACATCACTAGATACCAGAGGGGTGGGAACCCCATGAGGGGGATAATAAAAGATAAGTGAGTGAGTGTCCTGCAAATAAAGTTTCATTTATTTAAAACTTCCTTCCAGGTCATGTTTCTGATATTTACATCACATCAATTTATTTATTATTGCTCAAGGGCTGCAAGTATTAATAGAGAAGAAGTAATCGCCACTGCTACTCCCCACCCCCAGTATGGAGGAAGGTGATTGGGAGCATGACCAAATAAAACTCTGAGCTTTTCCCTACTTTCAACCAACTATCTCTACTTTTATTAATTTCATATAAAGTAACCTCTGATCGAAGTGACTGAATACACTTCTTGACCTATCCTTGCTCAAACATTCAGGTTTATTAACTAAAATCTTATAATACAGTAAGTAGACTGCCCTAACTCAAAATATAATTATTGTAACTGTTAGCTTCCTATATAAACAATTTGTATGTCCAATCACCTACAACCTGCTTCTATAGAAACTGTATTAGGAATTCTAACTTTGGATGCCAGAGGCCTGTGTTCACTTTTCCCAGTGGGAAAGAGAACTTCCTTTGCCAGGAGTTAATCAGGGTGCCTTCTGTTATCTACGGCTGAGACATCAACAGTATAGGGCCTAAGGTTGCATGGTAACTGGGTATAAATACTATCAAGAAGGAGCTGAAGAAACATATTATGATCAGATAAACATTTTTAAATTATTAATTGCAAGTGAAATTTTAAAGAATGCTATTAGCCACATTTATATTTTAAGAATTATATTAGAGTATTATTCTGAAGAACATGTTCACATCTAGCTATGCCTACCAGTGTATTTTCTGTATCTAAAGATACATCTATATTTTAGGTAGATAAAGCAACATTATCAAACACAAAAAAAGCATAGATTCTCCAAGCATAAACTAAAGTGTACCAGTAATGAATAAACTGGCTTAGACACCAAAGATGTGATTCTCTTAGAATAAGAGAGCCAAACATTCTTTAACAGCCTTAGAAACTATGTGACATTTTAACAATTGATTATATGGGCTAGTCATAGAAAGAAACAGTCTGAAAAACTCATAAAAGATTCAAATCAGATGTAGAAATCAAGCTTATGAAACAAGTAGTGTTAAGATCCGGCATTAACACTTAAGAGAAAACTACCACATTTGTATGCATATTCATTTAAATAGCGCTAAATATGTGTATCTTCTCATTCCACTTTATACTTCAGTTTCTCTAAGTAAAATGGGGTATGAATATCAAATTAAAAATATATTTAAAGCATTTAGAAGTTGATATGGTTTAGTTGTGTCCCCACCCAAATCTCATCTTGAATTCCCATGTGTTGTGGGAGGGACTGGGGAGAGGTAATCGAATCATGTGGGTGGGTCTTTCCTGTGCTGTTTTTGTGATAGTGAATAAGTCTCATGAGATCTGATGGTTTTAAAAAGAGAAGATACCCTGTACAAGCTGTCTTCTCTTGTCTGCCACCATGTGAGATATGCCTTTCACCTTGGGCCGTGATTGAGAGGCATCACCAGCCACGTGGAACCGTAACTCTATTAAGTCTCTTTTCCTCCCAGTCTCGGGTATGTTTTTATCAGCAGCATGAAAATGGACTAATACAGTAAATTGGCACCAACAGAGTGGAGTGCTGCTGAGAAGATACCCAAAAATGTGGAAGCAACTTTGGAACTGGGAGACTGGAACAGCTTGGAAGGCTCAGAAAACAGAAAAATGTGGGGAAGTTTGGAACTCCCTAGAGATTTGTTGAATGACTTTGACCAAAGTACTAATAATGATATGGACAATGAAATCCAGGCTTAGGTAGTCTCAGATGGAGATAAGGAACTTGTTGGGAACTGGAGCAAAGGTGACTCATTATGTTTTAGTAAAGAGACTGGTGGCATTTTGTCCCTGCCCTAGAGATCTGTAGAACTTTGAACTTGAGAGAGATGATTTAGGGTATCTGGCGGAAGAAATTTCTAAGCAGCAAAGCATTCAAGAGGTGACTTGGGTGCTGTTAAAGGCATTCAGTTTTAAAAGGGAAACAGCAAAAAAGTTTGGAAACTTTGCAGCCTGACAATACAATAGAAAAATCCTGTTTTCTGAGGAGAAATTCAAGCTGGCTGCAGAAAGATGAATAAGTAATGAGGGGCCAAATGTTAATTCCCAAGACAATGGGGAAGATGTTTCCACTGCATGTCACAGGTCTTCATAGCAGCCCCTCCCATCACAGGCTAGGAAGAAAAAGTGATTTTATGGGCTGGGCCCAC
Organism: Macaca fascicularis; assembly: GCF_037993035.2. Taxonomy (NCBI): domain Eukaryota; kingdom Metazoa; phylum Chordata; class Mammalia; order Primates; family Cercopithecidae; genus Macaca; species Macaca fascicularis. The sequence goes on from NC_088386.1 coordinate 105,909,620, forward strand.
GGTCGCTGTGCTGTGTGCAGCCTAGGAACTTGGTGCCCTGTGTCCCAGCTGCCAGCCATAGCTGAAAGGGGTCAATGTAGAGCTCAGGCTGTGGCTTCAGAGGGTGCAAGCCCAAACCTTGGCAGTTTCCACGTGGTGTTGAGCCTGCAAGTGCACAGAAGTAAAGAGGTTTGGGACCTCTGTCTAGATTTCAGAAGATGTATGGAAACACCTAGATATCCAGGCAGAAATTTGCTGCAGTAGTGGGGTGCTCATGGAGAACCTCTGCTAGGGGAGTGCAGAAGGGAAATGTGGGGTCAGAGCCCCCATAAACAGCCCCTACTGGGGCACCATCTAGTGGAGCTGTGAGAAGATGGCCACTCTCATTCAAACTCCAGAATGGTAATCTACAGACAGCTTGTACTGTGTACCTGGAAAAGCCACAGACACTCAATGCCAGACTGTGAAAGCAGCCAGGAGGGGGCTATACTCTGCAAAGCCACAGGAGTCCATGGCCACGGGAGCCCACCTCTTGCATCAGTGTGACCTAGGTGTGAGACATGGAGTCATAGAGATCATTTTGGAGCTTTGACTGCCCTGCTGGAATTTGGACTTGTATGGGGCCTGTAGCCCCCTTGTTTTGGGCCAATTTCTCCCATTTGGAATGGCCATATTTACCCAATTACTGTACCCTCATTGTATCTAGGAAGTAACCAACCTGCTTTTGATTTTACAGGCTCACAGGCGAAAGGGACTTGCCTTATTTCGAATGAGACTTTGGACTGTGGACTTCTGAGTTAATGCTGAAATGAGTTAAGACTCTGGGAGTGTTGGGAAGGCATGATTGATTTTGAAATGTGAGGACATGAGATTTGGGAGGGATCGGGGTGGAATGATATGGTTTGGCTGTGTCCTCACTCAAATCTCATCTTGAATTCCCACATGTTGTGGGAGGGATCAGTGGGAGGTAATTGAATCATGCGGGCAAGGCTTTCCCTTGCTGTTCTTGTGATAGTGAGTAAGTCTCACGAGATCTGGTAGTTTTAAAAAGAGGAGTTCCCCTGCACAAGTTCTCTCTCTCTTTGCCTACTGCCATCTATGTAAGACATGACTTGCTCCTCCTTGCCTTCCACCATGATTGCAAAGTGTCCCCAGCCATGTAGAATTGTAAGTCCATTAAATCCTTTTTCCTGTATAAATTACTGAGTTTCAGGGATGTCTTTATCAGTGGCATGAATATGGACTAATACAGAAATTAAAATGATGCCTGACACATACTTGCTTAATGAATATTAGCTATTATTATTTGACATTATCATTAGTGTTGTAAAATGAGCAAAGTCAAGTAAAAAAATGCATAACAATTTATGCTTTTTATTAATCCTGTCTAGCAAAGGGATAATAACCTCTGCAAATAATTATTCTAAATAATTATGCCTATCAGTATACCTCTATCCCTTCCATCTTATTGCTCTAGTAGAAAAATTAGGCTGGGGCAGTGGCTCATGCCTGTAATCCTAGCACTTTGGGAGGCTAATGCAGGAGGATCATTTTTTGAGCCCAGGAGTTCCAGAGAAGCCTGGGCAACATAGAAATACCTTGTCTCTACAAAAAAATTAAAAATTAGCTGGGTGTGGTAATACATGCTTGTACCAGCTACTTGGGAGGCTGAGGTGGGAGGACTGCTTAAGCCTGGTAGGTCAAGGCTGCAGTGAGCTATGATCGTACCACTATACTCCAGGCTATGTGACAGAGTGAGACCTCATCCCTCCCCCACCAAAAATAATAATAATAAAAAAAATTAGTGTAACACTTCCTTACAAAAATGTGGAGTATAGAAGGAGTACATTATGAACTCATAGAGTTAGCTAAGGTTTCTAGGCAGAATGTGCAAAGGGCCAGATGGTTTCGTTTACTTGCCTATGATAAAGTATGGATGGTGCAAAATGATCTTAAAAAGAAGCTGTTAGGCCAAGCATGGTGGCTTATGCCTATAATCCCAGCACTTCGGGTAGGTGGATCACTTGACGTTAGGAGTTCAAGACCAGCCTGGCCAACATGGTGAAACCCCGTCTCTACTAAAAATACAAAAATTAGCCCGGCATGGTGGTGGTGCCTGTAATCCTAGCTACTGGGGAGGCTGAGGCAGGAAAAACACTTGACCTGGAAGGTGGAGGTTGCAGTGAGCCAAGATCGCACACCACTGTACGCCAGCCTGGATGACAGAGCATGATTCTGTCCCCCCAAAAAAAAAGAAAAGAAAAAAGCATCTGTTACATTTTCAAGCAGAAGTTAGAGAAAATAGAGCCAGTACTTTCCAGTTAAAAAATATTATTTCTCATTTCCAGCTACTCCACACACTAAAAGGTTCTCACAGTTAGATATGGTAACAGTAGAAGACCAAATCCAGGGAACTGCCAGTAAAACTGTGGCCTCAGTGTCAAGATGTAAGGATGAGACTGTAAGACCCTTTATTAACACCTCAGAAAGGTTTGCCTGCCTCTCAATTGAGGTGCCTGGACATGATTCTTTTTTTTTTTTTTTTTTGATACAGAGTTTTGCTCTGTCATCCAGGCTAGAGTGCAGTGGCACGATCTCGGCTCACAGCTGTTGCAGGAAGTCAGGGACCCTGAATAGAGGGACTGGCTGAAGCCAAGGCAAAATAACATAAATTGTAAAGATTTCATGGACATTTATTAGTTCCCCAAATTAATACTTTTAAAATTTCTTATACCTGTCTTTACTGCAATCTCTGAACATAAATTGTGAAGATTTCATGGACACTTATCACTTCCCCAATCAATACCCTTGTGATTTCCTATGCCTCTCTTTACTTTAATCTGAATCCCGTCATCTTCGTAAGCTGAGGAGGATGTATGTCACCTCAGGACCCTGTGATGATTGTGTTAACTGCATAAATTGTTTGTAGAGCAGGTGTGCTTGAACAATATGAAATCTGGGCACCTTGAAAAAAGAACAGGATAACAGCAATGTTCAGGGAACAAGGGAGATGACCTTCAACTCTGACTGCCACTGAGCCGGGTGGAACAGAGCCATATTTCTCTTCTTTCAAAAGCAAATAGGAGAAATATCACTGAATTCTTTTTCTCAGCAAGGAACATCCCTAAGAAAGAATGCATCCCTGAGGGTAGGCATCTAAAATGGCTTCTTTGGGGGCAGCTGTCTTTTATGGTCGAAGACAAAGGGATGAAATAAGCCCCAGTCTCCTGTAGCATTCCCAGGCTTATTAGGATGAGGACCTAATAAATTTTGGTCAGACCAGTTGTCTGCTCTCAAACCCTGTCCCCTGATGTTATCAATGACAATGTGTGCCTGAAACTTCATTAGCAATTTTAATTTCACCCCGTCCTGTGATCTCGCCCTGCCTCCATTTGCTTTGTGATATTTTATTACCTCGTGAAGTATGTGATCTCTGTGACCCACACCCTATTCATACACTCCCTCCCCTTTTGAAAATCGCTAATAAAAACTTGCTGGTTTTACGGCTCAGGGAGATCATGGAACCTGCTGACATGTGTTGTCTCCCCCAGACACCCATCTTTAAAATTGCTCTCTTTTGCACTCTTTCCCTTTATTTGTCAGACCAGCTGACACTTAGGGAAAGAGAAAAGAACACACGTTGAATATTGGGGATGGGGTTCTCCCGATAACTGCAACCTCTGCCTCCCAGGCTCAAGGGATTCTCCCGCCTCAGTCTCCCAAGTAGCTGGGATTACAGGCATGCACCCACCACACCTGGCTAATTTTTGTATTTTTAGAAGAGTCGGGGTTTCACCATGTTGGCCAGGCTGGTCTCAAACTCCTGACCTTAGGTGATCCACCCGCCTCAGCCTCCCAAAGTGCTGGGATAACAGGCATTTGAGCCACTCCACCCAGCCATGGACATGATTCTTGATGATGAGGTCCAAGACTTCAAGCCTGAGCCTAATGCCATAATGGGTTGAGATATCAGCGGTCTTGGAAGAAGGGGTTAAATGGTTTTTACATATGAAAGAGGGAACCAGAGGATGGACTGTAGTAGTTTTCAATTATAGCCCCAATGAACCATGACTCCCAGTATTCTTGCCCTTGTATAGTCCCTCCTATATTAAATCCTACACTGAGTCACTTTAACTAATAAATTAAACAGAAAAACACTGTGCTAGTTCTAGGATTCAGTCTTAAGAAGAACTGTTAGCTTCTATATTTGCATTTCTGGGAGCCACAGAGAGTGAAAGAATCCCAGCTATTCCAGCCCATCCAAGCATCCAGATGGCTAACCCCAGTCACAATCTTACTACAACTGTATGAGAGACCTTAGGCAAGGCTGAAGAATAACTACTTAGGTGATCCACAGAATCATGAAAGATAATATAAAATGATTTTAAATCACTACATTTGGGGATAGTTTGTTATGCAACAATAGATGGCCAAAACAACAGGGATAGGCTACTCTGAATGTGCAGCATGGGGCACATGCCCACTTCTATGGCAAAGATATATAGCATAATGAATTTTTACATAGGTATATGCCCTGGTAACCACCAGCAAGCGTATGACACATTTTCAATTCAAAAACCTAGATTGTGCCCTTTCCTGGTCAACTTCTACACTCTTCCCCCATGCTCCACTGAAGTAACTACAGTTCTCATTTCTATCATCACCGTAAGTTTTATTTGTATTTATCATAGAGTATGTTTTTGTTTTTGTTTTTGTTTGAGACAGGGTCTGACTCTGTCACCCAGACTGGAGTGCAGTGGCACAGATATGATTCACTGCAGCCTCAGCTTCCTTCAAGCAAGCTCCTGCCTCAGCCTCCTGTGTGGCTGGGACCACAGGCCCTAACCACCAAACCTGGCTAATTTTTTTTTTTTTTTTTTTGGTAGAGACAGGGTGTCACTTTGTTGCCTAGGGTGGTCTTGAACTCCTGGGCTCAAGTGATCCTCCCCCATCAGCCTTCCCAAAGTGTTGGGATTATAGGCATTGGCCACCACACCAGGCCTGTTCTCTCTTCTTTCACTCAACATATTGTCTGGGAGATACATCTTTATTGTTTTAACAGTAGTCCATCCTTTATATTGCTGTATAAATATACCACAATTCTGCTGGTGGGCATTTAGATTGCTTTGTGTTTGGGGCTTTAATGAGTAAAGCCGTTATGAGCCCTGTGATGGTTAATTTTATGTGTCAGGTTGACTAAGTGAATGGATGCCCAGAAAGCTGGTAAAACATTATTTCTAGGTGTATCTGTGAGGGTGTTTTCAAAACAGATTAACATTTGAATCAGTAGACTGAGTAAAGATCACCCTCACCTAATCTGATGACAGCACGAATAAAACAAAAAGGCAGAGGAAGGGCAAATTCCCTTTCTTCTTAAGCTGGGACATTCATCTTCTCCTGCCCTCAGTCAGACATCAGTGTTCCTGGATCTCTGGCCTTTAGACTCCAGTACTTAATATGAGGCATCCTCCTCCTCCTGGTCCTAGGGCTCTGGCCTTGGACTGAATTACACCACTGGAATTTTTCCTAGTTCTCAAGCTGGCAGACAGCATATTATGAAACTTCTTGGTCTCCATAATCATGTGAGCCAATTCCCATAATAAATCTTCTCTTATATATCTATATATATTCTATTGCTCTCTTTCTCCGGAGGGCCTTTGTGTGTATATGTATTCATTATTCCTGAGTGAGTTCCTAAGAGTGGAATTGCTGGGTTATAAGAATAAGATGTATGTTAGTCTGGGTGCAGCAGTACACACCTGTAATCCCAGCACTTTGAGAGGCCAAGGTGGGCACATACTTGAGCTCAGAAGTTCGACACCAGCCTGGGTAATATGACGAAACCTCATCTCTGCAAAAAATACAAAGGAAAAATTGGCCGGGCATGGTGGCATGTGCCAGTCGTCTCAGCTACTCCAGAGACTGAGGTGGGAGGAATGTTTCAGAGTTTGAGCCCTGGAGGTTGAGGCTGCAGTGAGCTGAGATCACTTCACTGCACTCTAGCCTAGGTGAAAGAATGAGACCCTGTCTCCAAAAAAAACAACAACAAAAAAGGATAGATGTAGTATTAATTGCATTTCCTTGATAAGCAATGATTTTAAACATATTTTCATATGTTTATTGGCCATTTGGATATCCTCTTTTACAAAAGATCTGTTCAAGTCTTATGCATATTTTAATTTTAATTTTATTTATTTATTTTGAGATGGAGTCTTGCTCTGTTGCCCAGGCTGGTGTGCAGTGGTGCAATCTCAGCTCACTGCAACCTCCGCCTCTCGGGTTCAAGCAATTTTCCTGCCTCAGCCTCCCAAGTAGTTGAGATTACAGGCACCTGCCACCACACCCGGCTAATTTTTGCATTTTTAGTAAAGATGGGGTTTCACCATGTTGGCCAGGCTGGTCTCAAACTCCTGACCTCATGATCCACCTGCCTCGGTCTCCCAAAGGCTGGGATTACAGGCGTGAGCCACTGCGCCTGGCCGCATATTTTTTATTTAAAAAAATTTTTATTGTGGTAAAATACATATAACAAAAGTTATCACTTTACTATTTTAAAGTATGTAACTGTGTTTATGCCTATTTTTAATTAGGTTGTTTATCTCTTTTTTTCTTTTTTTAGCCATTTTAAAATATACACATATATTCAGGATATAAAATCTATGTTGAACATATACACACACACACACAGACAATGCAGATGTCTTTGCTCAGTGTATACTGTATTGTCTTAATGCTGTCTTTGATGAAAATTAATTCATAATTAACAAAGTCCAAATTAGCAATCTTTTCTGATTAGTGATATTTGTATTCTGTTTAAGAAGTCAACCACCCCGAGGACATGAAGACATTCTCCTGTGTTTTCTTCTAGAAGCTTTATTGTTTTCCTTTCACATTTAGGTCTGATTTACCTTCCTTTTTATTGACGGGTAATAAGTGTTTGCAACTGAGTTGTTCTATCAGTGCATTTCCTGCCTGTAAAATTTTGGGGGTCTGACAACCTTTTTCATTTTGTCTCGTCTTTGCCCCTTTTGGTTTAAGCTGGTAGTGTTGCTTCTGGCATAAAATTCTCAAAATCCTTGTGGGATTCTCACATATGTCAAGGGAATCCATGGCATTAACACAGGAGTGTTCTCTCAAAATTCTTTCTGGATAACCCTATCTCTGTTCCTGGCTTCTGCTTAGATGACTGATTGGATCCATGAGTTATATACCTAACCTTCCCAGGAAAAGTTTGTCTCTGCTCTGGGTAATCCCCAGAGCAAGCTATATCACTTTTTGTAATAGCCTGAGAATTTTCCAAATCATCAAGTTCTGGTTGCTTTTAACCTAACAGCTCCTTACTCACTTTATCTCTTTCCTCTCATATTCTACTATAAGAAGCAAGGAGAAACCAGATAACAAATCCCACACTGTACTTGAAAATTTCCTCAGCTAAATATCCAAGTAAATGGTTTACAAGTTCTGTTTTCCACCTCACAGTAGAATATAATTCAGCCAAGTTTTGTGCCACTTTATAACAAGGATAGCCTTCCCTCCAGTTTCTAATAACGTGTCCCTCATTTCCTTCTGAAACTTCACCAAACGCACCTTTAACATTCATTCTGTTATTCACTCAGAATTCTAGCAAATTCTGTTCATGATGACATATGTATTCTCTAAGATAAGAGCAGATTTGTCTTTTATTTTCCTCATTTCCTTCTGAGCTCTCACAAAACCTAGGCTTTTCCCTATCATGCACCTTAAAATTCTTCCAGCCTTTGCTCATTACCCGGTTCCAAAGCCACTTCCACCATTAAGTATTTGTTACATCAGCACCTTACTTCCTGGCACCAAACTCTGTATAAGTTTCCTAGGGCTGCCATAATAAATTACCATAAGACGGGTGATTTAAACCAACAGAAATTAATTCTCTCATAGTTGTGAAGGACAAAAGTCTGAAATTGATGTGTTGGCGGGGCTACACTCCCTCTGATGGCTCTAGGGGAGAATCCTTTCTTGACTCATTCAGCTTCTGTGGCTCCTGGCATTCTTCTTTTAAAATTAAATTTAAATTTTACTTTTTCTGCCAACACCTTGATTTTAATTTAAATTATTAATTAATTAATTAATTTTTTGCCCCGACATTCCTTTTTTTTTTTTTTTTTTTTTTTTTTTTTTTGAGACGAGTCTCACTCTGTCACCCAGGCTGGAGTGCAGTGGTAGGATCCCTGTTCACTGTAACCTCTGCTTTCCAGGTTCAAGCAATTCTCCTGTCTCAGCCTCCCGAGTAGCTGGGATTACAGGCGCCTGCCACCACACCTGGCTAATTTTTTTTACTTTTAGTAGAGACAGGGTTTCACCATGTTGGTCAGGCTGGTTTGGAACTCCTGACCTCAAATGATCTGCCCGCCTCAGCCTCCCAAAGTGTTGAGATTACAGGCATGAGCCACTGTGCCTGGCCTGGCCCCGACATTCTTTAACTTGTGGAAGCATAACTCAAATCTCCGCCTTCACCTTCATATAGCCTTCTCTGTGTCTCAAATCTCTTTTTTTTTTTTTTTTTTTTTTGAGACAGAGTCTCGATCTGTTGTCCAGGCTGGAATGCAGTGGCGCGATCTCAGCTCACTGCAAGCTCTGCCTCCTGGGTTCATGTCATTCTCCTGCCTTAGCCTCCCGAGTAGCTGGGACTACAGGCGCCAGCCACAACGCCCAGCTAATTTTTTGTATTTTTAGTAGAGATGGGGTTTCACTGTGTTAGTCAGGATGGTCTCGGTCTCCTGACCTTGTGATCCACCCGCCTTGGCCTCCTGAAGTGCTGGGATTACAGGCAGAGCCACCGTGCCTGGCCCTCTCCTTTCTCTTATAAGGACAACAATCACTGGACTTAGGACCCATTCTAAACTCAAAATGATCTCATCTCAAGATCCTTAATTGCAACGACAAAGACCTTACTAACAAAAACATCCACTGTATTAGTTTGCTAGGTGTATTTTAACAAAATACCACAACAAGTCAAATCAAGATGTCAGCAGGATTGGTTTCCTTTGAGCACTAAGCGGAAGACTCTGTTAGGCATATCCTCTATCTTCTGGTGTTTGCTGCCAATCTTTGGTGTTTCTTGGCTTGTAGAAGTGTCATTCTGACCTCAACTTTCATGTTTATGTGGCATTCACCCTGTATGCATGCATCTGTGTCTAAATTCCTTTTTATTTTTATTTTTTAAATTATTTAGAGACAGAGTCTCACTCTGTTATCCAGGCTGGAGTGCAATGGCATGATCTCAGCTAGCTGCAACCTCCACCTCTCAGGTTCAAGCGATTCTCATGCTTCAGCCTCCCAAGTAGCTGGGACTACGGGCACAAACCACGATGCCTGGCTAATTTTTGTATTTTTTAGTAGAGACGGGATTTCACCATGTTGGCCAAGCTGGTTGCAAACTCCTGACCTCAGGTGACCTTGGCCTCCCAAAGTGTTGGGATTATAGGCATGAGCTGCCATGCCCGACCAAAATTACCCCTTTTTATAAGGACATCAGTCATATTGGATTAGGGCCCACCCTGATTACCTTAACTAATTACATCTTTAACGACCCAATTTCCAAATTAGGTCATATTCTGAGGTGCTAGCTGTTAGAACTTCAATATAACAGTTCTTAGGGACACAGTTCAACCCATAACAGTTATATTCCTAGGAACCAGGAGTTAGGACATAGACATATCTTTCAGGGTGTGTGTGTGGGGCGGGCCGGGGGGAGACACAGTTCTGCCCACTACAGCATTAGCTTTTGTTTTTAAATATTTTAAATATTTCACTCCCCTCTCTTTTTGGTTGTACATGGCTGGTACCATTCCAGAAGGAAAGTTTATTTATTATATACAATGGATGCCTTAGCCACTTTACCCTTAATATTTCAATGTGTATTTCATAGAATAAGGATATTTTCTTACATAACTGCAAAAACAATAATATTCAGGGAATTCAACGTTAATAAAATATTTTGTCTAATCTACCATCAATAGTCTAGTTTCCTCAATTGTCCCAGTAATTTTTTCCCTTGAAAAGAATTCTGCTCTAGATCACATATTCATTTAGTTGTCATGTATCTTTTTAGTGTCTCTTTCAATCTAGAACAAGTCCTTAGCCTTTCCTGGCTTTCATGACATTGACATTTTTAAAAGAACACTGGCCGGTTGTTGTTTTTTAATACTATATGTCTGATTTTGGCTTTGTCTGATATTTACTCATGATTAAATTCAGGTTATACATTTCTGGTCAGAATACTACACAGTGTTATTATATCCTCCCTCACAGGTGATAATAGTTTTGATCACTCAGGCAAAGTATTGTTTGTTTCTCTATATATAGTTACTATATGCCCCCTGGCAACTGGCAGGAGGCACTTTAAGACAGCAGTCCCCAACTTTTTTGGCAACAGGGACCAGTTTCATGTAAAGCAATTTTTCCACAGACAGGAGATTGGGGGTATAGGAGATGGGGAGATGGTTTCAGGATGAAACTGTTCCACCTCAGATCAGGAAGCTTTAGATTCTCCTAAGGAGCACACAACCTACATGCCTCAGATGCACAGTTCACAATAGGATTTGAGTTCCCGTGTGTTCCTGCCACTGATCTGACAGGAGGCAGAGCTCAGGCGGCAATGCTCGCTCACCTGCTGCTCACCTCCTGCTGTGTGGTCCATTTCTAATATGCCACGGACCAGTACTGGTCTGTGGCCTGGGGACTGGGGACCCCTGCTTTAAGATCATGCAAATATCTTGTTCCTCATCAAACCTCTCCTCAATCCTGACCCCAGATTTATACCCATTAATGATTCTTGTCCAATCAATCTTTACTATGATGATTGTAAAATGATTCTCTAATGTGACTGTTTATTCTACATTTATTAATCAGCATCCTAGCATATGGTAAAGTCTTCCTTTTCACCAATTTATCTATCATCAGTATGGACTCATGAGTTCCTATTTTTTCAATGGTTCAATATTGTCCTTATTTATTTTGATAGCAAATAGTCCTAGATTTGGCCAGTAGGGGCCTCTTCAAGCTAGCTTCTGTGTTCTTTCAACAGGCCTTTATCATTTTTTAAAACACTTCCTTGCTTTCTGTTAACATTAGGATGTTCCAAGATGATCATACCTTTTCTTCCCCAGCCCTGGAGACCAGCCATTTCTCCAGAAATCCCCGATTCCTTTTAGTAGGAAATGGTATTAGAAAACAAAATATGAGTTCCGGACATACTGATTACTTATCAGGATAAGTCTGAGTCTAGATCTGTGCTGTCCAATTTGGTAGCCATTACCCACATGTGGCTACTTAAATTAAAATTAATAAAAACAAAATAAATTAAAAATTCAGGATGGGCACAGTAGCTCACACCTGTAATCCCAGCACTTTGGGAGGCTAAGGCAGGAGGATCACTTGAGTCCAGGAGTTCAAAACCAGCTTGGGCAACATAGTGAAACTTCTAAAAAAAAAATGAAAAAAAAAAAAAAAACCCTCAGTTCCTCAATTACATAAGCCATGTTTCATGTGCTCAATAGCTACATGTGTCTAGGAGCTACGATATTGGACAGTATAGATTTATAGAGCATTTGAATCATTACAGAAAGTTCTATGGTTCTCAAGACTTTCCATAAAGAAAAAAAAAGTAAGTTCTATGGGATATGGAATATCACTATTCTAGACCATCGCAGTAGGCAAATCTAGGAAACACACACACACACACACACACACACACACACTTTGAGTTCCCATTCTCCATTGCCTTTTAAATATTTTCCTATGTTCCACTTCATTAATTCTTTAACACATTAAACGATTATTTATTGAGCACATTCTATCAGATAGGTACTCTTCAAGGCCCTGTAGATCTGGAAATAAAAAGATACAGCCCCTATTCTCTGAAAACATACCATACTTTTTTCTGAGAAGTCAGAAATGATTATAAAATAGTATAATAAATTCCAACTTAGCAAGGTTAAAACAAAATATATATATGTATAGTATATATATATGATAATATATATACCATTCTGGGGATGTCAAGGAAGGCTTCCTGAGAGAAATGACATTTAAATTAAGTTTAGAAAGGTAAATAATTATTGGGTTGACAATATGGCAGACAAGCTGAGGGTAACAGAATTTGCTATTCTCCATTACTTTTTTCATCTTTGTTCCAATTATTCACTTAAAATTCTTTCTTTCTCTTCACCATAACCTTCAAAACTCTGCTTATCTTTCAAAACTCATCTTTTCTATATATTTCCTAATACCTCTAACCTTACAAACCCTGAAATATACTGTCTTTACTGATTTCAGGCCCACAAAAGATTTGGTTTATTCTTGTTGCTATAAATGTTTATAGAAAGAACATGGGCTTTGGAATCAGATTTACTGCCTCAGCTACCCCAGTGGATGGGATTACAGGCAGCCGCCACAATGCTGGGCAAATTTTTGTATTTTTCACGCTGGGCTAATTTTTGTATTTCTAGTAGAGATGGGGTTTCGCCATGTTGGCCAGGCTGGTCTCGAACTCTTGACCTCAAGTGATCCGTCTGCCTTGGCCTCCCAAAGTACTGGGATTACAGGCATGAGCCACCACGCCCAGCAGGAAAAGTCTTTTAATAAAAGCTAATTTGTCAGAATCCACATTCCTATTTATAACTGGACCCTGATAAAAGAGTTTACAATTGGTTCCTAATAAAACAAACATCTTTATTTTAATACAAACATATTTAAATAGATAATGTAATGATAATCAGAAACTATTAAATAGTAGTATCAATAATTTCTTTCCTTTGATATATTAAGAAATCTAAAATAATTGTGGGGGGGGAAGCATATCCAGCAAGAACTAGAGATAACTTATTTTTCCTTTCATCACAGCTGGTTTAGAAGTACACTAACGGAAGTATCCCCATTATTTTGTTCACACATGAAAAATATGTTTTTCAAAATGAATGTTTCTAATGAAGTATACTTAATTTGTAAAAACTGTAAGCATGAACATCTAAAATTGTATTGCTTATATTCTAAAAGAAGGAAAAGGAACACTCAACAAAATTAATAAATACCAAACCTAAAAAGGAAAGCAATGTTACTTCTTCCAAATAACTGAAGCTGTGCAGATTTTCTTCTTCTGAGCAAATATTTATGAGACAAATATGTAGTACATTTGTGTTTACCTTCTTATCTTTGCCAGTACATTTTAAAAATCATCTTGACATTTCATTATCTCTCAAATTAGTTTAGGCATAATAGATTTTTTTTTTAACTGGGGACGTGAGAAGTTTCAGAGTACACTGCTTGCAATATTTAAAAAATTACTAAAGCCCACTTTAGTATTATTAAGATCTACTATATCATTTATAAACTATATTTGTAAGTTTTATACATGTAATTATTCAAAATAAGTGTTATTCTAAATAACAATCTACATCTTCTCATACATGAAATATGCTGATGGTGAATCTTTGATCATGTTTTCTTCCCAAAGGCATCCTTACCTGTGGAGTCCAGTAAAAAGTAGGGCTCAATCTGTAGAGTTTTCGTTTGTGGAAACTCTGAAGTGGCCTTGTTCGGGCTGATGTACTCATGAAAGTCAAGGATGAAGATTTCAGTCTTGTCCTGTCTTTTCTCTTTTTCTTACTGTGCTTCTGGTTAAGTAACCAGCTACTGGAGGAAGACAGCTCATCTAAATTCTCTGATGCACTGAAATGCCACGAAATAATTAGGGGATGGGAAGGGAATAAAACAAAACAAAACAAACAAACAAAAAAGACAAAGAAAACTAAATGTAAATTGTCTTGATCTATTATGACAGAAGATTATTAATTTTAACCAATTTTGTGGTAACAATTGGTAAAATATTTTGTATTAATGGGAAATTACATATTCAAGTCATGAAAACCATTTTTACATCTATTTTCTCCTGCAAAACAAATATCCCATAAGTTAGAAAATGCTCACGAGTTTACTAGTGTGATGTAATTGCTCATTGTAAATCAATAATTCATGTCAATTACAGTGTTTTAACTACACAAAATTCTTTTTGTGTACGATGAAAATACATAGATTACAGGTATTTAAAAGGGCTAAAGTCATCACTCCATTATCAGTTTCTCTTTTTTTTTTTTTGAGACGGAGTCTCTCTCAGTCGCCCAGGCTGGAGTGCAGTGGTGCGATCTCGGCTCACTGCACACCACCGTCTCCTGGTTTCAAGAGATTCTCCTGTCTCAGCCTCCCAAGTAGCTAGGATTACAGGCACCCGCCATCATGCCTGCTAGTTTTTGTATTTTAGTAGAGATGGGGTTTCACCATGTTGGCCAGGCTGGTCTTGAACTCCTGACCTCAGGTGATCCACCCACCTTGGCCTCCCAAAGTGCTGGGATTACAGGCATGAGTCAGTGTGCCTGGCTATTAGTTGCTCTTATATAAGCACTATATATTAATAACATTTCAGTGAATTTTGAAACAGAGCTGTAACCCTACTATATTTTAGGATTTAAAAAAAATTTTCCAGTGCTACAGAAACAACTATAAAATAATGAAACAGATCACCTAAGCTACACATGAAAACAGCATAATAATTTTACATTTATTCTTTATATATTTTTGAACATATTTAAATATTTCAAATATTTTATAATATCAGAACATCAAGAGGATAACCCTCATTGCCACATAAATTTAACTTCATTTACACTATTATATATACAATAATTAAGCTTTTCAGGCCCTACAAGGTACCAATTTCAACCTTAGTTATGTAGACAAAAGCTAGTCAATTTAGTATTCCAATATTAACAAATGAATCTGCTACTATGTGATACTGCTGTTCAATATGTAAGTTCTAAATATGCTATTTGGTAGAATTGGTGTTTACCAGTAAATATAAAATATGGTTTTTCTATAGCAGTATTGTGTTTGAATCATATTTATGGCTACTCTAAAATATTATATTAGCTTGTGGATAAAGTAAATAATTCAAGAATGCTTCACATAGTAATGAGAAACCAGAAATAAAGGTGTCTGAATGGCTTATGTTGATAACACTAAACAGAATAATTAAACATGGTATTTGGTGACTATCATACATTCAACAAATACATAATTGATTATGTACTACTGGCCAGACCAGTACAGAAAAAAAGAGCTGATGACAACTATTTCACTTTTAAAATATTAAGTCTCCAGAGAGCTCTAGCAAGAATGCTTTAAGTCTCGGAAAATAAAAGGTTCTAAAAATCTTTCATCATGTTGATGGCTAAGAAAGATTTAGGGTATAATGCTTCTCTCAAATTAACAGGTCCAATCTCACAACTAGATTTTATTTTCTGTCATATCAAGGGGGAGCAGAAGGCATACAGGAGAGCCAGTATGAAGTTAGGCACTGAACAGGCTAAG